>NC_068282.1:29122417-30341124 GCF_025860055.1 Xyrauchen texanus
GAGTCCAAGTTCAACATCAGTCATCATCCAATCTCATCTGGCCAAGTGGAACGATCGAATCGAACCGTGGTCAGTATGTTGAAAAGTACGTGTCTGCCAATCAGAAGGACTGGGATGTAAAACTCCCGCTGGTGCAAATGGCTCTCAGAGCCACCCCGCAGGACTCGACTCGCATGTCTCCCTTCGAACTAATGACTGGGCGGCAGATGACACTGCCACTGCATCTGCTGTATCAACCAGGAGACTCCAGCCTCGTCACAGCCTGCACCACTCACCAGTACCTCGACGAGCTACACCGGCACCTGAAAGCAACATTTGCTTTTGCCCAACAACAGCTTCAAAAGAGTGCCGAAGGACAGAAAGCATATTATGATCAGAAAGTGTCGCACCAAGAACTGGACGTGGGCGACAGGGTCTGGTATTATAGCTTCATTCAGCCATCCCGCAAAGCCTCCCATCGGCTGTCAAAGAAATTACTGCCCCACTGGACAGGACCCCATGAGATCATTGACAAACTCTCCCCGGTGGCGTACCGGATCCAACTAAACCGGAGACAGAAAGAGCCGGTTTTCAAATGGGTCCACCGTAATCAAATAAAATGACATGTGGCTGACAGGGAAAAGCGGGGAGGGGCCAACGCAAACTAACCTGATTTCCATCCTAGGAGTCGAAAGACCGCCCTGCACTACCAAGGACGACCCCCGCCGACCCACTGTCTCTCTCCCTTTTTGCTTTTACCAGGATGCTGCTGTGGTTCGCCATCCTGTGCCTCCAGTCAACCAGAATTCAGCCGCAGTCGGACATCATCTCACCCGGTCCGGCATCCGGCATCGTCCTGAGGGAACAACCGGGGAACAACCGGGACTTCTGATCACCAACTGCCGGACCCACACCCAGAAAGTGTACGTTTGACTCGACCCCCGCAACGTCTACCGGGCCCACTACCCCCGCGCGGTAGCCCAATACAGCTGGGCAGGTGCCCGATGGACAGAGGACTCCCTCGCTCACGCTGAGGCCGATGTCACGCACATGCTCAACCAACTTGAGAAAATGACTGTCACACAAGCAGAGTTAGGTGGACACAACCACCACTCCAAACGGTTCCTGGGAGCTTTGCTCGGAGCTGCCGCCACCGTCGGAACTCTGTTTAACATTGGTATGTCTAGTGTCAATGCAGTGAACCTAGCCACCGTGAGGCGGCATGTGGCCGAAATTCAGACTGAGATACCACAGCTAAAAGAGCAACTCACCACACAATGTGCATCCCTGCAGACCATCGGCTAGACCTTGAGAGGAACTGTGGTAATTCTCAACACTCACAGCGTTCTGCTGAACCAGACAGTGAGCTCCATGAAACAGCTGTTTACTGTCTTCCAGAACGACTTTGCTCAAACGCAGCTGGTCACAGCCCTGATGACAGACATGCTGCGGGAGGTGAGCTCCTCCATTGACAGCCTGGCCATGGGTAGAATCCCACCGTACCTGATACCCTTAAGCCTGTTACAAACCGTGCTGGCTTCCGCCATCACCACGACTACTGACCCGTTACAGCTACACCTTGCCTACTCTCTGGGTAGCGCCATCCCACTCTACGTCGACCCCGAGCAGAGGGAAGTGGGTTTTCTCCTGAACCTACCCATCATAGAGTCAAGCCAAATCTACCGGCTCAAGGACATTGTCAACATCGGGTTTTGGAAAAGTAACACACACATCAAAATCCACACCCCAGACGTGGTGGCCTACCACGACAGCGACCCACGGCTGTACCTGGCCCCAAATCTGCACATGTGCACATTGACCAAAGACATTCACTACCTCTGCCCCAGTAAACCCTTCCTCAGAGACAACACTGACGGAATCTGCGGGCTGCAACACTTGGGCAGCGATACCCACTGCCCCGCCGATGCCAAGCCTCGCACTCAAGTCACCGAGACCCAAGCCGAGATTGTAGGCGACAGGTGGCTCGTTAACACTCCTGTGCGCACAGCTACACTCACCTACGACCAGCATGACACCGCCACAGAGTACGAAACAGAACTGGAAATCCCATCTTTTTTTCCAGAATCAAAACCTCACCCTAGATCCAGAACTGGAACTATGGATCGAAAGAGGGGGCTCCCAGTTAATTGACATTGCTCCTATCGACACAGCCCTCCAAGCCTTGTCTCGAATGCCTATCTTGACCACCTCACCTGTTGTCCGAGCCTGGACCGCAGCGGACACTGCGCTGTGTATCTCTATGGGAATCTGCCACCTCCTGACACTAGGCCTGGCCTTCATCCTGTACAGGAGGCTCAACGAGATGCAAACATCCACAGCCAAGCTCACGAAAGCCATGTCTGTAGGTTTCCGATGGAACCCCTGGAAAGAAGGGACCATGACAGAGACTACTTTGAACCTCATCGAATTGAGCCCTCCCTCCGAATAACCACCTGCTACAAAACCCTCATGATTCACCTGCCATCCGCCCTTGTGATGGTTGCATCCAATGATGTCTCCAACAGGGACTTCACCTGACGAAAAGGGGGACTGTAGCGTATGAAGGATAATCATTAACCCATCAGATTCATGAATTCAAAGAACCCCTTTGTAAGATCACTGAAATGGCGCCCGCTAGTCTGTGAAGTACAATGAACTATTGACAAACCTCCTTTCCCATGTGACACTCCAAACCCGTGCTCTCCCATGTGAGAAAGGCACGTGAAAGTTGGCATCAGAGTGCGTGTGTGTGTGTGTGTGTTTTTCATTTGAAACCTAGAAATGTTTATTTCTAAGGGAATATATTTTAATCCCTGCATGTTTGTGTTTCTGATGTTAGATCAAACTAGTAAGAATTGTTTCGTTGTGTAGTTTAAACTCTGAGGCTTTATATTTAATAGCATAAGAGTGTATATCCAGTGTAACAAATACATTGTTCTTGGTATCAAATTAAACCTTACGATTTGTCCTAGCTGAATATGAATATAAGATCACCTTAGAATTGTGTTCTGCTATGTTTTTACCATCACCCTGACCGAATCATAAAGTATGCAAATGAGCCTTGACCAGACAAAGGGAGCAAACTCGCGCCCAAAACGGAGGGGTCTCATTGGGTCGCTTCTCCCAAGGGAGGTGTGACCTCCCTACCTTTAAAAGTCAGGACCGGCATTTCAACTCGCTCTCTTCTGCTGAACATTTCAACCCTCTTATTTCTTACATCTCTCTTACTTCCCGACTTCACTTCTGGACCTCCCTTGGACTTCTTCTGGATCTCTTCAAGCCATCTTACACTCTCTCACTTCTACCCCCGATCTTCTGCAACCCTCCGGAACGCTCGTCAACTATTCAACAGTCACCCTCTAAGACGCCTCGAGTTTCCAGCAAGCAAACCACGCTCTGGAAACACCGAACCGAAATCCTCTGTCTCAAGAACACCACGAGGACACGATACCCACGCAGCCTTGCTCAGCCACGCAAAAGGTCCTTTTGTGTAAGTAATATTCCATTGAAATTCAAATGCCTCACAGTGTGTAATTTCCTTGCTGGCTTCAAAGGGTTAATTGTTGTAACAAGTTTGACATACCTCTAATAATTCTTTACTTTCCCTTACTGTGTTTATTTTGCTTATTTTATGTTTATTCTATGTTAAATGTTTGTTTGTTGAGTTTGTGATATATCCTAGTTCTTTGTATTAAACCCAATTATACGCTTAGTTGTCTGTGTGTGTTAGTCATAAAACAAAGCCTCTTTAATGTGCGATTTTAAGCTACAAGCTGATATTATCAAAGTAAGTTAACGTGCTTTTGATGAATAGGCTTATAACTAAGAATAAACTTTTAAGAGAATTGATCAGGAGTATTTAGCAAAGCGGTTCGCTGGATGAACTGACTGGTTGCGGTAGCCTACGGGTCAATTCCATTGAGGGTTTAATTAAATTAATATAGCCTGTCTGCATATAATGTATATTCCTAATTAATTATAATTCGTTGTGTTTAATTATCTATATATATTTGAAGCAGACTCTTGGACTATATAAGCCCTTTTTGGGGCGTTTTTGTATGTATTGGTATCTAGGTCAACCCGTATGATTAATCATTGATTACGATCGCTGGAATTAATTGTACATTCCCCAAACCTGACCTGCATACCCTACACCTCTACCCTCCAATTAAATGGTTCTTTACCCTATACAGAGTAAAATAGAGTTCAGAAATAGGAAATGCACTCGCAGAACCACTGCAGACTCGTTCCGCGATGACAGCAAGCTACATCTACAAAAGAAGTTTAAAATGGGCCTTTCTTATTCCACACCCATCATCACGGCCAGCGTCATATAGGTTCCCTCCAGAAACTCAAACGCATCGTAGTCATGAGACAATTCCGCAGTCGTTACTACAATCAATAAAGTCTGGCCCTCCTCGAACCATCATGTCCCCTATGAGACGTCTGACATGGCAGAGCATTTCCTGTAAATTCATCATCCCAGCCAGACACATTCCCGGGTTTTTCAACTTCCCTCCCTCGCTTTGCAGGAGTTCCACAGACCAGCTCGACGGGCACCCTTCGAGGTATATTGGAATCTACTATGAAGATGCTCGGCCGCTGCTCTCCCCAATTGTACCTGGAATAGTCAACTTGACCCAAATCATCAAACAAGCTCAACTCTCCATCAGCCATAAGTTCTCATGCATATCTGGTGGTGGTCGGTGGCTCTTCCCCAGCTCATCCTTACCTACACAATGATTCAATTCAAGCAAGTTCACCGTTCACAAGGACAGCACATAACTATGTCCCCCATCCCCTCGCCGGGCTTCCATAATCTCAATCACAGTTCCATTGCATAGGGATTGCTCAAACCAGCCGCCCTCGCCGGAAACTCGCACCATAACAAGATGGCTTTCAACAAGGTATAGCACGACAACATCGTCATTATCGTATGGCGTTATGTATGCGTTCACTCTGGCAAAGATAACCATCAAACAACTTTCCCTCGTTGGAGGGTTTTCATATCAAATGTTTTCTTTCAACAAAGGGATTGCACGCAACATCGTCATTATCATACGGCCCCATGCATGCCATAACCCCGACAGGTTATGTTTAAAAAATAAAAAATAAAATAAAAAATAAAAACACACATCCTATCACTACTTTCGGAGGGTTTCATAGTTAAATGTTTCCTTTCAGCAAAGGGATTGCACGCAACGTCGCCATTATCGTATGGCTACGCACGTCACCCACCTCTTTCAACAAAGATACCCAAACAATCATTCCCTCACCGGAGGGCTTTCATATCAAATGTATTTCAATGAAGGGACTGCACGCAACGTCGCCATTATCGTATGGTTGTCCACGTTGCCCACCCTCGACAAAGATGCCTCAAACAACTTTCCCTCGTCGGAGGGTTTTCATATCAGATTTCTTTCAGCGAAGGGACTGCACGCAACGTTTCCATTATCGTATGGCTTTATACACGTTGCCCACCTTCGGCAAAGATACTTCAAAAATCTTTCCCTCGTCAGAGGGTTTTCATATCAAATGTCTTTCAACGAAGGGACTGCACAGCAACGGCGGCCTAACATAGGGCCGCATACCACGCTGCTCGCCTGAGGCAGATTCTGCACAACCAGGGGCCTCAACGGAGAGCCCAAAAACACACCAAAAAAAAAAAAAAAAAAAAACTTTCCTATTGCAAAGGCTTCACACAACCATACCAGAGATATCACAAATTTCATGTCAATTCTGATGCTCACATCTCTATTTTTCTTCTCCAGAATGAACACCCAACACAAGACCCGGTTCGTACCAAACAGGATCATCTCTTTTGGGGGTAGTATACTACTTTCTCTCTTTTTGGGGGTAGGCTCCTCGCCCCTGCCTCCTATCTTCGGCAGGATATGACGGTTCCGAGCACAACTCCCTCAGACCGCCGGACGGGGCCTACGCCAAAGAGAGAGACATTACTTTGTTTTACATTTATCAAATAAATGGCATCTTAACCCTCACTCAAGCCTGCGTGTCTTCCCGATAGAAAGACATTTTTATGATGGCTTAGTTGGCAAAATCAATAAATTGTTAAGCAGAAGGTTGTCGGTTCGATTCCCACAGCCACCACCATTGTGTCCTTGAGCAAGGCACTTAACTCCAATCCGGGTGATTGTCCATGTAATAAGGGCTCTGTAAGTCGCTTTGGATATGTTATGACTTGCGTGGGACAGGAGGAGGCAGACGAGTGGTTAGGATCCAAGTGCGGTTTATATTACATTTATATTGACATTTATGCATTTGGCAGACTCTTTTATCAAAAGCAACTTACATTGCACTTATTACAGGGACAATCCCCCCGGAGCAACCTGGAGTTAAGTGCCTTGCTCAAGGACACAATGGTGGTGGCTGTGGGGATCGAACGCCACACCACTTCACATATTTAACTTTGTCACACCTGTGGTGTCCCCAGTCTAAAGTGACCAGCCATTGTAAATGAACGGATAAGACAACAAAATAAAGAAATTTTAAGTGTTTTCGGGAGGATCCCAATAATTTAGACAAGCATATATGTGGATGTGTGTTTGCACATGGAAACTCCTCAGATATCCTCAGACATCCTCACACACACACACACAAACACACACACACACACAAACACACACACACACACACACACGCAATGTCTGTTGAGGGCCCCTTTGTGCATAATTTTTTTCATGTTCACTCTTACAGGAATATTTCAAGATCTACTTATCATATTTTGTTGTGTTTGGGCTCGTTTGAATCATGATAGTCTGCTGTAAGTTACAATATGTCATTGTCCAGGTTATGTGTATGTTTCAGGAATTAATAAGGAAAAACATGACAAAAAGACACTTCTGTTTATTATATTTTTGTGTGTCAGTGGGAATTTCATAGACTAATACTCACTATGGCATCTGAGTGAAAAAAATATGCTATTTCATAATATTTCATTTTACTAACTGAGACCTTTCAAATGATTTGCAATATAACACATGGTACATGGTTTCTACTAATGGTGTAACGTTTCTCAGTAAAAAAGTAAACAAACGGTTCGCCAACCATGGTCCAGTAAGCATATGCTCTGCGGTTCATCTCTAGTTTAATAACATATCTGGATCATACAGTTTGGCGAAGTAAATAAAATGCCTAATAGACATGTGCAGTTGTAACCTCCACTAATGCACCTTTATGGCTCTGTAGATGGACACACTCTGCCTGTGTTTCATGTGGGTCAACTTTCTACACAGAGAAGCTGTCCTATTGTTAAATGTTAACATGTTAAATCAGTTGATGATATCACAGTTCTGCAAGCGAGAGTTTAAAAATGGCAAGCGGAGAAAACAAGCCACAAGAGAGAAGGCCCTGCATCATGTAAGTCTCCTGTCTGGGAACTTTTTCTTTATGCAGTCAATTACAACACCGAGGGTCAAAAAACATTTAAAAAACAGGCACTGTTTGCAGACATTGCTCGACGCGAGTGCCGTATACTGGTAATACATTGATGTTTGATTAGCTATTTACACTGACATCACCTGAGGATATATAGTGCATGGTGCACAGAGCCGCAGGTGAGCCCGAAAATGCACACAGAAAAACACTCCCTTCCGTCTTTTAATAGGCACTCAGTGCTAGTTCGGACAGACATATAACAATAACTAAAGTGCTTAGGGTGTTCATAGCTAAAGTTATATTGCTCTTTCTCCATTGATGAAGATGTAGGATTTCCCACATCCATTCTTGTATTCATTTTAATAGCCAGTTTATTTCTTCTATAGTGATGTACAGATTCTGAACGTTGAATATACGTTGAGTGAGTTTGAAATGCACTTTATGTTGATGCATGTAATAAGTTCAATGTTGAGTTAGTAATTAGATAAAGGTTTTATTTGTTAAGTAAATGAAAATTAACCATGATTTTACTATATTAATATTGTAGTAACATGTCTGTAATAAAATGACTGCTGTCTCCATTGATTTTTTAGCAGAAATCATAGTTTTGATAGAATTAACCAATGTTTTACAACAGTAATACTGTAGTTTCCATATAGTAACCTTGATTTTACTATAGTCATGTCAAGTCAAGAGGTTTTTATTGTCGTTCAACCATATATAGTTAGTACAGTACACAGTGAAACGAGACAACGTTCCTCCAGGACCATGGTGCTCCATAAAACAACATAGGACAAACACAGAACCACATGAGACTACACAGACTAAATAACATACCTATATAAAGTGCACGTGCAAATGTGTGCAAAAAGTATGAGACAGTACAATAAATGACTAACAGGACAATAGGCACAGTGAGAGACAGTGCAGCACCGACCAGTACACAGTAGTGCAAAAAGATTACAGTTTCTAAAAATGCCAAATATAAACATAACATAATATGAGACAGTGTTCTATGAACATAGCAGTTATTGAGCCAGGTATAAAGTGACAATAATTAAATTGCAACTCAGGACACGTGTGTGTGTCAGACCAGTCTCTCAGTATTGAGGAGTCTGATGGCTTGGGGGAAGAAGCTGTTACACAGTCTGTCTGTGAGGGCCCGAATGCTTCAGTACCTCTTGCCAGATGGCAGGAGGTTGAAGAGTTTCCGTGAGGGGTGTGTGGGGTCATCCACAATGCTGGTTGCTTTGCGGATGCAGTGTTTTTTTATGAATGTGGATGGAGGGAAGAGAGACCCCTATGATCTTCTCAGCTGTCCTCACTATCCTCTGTAGGACGGGGCAAGTCCCAAACCAGGCAGTGATGCAGCTGCTCAGGTTGTCCAGGTTATGTGTATGTTTCAGGAATTAATAAGGAAAAACATGACAAAAAGACTAGTGAAAGAAGCGGGGCAAGGGCTCGCTCTGTGAACTGCGTGAAGACGCGAGGGGACAGGGACATGTCGAAGAGGAGGACCTTGTACTGATACGCCTGTCCATCGAACGGGAACCGTAGATAGTTGTTGAGGCAATATTGAGACGTGGAAGTATGCGTCCTTCCTCTTTTCTACCGCTGCGAACCAATGTAGATGCCAGACGCAAGTTAGAATGTATCTTTGCGTGAGCATTTTGAACAGGAGTTTGTGCAAAGCCCGGTTGAAAACTCGCAAGTCCAAGATCGGTCGTAAGCCTCTACCTTTCTTGGGTACAATGAAGTAAGGGCTGTAGAAACCCTTCTTCATCTCGGTTGGAGGGACAGGCTCTATCGCGTCTTTGAGTAAGAGAGTTGCGATTTCCGCGCGCAGGGATTTGGCATCTTCGCAGTGTACTGCAGTAAAGCGGACGCCCCCAAAGTTGGATTATTTTTGAAGTACCCAGGAGGGCATCGTAGCGGGGCAGAGTAGGTAATGCAGTGTCGGGAGGCAAAAATGCATCCAGAGGCACTGGTGCTGAGAGAAGACTCGAAGCACCTACCTCCCTCCGCACACCCGGCGGGGGGCGGGTTAGTGACTGAGGAGGAGGTCCTGCGGAGGCGTCCTCTAGACTCGTCAGAACCGGCCAGACAGGGGACAACAGTCGTGGGGCTGGAGGCGAGAGGTCTGTGTCCAATGTGCCTGGACTGTTGAGGTGTGGTGGCTGAGTGCCGTGAGAAAGGCATTTGTGGGAGACAAAGGGAATTGCTCTTTTATTGAGAATGTGGGTACTGCAGCAAAGTAAATAAAAGTAACTGAAAATTCTCCTCCCGGCCCTCCACCGGAGGGATGGAGTGGTCTGCTTACCAGAGCCTTGGTCCCTGGGTTGAGCCTTCTGAGTCCTCGAAGGGGTTCGTGAGACGGGGGGCGTCCACCTCCTGCGGGGTGCTCGATTCTGGGGCTGAGAGCTGGGCCCGGGTTGAGGTGGAGCTGTATGTTTCTTAGTTGACACAGGAGGACGCCCTCGGCAGGCAGATGGGGCATGGCCTGCACTGGAGGTATGATGTGGGATATGGCCTCCGTCTATTTTTTCACCGCTGAGAACTGCTGCGCGAAGTCCTCCAAAAAGGCTGGGAGACAGGTGCGTCGAGTGAGCGTGATTGTCCACTTCGCGCATCTCGACCATCTCCAGCCAGAGATGACGTTCCTAAACCTCGAGACCATCGCCTGCCCTAGTGACCGCGCTGTGACCTTCGTGGCCCTGAGGGCGAGGCAGTGATCGCTGAGCGCAGTTCCTGCAGCACGTCGGGATCAGGAATACCCAAGTGCAGATTTTTAAGAGCCTTGGACTGGTGGTCTTGCAAGAGGGCCATGGCATGCAGGGCAGAAGCGGCCTGTCCGGTGGTGCTGTAGGCTTTGGAGGTCAGTAAAGATGTCATCCTACAGGCCTTGGAGGGGAGCACAGGGCGACCCCGCCAGGTGGCGGCGTTCTTGGGGCACAGGTGGATCGCAACCGCTCTGTCCACCTGGGGGACCGCTGTGTTCCTGTGGGCTGCTCCGCCGTCGAGGGTAGTGAGAGCGGATGAGCAAGAGGCACTGTGACGGGTGGAGAAGGATGTCCTCCACTAACTCATCAGCTCATCATGCTCCTCCGGGAAGATAGGAACTGGGGTGTGCGGCTGTGAGTGGCGCGCAGACCCGAGGAACCATTCATCCAGCCGCGAAGGCTGTGTGGAGGATGGAGGTTTCCAGTCCAGCCCCACGCTGACGGCGGCCCGGGCAAGCATGTTGGACATCTGGGCGTCAGCCTCAGACTGGGCGTGCTGGCCCGAAGGCAGCAGCCCAGTCGAGTCATCCGCGTCAGACCAGATGCAGCGGCGAGCTTATCCGGCTCGAGGGGCAAGCCGCTGTTGCCTCGAGCCCAGACAGAAGTCAACAAGCGTGACAGGGGGCTGGTGGTTTGCGGGGATGTACTCAGCGAAACCGAGCCCACTGCCATCCCCAAATCGCATCCATCGCCAGCTGGATTGGTGTTCCTTCTGAGGAAGGAAAGCCTCGACCGCAAAGTTGCCATGGTCATGTTCTCGCAGTAAGAAGAGAAGTGAGCGACAGACGGGGAGCAATGCAATATGTTGTGATAATATATGCAATATGACAGATTTATTAGCAATCTTAATGGGCCGGTCATTTTTGACAGGGAACACAAAAGGTGTTAGCACAAAAGAACACAACAAAGGGTTCAAAGAAAAGTTCACAAAAAAAATTATAATTCTCCCATTTGCCTCACATTTCTCATTTACTCTTATTATTAACATAAAAGGCAGCATAAAGGTAATCCATAAGGCTCCAGTGGTTTTATCCATGTCTTCTGAAGCTATCCTATTGGTTTTGGGTGTGAACAGACCATAATGTAACATCCTGACATAAACAGTCTCCTTGGCGGTCATGATTTTAAGCTTGAAATCATGATTGTGCCTAGAAACTGCAATGGCAAAATATACAGTGAAAAATGAGTTACATTTTGCTATGTTTTCACCCTTAAATAGGTTTGCTTCAGAAGACATCAATTAAACCACTAGAGTTGTATGGATTACATTTTGTAAGAGGTTCGCAGGGTGGGAAAGGAAGAAATAGGAAACTTGGGTGTGACAACTTCCTTGAAAGAGGACAGGGAAACAGGTCTCCGGCACAAGGTAAGCCTTTTTTATTGACACTTTATAATGTGCACACACACACATATCGACACAGAAACACTGGGTTGCTGTAGGTCGGGGCTGTCCTCTGCTCTGTGGCTGCTGGCTTTTAATCCGCTCTCCTCGCTCTACTGCAATTAGAGACAGGTGTTAGACATAATTTAGCTCAGGTGTGAACGCCCTTACCGCTCTTCTCTCCCGGACGGGCGCTTGACCACGCCCCCGCTGCCACATACCCCCACCGCGTCATCCGGCCTGCCTACCACTCCCCCCCCCATTTCTGGAGAGGAAGTCGGCGGCAGCCATCTGCACCCCCGGTCTGTGGACCGGGGGTGCGGAAGTCGGCGGCAGCCATCTGCACCCCCGGTCTGTGGACCACCTTGAACTTAAAAGGCTGGAGGGCTAGATACCAACGGGTGATCCGGGCGTTAGTATCTTTCATGCGGTGGAGCCACTGCAGTGGGGCATGGTCCGAGCAGAGGGTGAAGGCCCGCCCCAGCAGGTAGTACCGGAGGGTGAGGACCGCCCACTTGATGGCCAGACACTCCTTCTCCACGGTGCTGTACTTAGTCTCCCTTAAGGAGAGCTTCCGGCTAATGTACAGCACCGGGCGCCTCCCCTCCACCAGCTGCGAGAGTACGGCCCCCAGCCCTCTGTCTGAAGCGTCCGTCTGTAATAGAAAAGGGAGAGAGAAGTCAGGTGCATGCAAAAGCGGCCCCCACAAAGTGCAGCTTTAATCTGCGTGAACGCCTGTTGGCACTGCTCCGACCATTGGACCGGATCTGGAGCCCCTTTTTAGTGAGGTCAGTCAGCGGGCTGGTGACGTCCGAATAATTAGGCACAAATCTTCTGTAATAGCCAGCCAGCCCCAGGAACTGCCTCACCCCTTTTTGGTCTTAGGTCTAGGGCAAGTCGCAATCGCCGCGGTCTTATCAATTTGGGGACGCACCTGGCCATGACCCAAGTGGAACCCCAGATACCGTACCTCCACACGCTCAACCACGCACTTCTTGGGGTTTGCTGTGAGCCCCGCCCGCCGCAGCGATCTCAGGACGGCCCTCAGATGTTGCATGTGCCGCTGCCAATCATTGCTATAAATGATAATGTCATCTAAATAGGCAGCGGCGTACGCGGTGTGCGGTCTGAGGACCCGATCCATGAGTCGCTGAAACGTGGCTGGTGCCCCAAACAAACCGAAAGGAAGCGTCACGAATTGGTGTAATCCAAACGGCGTGGTGAAGGCTGTTTTCTCACGGGACATTGGTGTCAAGGGGATCTGCCAATAACCCTTTGTTAAATCCAAGGTCGAATAAAATCGAGCAGTACCTAACCGATCGAGCAGTTCATCAACACGGGGCATTGGGTACGCATCAAATTTAGACACCGCGTTGACTTTTCTGTAATCCACACAGAATCGAATAGACCCATCACTCTTGGGAACAAGAACAACCGGGCTGGACCAATCACTGTGGGATTCCTCTATTACGCCCATATCCAGCATTGCATCTAATTCTTCCCGTACTATTTTCTTTCTATGTTCAGGTAAGCGATAGGGCCGGCAACGCACCACCGCGCCCGGCTCGGTCTCGATGTGGTGCTGTATGAGGTTTGTACGGCCCGGTAGAGGGGAGAACACATCCGCGAATTCCCTCTGTAATTCAGAAACCTCTGTGAGCTGCCGCGGTGAGAGTTGGTCCCCACAAGTAACCGGAGTGTTGAGATTGAAGTTTTGTTTATCTCCGGTCCGAGCTCCGCCCTCTCGGAACTACCGTGGCCAACATCACAGAGGCCGCCTCCTCCCTCCATAATTTTAGGAGGTTGAGGTGATAAATTTGGCGCGCCCCTCTATCGGTACGTTTAACCTCATAATCGAGATCCCCACTCGTCGTGTGACCTCAAAGGGTCCTTGCCACCTGGCGAGTAATTTAGAGCTCGATGTTGGGAGTAATACGAGTACTTTGTCTCCCGGTGCAAATTCCCGTGAGCCGAGCACCCCTGTCATACAGCCGGCGTTGGCGTTCTTGAGCCTGGAGCAAATTTTCCTGTGTTAGTCGCCCCAGTGTGTGGAGTTTTGCTCTAAGATCAAGAACGAACTGAATTTCATTTTTACTGTTAGAAGGTCCTTCCTCCCATGCTTCGCGGATGACGTCAAGGACACCGCGGGGGCGTCGCCCGTACAGCAGCTCAAACAGGGAGAACCCGGTGGAGGCTTGCGGGACCTCTCGTACTGCAAACAACAGGGGGTCTAGCCACTTATCCCAATTCCTAGCATCATCGTGTACGAATTTACGAATCATGTTCTTGAGCGTTTTATTAAATCGTTCCACTAGGCCATCTGTCTGAGGATGGTAAACGCTAGTGCGAATCGATTTGATGCCCAAGAGCCCGTAAAGTTCGCGAAGTGCCCGTGACATAAAAGTCGTGCCTTGATCGGTGAGGATTTCTTTCAGAATCCCCACCCGGGAGATTATCTTGAAGAGTGCCCCTGCAACACTACGTGCGGAGATGTTGCTCAGAGGCACTGCTTCCGGATATCGCGTCGCGTAATCCACCAGGACTAACACGAGCGATGTCCGCGTGCTGACCGTTCTAATGGCCCGATGAGGTCCATTCCAATTCTTTCGAAGGGGACCTCGATTAATGGTAGAGGGCGTAACGGCGCTTTTGGGGTGGCCGGTGGGTTTACCAGCTGACATTCACGGCACGCCGCACACCACCTGCGGACGTCACCGCCAATGCCCGGCCAATAGAAACGGGCTATTAGACGGAGAAGTGTTTTCCGTTCCCCTAGGTGACCGGCCATGGGATTATAGTGAGCCGCCTGGAAAACCATTTCCGGCGGCTCCGTGGAATCAATAATTGGGTTACTTCCTCCTTTGTTTGGGCATCCTGCGTCACCCTGTATAACCGATCTTTAATGAGTGAAAAATACGGGTATGAAACGGCGACACCGGTCGGAGATGTTGACCATCGATTACTCTCACTTGGTCAAAGGCGTGCTTGAGGGTTTCATCCCGCGACTGCTCCAAGGGAAGTCCCCTCCGAGAATTCCCGGAGAGGAGGAGCGTCCACCTCGCCCCTTCCCACGTTGCTCGGAGCAGCAGAGGACGGCCCTGGCTCCGCCTCCCCGCCAAAGCATCGCACATCACACACCCCTTCACTTCCACGCAGGACCCATCCGCACAAACTCCCTCCAATAACTTTCTAAAATTCGGCCAATCCGTACCCAAAATTAGCGGATGGGTGAGGCGGGACTAACCGCTGCCTCTACACTATGTTTTTCTCCCTGAATTTGATCGCCAGAGTCACCACGGGATATTTGTGAACATCCCGTGCACACACCTTACCCTCACCAGTTTAGCTGAGCCCAAAGCCCGGGTTGAACCAAGCGTTGGTGGATGGTGGTCTGGTTACAGCCGGTATCCAACAAAGCTTGGTATGTACCCCCTGGATTCTTACCGAATCCGGTACGCTCCAGCCCGATCGGGGGCAGCCTGCGGAACATTGGAGACCCGCACCACTGCCCCTATTTCCATCAGCGGACACTGATCCCGGAAGTGGTCCGGGTCTCCGCACCTCCAGCAGACCGGCCCAGGCGCTGCGGCCGCACCCGTGCTGGCGGGTGCCCCCACCTGAGGAGGAGAGCGGCTGAAGGATGGGGAAGGGCTTGGCGGGTGTTCCCAAGGCCGGGGAGCTGGGCGCGCAAACGCTCAGCGCCTGCGGGGGCAGGAACGGACCCTGGGGAGAGAGCAGAGCGAGAGGGAAGAGGGGAGGGAAAAAAACAGGGGAAGACACAGGGGAAGGGGAGACAGACAGAGAGGGCTCATCCGCCCTGGGAATCGCCGCCATGTGGTCCTCCGCGAGTTGGACGGCTTCCTCCAGCGACGCCGGGCGGTGGCACTGGACCCACTCGGCCGTCTTCCGGGGCAGACGCTGAACAAACTGCTCCAGTACCACCTGGTCGATTAGTTCCTTGACGCCGCGGTCCCGCGAGAGCAGCCACCTCCGACAGGCATCACGGAGCCGCTGAGCGAACGCAAACGGGCGGTCGGACTTTTCGAGCTTCAGGGCCCGGAAGAGCTGGCGACTTTCCGCCGGGCTCCGACCAACCCGTTGCAGGATGGCTTTCCTCAGGTCGTGGTAGGCCAGGAGGCTTGTTGCCGGCAGTTGTTGGGCCGCGAGTTGTGCTTCCCCGGACAGAAGAGGGACTAGACGGGCCGCCCATTGGTCTTGGGGCCACCCCCAAATTTCTGCTGTCCGCTCGAAGAGATCGACGAACGCCTCAGGGTCATCTGCCGGCCCCTTCTTCTGCAGCGCGGGTGGGGGCAACGTGGCGCGGGTGTCCGGGGTCGCGGCTGCGGCTGGAGCGGCCTCCTGGCTGAGTAGGCTCCGGATGGCGTGTCGGTCCTCTGCTTGAGCCCGCATGATTTCGAAGAACCGACGATCCTGGTCTTGCCGGAGCTCAAGCAGGGATTGCTGGTGGCTCTGATGGAGTGTCGCGAGGGACTGGAGGACTTCCGCCAGCTGGGAGGACTCTATGGGGCGACTTTGTTCCATTATTAATGTTCCCGGATTTCGGCACCAGTGTGACAACTTCCTTGAAAGAGGACAGGGAAACAGGTCTCCGGCACAAGGTAAGCCTTTTTTATTGACACTTTATAATGTGCACACACACACATATCGACACAGAAACACTGGGTTGCTGTAGGTCGGGGCTCTCCTCTGCTCTGTGGCTGCTGGCTTTTAATCCGCTCTCCTCGCTCTACTGCAATTAGAGACAGGTGTTAGACATAATTTAGCTCAGGTGTGAGCGCCCTTACCGCTCTTCTCTCCCGGACGGGCGCTTGACCACGCCCCCGCTGCCACATTGGGTTTTCAATTCAAAGGTACAATTTTAATTAAACAAACTAATAAGTGGACTTTGAGCACAACAGTCATCACATCAGGTAACACTTTAACACAATCTTTTCTCTCAGGAAGCTCTCTCTCTTTTTATTGCTCTCTCCAGTCCTTATTGCAATCAGAAACGGGTGTTAGACATTATAGCGCTCAGGTGTGTGCACCCTTACCGCATTCTGTATCTCCGGATGAACACTCCACCATGCCCCCGCTACCACATATCACCATTGCCCGCCTCAGGCCGGGGAGTCATCCTGTCTCCTTTACTAGTGAGATCAGTCAGTGGACTGGTGATGTCCGAATAATTAGGCACAAACCTTCTATAATAGCCAGCCAGCCCCACAAACTGTCTCCCCTCCTTTTTGGTCTTGGGTCTCGGGCAGGTCGCAACCACCGCAATTTTATCAATTTGGAGATGCACCTGCCTGTGGCCCAAATGGAACCTCAGATACCATACCTCCACCCATCCAAACTCTTGGGGTTTGCCGTGAGGCCTGCCCATCACAGCAATCTCAAAACAACCCTCAGATGCTGCATGTGCCACTGCCAATCATTACTATGGCAATGGTCCATAAGCCCTGAAACTTAGCCCTAAACAAACCAAAAGGAAGTGTCACAAATTGGTGTGAGCCAAATGGTGTGGAGACGGCAATTTTTTCATGGAACATTGGCATTAAGGGGATCTGCCAATAATCCTTTTTCAAATCCAGTGTCGAATAAAAGCGAGCTGTGCCCAACCGATCGAGTAACTCATCAATGCAAGGCATTGGGTATGCGTCAAATTAAGACATCGCATTGACTTTCCTATAATCCGCACAGGACTGTACAGACCCGTCACTTTTAGGAACTAGAACAACCAAGCTGGACCAATCGCTGTGGGATTCCTCTATTACTCCTATGTCGAGCATTATATCTAATTCTTCTCAAACTATTTTCTTTTTGTGCTTGGGCAGGCGGTAGGGATGGCTATGTACCACTATCCCAGGCGCACTCTCGATGTGGTGCTGGATGAGGTTTGTATGACCCGGCAGAGGAGAAAACACATCTGCAAATTCTTTCTGCAACTTGGCAACCTCTGTGACTTGATACAGTGAGTGGTGGTCTCCAAAAGTGACTGGCTTTTACGTTCACCTCCATTCCGAGCTCCTCTCTGGAATTGCCATTGGCAATGTCACAGAGACCGCCTCCCTCCATAATTTCAGGAGATTGAGATAGTATATTTGATGTGCGTCAACTTTATCTGTTTGCTTTACCTCATAATCGAGATCTCCCACTTGATGACTTCCGCCGACGGCGAGGACTCCATGCCATCGTATTACCTCCAATTCTCCTGGGTTTCGAGTCCAGTTTAAGAGGTTTGTAGGGTGAGAAAGGAGGAAACAGGAAACTTGGGATTTCAACTCAAAGGTAGGACTTTAATTAAAAAGTGGCTTTTCAGCACAACACTCATCAGATCAGGTCACACTTTAACACGTTCTTTTCTCTCTGGTAGCTCTCTCTCTCTCCTCGTCTCTGGCTTGATCACTTTTTATTGCAATCTCCAGTGTTTACTGCAATCAGAAACAGGTGTTAGACATTATAGCGCTTATGTGTGTGCACCCTTACAGCTTTCTCTCTCTCAAGATGAATTCTCAACCATGACCCCACCACCACACCTTTATGCTACCTTTATGTCTTTACTGGAGCTTGAAAGTTTGGTCCCCATTTACTTGAAATTAATGGATATGATTTTTTCATAAAATATATTTTTTTCTGTTTCACGGAAGAAAGAAATTCATTTGAGTTTAAGACAACATAAGGGGAAGAAAACAAAGAATTAGAATTTTTATACAGATATATTCCTTTCAAAGATTTGTTCAATAACACAAATTCAGTTACAAAACACCACTAGTTCAAAACCAGCATATGAGTCCAATGCTGAGTTGTGCTTGATGCTTTGGCTTCTTTTAGAATTATTATATCTGGCAGAGAAGAAATGCAAGAACTAACTGGATAATTTTTGTCTGAAAATTAATGTAGTATTTACTTGTTTGTAGAACTATTGTATTAAAGTGGACATAAAATGTATTTTTTATTATTTCGATATGTTCACTTATAATATTAATAATAACGTTTTTTGCACAAATAAAGTCATATATTTGTAAAACATGATCATTTTCCCTGGACATACGGGTATAAAAGGTGGGGATCGTGCATCTGTTCAGTCAGATTCTTTCTTCGGGGGTCGAGCGTTTGTTTGATCAGCGAGCTGAGACACTCACTACTGTCCCACTCACCTCTAAGAGCATTGCTGTTGGATCATATGGAGCATTACCAGCTGCTTTCTCCCTTTCTGTCCACCAGTGAAGTCCACGCCCCTGGGAACTTCGAGAGCGTTTCCTAAAAGAGCATATTTTCTCTAAAAGAGTTCAACATTGACGTTGAACATCTTTTTAAAGACGCTTCTTTTTCAAGATGACTTTCCACCTTTGTGTAGTTCCTGGATGTGGTAGATATCTCTCCGCTTCAGGCGGTCATATATGCTGCCTCACGTGTATGGGCTACGATCACACTGAGGCAGCATTTATGAATGGTTCATGTTCTCATTGAAGAGCGTGAACATGGCAACGCAGCAGTCCCAGCTTTCCTTCCTTAAAGGAAACTCCACTCCAGCCGCCCCCCGCGAAGTGCCTACTTCCCACGGGATTGATGCTGACCCGGCTGGCGATGGAGGCAATATGGGGAGTTCAAGGGGTGTGGTTTTTCTGGGTAAATCCCTGCTGACCACCTGCCCCCCTGCACGCTCAACACGGGCAGCCTCAACACGACAACAGACGAGCAGACACGACAGGCTCCGCTCAACAGGGAGTGGAGGCTCCACGCCTGTGCTATGCGAGGTTAGGGAGGACGAGGAACAATCTGGTTTCTAAGAGGCGTCCGGAGGTTGAATCATCCCAGGCCATGCCTATTTTCCATGTGGGATCTCTCCATGGTCCTTACGGGCCTTCAGAGAACCACCTTCGAGCCACTAGTGTCAGTCAAGCTAAGTGCCCTCTCCCAGAAGATGGGCCTCCTGATTGCGCTCGCTTCCATCAAGAGGGTCGGAGACCTGCAAGCGTTCTCTGTCAGCCACACTTGCCTGGAGTTCAGTCCGGCAGATGCTCATGTCATCCTGAGACCTTGACTGGGCTATGTGCCCAAGGTTCAGGGACCAGGTAGTGAACCTGCAAGCGCTGCCCCAGGAGGAGGCAGAACCAGTCTTATCATTGCTGTGTCCGGTATTTGGACTGCACACAGAGCTTAAGAATCTCTGAGCAGCTCTTTGTTTGCTTTGGCGGACAGGTAGTCTGGGTAGTCGATGCCATCGTATTGGCCCAGGCTGTGCCGCCCCCTTGAGGGTTCGAACACACTCTACAAGGAGTGTGGCATCCTCGTGGGCACTGGCCACGCGCCTCACAAGCAGGCACCTGTAGAGCAGCGGGCTGGGCAACACCCAATACATTTGCGAGATTCTACAATCTCCGTGTTGAGTCGTTTTCGTTTCATGTAGAACTCGGTAACACGGAACGACTGACCCGGTATACCGCTTGCACTAGTGCCTTTCCCCTCCACTGAGGTGAACATGTGCACTTTTACTCCCAGGTGAGTCCTCAAACTCGCCCTCCCTGGATGTTCTTCCTCCCCATCCCTCTGGCTCACGAATTCAGTGGAGGAATTCCTGACCAGACCCACTACGGGTACTAGTTACTCTGTACTGGAATAGGTGCTTCATAGGTGCTGGTTATCATGGTAACCCCCTGTGATGTATTTTCCGTGGGACGGTACCCCTGTTAGGTGGACCCGCATCACCCTTGGGCAGTCCCCTCTGCCCTGGTCGCGTGTTTGTAGAGCTCCTCCCTCATTAGGCAGGACCTACCACCGCGCCACTTCCATGTGTGGCGTAACAGGCCCATGCAACGTATTTGCCACATTTTCACCTCCAAAGCCTGGACAGAATGTGGTCTCCACAGGGTCTTTTCCTCCTGAAAGAATAGGACTGGAAAAGAAGGTCTTCCCCGATGCGTTGTTATAGCTAGATGGCCCCAGCCACATCTAACACTCTATGAGGAGAAACATAGAGAGAGAAAAGGCTGGCACGGCCTGCTCCCATGCTTGTCATTTCGCTTGTTCCCACCCCTCAAGGGAAATCCGTGGTCAGATGCCGGGAACCTAATAAAAAAAATATGACGTCTTAGTGGGCCATTGGGGAAGGTTACATGCAGTCTGTTGCCCATGCTCTTTTGGCACGCTACAGCTTGCTGCACCAGCATCAGCAGATCACGTAACACGGTTCAGTGTAGGTGATGCTATTGAATAGGAAACCCTTGTGTCACTACAATTGACACAACGTCAAGTGAGTGACAGATGGGGAACATCTAGGTTACTAGTGTTACCCACATTCCCTGATGGAGGGAACGAGACGTTGTGTCCCCCTTGCCACAACACTGTACCAAGCCACTGTAATGGCTTATTCTGAAGCTTATTCTCGTCTCCTCTGTGCAGAACCTGGCTGAACAGATTCACAATCCCCGCCATTTATACCCATATGTACGGGGGCGGGACATGCAAATTCTGTTCGCCAATTTGGCATTAGCCTTTTTCATATTAAGAGGTATCCGAGGCTCTCAAAAATGTCCTTGTGTCACTACAATTGAAACAATGTCTCGTTCCCTCCATCAGGTAACCTAGACTTTACTTACTTAAGCATTGTTCTTCTGTGTGCTCTGTATAGGAATCTGGTCTGCTATATTTATCTAGAGCTGCACTATTTTAACAGGGTGCGGCACACACGCTCTCCTCCTTGCTCCACTGCCCACTTTTGTTCCAATTAGATAACAAATTAATGTGCAACCATTCCCCATCCTCCAAAGTTCCAATTTAACCCCTGTTTAAAATAATGTGGTTTATATGGGATTCCTCTACTAAACCTGTATAATCACTCACTTTTGGTTCTGAGTATGTGTACCATCAAAACTGTTGAGCTCATTAGGATGACTAGAATGCATATTATATATACAGTAATCCTGATGTAGCTGGTTAAGTCTCTTTTGGATGCTTGGTGGCTTATTCTTATCTCTACTTTATGATAATGTTGGTTTAGTGGGGTGCTCTTAGTCTTCACTGTGATTTGGTGAGGTAACCAATGTTTATCTGTTTTTTTTTTTAATGTCATCACAAACTCTACATACATGTACGCATTGTTGTGGCTTATATTAAGGGTTTGAATGTGTGTTTGTGTTAAAAAAAAAAAAAGTTGTAGCTGCACATTTGTCTCTGTGTGTGACAATTGCTCTGTTCCAAACCCTAGAGAGTTGCCTATGGAAGCAGCATTTTTAAGACACCATAGGCATGCTCTAGAAGCTAAGGCTATTAAAAAAGAAAGGCAACTTTTATGCTGTCTCCTAGTATCCCTAAATTTAAAATTCAGCTGAGAAATAAATCAAAGTTGGCAGATGTTGCAAGAGGAATATTGATTATAAATAAACTTATATTGCATTCAATAATGATAAATATTGATAAAAAAATGCTAAAATTGATTATTATACCAATACTTGTCTGTGCTATTTATTTTAATTCTTGTTAGAGTATAATGACATTAGAACATATAATTTTTATTGTAATCAAATGTGAGTTTATGTCTGTGTGGAACACTGTAGAATCTTATGGGCAGAAGAATTAACATTTTCTACACAAAATTATGCGAATCCAGGAAGTAAACTGATTTTTTCCTTCCAAATTATTAACTAAGACACAAAGGCCTAAAAAGAGTCCAATAAAAGCTGCTCTGTTGAGTGTCAACCATCTTGAGAACAAAGAGAGTTCTGTGGACAGACCAAAAATCCTTTAAATCAGGAATGCCTTGAACGTTAATGGTCATCGCATGGCTTAAAGTATACTTCTGAAGAAACCCCTATGCCAAAAATCTAAAAGAAATCCCTTTGTTTTCTTGCATTGTCTGATTTTTTTAATAACCTGTTTTTCGGTAGTTATCAGAATATTGGTGTGCATATATAATCACACTCAATGTTGGGAAATGACAAACCATGGAGCTGGAAAGTTGCAAAATATATTAAATATTAATTATATTAATATTCTTTTTCTCTGCATTTTAGATACTAATAATCATTAAAAAGTTAAAAGACTTGCTGACATAAGAGGCTGTCTGTTTTTCACTGCTGACATGTTCTTTAAATAGCATGACAAGTTTTTCATAGCCGTTATAGCCTGCAATTAAAGGTGCACTCAGTAACTTTTGTATTTGTGACATCTTGGACTTACATTGACGCCTAGCGGCTTGGATGCAGCATCATTTAAAATTAATAGTTTTTGGTTTCAGATGCCATTGTAGAAATTTTGTGTTCACAGTCAGCCATGATTACTTTAATCAATGAGTGAAAGTGAAAAAACAGGATGGTTACTGAGATTAAGCAAATTGTATTTATCTGGTCAAGTGATTCTAACATGACAGACCCCATGTGCGGACTCACGCATTTATTATCCATTCTCCATGTAGAATCAAACAGCTTTTATGAGGTTACTTATATGAATGGAGTCTTCATTTTAATGTGAGTGGTCAAGATTTTCTACATATATTGCTAAACTGCAATTCATGTCTTTAGGAGTAAAACTTTTTAATGAGGAAATAGTGTGCCTTTAAGACAAAAGATGAACTGACTTTAATTATTAACAAATTCACTATGGCTCGCAAATTTCAGGAAAGTGTGTCACAGGAAATGTCTAATTTTTAAGTGTTTGTGTGTTACTAAATAAAAGAAACCATATTTACATACAACCCTTGTGCACACACACTTGTGAAAATTGGATAAGACAGTAAGAATGCTGGTAAATTATTTGTGCTGGCTGGTTTATACTTTAACTGTTTACAATCTTACCCCGATAAAGGAAAACTCATTAAGGCATATACATGACCTTACACGTTGTCTGCTTATGCATAATCGATGTAAGATTGTGCATGTAAACAAGCTTGTTTTCAATCATTATCTGTTAATTGACTGTTCCAATAGGCATCAGGGTACTTGTCGGTTATCATGGAAATCTGATTACATAGAACTACCGCCTAGCCCTACAGCTCACGATGCTTTGGAAGAGAGCTGATGTATGTGTGTTTGTATAATGGGCCAATGGCAGGGCCAAGTTTTGTCTCTGACATGCATTCGAGCATCCAGTCCCATTGCCACCTCTGACTCCTGTTAAAGTAACACTGATTTGAAATGACGAATAGTTACAATCAGTCTTGTTTTAGCAGCTGGAGCTCCAGAGGATACCAGCTCCTGAGGAAAAGATGGAGAGACGTGGAAAAAGAGTGGGAGAGAGAGAGTATGACTGTGATTTCACCCAAATCCAAGGTGAGGCTTGCCAACCGTCCCAGGCTCTCCCTGTCTCCATTGATGAATAGCCCCCCCACCCCACAGGTACCCAGTGGGCAAGACTTACACAACCCCATTTCAAATTAAGCATTTAAAAAGAAACTGAGACAAAACACACAATATTTCAGGCTGCCCCTCCCATTCTTCTCTCCCCTGGTGCTGGAAGACATTAGGGAATGGGAAAAGCATGCCAGCCAGGTGACATTTGAATTGAATACCTATGTAATGGATGCCATCTTTTGCTGACCTCCATTTAGCTGGATGCAGCTGATCATCACAGTTCTAAATAATCAGTTTGGTAAATAGGTGATGTGAGCTGAGGTTGTAGCATCTGGACTAATCATACACACAATTGTTCATTATTTAATGAATAATCCAACAGACTTCTCAAGACCGTAATAAGCAAAGGTCCAAGTAGGCCCAAGCAGACACCAAGATGTCTGCTCTCCCACTGATCATTATCAGCTTTTACTCTCCCTTTGCTGACACTGCTCCAGCAACTAGCGGACCTCAGAGACAGTCCAGGTGGGGGAGGGTTGCCACATTCAGGGTAGTCACTCCTGTAGGGCTCACAGTTTCGGAGCAGGTGTGTTTATTAGTAATAATTAATAATTATCATAGATAACCATCAATTATTAAAACAAATAGAACACTATTAGAATCAATGTTATCCTCACACAGGCACCAATTTATGTAGGGCTAACAGGTTGATTAGATCAGTTTTACTATCAGATATAAATTGATAATTAATGTTTATTAATTATTAATTAAAAATTAAATTAAATAATATAATTGAATTCATTAAATTCTATCCTCAGGGCACCACTCTTTGACAAGAGGAAAATGATAGTAAGTGACTGATCAAGTCTCATAAAATTCGACCCTGCAGATTAAGTATTTTGATTGAGAATAAAAATAATCAAAAAGGGAAGTTAGTCAAATTATTGCCATATGAACCCAACAGTAATCTGGTTACAGTTGGCTTCTAACAACAACAATTTAACAATACTGAAGTAATACAGGAGTTCTTGACGTGGCAGAGGCTGGCTTCAACACAATATTAAAACAAACAAAAAAGGAGTACTTATTATGATATAACAAGATTTATTATAATCAAACAGTTAAGAACACTGCCAATACTAAATTAATATAACACTAAAACATAAGGTGGAAATCCTAACTAAATGGTGGAGTTATATGCTAGTGTATGTGTGTGTGTGTGTGTGTGTGTGTGTCGAGTCGGTAACAAAGACACAAAATGGCGGACTAAACTCCTCGTGTGGAGCTAATTCAAAATGGAGGGCTATGCCGGAAGGGGTGGAGCCAACGATTATGTGAAGGTGTAGGGAAAGCAAGATGGCTGGTTCAGACGTGGCTAATTCCACGTGTGGGTGATTATGAGCAGACACGCAAAGGAACTGAATGAAACAGGCGGGAGAATTTGAAAAACACCAGATTGATTGACATATACATTCATGCTGCTCACTCCGTGAATTTCAGTGTGTGTGAGAGAGAGAGAGAGAGAGAGAGAGCGAGAGAGAGAGCGAACAAACAGGGGTTCATGCAATTTAACAGAGGAGACACGCTGGTAACAGCGCGATTGAATCGTTGATTCAGATCACTCAATAAAATAACATTTCCTCAAAAATTATGATCTCATAACTCCAAACAGCAATCAGCGATCGTAGTTAATGGTACAGTTGTAAACAAAACATGAAACGTTCAGCGATCGTAGTTACCATACAAATGTATACAAAACATCAAACATTCAGCAATCAAATATATGATTTAGGTTTATAAGAATGTCAAAGTTTCTAAACTAAATCTGCCCAGATATCAAGCCTTACTTGTGAAATCCTGTGTGATTTCAGCAGAGTTGTCTGTTGAATTCCTGTTGCATTGAGCGGTCAGGAGAAAACAATCTGGATTTGGTCCTTTATCTCAGCGAAAAGACGTGTCTCTGCATTGTTTCTCGGGTCTGGTGATCGAGAGAAACACGGGAGGTAGTCAACGTTGAGAGAAAATGATACGAGAAGGGAAGCTGGTCGCCTTTTCCGTTTTCTAAATAAATTCACTTTTGTCTCACAGTGAAGATGAAATGAACCGGTTAAGTACACTACACAACTGGAACAAAGCTAAGTTAATCTTACTCTACCGTGGCCAAATGGTGAGGTTTAGAAAAATGTGGTCTCCCTCTTTGTCCAGAAGGAGGGAAATTCCTTTGTGTAGATATGTCTCTTTAGAGCGCAGCGAGGCTGTAGATGTAGCAGTCAGGCTGGATGCAGAGAGAGAGAGCGAACTCAAATGTGAGCGCTAGTTTTGTTAAGAAGATGACGTCATCGGTCATAGGCCGCTTTTGACCAATGACGTTTGAGATTGAGTCCATGGGCGGGACTTCCCGTTCGTCTGCGAAGCATTCTGGGAAACTGAGTTCAATGTCTCCCCTTCGATCATAGAACAAAGGGCCATGCTGTCTCTGCTGCCATTTTTATTGGGGCAAGGCCTTACACTCCATTCCCCCATAGGAAAGACACATAAAGCCGATAAAACAGACTTTTCTTCATTAATTTATAGACAAACTGTTTTATAAATGAACATGAATATCCCCAGGACATTGTGTGTATGATTATTACTGTCTCGTATAGTGTCTTTTGTACTGTATACCATTTTATACATGCTTTATGACAGAACCACTAGATAATGTAAATTTATTAGTATCATGTTTCCTATCAAATTAATCCTTGAGTGACATCCTGTACATTGGTGTATATCACCTCATTATAGCATGCATTGTATGCTTGTTATATTAATCAGAGCATAAAGGGGCACAAACTGCCAGCTTAACCCAATGATGCAAATTAATCAGCTTCCAAACAAAGGAACTTTTCCCGCTGGAAAATTGGTCCTTTCTCTTTGGTCAACTCGAGTGGAGTGGCCTCCCTCAGGAATTAAAGGGCACTGTCGGAGTGACCTCCCTCTCTCTTCTCCCTTTCTCTCTTCTCTCCTCTCTTGGTTGCTGTTTGTGTGGGACTGGAAACATCATGTCTGACCGCGAGGTCGCGGCCAGCAGGCCGCAGCCATGTGTAACTTCCTCGACCATAACAGAGTCAAACTAACACCGTAAGTTTATCATCATTTCTTCATTCAACGTGGAAGACGTTGATTGCAACTTCAACACCATCGACTCAAGGAACCATCAAGACTTTCTCCTGAGACTGCATCCTTGCTCTCTCTCAACAGTCAAGGCATTGCAAGTATCTTACAATTAACTAATTAAACAGAGGTTTAGTAAAAGCTGTGAACCCCTTTGTTATCAAAGGTGCTTTGAAGTAAGAAACTGATGGTGCTTTCAGATTTTTAAATGACTCTTTTCATAACTTCATTCCCTGCTCTGTTCCGATTTCATTCACTTTTAAATTTCCCATGTATGCATGATTTGTGTGTATGTGTTTGTTTAGATTAGTTATGTGTTCGTGATTTAGTTAAATATAGCTTTTGTGTATTTTCTTGCGAGTTGATTCTGGTCTGCTTGTAAATCAACGTCAATTTAATGATTTGATCACAGCTACATGCTAAGAAAGAGTTATTTTTCAGTGGCCTTTCCGAGAGTTGATAGACGATCAATACTGTTCGATAGTGTTCGCTGGACGAACAGATTAATTCTTTGTAATTTTAATTCAGCTACATCAAGTTTTTTTAATATTTAAAATATTCCAAATATTTATAGTTAATTATTGTGAAGAGGTCTGACAATAAGGATGGAACGAAGACGCAGAGCTCTTCAGAAGTAAGGGTTCTTTTAATAGCCACAGCAATATTTTACAAACTTTATGTTTCTATGAACAGAACAAAACAAAACTTCTCTGCATAAAATACATCTCTTACTATTATTTGTCTATGCCAACACTAGATTGATGCGTTGTTCTCTCTCTTGACTGGAGGTTCTATGCCCGTTTTATGCCGCTCTCCCCATGCTCACTGAAATTAGAGACAGGTTTTAAACATAATTTAGCTCAGGTGCAAGTGCCCTTACCGCTTTCTCCCTCGAATGGGCGCTTGACCATGTCCCCACTGCCACAATTATAAAAAGTTATGATTAATGATTCATATTTCTATTTTAAAGATAACTTGAATGTGGTATATTTTGATAAATAATCTCATTCCTGTTTTTAAAAGATTTCACTTCAAAGCTATACCTAAATGCGTGTAATATTATTTTCAATAAGCCATGAGAATAATATTACTCCAATAAAAGAATTAATCATAATTCCCTTATTAAAGCTAATTCCTTACATTAGGAAATTGTGAGCAGATACAACGAGACCTTGTATTATGATTTAAATGGTGAAGAATTTTATTCAGATAAATAATCTAGTTATTTGTCATTTATTTAATTTATAAAGGTTGTAGAATGTGACTAATTCCACTAAGAATTTCCTTACATAATAATGTAGAATAAGGACAGTTTAATTACATTTCTTGCTCACACATACTGTTTACCTACATATAGGAAGAATTGCATCCTCTTCTATCTTACTGCTTTGTCGAAGATGAACACCAACTCATGAGTTAGGTTGCATTATCCAGTTCGGGGGCTAAACTCAGCAATCAGTGAATTCGTGACAAGGTGTGGCAGTGCGGAGGGCGGGGCCAGGTGGTGATTCTACACACCCGGTCCCTTATCAGGCTAATCAAGCCTCCTAGAGGGATAAAGGCTAACTGTGGAAGATGGTGCGGGAGAACGAGAACGTTTACGGGCATGTCCGTCATGTGTGTGTTTTTATCTTTTGTTTAAGTTTTTCATTAAAATATCAATATTCTCCTTGCCCATCTAAATCCCTTTACACTGGTGCCGAAACCCGGGAAGGAGGAGGGATGCCCGTCGTGGAGTCATCGACACTGCGAGGGATGGAGTAGCCCGACCACCTGGAGCGATGGAGCCGCTGCCAGGGGCGGAGGAGAGCCCTGCCATCCCCCAGAAATGCGGACGGGTCGAAAGAAGAGCTGCAGTTTGAGAAATTCTGGCACGTGGTGCCATCTGGCTAATTCACAGAGAGATTTCCCTCTTGTTATGTCATCTGCTGGATTGTCTCCATGCTGCACATACCTCCAGGTGTCGGATCCTGTTAGTTCCTTTATTTCCACCCCTCTAGTGCCCACAAACACCTTGAAGTGGTAGGAATCAGATAACAGCCATGCGAGTACAGTTGTGGAGTCAGACCACAGAATGACATTCTTTATCAACAAGGTTCTCTGTTCTCAAGACTTAGCAAACTGTGTCCCAGTGAGATTGTCCCAGAGTTCCAGAATGGGAACAGTTTGCTGTTTCTTGGGGCTACACAGGATCTAGGCACCACAAAGTCCCCCACATCCATCAATGCACATGGGGTGGAGTCACAAACTCAGAAGGTTGGGGTGGCAGGATATACTAAGTATGGCAAGGGTATCTGGGTTGAGGCATGCCACTATAATGTGCTGGAGGTGGGACTCTCTCATAAGTTGAGAATAAAATGTTCATGTTCGTCAGCTTCTCAGTCATTACAGGACACTGATGCCAACTCCAACCAAAAGACATGGGATACATCATATGCCATTGTCTGAACCTTGGATTTAGGATGGACCACAACGAACGTCATTGAAATAACCGGCCAGGTTGAACTGCGTTTCACATCCCTGATCTCTGCCTGCATCACCTCGGTCTATTGATGGACTACGATCTTGAAATGGAATGCATATACTAACAATTGCCAACAAAAGCCTTCATCATAATCATGTCCTCACAGTCATAGGACCACCAGGGGCACCCAATCTGACAGGCTCTATGGGTGTAATGAGGTGGGGGCACTCCGAGCCAAAGAGGAGGACTGGATAAACTTTATTTAGGTGTTGTAATGGCAAGTTGGCAAGATGTTTATACTTCTGCAGTACACTGACCAGGTGTGTGTGTGCTATGCTAGACCCAGAGCTTTAGCAGTAAAGTCACTGCCTATGCGGGATGACTTGCTGGGGTTGGCTAATGAGGACACAGTGAAGGACTGCACTTTGTATCACCTGTGTCCTGCCTTACTGTGCGTATAATTAAATAATCTGGCTGTCCTTCCAGCCTTAACTTCTGCACAGCTACATGCAGAATGATGGTCTGCTCTGAACCATCATTCAGCACAGCATAGGCCTCCATGGACCAGGATTCCATCAGCCAATTAACAAGAACACTTGAATCTATGTGAACTTCTGTAGTTAATCCAGGATGGACTTCAAAGACATTGATCATTCATCTTACAGTTCAAACAAAATCGATGTTTAAACACTGACCCTTAACACTTACTTAGTTTAATAATTTTAAACCATGACACATAAGTAATATTAGCTTGTAGACCACTTAGTGAGCTGGTTGGTTAACTTGTCTCTGTGGTCGAACAACAGGGGCTTCCTTCGCTAAGTGACACATCTCCATAGCAGTTCACCATCCAGCTCGAATGGCCATGTAACATTTATGGAATTAATAAAAATAGCTGGTTTGGGTGATTTGAAGAACTACAGGGTGTCCAGACAGAACATTGATGTTTCACGCCAGGATTGTTTTCCAAATAAATAGTTGTGGCATGGCGGAGGGCGGGAGGGCGGTCCCGTATTAGGCTAATTAAGCCTCCGAGGGATAAAGGTCGACTGAGAGAGATCGTTTACGGACATGTCCGTCATGTGTGTGTTTCTGTCTTCTTTTAAGTTTATCATGAAACCATTATTTATATTGTCAAGCCGGTTCTCGCCTCCTCCTTTCCATTGAATACCTTTACAATGGTGCCGAAGCCCGGGAAGGAGGAGGGATACGCCGTAGTAGAGTTCTCGCCACTACCATCCACCCCAACGGAGCAGCCGCAGCCATCTGCCGGGGGACGAGGAGCCCAGCCGCCTGAAAGAGGATGATGGCCGCTGACCGCGAGGAGAGAAGGGGCTCCTAACCGACCGCCTGGAGCTGTCAGGGCCGCTGCCAGGGGTGGAGGAGTTCCCTACCAGCCGCTGAAATGCGGCAGGGTTTAAGACCGCCGACTGCGAGCGTGGAGAGGCTCACTGCCGACCGCCTGGAGTGAGAGAACCGCTGCCAGGGGCGGGGGAGACCCCTTCTGTTCCCCGAGAACGCAGCGGGGCATTCCGTCCGCCAGGGGCTGGAGGACTGCCTCTGATCCGCCCGGAGAGGCGCGGCTGTCGTCCGATAGAGGGTGGAGGAGTGGCCGAGGAACAAGCTGCGGCGTATTGTTTTTTTTTTTTTCATATCTCTCTTCTCCCTCTCTCTCACTGTCGCTCTGCGTTGGCCTTTTCCCTCTATTAAATTTTACAGTGTTTTTTGGGGGGTACTCCACTGTTACAGGAAGTATCCCCATTTTAATTATTTCTGTTTCCCTCCCTCGTCCAGGTAGATGGGGATGACCTGCAGACTAGACTTAAAGCACGCCCTCCCTCAGGGAAAGGGGGGTGTACGTCAGGCCAGGGGCTCCCCAGCCTGAGAGAACGAGGGAGGAATGTGGCAGGGTGGAGGGCGGGGCCAGGTCGTGATCCTACACACCCGGTCCCGTATTAGGCTAATTAAGCCTCCAAGGGATAAAAGTCGTCTGCAGAGGATCGTGCGGAGAGAGAGATCGTTTACGGACATGTCCTTCATGTGTGTGTTTGTGTCTTCTTTTAAGTTTATCATTAAACCATTATTTATATCGTCAAGCCGGTTCTCGCCTCCTCCTTTCCATTGAATACCTTTACAGTAGTCTTTATTGAGTATAGATGTATGAGTGCAGTTAATCTGATTCATGTACACACACAATCCACAGAATCTTTGACAATCGCTACTTATTTAACAATTCTACAGTAGCTCGAATCACTATTTACAAGCGCAGCAACCCATCTTCTCTCAACACATCTTCTCTGTGAATGTGACCACGTCAGAGCTTGTGTGTGGAAATTAGGAGATGGGGAGTAGTGACATGCTTCGGGTCAGATGTTGCCCCGAACAGAGGGTGAACGCCTGCAACAGGTAGTAGTGGAGTGTGAGGAGAGCCCACTTGATCGCCAAACACTCCTTTTCAATGGTGCTGTAGTTGGTTTCCCTCAGCAAGAGTTTATGTCTAATGTACAGCACTGGTCACCCTCCCCCTCCCCCTCCTATGACAGCACTTCTCACAGCCCTCTGTGAGATGCATCCATCTGCAAAATGAAGGGGAGAGAGAAGTTTGGTACAAGTAAGATCGGTCCCCAACAAAGTGCAGATTTCACTTTTAGAAAAGGCTGTTGGCACACCTCCATCCACTGGACCAGATCAAGAGCCCCCTTTCTTGGGTGCTGGGCAGGCCACAATCACTGTGGTTTTGTTAATTTGGGGATGCACTTGCCCATGGCCCAAGTGGAACCCCAGATACTGAACTTCCACCCACCCAATTGTGCACTTCTTCAGGTTGGCTGTGAGCCCCACCCACCGCAGCGATCTCAGGATGGCTCTCAGGTGTTGCATGTTCCACCAACAATCATTACTATAAATGATGATATCATCTAGATTAAGCTGTGGCACATGCTGTATGTGAGCTGAGAATTTTGTCTATGAGATGCTGGAATGTGGCGGGGACCCCGCACAAACTGAACGGAACGGTCATGCATTTTTGTAATCTAAATAGTGTGGAAAACACAGTTTTTCTCTGAAGATTTAAGGGGATCTGCCAATAACCATTTTTTAAATCCAGTGTCGAATAAAATTGAGCTGTGCCCAACAGATTGAGCAATTCGGCAATCAGGGGCATTGGGTATGCGAAAAATTGTGTTCACTTTTCAATAGTCTACACAGAATCGGACCATCCAATCATTCTTAGGTAACAGAACCACAGGGCTAGCCAAATAGCTGTGTTACTCTTCTATTATGCCTATCTTGAACAATTTAGTGTTGGAATAGCTTTGTGTTTAGGAAGGCCATAGGGGCGGCTATGACACACCACCCCCGGGGTGATCTTGATGTGGTGCTCTATTATGTTTGTGCAACCGGGGAGAGGCGAGAACATTTCCCAAGCTCCGTGAGCTGCAATGGTGTTAGATGGTCTCCTCACGGGACTGGGGTAGACTGATTAGGTTTGAGCGTCACCTCTGACCCGAGCTCCACCCTCTTGGGGACTACTATCACCATGGCCACAGGGACCGCCTCCCTCCAAACTTTTATGAGATTGAGGTGGTAAACTTGGCATGCCCCGCCCCTATCCATTAGCCTAAACTCCTAATCAAGAACTATATCTCGCCATGCAACCTCAAAAGGCCCTTGCGTCTTGACGAGTAATTTAGAGCTTGAGGTGGGCAGCAATACAAGCACTTTATCTCCCGGTGCGAATTCCTATAGTTGAGTGTCCCTATCATCAAGTCGGCTTTGACTTTCCTCAGCTTGGAGCAAATATGTGTTAATTGACCCAAAGTGTGGAGTTTTGCTCTAAGATCAAGAATGTACTGAATTTCATTTTTGCTGTTTGAAGGGCCCTCCTCCCAAGTTTCCCGTATGACAGATAACATGCTGCGCAGCCTACACCCATACAGCAGCTCGAATGGGTAAAATCCTGTGGAGGCTTGTGGGACTTCTCGCACTGCAAATAAAAGGGGCTCGAGCCACTTATCCATATTTCTAGCAATGATTTAACATTCATTCAGCAGGATGGATGATCTAACAGCTCCACAGGTCCACATCTGTTCAAAAGAGAAATCTACAAATTTACAGACAGTATATGGTGAAAGTTTTGGTCCCCCAGCCACTGGGGGTTGCGTCAGGAAGGACATCCGGCATAAAACAGGTGCCAAGTCAAATATACAGATCATGAATGGTCCGCTGTGGTGACCCCTAATGGGAGCAGCCAAAAGAAGAAAAAGATATGATGACAATTTTGGTCCAAACTTGGGACCAGAAATGTACAGATATTGTTTTTATTGTTTTTTTGTTTTTACTTTTACTGAAATGTTACTGATATTTACCAATATTTCACAGATTTTTAACCGATACTGATTAAGTTATGATTAAGCCTTGTTTTACATAATTTTTTTCACAAACAAAACAATTTAACAACAATAAAAAACATAATAGGCATTATAAATATTTATTATTATTATTTATGGCATTTTGTTTACACAAATTTGTTTTGCAATCTAAATTGTTGAAAATGCATATTCACCTTTGTTTAGGGCTATGTCTAACTGTTAAGCTTAAAATACTACACGTATTGTAAAGTACAGTGTAACGGGGTACACACAGGAACAAAAGAAAAAATCACGATGGGAAAACACAAGAACAAAGGAAACAAACACGATGGAAACAGGTAGACAAACGGAGGTCAAAGGACATAACAACTGACAAGGACTAAGCAAACAACAGGGCATTATATAAAGAGTAAATGAAAGACAGGTGAAAATCAATTTAGGACAGCTGGTAGTGATGAGGGCAGGGAATTATGGGAAGTTTAGTCCAGGATGAAAAGATGACAGGGGAGAAACACAAGGCAAACAGTGAATGGAGCTGGAGACCAAGGATACCAGAGCAGAACAGGCAGAAGGCCAGGAGACCATGGAGACAAGAGCAGATCGAGTGGATGGCTGAGAGACCAGGGAGGCCAGTGCAGATCAGACGGACAGCCATGAGACCAAGGAGAAGAGACCAGATCAGGCGGACGGTCAGGAGAACCAGAAGACCAGAGCAGATCAGGTGGAAGACCAGGAGACCCAAGAGACTAAAGTATATCAGGCGGATGGCCATGAGACCCAGAAGACAACCTCACAGTTGGGACTGGATCAGGAGGCCTGGTTGGTGGCCACAGGGCTGAAACAGGGTCAGGAGGCCTGGGTGATGACCACAGGGTCGAAATAGGGTCAGGAGGCCTGGAAGGCAACCACAGACTAGAAACTGGAGACGTGGAAGACTCGGAGGGCAGAGCTATGGAAGGTAGAGCTGTAGCAGGCTCGAGGAGCAAAGCCATAGAAGGCAGAGCGTGGGAGGCTCGAGGAGCAAAGCCATAGAAGGCAGAGTGTGGGAGGCTCGAGGAGCAAAGCCATAGAAGGCAGAGCGTGGGAGGCTCGCGACTAAGAGTCCTGGGTGACTGGGAAATTACCTCAGTGGTTGTGAATATGAGCAGAGTCTCGGGAGCGAACTCTGTGGTCGTGGGCATGGACGGAGTCTCCGGAACGACCTTTGTGGTCGTGAGCATAGGAAGAGACTCAGGAATCACCTCTGTGTTCATGGGCATGGACTGAGACTCGGGAACAACCTCTGTGGTTGTTGGCATAGGCAGAGATGACCTCTGTGGTCGAGAACATAGGCTGAGACATGGAAATTACCTCTGTGGTCATGAACATGGGCTGAGATTTCGAAACCACCTCTGTGGTCGTGTACATGGGCAGAGACTTGGAGACGTCCTCTGTGGTCGTGAACATGGGCTGAGACTTGGAAACGGAAGCCTTTCTCCTCCTCCGTGAGGACGAAGTTGGCAACGCAGGCTCTGGGAAGAACGAGGCTGGCAATGCAGGCTCTGGGAAGGACGAGGCTGGCAAAGCAGGCTCTGGGAAGGACGAGGCTGGCAACGCAGGCTCTGGGAAGGACGAGGCTTGCAAGTTGTTGGCCGTGGCAGGCGTGGGCGTCGACTCATTGACAATGGCAGGCATGGGCGTTGGCTCCCAGACTGTGGCAGGCGTGGGCGTCGGCTCATAGACCATAGCAGGCGTGGGTGTCGGCTCATTGGCCGTGGAAGGCAATTGTACTGATAATTTGTGGGGAAGGGTCTTCGAGGCCCTACGCACCGATATCAGTGGTGAATCATTCTTGGAGACAAGGGCTGTGGGATGCTTGAGCAATGAGTCGCGGAAGACTGGACTGTGACATGGCGTGGAGCGGACTCAGATGTGGATGTGAAATGGCGTGGAGCGGATTCAGACATGGCTGTGACATGGTGTGGAGCGGACTCAGACGTGGCTGTGACATGGTGTGGAGCGGACTCAGACGTGGCTGTGACATGGTGTGGAGCAGACTCAGACATGGCTGTGACATGGTGTGGAGCAGACTCAGACGTGGCTGTGACATGGTGTGGAGCAGACTCAGACATGGCTGTGACATGGTGTGGAGCAGACTCAGACGTGGCTGTGACATGGTGTGGAGCAGACTCAGACATGGTTGCGACAAGGAGGAGCACACTCAGACAGGCTGCGACATGGTGTGGAGCAGAGTCAGACGTGGCTGCAACATGGTGTGGAGCAGAGTCAGACGTGGCTGCGACATGGTGTGGAGCAGACTCCGATGTGGCTGTGACATGGCTTGGAGCAGACAGACATGGCTGTGACATGGCGTGGAGCAGACAGACGTGGCTGTGACATGGCGTGGAGCAGACAGACGTGGCTGTGACAAGGAGAGGAGCATACTCAGATGTGGCAGCGACATGGTGTGGAGCAGAGTCATACCATTGTTTGATCCTATTCTATATAAACACACCAAATGGTCCCCCTACTGTACAGTATATCAACAGACTCAATGTTAAAGAAATAATAACTGATAAAGCAGAAAAGTGTAATGATAAGTCATATTGATTATTAGCCAATCTCTGCTTGGGCTGGAGAAGCGAGACATGGAATTGAGTGGGCACACACCATGAGCAGGGGAAATCATCATGTTGTTATTATATTAAGGCAATTCCTCACACTTTCAACAGTCAAACATTAAAGAACATTGTAAATTAGGATGTGGCATGGTCTTGTCATCTTGGATGCATTCACTGGTTTTGGGTCTTTCTGTGATGTTTGTCACATGTGACTCGTTTAGAAGATCATGCATACACTCTGAGATACACTCTGAAAGAGTAGAGGGAGGCCTGGCCCGGTCATTAAGAGCTTTGTGCTATATTGGCCCTGAAGGTCACCCTGCTCTCTAAAGATGTGTCCTTGGTGCCAGTGCATGGATGGGACACTGTGGGGTCAGAAACACCTCTGCAATTTAACTACTCAAGTCTTGGGTGTCCTGTCTCTTCAGCTCCACTTTGACCTCCTTACAGAGCACTGGTCTCAGGCTCTTCTCCCAAACGCCACTCGTCGGGGGGAACCAAAGAGAGTGAGGCTGTAGCTCAGGCCCTAATGGGCCTCTGTGTTCTAGCTTCAGGCAAGGCACCTGAAAATTAGCATTTAACCACAGCCAGAGTAATTGAAGAAATGACAAGCCATACAAACAAAGCACCACACAATCGTGCACTTTTACAGAGCTTGCTGCTAACTATTCTGATTATTGCCATCTCCTGATTGCTGCTGAGCCTCTCTCTCCATCCCTCCTTAATTTCTGTCATCTCTTTCTATTGCAGTGGATAAAAATGAAGAGGGCCTGTTAGATAGGGATATAGATCTGAATCAAACAAATTGAACCAGACTGTTGTGCACTGGGAGCTTAGAAAAAGGTAAATGCTTCAAAGTGACAGGTGGAGCCGAAATCCTGGACAAGGCATGACAAAAGGACCAAACCTGGCCAGGAATGTCCTGTACACCAGGTATTACCTGGCTATGTCCAAATCATAAGGCAGCTGATTTGCTGCCCCGTAGCCTAGTCAATCAATTACTAATAAGGCAGCATTGTTGTAGGTACCTCCTAAGGAAACTGGTTTCTGACAGATGACCAAGACACCATAATTTGATGTTTTAATGATATAGAACATATTCAAGTGAGCTTTAGAGATAACAGGAAATGTACTTGTCATTTACTCAACGTCAACCTTTGCTCCAAACCCATTTGATTTCCATTTTTCTATGAAATACAACTAGAGAAATCTTAAAGAATGCTGACGCTGCTAATTTTTTTCATACAATGAAAGTGAATGGTAACTGAGGCTTATGGTCCCAGAAATCTGCCTAACAACTCCTTTTTGTGCTCAATTCCCTTTCAGAATTTTCATTTTGGGGTGAACTATTTTTTTAATATCAATGTTCATTTCTCTGTCAATAGAATCATAAGTTGCAAAAAAAAATTAAATGTACATGTAAAGATGAATCGACTCTTTTTAACCACTCCTTTGCATGCCTATGTTTTCTTCTAACTGTTTAAACGCACAAGATTGTGGTATATCATAGGCAGGGAAAAATACATCTATGCTGCATTAAACAATTTGCCAGATGAAGGCGTCTTAGTAAACGGGACACAAACGTTACATTTGAATGTGCCTCATTCACTACCTACCCCTGTAGACTGTCTGTGAAGGCAGCATTTTTCAGCCTTAAGACACAGCCCTAGAGTTTTGAAGTGACAGGTTCCACAATTTTGTTTTCATCCACTTTTCATTTTTTTCTCTGTATCTCAAAGTGGACTTGAGCTTTTGTGGTGTTTTCCACAGGTTTAACTTTGCTCACAGCTCCACCTGCTTGTCATTTATTGATACTGACTCACATTCTGTACGTGTGCTCTGACATATGTTCTCTGAAGTTATTAAAGGAGGCAGGACAAACCAGATTAGGAATGCTGCACCACAATCAACTGCTTCTGTATCAAACAACAAAACCTCAGGATGTTCCATAAAGCACAAAGACTGTAAAACAAAAGTTAGAGACAGCTGACCCCAAGAGATCACAACTAGATTATTTTTGCACATGCAGCTAATTTTAGTATTGCTTTAGTTTTATTTGATGGCAAAGCTGATATTATTCCAACATCAGAGCAAAATATTCATAAGGTTATTAAAATCATCATCATCGGATTGGATGAGCCACTTCTGAAATGCTTAATAATGTTGTGATCATTTCACGTTCAGGCTGAAGGATAATGGATGCATAACTCTAATAAAATGTAATCTCTTGAGTGCTAAGGGCACAGGCTCAAATCCCTGCGTGCATGGCAAAATAATAATGCTCATGATACAGAAATGAAATTGACATGACCCTGATTGACCCCAAAATTAACAATCCTTGGACACCGGCCTGCCCTTCAAACTCATGGCTTCATCTCTGAAATGAGCTCTTTCCTGACAGAGTATCAAACCCTGGAATGAAACTTATCATGCCCATTTAGAACCTAATGCTGGTCATATACAAGAGCACATTACTACGTATCATTCTAAAGCTATGTGCTGTAATTGAGATGAATTAGTTCCACTTGATGCTGTGGGTTTCTTTCCTAGTTTATAATCATGAAAATTACTTTCCTAAACCATCAATGACTTTCCAAAGGATGATGTGTGTGCAAAATAATGAAAATAATTACCTCAGCAGTTAATGTGGTACCCTCACATTTCACACCTAGCTGCAAATCCCACCTTTCAAAAGTCAACTTTTTTTGATCCTCTCACCAGTTTAAAACAAAGAGCCATTGTTCATGTGAGAGTTATGCTGCCAGACAGAAAGCTGAGTTCTATAAGCAGCTCTGTGGTGAAACAGGTGTAGTTTGGATCTCTCTCTCTTCCCACTCATTGCATATGTGCCATACCTTCATTAGCTGAATGGGAAAGACCCCGGCATCCTGACTGAGCTGTCTAATTTTAGTGTCCGAAACAGAATACTTTAAATTATAATTTTGTCAGAGCGTAACAGGGCGTCTGCAGCTCTCTTAATTTGAAGTGGTCTGCAGATGGGAATTTGAATTAATAATCCAGAAAATTGATACTACCAGCACGGGTACTTGTACTGACTTTCCCTCTTCTTCCCTCCACTTCTCTCTCTCTCTGTAGCTCTCTCTCTCTTTCTCCTCTCGGCCTCTGCAGGGTCTTCATTACCACAGGATATAAACGTAGCTCTGTTAAGCCCGCCGAGGCTAGGCGCTCTAATGAGGGGTAGACTCATCATACCGGGCAACAGTTCACTGCTCTCAGGCAAACTTACTGCCACCGAAATTATTTTAATATTCTGAAGAATGTAAAGGACTACAGTTTCCAGGGAAACCAGAGGTCACATGGTCACAAAGGTCCGACGTCCAGTTGAATAACCAGAATGCCTCTGATGATGATTTATTCAAACTTAGTTCAAAACCTGCAATACCCCCCTTTCTCCTCCCATCCCCACTTCATTGCCTTAATGTAGCCAGACCCTCATTCATAACTGTCAAGAACCTATCCATCTGGACCGTGGCTTATTTAGCCTGAGAATAATACATAAATTGCATTTTCCATAGTAGAAGGGAGTAAATGAACGAGATAAAGAAAAAGAGAGAGGGTAAGAGAGATAGGAAGAGATTAACTTCTTTTGACTCACAGATAATGATTATTGGGGAAAAAATGCTGCTGATCTGTAGGTGATCCATCCCTATACTGTGGTTTTCTGTGGATCTCAGGCAGTAAAGGGTGCTGTTTTTTTTTTCTGAGGAACAAAAAAGTAGATTTTGTTTCAGTTAGTGACTATGGTTGACCAGTATTGTGTAAGTTACTTCAAATAGTAATCCACTAAAAATTACTAATTATTTCTCCAAAATTGTAATCAAATTACTAATAACTAAATTGAAAAAATAATCAAATGACTACTTTCTAATACACTTTTACGCTCAAAAAATTCAAATTAATGTCTGTATTTTTTCCTTCTTCTCAATTACTCATTATGGGGCCATAATTAATGTATTCTTCATAAATAATGTATCAATAATAGATTAGAAATAAGCATAACCCTATAATGTGCTTAAAAGTAATTAAGTAATCAATAATGATAAGCTTCAAAATGATTCAAGCAATGAAAGCACCATAAAGCACTATCCTCTCATTCTCTCTCATGGGAAGACCAAAACATTTAAGTGAATCTGTTTGTTCAGACAGCACATGTAAGTGAACCAGTTAAAACAAACTATTCACCAATCCAATTATGTAGTGTTAGGGAATCCAATTAAAATTAATGTGTATCGGTTAATTTGGCTGGTTAATATAAATGAGCCAGTTCAAATAATCAATTAACAGATTCTCTTTAGTCCACATGTAGAAGTCTTATTTTTAAATCTTCATTTTGTAAGTAAAATATTAAGATAATTGCAGATGTTTACCAGTGTTTTTTCGACACATTATTAAAAAGTGTTTAATAGTAATATTTAGTATTAATTAATTTATTCAATTTAGTATTTTTTCTTTAGTATGAATTTATTTGTTAAATTCAACGTTGCCACCCTATTGGTTTAATGTCATCCTATTTGAGGTCATCATTCTTTTTGTTCCAAAGACTGGGAGATATCTAGAGCCATAATGTGCTATTTTCATATTTATATTACATTATATAATTAAAAATGTAAAACTGAAATATTACTTGCTTTGATGAAGATAAAAAAAACCACTATTATTTACATATTTTGAATTAATACATTTTACATTTATAGTGCTTTTTTGACACTACATTCAAAGTACTTCTACACAGAAAACAGGTGACTCTCCTCAAACGCAACCAGTTGCCAGTATAATTTAATTTGATTATTCAAGTGTTTTATCTCCTATTAATGTTTGTTTATTAAACAGCCTCAATTGATAAGGCAAGTGAACCATAATACTACAATTGTATGTCTATGCAATGCACACAATCACACTATAAACTAAAAACAAAACGAGGATTCAATAATGATGGGGATAAAATATACTTTATTAAACATGAACATTTTATACTTAAATATGCTAAATAACATTTCCAAGAAGTAATACATAAACTTATCACAGTAACTTTCCCCAACAACAGATGCATCGTGATTGGTTAACACATGAGTAATGTTCGATTCATAAAAGCATGACAACCTATTTAAGCTTCAAAAACCAAATGTAAATGTTTATTTTTTTCTTAATATTTAGTGTATTTTTATTAAAAAATTTGAAATATTGTGACGTTTTGTTCACTCATTTCTCAGTTGCTACAGCCTCGTTGTAAGCAAAGACCGCAATGTGCTCGAGCATTTATGTTGTCAGTTTGATTATCAGTGTTGAAGCACAAAAAACATAAATGCAATGTATGCAGCACAAAGGGGTTCAATACAAAGGTGCCTGTGGTTCACAAAAGGGGACATAACAATTTACACTAAACAAATTTAAATTAATGTCTTTATTTCCAGAGGCGGCCGCAGCCGATTTTGCCGGGGCTTCAGTCCCGAATGTTTTGAGTGTAGCCCCGAATGTATTTTGAAAAGTTGACTGACAAATTGTGAAACCGGACAAAAGCCTATGTAAACCCCCGTAATCATAAGTTGCCTTATTTCATTGTGTTTTGCCTTTGCACATACTGCATACAGCCTGTAAAAATAGATATAGGCATAATCTAGCCTAAAGAATACGTTTCTTTGCTGTCGGAAGCCTATGGGCGACTCCGTTTCTTCCTCTCTGTTGAATATGCAGCAGGTAGGTGAGGAGCTTGCACAGTCGTTGACATCAACTAACGTTACTTAGTTGCGAGTTAACAGCAGTTAGCAGAAAAGACAGCAAAAATGAAGCAAGGTGGGTAAGAATTCACATTTGTTTTTGTCCTTAAAGTCTGAAGATCATCATCTGGCTGGCTTTCACCCACAGTAGGCTAAACCTCAAGAGGTGCACTACCGACTGTCATTACATGTTGTAGCCTCTAGCCTCCTTGTTAGCGCATCCGCCTCATACGCCGGAAACGACGGTTCGAGTCCCGTTCGGAGTGTACTTTTCTTGTTTATCGGGTGTTGTTTTCTCTAAGGATAACCAATAAGCATTAGCATAAAATGTATGTGTGACTTGTTTTGTGATATTAGTTTGTAGTAAATATTCACTTTGATTTGATTAAATGGTTTTGTAGATTGTAGCAAAGATGAGCAACAGACTGAGGAGCAGCAGCAGCAGCTGTGAGAGAATCAGGCATGGAAACTGGTAACAATTAATCAGTCACTTTACTTTAGAGAAAGTTAAAAGTGAAACATTGTTTATCCCAATGATCCTAATGAAAGGATTTTGACAGATGAACATTGAGAATTATATACAGTTCGATGCCATAGTGTCAATGAACTTAGACTAAAGTCATTCATGTATTGCTTTAATTTAGGATATTATACATCATTTTGACTATTTATGTCAAAAAATATAAATTATTTATATTAAAAAATATTTTTTACTTCAATTTACTCACTATAATATAATTATTTTGTGATGACTTTATGGTAATGTACATGACAATTGAAGAATCATGATAGATCATAGGGCAATCCCACTGATCTGCTCTTCCCAATACATTTTGTTCAATGGTATTGGTCTACAATTTGAAATATGTAGCACTTGATGAATTAGTTGTTTGAAGCTGATTTGCAATGCGTTATGTGCTGTATCTGTTCTTTTGCATCACAGATGATTCAGGGAGGAGAGAGGATGTTGAGGATAGTACTGGAGTGGAAGATTTAGGAACTGTAGAAACAGGCCCAGCCAGAGCAAAACTCAAAGAATACCCTCTCACCAGCTTTGGACTACAGAGAAGTTGTTGCTAGTGTGAAAATAAAATTGTCTGGGCTAAGCCCGGATGTCCTTCAATGCTGGAAACGCCTCTGTTTATTTCCTTCTACATAGTCACATACAAGAATTACTGTCCACACAGTTTACATGTGTATATGAACATAATTCACATTTAGTATTATGTTTAACCCAAGTAATGTATTTGTTAAGTAACAGAAATCTGATAAAAAAGATTTTCAAATGTAAACCATTACGCTACTTTCTGACTAATAAAGTAATTTAATTACAGTAACTAATTACTTTGTTACAGTATTACACCCAACACCACTTAAATTTTACACAGAGTAATGAGGACAGTGTGAATCAGTAATTCAGTGAGAATTGGACGCAGAAAAAGAACGAGGTTGGGGTCAAAAGGGGAAAAAGAGAGGAATTCTTCAGTTGTTTTCTTTTTCAATATCTCATTTAAAGGTAATTTTCGGTTATCTATCAACATGTTCCAGTGGCTGAATTCATGATCACGAAAGTGTGTGTTTTATGGATGAGTGTGTGCTGTGGGAGGGGGTGAAAGTGGTATTCCTGGTGGGTAAAATGAGAGCATCTGCCCCTCTGTGGGAGACTGTCCCAGGGAAGGAGGATAGCTTTGAGCTGAGACAGCGGAAGAGAGAGCCAGGGTAAATGTCCTGTGGAGCAGCCATAATGCCAGACACAATCTTATCAGCACGCACACACACACACACACACATATTCAGAAACTCCAAAAAGTATTTGGACATTTAAACCACACTTAAAAATCTATAAAACATTTTTATTATGTGTCAAACTAAAACGAGTAATTTATTTTAAAGAAATGTAGCACAAACGCACTTTTAAAGAAAAAAATAATCTTACTAGGTTTCAAATAATATGATAATTAATGTGTTGACACTTTCAAGGGTGTGTTTCCCAAAAGCATCATTAGCCAACTATGGTTACAAGTTCCATCATCACCAACATAGTTCAATGATTTGGTGTTCCTAGTTTCAACGAACATCCGCAAATAGCATCTCAAAGTTGTGTTTTTGGAACTACAGCTCTCAACCCGCATGCGGTTCCTTGTTAAACACACACACACACACACACACACACACACACACTTTAAAAGAGAAAACTTACAAAATCTACCTTTTATCAATTTAAATATTGGATTAAATATAAATTTGCTAAATTAGGGAGCAATAAAAGAAAATAATAAACCAATTTAAAGGGTACTACAAAAGGTGATAAAATACCTTTGAATGAATTCCAATGTGCCTCATACCTCCTCTGGATACTGAAGATAGAAGACATAGAACAAGTGAATGATTCCTAGAAAAAAAGAAGAAAAGAATTATTACGAAATCTTTAATCAAGCAAAGAAATTCGACGTCAGAGCACGGAGAACATTGAATAGTGGAATTCCTCAGCTGTTGAGAACTGACTGTCTGCAAAAACGCATTTCGGCCCGAAAAGTGCAGTCAAGAATATACGTTTCTGCCTCGTCTTTCAAACACAACCTCTTAGCTGCCAGTATTTTACTGTAAATATACGGGTGAATTTTTTACAGTGTAATGTATTGAACTACCTCTGTGAACTTAAGGAGAACTGACATCACACTCAATTAAAAATGACCTTGAAACCAGTTGGTTAAAAGTAATTGCAAAATGGCTAAGAAAAGTTCATTTAAAAGAAGTTCTAGCACCATCTTTTTGCAGATACCACTTGGTTTGTTATTTTGTTATCTAATGCTCGTATATTTTTAAGTGACTTAAGTGTCCAAACAAAAGTGTAAGAATGCTTTTTGGGGCCTCTATACATACATAAAGTCAGTCATGATTGACTCTTAACTGCTCCTCTGCTCTCTTCCTTCAATGGAGGATAAACATTAGAGCAGTCCACACATGAACAAAGAGCACATTGACTTTTATCTGCAGGCTCCCTCTCTCTTTTCCTCTCTATCAGTTATATGTGCTCTATCAACTGGACAAATCTCTAACAGGCCTGAGAACAGAAATACCACACAGCTGAAACCCTGTAAATTACTCATGCTTGATATTGCATCTGCCAGGACTCAAGCCCCTTATTTCCTCTCCTCCCACACACGCACACACACACACACAGTGTCAGTGACAAGAGTTTTCATTAACTTTGTGTGGAGACTGTGTGTGTGTGTGTGTGTGTGTGTGTGTGTGTGTGTGTGTGTGTGTGTGTGTGTGTGTGTGTGTGTGTGTGTGTGTGTGTGTGTGTGTTTAAATGTTATCGTCTATACTCAGGAGAGTGGTGAGCCTCCTGGAGTCTTAATGTACCTCAACTAATGAAGGGCCCTTTAATATGCAGTGGCCATTTTCCCCAGCATTTCTTACCAAATGGTCTCAAAGCCATACCAGCACTGAAGATAACACTTTCCTCCCTGAAAACCTGCCGCACCCACAGTACACTGTAATTGAGTCATCTGCCTGTGAAACTGACAGCTGAACAGGGAGGTGGTAAGCCAGCAAGAAAGAAAGAAAGAAAGTAATTAATGTAAGGAAATAATGAAAAAGGATTTTAACACATATTCAAGTTCTCTGGCAAGTGGAATTCCACCAAGATTGCACAAGTGAGACTTGATTTGGTGTGTAGCACTTTTGAGTGTTTAACATTTAGATTCTGATCTTACACTGAAAGGGCATAACCGTTAGCATTCTTAGAAAATTATTTTTCTTTTTCTAAAAATGTTTCAATATCTTTTTAATAAATTCAGGCAAAATATTTAGGAAAACGCAGACTGAGGGAGCCCAGCCATACTAATTATTCACAGTTATAGTTCAGGAATATGGTTTGAAATCCTTTAAAAAATCCTTTCTTAGTTACTTCCAGTTTTCCATCACCTAGACACGGATTTGATGGTAATACATTTGTAACGAATTCTAAGAAATCCTTTTTTAAAAAAAGGTTATTGCACACTTTTAAAAGTGAAAATGTGCAGACCCGACCCATACATTATTTTTGCGTGTGTGTAAATTAATGTAGTCAATATAATATTTTTAACTTGACTAAACCAAGCTAATTTGGATGCTACCACAAGTGTGACAGCATGAAGCACATTTTTATGTTACCTTTCAAAGCGATATTTACAATTTACATTCAGAAGAGCTAATAGATTTGACTAAGTATTTAATCTAAATAAAATATAAAAGTTTGTATAAACTTCATAAATTTTGTACACTGAAAAAAACTATTATCCTTATAAATGTGTTACATATAAAAATACTGGATTGATTCAAGTCAAAAATATTATTTAGGGGGGCCTGGGTAGCTCAGCAATAAAGACTCTTACTACCACCCCTGGAGTCACGAGTTCGAATCTAGGGTGTGCTGAGTGAATCCAGCCAGGTCTCCTAAGCAAACAAATTGATCTGGTTGCTTGGGAGGGTAGAGTCACATGGGGTAACCTCCTTGTGGTAGCTATAATGCACCACTAATGGTGGTGGTGTAGTGGGCTAAAGTACATAACTGTTAATCAGAAGGTCGCTGGTTCGATCCCCACAGCCACCACCATTGTGTCCTTGAGCAAGGCACTTAACTCCAGGTTGCTCTGGGGGGATTGTCCCTGTAATAAGTGCACTGTATGTCACTTTGGATAAAAGCATCTGCCAAATGCATAAATATAAATATAAATATAATGCAGTTGGGGCATGTGGTGAGTTGTGTGTGGATGCCGCATGAAGCCTCCACACGCGCTATATCTCCGCACTAACGTGCAAACAAGCCACATGTTAAGATGTGCGGATTGACTGTCTCAGACACAGAGGCAACTGAGATTCATCTCCCTCACCCGGATTGAGGGGAGTCACTATGCCACCACAAGGACTTGGAGAAAAGGGGAGAAAAAAAATATTATTTAAAATATACAGAGGCTGTGTATATAAAATAAAAAATATACACAAATATATATATATATAACAGTTAGTTCCTTTCCTCAAATCAGATTGGACAAGAGACATTCCATGAGTACTGATGGTCTCGCACCATCATTACCCGGATGCTTCACTATGTGTATCAATCCGCTTGTGTTCATGCCATTCTAATCTAAAGTGTAAGAGCAGTGCAGATGTGTTAAGAGCTACTCTATATGTCTCTTTACATGTCATTTTTATGTTAGCCAGCAGGTGTTGGAAAAAGATAATTTTGTGTGCAATATGGGCCTGTTGGGTGACGTGAAGTAAGCACCATTCACAAATGCGTTTTTATGACCGAAGTTTTTCCTGATTTTTTTAAAAGTACTTGTTCATCGAACTGTTGTAAATAAGCAATATCACTCTCGCAATCATACTATATCTAAATCATTCTAAATCAGCACTGATGTGATTGCTTATGGCACTCGGCCTGCGAATCACAGCAGTTCTGATTTAGGGCCATATCGCACTCTTGTGAAATTGCTTATATATATATATATATACAGGTGAAACTCGAAAAATTAGAATATCGTGCAAAAGTTCATTAATTTCAGTAATTCAACTTAAAAGGTGAAACTAATATATTATATAGACTCATTACAAGCAAAGTAAGATATTTCAAGCCTTTATTTGATATAATTTTGATGATTATGGCTTACAGCTTATGAAAACCCCAAATTCAGAATCTCAGAAAATTAGAATATTGTGAAAAGGTTCAGTATTGTAGGCTCAAAGTGTCACACTCTAATCAGCTAAACACCTGCAAAGGGTTCCTGAGCCTTTAAATGGTCTCTCAGTCTGGTTCAGTTGAATTCACAATCATGGGGAAGACTGCTGACCTGACAGTTGTGCAGAAAACCATCATTGACACCCTCCACAAGGAGGGAAAGCCTCAAAAGGTAATTGCAAAAGAAGTTGGATGTTCTCAAAGTGCTGTATCAAAGCACATTAATAGAAAGTTAAGTGGAAGGGAAAAGTGTGGAAGAAAAAGGTGCACAAGCAGCAGGGATGACCGTAGCCTGGAGAGGATTGTCAGGAAAAGGCCATTCAAATGTGTGGGGAGCTTCACAAGGAGTGGACTGAGGCTGGAGTTACTGCATCAAGAGCCACCACACACAGACGGGTCCTGGACATGGGCTTCAAATGTCAAACGTCTTACCTGGGCTAAAGAAAAAAAGAACTGGTCTGTTGCTCAGTGGTCCAAAGTCCTCTTTTCTGATGAGAGCAAATTTTGCATCTCATTTGGAAACCAAGGTCCCAGAGTCTGGAGGAAGAATGGAGAGGCACACAATCCAAGATGCTTGAAGTCCAGTGTGAAGTTTCCACAGTCTGTGTTGGTTTGGGGAGCCATGTCATCGGCTGGTGTTGGTCCACTGTGCTTTATTAAGTCCAGAGTCAACGCAGCCGTCTACCGGGACATTTTAGAGCACTTCATGCTTCCTTCAGCAGACAAGCTTTATGGAGATGCTGACTTCATTTTCCAGCAGGACTTGGCACCTGCCAACACTGCCAAAAGTACCAAAACCTGGTTCAATGACCATGGTATTACTGTGCTTGATTGGCCAGCAAACTCGCCTGACCTGAACCCCATAGAGAATCTATGGGGCATTGCCAAGAGAAAGATGAGAGACATGAGACCAAACAATGCAGAACAGCTGAAGGCCGCTATTGAAGCATCTTGGTCTTCCATAACACCTCAGCAGTGCCACAGGCTGATAGCATCCATGCCATGCCGCATTGAGGCAGTAATTAATGCAAAAGGGGCCCAAAACAAGTACTGAGTACATATGCATGATTATACTTTTCAGAGGGCCGACATTTCTGTATTTAAAATCCTTTTTTTTATTGCTTTCATGTAATATTCTAATTTTCTGAGATTCTGAATTTGGGGTTTTCATAAGCTGTAAGCCATAATCATCAAAATTATATCAAATAAAGGCTTGAAATATCTTACTTTGCTTGTAATGAGTCTATATAATATATTAGTTTCACCTTTTAAGTTGAATTACTGAAATTAATGAACTTTTGCACGATATTCTAATTTTTCGAGTTTCACCTGTATATATATATATATATATATATATATATATATACACACACACACACAACATTTTTTTCTTTCCTTTTTTTCTTTTCTTTTTTTTAATCTTCGTTATAGCAGTTATTTTACTATCTTTCTTGATATCTGTAGTAAAAATAAATCAACATTCAGCTTGAAGATGTTAAAAAGAATCTGACCTCTTCTGGCTTTATATCTCCAGTTATTCATCCATTCTGCACTGTAAAAGGTTTTGTCACAAAAATATGAGTCATGTGGTATCATCTGAATAAACAGATTTTATTCCTTAATATTAATTAACATGACTGAATCAAACTGACTATGGTTACATAACAAAAGTAATTTTTAATTATCAGATCAGGTAGAAAAACTAAAGAAAATTAATGAAATGTAATAAAGTATGTGGGAAAAAGGTTACGCGTGGATAAAAACAGAATTTTTTTTATAGCTTTATCATCCGGCCGTTTTATCAAAAAGTGCTTAAAGGCATATTAATTTGATTTAGATTTGATCAGTGTTATTTTAAGAACATCTGAGAACTTTTCCTCCAAACACCTACTTTTCACCCAGACTCTGCTGATTTTTGCCATTATCCCATGTGCCATCTTCATCTCAGAATGATAATTATGCAAATTGGTGGCTGGAGGTAATAGAGAATGAACACACTCCTGTTTAAATGAGAAAATAACCATTTCTGGGGGAAAAAAGGAGACAAAATTAACATCTTATTTTAAAGCTGATCTAACAATATTCAGGTATGCATTGATCAAAGCTAAAACACACTGCTGCATGAGGCTCATTTTAACTTCAGTACTTAATCAGACTTTAAACTTATTCAAGCACAGGTTTAAAAAGATGAACCTGTGAGTTCATGGTGAACACTTAAAAATAAGTTTAAGTATCATACATAAAAAAATATGTTATTTTATACCATAGCAGTTTATATCATTTTTGTTATTTTGTACGAAATAGTTCCATGTTTAACATCCATATCTCTATGTCACGTCTTTCCAAATCAAGTTTTAAATAAACTAAACTTGAGTCATGCAGTCTAACATAGTTTACACACTAGCAGACTTGGAATCACTGGTGCAGTTGCAGTTGCTATTTGTGCCTCATTTGCAGCGGTTACACAAGGAAAGAAGCAGAAGACCTGCCGAAAGTTTTGGTCGTGACCACATTTGCTGGGTCTTGAACAATATGGCATCTCCAGCAGGAATTGGAGTTAAGTATATGTTAATTATATTTATATTATAAGTTATAATATAACTTAGTTTATAAATCAATATTAATATATGGTTAAGGCATAATGTACAGTCACCTTGGACAGATTTAATTTGCAATAATGACAGGCTAACTAAACTAAACTATGTATAAAATAGATAGACATTAAATGTTTGTTAATATTGATTACAGATAAAATATTTGACCATAGAATGAGATTGATGAATCACAATCAGTTATTATTTTATTCATAAGTACAATTTTTATTATTTAGTACATTCTTATTAATAAATTATTTTAAATTATAAATGTATTTAAATTTAAATGTATTAATATAAATTATAATATAATAAGAAATTATATATCAAATAATTATAATATGTAATGTAGCTCCAAAGAGCCTCTCCTCCATATGCACCATCCATGCTTTTCATTGGACGCCATTCTTTTTCTGCAGGAAAACAGTTTGCTTCATCCTCTGAAAAACTTTGGCCTGAAGCTCATTGGTCACTGCTTTTGTCACATGTTCCCACCCCACTGAATGTCTTCTGTAGCCATGATTATAAATACATCTGTATTTATAGCCACGATTGACCGACTTGTTGCTTAAATAGATCGGTGTTATGAATCATACCACACTCTTAAGGAGACTTTTGGGTTTTTATATAAACTCCAATCCATCTACCAGTGCAATCTGAGTGCATTTGCATCTAATCTTCAAGAGAAGTATGCAGAAAGATTTTGTGAACAAAGTATGCCAGTTCAAACACGTTATACAATGTAAAGAGAACACGTCGGCAAGGACTCTACTGGAACTACTGAGGAAGGATTCCCTGCCCCTTTTTTAGCGCTCAGCTCATCTAACTTCCTATTTGTATTAAAGCTACTCAAAATGGAATACGTGTGGGAACACAGAAAGTATTTTTCACCAAGAGTTGATGGTTTAGGTCTACACCACCCTATTATTATTTAAAAATGCTAGTGAGGTGTTTTGCTGTCACTGTAAATGTTAGTGTGGCAGGGCTCTCCTCCGCCCCTGGCAGCGGCTCCATCGCTTCAGGCGGTCGGGGAGTCCAGTCCCCACTCGCCTCACGAATGGTGGCCATTCACCGCGTCCGGTTCACCTTCTCTTTACTATTGTACATTAAACTGGTGAGCATGTAGAATTCAATGAAGCTGTAAGCTGATTACATGTGAGGTGACTATATCTCAAACTAGAATCTCTGATGTATCCTCATGTTTATTTGTATCTTGGCCTTCCACATCTCTTTCTGTCCTTAGAGCCAGTTGTCCTTTGTTTTTGAAGACTGTAGTGTACACATTTGTATGAAATAATCTTGGTTACTGTTGTAACCTCCGTTCCCTGATGGAGGGAATGAGATGTTATGTCAATGTAGTGACACTAGGGGTCGCTCTTTAGAGCCCCGAACACCTCTATTCTTTTGAGAAAAGGCTAATGAGAATTGGCGAGTGGAATTTGCATGCCACTCCCCCAGACATACAGGTATAAAAGGAGAAGGAATGCCAACTCTCATTCAGGTTTTGTGCTGAGGAGCTGAGACAAGGTCCGGTTTCAGTGGCTAGTACAGCGTTGTGGCAAGAGGGACACAACGTATCGTTCCCTACATTAGGAAATGGAGGTTACAACAGTAACCAAGACTTTTCCCTTCTGTCACACACTCAACGTTTTGTCGATGTAGTGACACTAGGGGTCCCTATGGAAAACGGCACAACAGCTGAACTGTGTTACAAGCAATCTGCTGTGTGCGTAATAGCAGGCGCATCAGTCTACACGTATCCTCCCCCATCACCTCAAAAAGACGGCATGTAGTTCCCCGCATCTTTGAGTGGGAGAAGCGATGAAACTAGCATAGGAGCAGGCCGTGCCAGCCGCAGCCTTTTCTCTCTATTTTTTCTCTCAACAGAGTATTAGATCCAGCGGGGGCCATCTAACACTTTTATACGCATCGGGGAAGGTGTTCTTTTCTGTTCCTAATCTTTCAAGGGGAAAAGACCCAGTGGAGACCACATCCTGCCCAAAAGGGGAGGTCAACATGTGCCAATATGACACATGGGCTCACCAGCCACACATGGAAGGGGCGCGGTGGTAGGTCCTGCCTCGAAGGGGAGGAGCTCTACAAACACGGCGACCAGGGGCAGAGAGAGCTCTGCCCAAGGGAGACACAGGTCTGCCAATAGGAGACTGTACCATGGAAAATATATCACAGGAGGTTACCCGAGTCATCGGCACATGTGGAGCACCTATCCCAGTACAGGGCATATGTGACCGATCACGGAAAGTAGGGACACAAGTCGGTTTTGGGGCATTTTGAGTTATTCACATATTCTGAAAGTGTAGTCTCCAAGCTTTCCAACGATTTGTAACACATGGAAATCTGACAATATTTGGAGAAGTTGTGGCCATTTGAAGGTGGGCACTCAAAAAAGCTAAAAGGGTAGAAAACGGCCTCAAAAGATTGTGCAGTTCTCACCTCTCTCTGCTGCTGGGAGTGACAATAGGGCTCATTTACATCTCATTTAGATAAGCCATACCCCTGTAAAGCTCCCCTGTAAAGCACAGGGGGAGCAAAAGGTCAGGAAAATGTGCCATCAAAGAAAAAAAAAGTTTGCAAACAGGTAATAAATAAATGTCTCTTAGCATCTACCGATAAAACTGTATAGGCAACTCTTATGTACACTGAGTGCTTTTCATACAAGAATGTAAAACTAAATTCAGGTGGTTGGTTGATAAAGTGACATTCCACTTTCATCGTCGCTCAGATCGTCTTCAGAATCAGTGAACGCTTGTTCATAAGCATCCGGCTTGTCGAAGAAGTACTTCAAAACATTTTCGTTGTAACGGCCACGGTTCAGCTCGTCTGCGACATTCTTTGCGGCGTCCATCTTCATTGAATTTTGATATCAGATAGAGCCGGCTAGAGCGCTGCATAATAAGTAGCCACGCTGTTGGGGGCGGGGGCAAAAGCGCCGGCGGCTATTCAGTACGGAAATACACACAGACAATGATACGCCCCTACTGCATGCTAGAATCTCCGAAAAACAAGCCGATTTCAACCTCAAAATGTACGCTTTTAAATATACCAATACTGTTATCTCAAACATGGAGAGGCTTCTTCATGATCTCAACTAACAGATTCTGCAAAAAAGCGGAAATCACCAATTTTGGAAAAAAACACTTGTTTCTCATTTTGCTCACAAGTTGTGCTGCCGACTTGTGTCACTGGTTTCCGTGACGGGTCACATATAGTACACATAGTGGGTCTAGCTGCAAACTCCTCCACCGAATTCATGAGCCACAGGGCTAGGGAGGAAGGACATCCAGGGTCCATGACTTTGTGAACTTGACTGGGGTAAAAGCACACAGTTTCACCTGAGGGGAGGGAAAGGGCACTATACGCATGCGATACACCCGGCCAGTTGTTCTGTATAACCAAACTCGAGAAAAAAACGTCAAAACAAGGAGAGTGTAATATCTGGCAAAGGTATTGTGTGTAGCCCAGCCCTCTGCTCTGAAGATGTCTGCTAGAGAGGTTCCATGGGCCAGTGCCCACGAGGATGCCACACTCCTAGTAGAGTGTGCTCATATTCCCAAAGGAATGGGCACGACCTGGGCCTGGTATTCCAGAGTGATGGCATTCATGATCCAGTGGGAAAGCCTCTGTTTGGAGACAGCGTTCCCTTTCTTCTGTCCACCAAATCAGACAAAGAGCTGCTCAGAGCATCTAAAGCTCTGAGTGCGAACCAAGTAGGTGCGCAAAGCATGCACTGGACACAGCAAAGACAGGGTTGGGTCTGCCTCCTCCCAGGGCAGCACTTGTAGGCTCACCGCCTGATCCCTGAAGGGGGTCATGGGAACCGGCTGGGGTCTCAGGATTATGTGAGAATCTGCCAGACAGAACTCCAGGCAAGTGTCGCTGACAGAAAATGCTTGCAGGTCCACAACCCTCTTGATGGAGGTGAGAGCAATCAGGACGGCCGTCTTCAAGGAGAGGGCTTTCAGCTCGAATGACTCTAGCAGCTCAAAGGGGGCTCCTTGAAGGCCCAGGAGGACACCGCAGAGATCCCATGAAGGGAAGAGGCGTGGCCTGGGAGGATTCTGCCTCTAGGTGCCTCTGAGGAAACCGATGATCAGGTCATGCTTCCCTAGGGACTTACCGTCCACAGCAACATGGTGGGCTGCTTAACAGCTACATAAACCTTCAAGGTGGAGGGGGACAGCAGCACCTCCAGACTCTCCAGCATGAAGGAAAGCACTGACCCGACTGTGCATCTCTGGGGGTCTTCAGCTCGGGAAGAACACCAATTTGCGAACAAGCACCACTTCAGTGCATAAATTTGCCTCATAGAGGGAGCTCTGGCCTGAGTGATCATGTTTACCAGTGCTGGTGGTAGGCCACTTATGTCTTCCACGTCCCATCCCACCTCAGCCAGTCATCGAGGTAGTTGAGCATGCAGATGCCGAGACGGGGGGCGTCAGCTTCCTGCAGGGGTCTCTACGCTGGGTCTGAGTGCTGGGCTCGGGCTGAGGCAGAGCCGCCTAGGTATTCTCTGCCTCAGCGACCAGACAGGGTGTGGGATCTTGAGCCGCGTCGGGGAAAAAGTCCTCAGCAGTGTCGCGGAAAAGTCCAATCTGGGAGATAGGTGCGTTGAGAAAGCGTGCTTTGTCGGCGTCACTCATCTTGACCAGATTCAGCCACAGGTGGCACTCCTGGACCACCAAGGTGGACATCGCCGCCCGGAGACAGCGCGGAGATGCCCTGTCCAGCGGCACTGTAGGCTTTGGTCGCCAGATACTATGTAGTCCTAAAGGCTCTGGAGAGGATTGCCAGACGATCCCGCCAGGTAGCAGTATTTATATTAAGTGATTTACTAGTACCGAATTAGCAAATTAGTATAATTACTCAAGGATTAGGTGTTGGAGTGATGGCTGCTGGAAATGGAGCCTGTCTAGATTGGATCAAAAATTACTTTTTTCAAAACATTTTTAGTGATGGTGCTGATTTTTACACCAGTAATGTCCAGACTATACATTGTGATCAGTCAAATGCCACTTTGATGAATTAAAGTACCAATTTCCTTCCAAAACAGCTAAATCTGAACATTATTCCAAACTTTTGGCAGCCAGTTTAGCTAGCTAATAACACAGACATCAACACAATAAATATTTGTATAGCAACCACTAGACCACGATGTCAAAATGGCTGCACACTAGATTCACTAATGAATATGCCACTGGTTTAATGGCAGGTTCCATTATGACAACAAACCCCTTGTGGACAAAAGGGCAATGTTTGTGCAGTACAACATATCTTCGTGCTGGGAAATAATGGTGAAAATGTAGAATTACTTTTTTGTAGCCAAAACTATAATGTATGTTGTTATAGATAGTATTCGGTTACGTCATCAAACACGCTCCCACCGACATGACGGATGGATACACCGGTAAACAAAGCACTGTGCAAAGCACTTTCTCCAGTACCAATGAGATAAAGATAGAAATTCAAAACATTGTGACTGTGAAAAACATTTACATTTATATAGAAATGCTGGATTATTTTTCACGCTGGATCCATGGTGGGTCGTGCGTTCTGTAGTGATTTTGTGAGGGTAGCAGGACAAGGCAGACAGGGGTGTGGATCCAAATGTGGCTTTTATTGCTGAGAACATAAAGTAAACAAACACTGGAACAAAAGAAAGGTCCACGATGGGAAAAACTAAACTAACACACTGATGAACATAGGTAGGAGAACATCCACGAAGGGCTGGGATAACATGAATGGGTTAACAGGCAGGGAACACGAAGAGCAGGGTAACCTCCAAAGAACAGGGAACAACAGGCAGGGAACATAAACCGAGAGAGAGTGGTCACAGAAATAGCACAAACATGAAACGTCACCATGAGACACGAAACGTTAACGAACGACAGCGGGAAGGGAAAACAGCGGGGTTTAAATAAAGAGACACGGTAATGACAAAATGACAGACAGGTGCGGACAGTCACGCGCAGACGGGGCCGGAAACAACGGGAAGAAGGGAAGTGTAGTTTTCACAGAGACAGTGAAACACGGGCGGACAACAAGGAAGACATGACAGGGAGTGTGAACGGTAAAACAGAAAACACGGGCGGACGACAAGGGAGCGTGACATGGAAAGTGACTAGTGATGGGTGAAACAGAAAACACGGTACAGACAACAAGGGATCGTGACACGGAACGTGATAAGTGAAAACGGAAAACACGGGACGGACAACACGGGATCATAACAAAAGCACTATACAACTGGTTACCTTTTAACAATCAAAACAACCAGTTCACAAAGCATATAAACTTGATACTTTATACCAAACTTTAAATACTACACTAAACTTTACGTGGATTTTACCAAACATTTTCTCCCACTGCAATGGCAGACACATTTTTTGTATCTATTTCTCCAGACAAGATGGTGATGGCACTTGTCATGACATCATCGGAATACTATCTATACAGATAAATGACTTTCAAAAATAAACCTACCACCTACTCTTAAATATTTAGTGGAGTAAAAAATTGGACAAATAGCTAAGGAACATTTAGAATCTGTTGATGTGTTTAATAGACCATGTCTTGGTGCTCTAGAGATTGATATTTTGTTATTTATTTTTAATGTTTTGTAAGATTGCATTATTTAATTAATTAAACAAATTATTTTAATAGAACCAAAACAGTAGCAAAATGATTACTTTGTGGCCTCTCCATGGAAATGCAACTGTATCGCAAATTCATGGGCATTTGTGATTTTACTTTAATGAACAGGTACTTGATGTAAGAAGCTTGGCATATGCATGGTCACTTACTTTGGTGTTGCCACCCCTCATAGACCCCATGCCATCCCCTCGCCACCCAAACTATTTTCTAGATATGCCCCTGGAACCCCTACAGAAAGGGAGAGAAAGAGTATGTTCAGGTGTATATGTCCCACACAGCTCCCGGCACTGACTAATTGGTGCAGTACTCATGCCTCAGCAAGATGAGCACCCTGAAGCCAGCACACAGACACACACACACACACACTCACAGACATACAGTACCAGCTGACCATGTCCATAACGATTACCCCTACACTAAATCATATGACTGAAGGTGTCACCAATTACATTCATTGACACAAAGTGCAAAGCAGTGCTTTGAATAAAATCATCTAGTTATCCCAAATCAGAGGTGGTACTTTCTGTAATAAATGTCTAATGTGAATTCTAAATTTCATGATGTGGCCTTTACAAATCTGTCATGTTGGCTAAAGAAAGATAAATCTTCAGAAGAGCCCCATTTAAATATGGACTGTTTGGCTTAATTGAAACCACTGGGTAAACCTGATAGAAGTTAATTGAATAAGTGTGGTAAGGTGGAGTTTTGAAGGCAGAGTTTTTTTGTAGTTATAAATATGCCACAATGCTGCATGCACAAAATTATATTTTGAGCATGCAAGATTTTATGTTGAGCACACAAAAATGTCCTGCGCGCTCAAGATGGTATTTTGAGCGCACAAAAAGTTATTTTGCACTCGCGAATTGTAAAGCAATGCATCTTTTTGCAAAGATGAATTAACTTTGAGCTAACAAAAATAAATTTTGCACTAGAAAAGTTTATTTGGATGTGAATTTGCACAGAATTCAGACATTTGCTTAACTACACTGTTTTTTGCATGTGCAAGATCTCACTTGCTCTCTCCTCCTACTCACTCTGCATGCACTAGTAGCTTTGACTGCGTATTTGCTCAATAAGTTCACAGCATAATGTGCTAAAATTTCAGCCAATCGGAGATGAGGTGGTACATTTTGACTGGCTGGCTAGACCGTAGATCATACTGCTAATAAAAACATGAGGAAGAGGAGAAGGGGTTAGTTTGTTTTTAAGAAAGGAAATGTGCAACACCATTACCACATGAAAGGATAACTATCTGGCTAACTATCTGGCTAGCTCTCTTAGTATGGTTCTATTTTGGACTAGTATTTGGTTATCTAGGTTACCAAGTGTAAGGTATGGCGGAGGATCAGTGGCCTTAACAGATTCACGAACAAACAAGAACTTACTGTTAAAAACTCCCCTAATTACTGAAATAGCGCCAACCAGTCTCCACAAGCACAATAAATGTATTGACAAAGAGACAATGAACTATTGACAGAGAACCGCATGTGACATCCGCATGCTCACCACGTGCTTATCGTGTGGACAGGAAGGGGGAAACTTTGAACTTAAAAATGTGTGTGTGTTTTTCAGTTAAACACAGAACTGCATATTGCTAATGAAATACGTGTAATCCCTGTATGTTGTGTATTTCTGAGGTATATCAAACTCGTTAGAACTGTTTCGTTGTGTGTTTTAAACTCTGAGGCCTCATATTTAATAGCCTCAGTGTATATTCCCTTTCTAAGTGTACTAAACACATGTTTCTTGGTATCAAATTAAACCTTACGATTTGTCCGAGCTGAATTCGAATATAAGATCTCTGTAGAATGATATTACGCAATGTTTTACTATCTTTTGAGTCATTCAGCCCAAAATCTCTTACTGTCATAAACATGCAAATGAGCTTTGACAAAGGAACTCTCTCATGCCCAGAGTAAGGGAGACTTTTACGACCTCCAAAGGAATGTTCAGAGAAGTGCTGACCCTCACTTCATTCTCTTACTGAGAAAGAGAAATGAACCCTGTTAATCCTATATATATATATATTCTATATATCCATGTGATAAATATTGACATGTATCTAATGTGCCATCTCACATTTTCCCTGAAATGTGCTTGATCTATGTTTTCTTGCAAACTAATGGGTTAATGTTTCAGACTTTGCATACTATGGTTAACCAAAATCATATGTGTGGCATATTTGGTCTCTATAACTTGGTATTCTGAAGATTGAAATGACTGTGTACATGATATGTCGATAACAACAACATATTAGTATTACAAGTATGTTTCCTATTTTCTTTCTTGCACATGCAATGGGCAATTTTACAACAAAGAGCAATAAACCAAATTCCCGCCTAGAACTCAAACCCTTCTTATTGGTCGAGCCAATGAGAGGTGGGACCTGTTTCCTGAGGGTATAAAATTGCTGCGCTCTTAGCTCTCTCTCTTAGCCCTCTCTCTCTCTCTCTCTCTCTCCTCTCTCTTGTCGCTTATCTCTTGCTTTCTGGTTCTCTGAGCCTTGTGCTCTTTCACTCTCTCGCTGAATGATGCCAAACTAGAAGGCCCCAAGGACCCCCAAGCGTGTGCCAGGCTACGGCCTTGACTGCCCATTCACCAAGATCCTCTGACTCTCACTGGTTCTCTCTCTCATCAAGACAACATCATCAAAGATCAACTGGAGCCTCAACAAACTGCATCAGGACAGTTTAATTCAAATGGGACATGCAAGTATCAAACTTAGTCTCATTATTTGATACATTAAGTATCCTTAACCCCTTTCTAAAAGGGCGTGTCAGAACTAATATGATGGTTTGCTCAGGCTGTTGATCTGCTGAACTTCAAACAATGCTATAACTTCTTGCCTTCCTGTATTCTGCTTCAGCCCTCTTTCCCTTGGTAAACTGTATGAATGTATGTATATGTATGTTAGAGTAGTTTAAATGTTTAGTCTAGTTAATAAAGTCTTGTTCATGTCACATGTAAAGTTGTCTGTGTCTCAAGCTCATATCTAAAGTCACTAATCATAGATTTTGACTACTTGCTCTTAATACTTAGTAAGAAAGACATTTCCCTTGCCCCGAAATGTACATTTCTATTAATTAATTAATTAATAACCAATATTGAGTGTTCACGGGATGAACCGAGTATTTGGTTGTAATGTTAATGTAGCTACATCAAGTTAACCCGATTAACTGATCCAAATATTCATAATTGATTATAACAAGTTATGATTGATTATTAATATTTCATAGAGCTGATTCGCTACCTAATGGTGGAAGAATATAGAGCTGATTCGCTACACAAGTTACACTTACGTAGCTACTAGCTTGGCCATGTTAACTACCACTTTCATCAGAAATTAATCTCTCCCATGTGTAAAACTCTTTAAGACTAAAGTTATAGTGTAGTTTTGGGGGAACTTAATTTGACTTCTGTCTGTACCACAGGATATTCTGAGAGAGCAGTTAAAAAAAAGAAAATGGCAATAATCCATGGTGGAGCCGGTGACCTGGGAAGTGGCTTCAGGAAGGGAGCGGGGTCCGAAGGCCTGGGATGTGGCTCCAGCAAGGGAGTGAGGTCCGGAGGCCTGTGACATTGCTCCAGGAAGGGACCGAGGTCTGGGAGCCAGGGAGGTGGTTCCAAGAAGGAGGCAGGTTACGGAGAAAGGAGGACCAGAGGTGGCTCTGGAGGAGGAGTAAGCAGAACCACTGGAGGAGATGTGGGCAGAGCTGCAGTAGGCTCAGGGAATTGAGTCTCAGGAGTTGGAGCCACAGAGGGCAGAGAATTATGAGGCTCAGGTATGGAGCGGGCAGAGCCACGGGACTCTCAGGAGGCAGAGCCTCGGAAGACACGGAGGGCGGGAAGACTCGGGAGGTGGAGCGGACGGAAAGTGAGAAGTGGAAGGGCCTCCGTCAAGGGGGTCTCCGGGACCACTGCAGCTGAGAGCAGAAGGTCAGCCCTTATGATTTCAGAGATAACATTTTGAAGAGACAGACGATTACAATCCAAAGGGACCAGTTTCCTCATATGGAATGGTGGTGGTGTAGTGGTCTAAGCACATAACTGGTAATCTGGTAATCAGAAGGACACTGGTTCAACCCCACAGCCACCACCATTGTGTCCTTGAGCAAGGCACTTAACTCCAGGTTGCTCCAGGGGGATTGTCCCTGTAATAAGTGCACTGTAAGTTGCTTTGGATAAACGCGTCTGCCAAATGCATAAATGTAAATGTAAATGTAAATATGGCCATTGAGTCCAAACCAGATCATAGCTTTAAGGGATCTCTCTTTCCTGTTCAATTTGGCTGCCAGATTACAAAATTTGAGGAAGTACTCCACAGCAGGAGTGGACCCATGGGAAAGTCTCTCAATTAGTATTGCTGGATCCATTTTGGGGTCAGTTCTTCTGTCAGAGTTTGTGTAGTGATGATGAGAGAGAGCGAGGATCCAAATGCAGAACTTTTAATGCTAAACAAACAGAAGAGAATACAACTATGAAGGTAGAAGAAAACACAAAAACTACAGCAATATGTTGGCTTACAATGCACTAACATACAAACAAGAACTGACACAGGAACAAAGAACAAGAGGGTATATATACATGGAATAACAAGGTGACGAGAAATATCTGGGATACAATTAGGGCAAATAAGAGAAAGGCAGACATAAGATTAAGAGAAACTTCAAACTAAGAGTATTTTTAAACTAAGAGTCATTGGGGAAAACATAAGAATGAAAGTGACTTGACACCACAATGGATCAGCAACCACTGAACCTTCTTTTTGTTATTATTATTTGAAATAATATTTTCTTTAAAAAACTTGTTATTTAGTCCACATTCTTTAGTCAGTCCTCTCCTAATTTTTCAATAGCCTTGTATATTATATATATAATATATATATATATAAATATTGCCTAAATTAACATTCTAATCTTGATAATAAATTAGAAAAAAAAAATTATGTTTGCATTTCAAAGCTGCAGTTTTATTTAAATGTTAAGAAAAATGGTTGGAAAAGCAAGCAAGCAGTCTAAAGTTCCAAGAGCACGCAGAGGGCATACAAGGAGAGAGAACGAGTGAGATCTTGCACACGCAAAACAAAAATATAGATATTTGCAAGAATATATATTGCTTTACAAAACTGAGTTCAAGCACACACAAAACATTTTGTGCGCTCAAAATATGTTGTGCTCGCAAAAAAAGTTTTTGCGCTTAGAATATCATCTTGCGCATAGAACATTTTTGTGTGCTCAATATACTGTATAATGTTGCATGCTCAAAATAAAATTTTGCATGCACATAATTTTTCCACATATTTAACTCCATATAGTTTGAGAGAGCTGATCTAAATCAAGAAAAACATTAAGGTGATAGAGAAACATTCTTTCATGGCAACTCATTGAATTCTCTCTCCATTTCTCTTTGTGGGATTTTCCGGAAGGCAAAAAATGGTTTACACAACCTGTGTAGCAGTTTATTTAACTTAACTTTAGACCAGCAACAGAAACAGGATTCGCATATATTTTGAAGTAAAGTTCTGAAACTTGTCCAGGTGACGAGAATTAAGGGGATAGTTCACACAAAATTTTTAATTATGTCATTACTTACAGTACTCACCCTCAGTTGTTCCAAATTCCTGTTATTTGTGGAACACAAAGGGAAACGTTTGAAGTATCTTCACACTGCTCTTTTGCAAACAAAAGTGCATAGTGGCCATGTCTGTTAAGCTCTAAAAGATATCAAAATACACCATTAAAGCACCATGAATGTAGTACATGTGACTTGTGCACTATAATACAATGCCATTTTTGAATCTCACATGAACAAAGGCAGCCATGTTTGGATAACAACTTACATTTTGGTCTATTCCTCAAAAAGCTATTACGCCTTAAGAAGACATGAAATATAGCTTCATATGGACTATTTCAGTGTTTGAATTGTGTCTGACCTCCTGGTAGGTCCCTGGTAGGTGTGACGTTTTTTTCTTCACCAGGTGATGAAATGCCTTGACTACTGCAGTTACCAAAACCAGCGCAACAGGTGGCACTAAAGCACAGAAAGATGTTTTGAACACCAACATTAAACTCTGATGTAACTAGAGTAAGAAATCCTGAACCAGCAGTGAGGATGCGTATTTCATTTGCATCAAATGCCTTAAAAACAAACAAAATATATGTTCTCATATTGGTTCTCTTAACATGTAAATGTTATTGTTGCATCATTTCCCTGCATCCTCTTTAAAAAAATAACTCTCTGATCTGGCGTGGATTGTCTTCCATTATGAACCCTGCCCATATCCTGGACCATTCCTTTGGACACTCCCCATCTTGCACTGAGTCCCATTTCACCATGAGGACGCCAAGTTCCCCTTTTGTTTGGACACTTTTATTCCCCTTTTGAACAATTTATGTTTATTATCATTTAAAATAAATGCCTCTCTAAGGCCTGATGCCACACCCTCTGTGTCTGTCTCTTGCTCACCCCAGGTAAAGAGGTGGAGAATGTGGTTATGGATTTGAGCGTAGACAGCGCAGTTGGGAATAATCGATGATGGAGAATCCGCAGGGATGGCCTTCCAACCGCAAGAGGCTAAGTGGCACTTACTAAGCATTTACCCTGTGGTAGGTTGAGGCACCAATGTTTAACCTATGTTTTCTCTGTCACCATCCAGGTGGGAGCAAGAGGGTGAGTTGGCCCGGAGAGGTATCCACTACTTGCTTACTCCGACCGTAGGGCCTGGTTGAGGATGTAGCATTCTCGGGTGGATGGCTGAGGAGAGTGCACTCCAGCTCTGGCTCCCAAGGATGCAGTTGGGAAGCGAGAGAGTAGATGCATTTTCGCCCATCCTTCAGCAAGTCTAACAACAGGAGTGGGCAGGATCGAGGGTGCAATTTAAAAAGCTGCGTTTGGGCAGTAGATGATGAGGCGCACCTGAGGTGAAAAAAGCCTCATAACCACTGCCATCAAAACATAGAGTGCCTCTCTTCGGGAGGCTGGCTTCTATCTCCTTGTGTGCACACACCGAGTAATTTAGATGCGCCGCTGGACCTGCTACCCCGGAACCCCAGCACAAGTTATATGCGTCACCAGAGATGACAGCTTGCGTCAAGGCTGATGGGCTAAGATACCGGGCCGCCCTTCCCCTCACACGTCCTTGGGAAGACAGGCTGTCAAAGAGCCCACCGCCCCTCACACCCCGGATCAAGAAGGGGAGTGTTTGTGACTGCCAGACCCCACCCAGGTATAAGTGGTTTATGAGGACTTTTTTTTAGGTTACAAACTAGTAAAAGGGTATTATGCTATAAATGTGGTTTGTGAGGAAATGTTTAGTGTCCCCATAATTAAAATTGCTTAAAAAAAAACATACTAATCAATATTTTACTGAAAATGTAAAAATGCAGAACATTTTTTGAGAGGGTTAGGGATAGGGTTGGGCATAGAATCTATAGTTTGTACAGTATAAAAATCATTATGTCAATGGAGAGTTCTCATAATGATTGCTGCACCAACACATTGTGTGTGTGTGTGTGTGTGTGTGTGTGTGTGAGAGAGAGAGAGAGAGAGAGAGAGCAGTAGAGAGTGGAACATGTTAATGCAGTGTAATTTTTTCTCTTTCCCTTCCTCAGCTTGATCGATAGGCAGGGGTAAAGAGCTTACAAATTACCAAAGGCGAATGCAACTCTATTAGCACTAAAGTGGATTTCACAACATTCGTCTGTCTATTCATTTCTCTTGCACCACTCACTCTCTCCTTGCACTCCCTTTCACACTCTTTCTTCTCCACAGAAATCCATTTGCTAAAAGGCTCTCTTTTTTCTACCTGTCATAACCTCAGACCATTTCAAAAGCCTGTGTTTGATCATAATTAGCCTCAGGAAATCTAATTTTAATATGATGCCTTCTAAGGATCTCACCCTACCAACACCACCTTCAAACACCCATGCGGAAAAGCACAGCTTCTGTTTTTCAAATATGTTTTATTTTCTATTGTATTTTAACATTATTGGCATGGATGTGGTTTATTATATGGAACAGTATCATGAGAACACAACAAAGCAAAATGCAAGGGATCCACTGATGGCAACATCACACCCACACAGACTCACTAATTCTTTAAAGTTTAATTCATTAAAGCTTATTGTGTGTCACCATGGCTAAGCCCTTATTACGGTGCATTTAGGAAATGAGGCAAAGTGTGGAGGAATAAAAGACCAATCAATAGCGCTTTTCATTTTGCCTCTAACGGGTCGCCTCCACTTTTTCCCCCAGACGACAGGGGAACAAAAGTATAAGAAAACATGGGAAAGATTGGTGTAACAGCCATAAAATGTAATTTCTCCAAAGAAGCACAGACAATAATGTTTTCTGCACCCCTCTGCATATTTTAGTGGTATTTTGCTGAATTGAGTATGGATTTAACATCAAAGGTTTCATGAATTTTTCAAATGAGATATTAAAGTCAATTTTTCAGAAGGCGGATGTTTCAATTTCGAGATGCTTACACGTTATTGAAAGGAGCATTTGCACTGAGAACGTGCAGACAAAGCCACATTAGTTGAGCCCAGAAAATTATAATGAATTCAATAGTGGGAAAATGGGGGACAAATCAAACCAAGGGCTTTCCAATTGACAAATGGCAGTTATTGGATCAGGGAAAGGTCTCTACTGAACAAAATGTATGGAGTTTAACCAGCTAAAAACAGAGAAGATCAGAGTCTGGACCACATAGATTAAAGGACATGGAAGATTTACAGGTTTGACATTCCTCTCAGGTGACTATTAACAGCTAGGTTTTAATAGTTAACTGAGCAGCATCCTCTTGAGGCTTGATTTTAGATGGTTAAGACGGCTGACGGTAATTAGGATATAACAGAAGCCCACTGACAAGTTCCAGTTTAGAGGTTTGCTTAAGGCCTAGAATTTGTTCCAACATAAGACATCAAAGAAAGAAAAAGAAAGCTTTTGTCTATCACAACATGATCACACAGGAAATCAATGAATTAGTTCCCAATTTTTTTTCCATCCAAACTGGACCAGATGTGTCGAATTTCAGACAAGCGCCACCATGTGGTGAATTTTTATGCCCTGAAAATCGCCCACGCTTACGTACCTATTTTTGAAAGGGAACGTTGTATGTATTGCTATAGTTTTCTTGCTAAATGAACACTTAATATGCTATAAACACTATAAACATAATTGACTGATGCTCATACAATTATATTTTATGACATCTAAACACTTTTACTGCAGTGAATTAACATTTGTATTACATAACTTACTACATTTACAAGCTTGTTCAAAAATGATAAAATTGTGCAGTAGCTCAACTGCTAGATCATTGCATTTGCACTGTAAATGACCATGGTACGATTCCTGCAGAACATGCGAGTCCATATGTAAGCCGAAAGTGTTGCCAAAAAAATGACGTGGTTGCTTCAGCAGTTGCATTCATCATGTCACCTTTGCTTATTATGACATTATCAATTAGGTTTATGTTTAAGGTCTTGGTAGGAAGGCACATTTTGTTGATTTAAAACTCGATAGAGTATTAACCTTAAAAACCTCATCTGTTTGGGAGACAAATTAACTCACTTTAATACCACACAGTGGATATTTCACCTCGGAACTGCTGCAGAACTTTGTTAACTTTAAAAAAAAACACCAATTTATACCTGTATATGCATTCGGTCCCCAATCCACAGTACACAGAAGACTTTGAGAGGTGGATCTCTCCTAGAAGACTCTTCTGGTGCTGTGTGTAAAAACTGGGTGCAGGTGAATCTCTGAGAACTGGAATAATGGTCCTCACTGGGTAATGCCATGCGTGCCGGCCACCCTGATTCAGAGAGACACCGCTTAGGCATGTTCTAGCAGCCTCCATGAGATTTTCCCCAGGGACAGCCTGTCGTGCTTTGTGTCTAAGAGACTGACTGAAGCCAAAGATACTCTGGAGACTGCCTGCCCCATTAGACATGCATGTCTCAGCATCAAGCTGTGGTATAATGAGTGAGCCTGGAGTTGGACCTCCAAAAGAACAACTTAACCTATTTGCTGGTCTTGTTTGCATGCATTGTGTCCATATTTTGTCTTTATTCTTTAAACTGCAGACTCAAAATAGGTGTTATTGGTTTATAGTTATAGGAAACATGCTCATGATTTTAACAGGAATTTTAAGAACCACCTATCAAAATGTTCCTTTCTTTTGACATTTCTTTTGGTTTTCAGGATCATTGAAAACAATAACAGTACTCATTATGTTTACTAAAGTGGTTATTTTTTGTCCCCTTTACAAAAATCTTTACTAGGATGCTGCGTTGAGAAGCGCTATGGGAACAATCCTATTGTGACTGAGCTGTGAATATATGTGTAACACGTCAATGAACACTGACCGGAATTTATAGCCTCGGCTGATAAAATCATTAGACGCACCTGTAGCCAGGCTATAAATGGATGCGTCACCAGAGTGTCGTCAAATCCTTTTTTTTCAGAGCGATTCTGTGTGTGTGTGTTTCACAAGCCTGTCAAAACTTTCTTTCCTCTGCTAGGAGTTAGAATTTGGTTAGGCAGTGCGCAGTGAATCTTTTCTTCTTTCTCTTCTTTCCAGAAAATATTATATATATATTTATAAAAAGAGAGAATGACTGAAAGCCAGGACAAATGATGCGTGTTACCCTGTTCTCGCTCTATAGCCGAAGAGGACACGCATCAGTTTTGCTCTGTTTGTTTGGGGGAGGAGCACGCTGCTCTCGCGTAGCACTACAATCTGCTTTCGGGCAAAGTGCTTTGCGCTCGCCTCGCTTGCTTCCAGGAGTCAGCACCCACGCTTCGTTCATGGGGCTCTCGCATGGATTTGGCGCAGGAGCAAGAGACGGGTTTGTCCCTTTCTCTCGCTCTCACCCCAAACCCAGCTGGTCCTTCACATGATCTCGAAGCGCGTTCCGGCGCCTCTTCGGTTCATGAGGGGGACCTCGAATCTCTACCCACCTCCGAGCTTTCCGTCGACGATAAAAAATTAGTGGAGGAATTGCTCGATGTGGTTATTCGTGCGGTGGCCAGACTCCAGTTGGACTGGCCACGCCAAAAAGAGACCCCCAAACCCTCCAAGCTAGGGGATAGATTTTTATCTAGTAATCTGGGGAAGGGAACGCCTCATCTGTCCCTTCTCTTCTTTGATAACCTCCATGAAAAGCTTTCTCGCTCATGGAGGAAGCCCTATTCTTCCCGTGTTGACGTACCCTTGACGTCATTATATTCGACTATCGTGGGTGCTGAGGCATGGGGATATTCAGTGATGCTGCCGGTCGAAGAGACGCTTGCGGGCTATCTCTTTCCGGGCTCGGCATCGTCACTCAAAAAGCCCTCTCTCCCCTCAAAGCCTTGTAGAACAACCTCCACTTTAGTGGGAAGGGCTTATCAAGCAGCAGGTCAGGCTGGTGCTGCTCTGCACACTATGGCTATATTACAGGCATACCAGGCTGACCTGCTGGACGACCTGAGTGTGGGTGCCACGCTCGACGGGCGAGCTTTTTCTGAGCTTTGCCGAGCCACAGATCTTTCTCTCTGCGCGATCAAGCAAACAGCCCGCGCTATTGGACGGTATATGTCTGCCTTGGTCACCGCGGAGAGGCACCTTTGGCTCAACCTTTCAGGCATCAAGGACAAGGACAAAGTTTTCCTCCTTGATGCCCCGGTTTCGCCCACTGGCCTATTCGGAGATGCCATGACCACGGTTATCTCCAGGTTCCAGGAGGCGAAAAGCCATGAGGAAGAACTTTGGGCAGTTCCTCCCTCGCAGCACTCAGGGGGCGGGTCCTTCGGCCCAGACCCACCTTGGTCCCATTAGAAGGGAGGCTCAAAAGCAAAGCGTGGCGAGTCGTGCTTTTCCTCCCAGGGATTGGGGACAGTCTTGTCGCCCTCGGCAGCCCCCGAAGCAAGACCTTAGGACTATAATTTCTAAAAAGAGAAAACCCAGATGGTCTTGCGCCTAGATTTGGGGGGGTAGCTCCCCTCGGGATGGGGTGCGTGCTCCACTTCACCCATCTCGGTACCCCCACGAAGCTTCTCCATTCCCGCCACCTCTTGGTGTTTTGGGTGGCAGAGGGTCCCATCAAGAGTTGGGTGTTTTCACTGCTCCCTGCATTTATTCAGGATGCGGAACACTTGACAACCTCTCAACAGGAAGTGTTAAAAATGGAATTCCCATCGTAGAAACTTCTGCCAGATATATACTTTTTTTGTGGGTCTTAAGGACAGTAACAACAACTTACAACAACTTACATTTATATAGCACTTTTCTCAAACTCAAAGCGCTTTACATAGTATAGGGGGAATCTCCTCAACCACCACCAGTGTGCAGCATCCACCTGGATGATGCGACGGCAGCCATAGTGCGCCAGAACGCCCACCACACACCAGCTATTGGTGGAGAGGAGATGGTAGAGTGATGTAGCCAATTCAGGGATGGAGATTATTAGGAGGCCATGATAGATAGGGGCCAATGGGGGAATTTGGCCAGGACACCGGGGTTAAACCCCTACTCTTTACGAAAAAGTGCCCTAGGGATTTTTAATGACCCCAGAGAGTCAGGACCTCGGTTTAACGTCCCATCCGAAAGACAGTGCTTTTTTTTTTACAGTATAGTGTCCCCGTCACTATACTGGGGCATTAGGACCCACACACACCATAGGGTGAGCACCCCCTGCTGGCCTCCCTAATACCTCTTCCAGCAGCAACCTTGGTTTTCCCCAGGAGGTCTCCCATCCAGGTACTGGCCAGGCTCAACCCTGCTTAGCTTCAGTGGGCAACCAGGCAATAGCTGCAGGGTGATATGGCAGTAGGGAAGGGCGACAGAATTTAATTAACTCGCCGCCTTCTGTGTTTCAACGGCGTGGTGCTCACTACCGTAAACTGGATTTTGTTATGTCTAATGTAAAAAGCAAAAAAAAATAAAAAATCTCCTGGTTAAAGGGGCCATAGAACATGTTCACCTTCCAGAAAGATAGTTAAGTTATTACACCAAGTACTTCCAAGTTCCCATGGAGGGTGAGGGGTGGCATCTGGCTTAGATCCTAAAGCTTGAACTGCCCAGTCTGGGTGTTCAAGTCCTAGATGCTGCCTATCAAGACAATCGTGTCTCAAGCCCAACGTCTTGTTTGGCTGGTCACCATCGGTCTTATGACGCACTTCTTTACTTCTTCATTTAGAAGTTCTGCCACAACACAGGAAGTTCCTGAGGTTCGCTTTCGGGGGCGAAGTCTTCCAGTGTCGGGTTCTTCCATTCGGCCTAGCCCTTTTTACCCGCACATTCACAAATGCATGATGCAGCGCCGGCTCTTTGCGACTCCGGGGAATCTGAATTACATTGACGACTGGCTGATCTTAGCGCAGTTCCAGGAACTGGCAGTTCAGCACAGGGATATCATCTTAGCTCTTCTGGTTTCTCTGGGGTTTAGGCTCAATGCCAAGAAAAGCGTCCTTTCTCCAACTCAGAACACTGTCTATCAGGGCATCGTATGGAGTTCAGTCACAATGTGGGCACAACTGTCTCCTGCTAGATTTGAGTCCATTCAGAACACCCTGAGCAAAGTCAGGCTAGGTCAAGGTTGCACTGTTATCAGTATCAACGATTTCTAGGTCTCAGGGCGACTGCGTCCTCAGTGATCCCTCTGGACCTTCTGCACATGAGACCATTTCTGTTGTGGCTCAAAGCCAGGGGATTTCTTCCAAGGGTCAAACCCCCTAGGCTAATAAGGGTTACGCGCCTCAGGCTTCGTACCCTTTCTATGTGGTTCTGACCCCGTTTTTTTTTTACCTTGGGTCCCACTCTAGGTGCGTCTTGTTGTCGCAGGCTGCTAATGACAGACGCCTCCCTGACGGGCTGGGTAGCGGCCTTAAGTGGTCGTCCAGCTCAAGAGGATAGGAGTGGTCGTCAGCTCGGTTGTCACAGTCCTGTCTCGAGTTGATGGCTGTATTTCTGGCCCTGAAATACTTCCTCCTGAGGCTGCCATGTCTTGGTGCGAGTGGGCAATACAGCGGTAGCCTCAACACATAAACCATCAGGGAGATCCACGTTCTTGTCAGCTGTATTTTTGAAACGTCGGATTCTCCTTAGGGCCCAGGGCAGCTCCTGTCACTCAGGGCAGTTTATATCCCTGGATGCCCGTATGTGGGAGCAGATTTACTGTACTGACAGAAAATACCAACGGGGGAAATCTCCACCCTAAGGTAGTAGTTGGCCAGAGTTCGCACTCGGAGCAAGTTTGGGTGAGATTTTATAGGGCAGAAGAGAACCTCTTCGCCTCTATGAACAGCGCAATGTCTCCTCTACGTCTCCCTGAGTCACCTAGCCCCCTTGGGTCTGGACGTTATGACACATACATGACCCAGAATGCGTCTGTATGCATTTATTTCCCCGGTTTCTCTGCTCCTGGGAGTCTTGGCCAATGTTCGCCAGCAAGGGTCTTGCCTCCTACTGATAGCGCCGCGCTGGCTGAAAAGGGTATGGTTCTCGGAGTTAATATCTCTCCAAACAGGGTGGACAGGGAATTGTGAAATTGTGAAACCTTTCATGCTTGGCCCCTGTAGGGTACCAACTGAGGTACACAGGGCTTTCTCCTGAGATTATCGAGACCATTTTAAGTGCTAGGGCTCCCTCCACTTGGAACTGATCTGGGTAGATTTTACAGGGCAGAAGAGGACCTCTTCGCCTCTGTTAATAGCGCAATGTCTCCTCTACTTCTCCCCGAGTCACCCAGTTCCCCCCCCCCCCAGGAATGAGAGGGGCTCTGTAGAGAGATCCAATTCTGGTGGAGAATTCAAAACACATGCAGACGTGACAAAGGTTCAATGATGGTGCATGATGGTGCACAACAGCACTCAGTACACAGAAATGACAGCAGACTTTTACAATAAACAACATAGTGAGATTGAAATCCCTTGTCAGAACGGACTGCAGTCCATAACTGGACCAGCGCAAGATTTTCTTGGCTGCAGACATGAAGCTGTTTATGAGGCTGTTGTTTCATACGCTGAATCCATCCCGTCCTCTCTGTGTGTTATGAATAGATATCAGAGCTAGTTGATTACAAAAATTACAATTAATTTTTTTTTAATTTTAATTTTATTTCAATTTTTTTTTTTTTTTTATTACTGCTGTTAGTTTAGTTTAGTTTTATTTTTTCATTTATTTTGAAATATTTATTTTATTTCAATTTATGTTTTGTTTTTTAAATCAATAATTTTCATATTCGTTTCAGTTTAAGTTTAAAAAATTACCTTGGCTTGAACCAGTCTAGCCCTTCACCATTGTCCTCTCTCATCAAAAAGGCATTTCTGTCTATAGAACTACCACACACTGGATGATTTATGTTTTTGGCACAATTATAAGTAAACTCTAGAGACTGTTGTGCGTGAAAATCCCAGGAGATCAGCAGTTACAGAAATGCTCAAACCAGCCAGTCTGGCACAAAAAATCATGCCACTTTCGAAATTTTTGAAATCTTTTTTCCACATTCTGATGGGAACATTAAATGAAGCTCCTGACCAGTAGCTGCATGATTTTATCCATTGCACTGCTGCCACACGATTGGCTGATTAGATAATGGCATGAATATGTAGGTGCTTAATAATGCACAAGTTATATAAAAAACAATGTATATATATATTTATACTGTATATATATATAAATAAAATTAATTACATTTACATTTATGCATTTGGCAGATGCTTTTATCCAAAGCGACTTACAGTGCACTTATTACAGGGACAATCCCCCCGGAGCAACCTGGAGTTAAGTGACTTGCTCAAGGACACAATGGTGTTGGCCGTGGGGCTCAAACCAGTGACCTTCTGATTAACAGATATGTGCTTTAGCCATACTCCATACAAATTTATATAAATTAAAATTGGTTTATTAAATTTCGGGAAGCCTGCTGGACTCGCAAATGACACTCACATGAAACACATATACATGTGTCAGATAAGAAGCATATTATTCATATTACACAGCCCCAAACATAACCTAATGATTTTTGTTATTTTTATATTTCTTTGTAAACTAAATGACATGTGGCAAATTCTGTTAAACTCTGAGATATATATATATATATATATATATATATATATATATATATATATATATATATATATATATATATCAGTGACGTGCGGTGATGTCTTAAAGAGGCTTGGCACTGAGTTATGAAAGCCAGATTACCTGATTTATTGTTTAAGCTAATAATACGTAATAACAGTGAACGTTACGCACAAGCGCTGCATATCAAGAAATGTAAAAATCAGGATGAAATATTTGTCAATAAAAAAAAAAAATTAGGATGTATATCGTGTACTCTCTCTCTCTCTCTCTCTATCACAGACACACACACACACACAGTGAACATTACGCACAAGCGCGGCATATCAAGAAATGTATGTATTTTATATATGTGTTATACAGTATATAATATATACGATTTTGTTAATATATCTTCATTAGATATTATTATACAAAATTCAGTAGTCAAAACACAGAACATATAACAGAACATAATTAAGTTGTTTATTTTTTACAACATTATGTGCTTATTTTTTTATGTGCAATCTTCATCTTTATAACAGAAGATACAATACAACAATCCTTTACCTTTTCATTGTGGTAGGTTATATACAGCTTCCTTTGCTCGTCAAGTGCAAGGTCGATCCGAGATTTTCCAAAGGTTTTCAGTGTAATTTGACACTGGATGTGAGCTGACGACTTTTCATGCTTGGTTAAAGCTGCGGGCAGGTTGTTCAAATCACAATATCCCGCTGAAGTCCAAACAGTCTGACTGGTTGAAAAAAGCAGGCAGGGATAGCAGTACAGCCGCTGATTGTTAGCACAGCCACATAGCCAATCTTTTCTAACATACCAATCAGTTTGAAATGATCTGATAATTTTTGTGCCCTTTTGCTGTACTAGTCAATCTAAGGCTGGCAATCTAGACCTCCCTCTTGCAATTAACTCATATTTGGAATTAAAATCGAGCTTGGAAAAATTTCTTAATTCCGTGATTACGGCCGGTGCTGTCATTTTGATTTTGAATTTGGCGGGGATTAGGCATGTACGCTAGCTGTGGTGTAATGACGTTAGCTACGCAAATGTCCAGGAATATCTCGATTTTAATTGGTCCATGTCTGATACGTAACGGAGATGATTACGGGCATAACATATTTACGTCAAAAGGCACAGCAGATTTGTGCTTTTTGCCGTACATGTTAAAGAATACAGGATCGAAGTGCGCATGCGCAACATGGGTTTTCCGCTTGTCGTCTGCAATGAATGGACCGTAAAAGCACTGCTTATTCTACCATTTGTTTTTAGTTGATTATGCGTAACTGCTACATTTGTCATCATAACGTCTAAACAATTGGAATAACACACATATTGCATATATAAATCACAAGAATAAAAAGTAAAAATAGAAATACAAGTTTATTATTTAATAAACATTTTATTTTTGAATTTTGGCAGGGTAGGCAGTGCCTAGTTTGCCTACCCAGACCGCACGTCAGTGATATATATATATATATATATATATATATATATATTACTGATCATTAATATGCTACAGTTATTACACAAAACATTAAAATGTACGCATGTGCATTAAAACATCCACTACTTCACTTAAATCCACTATGCAGAGGATCATCGCACTGCAGTCTGCAGAGAGGAGTACGTGTTTTTTATGCAAATCTAAGTTTTCGGTGACACTTTACAATAACTTTGTATTTGTTCACATTAGTTAACTACACTAGATAACATTAACTAAGAATGGAATATACATTTACTGCACTTATTTATCTTGGTTAATATTAATTTCAACATATGAAACAACATTTTATAAATGAAAAGTTTTACATGTTATAAACTACCGAGAACTAACAATGAACAATTGTATATTTATAAATTAACTATACAAAATAAAATCTTATTGTATAAAACCTTATTGTAAAGTGTTACAAAGTTTTTTGTCTTAACCAGCTGCAACTAGCGATGTCATTTTGATGTTTGCTTGGTTTCTGTGTCAGCTGGATAGCCCCACCCACAAAAATAATCACATTGGTGCAAAATTCTGATCTGCATAGCTTTATATTAAACATAAATTTTGTTCTGACTGGCTGTGACTGTGACATTCATGCTTTTTATTGCTAACATGCTAACTTCCTTGTCACTGGAATCTTATTGCAATGTGTCTCATATAATTGTGACTTTAAAGCATAATATACCTTTTTATTATTATTCAACTAATAAAATGCCTTAACTTTTATATTATAACAGTGTTGAGAATCAAACCTTAAAGTGACCTATACCTGTAGAACCAAGATAAAAAAATCACATTGAGACTACAAATCAAGAAAAGTGATGTTGATGAGTTTAGCAGAATAACCTTGCACTTGCAAAGCTTGCATTTTCAACAAGGCCGTAACAAGCTAATTACTGCAGCAGAAAGTAATCACAGCACAAGCAGATTAGAAAGGAAAGTTTCCTCTTTTCTTGATCTGCAGGGGTGCTCTTGAGGGAGCGTCCAGCAGGGTGCCGCTCTCCCTGAAATCTTCTACGCCTCATCTTTCATCGGCCCCAACTCATCATGTCCCATCGTCGGCCCGGTTACACCTGAACACTTCACTGCTGCCAAACACCTGGCTTCATCTCCCTCTGTCCAAATGAAAAATATGCATAATCTGCCTTCCGCAGGATCCAGCAAATGAGGGATTTTATGACAAATAGTGTGGGGGTTGCTGTCTCCATGCAGTGAAGAGAAACATGCAGGGGCCAAAAGAAAGGACGGCGCACAAAAGAAGCTAATGAAAACAGGCTTTCCTCATGCGGATAATTGCACTAATGATTATAGACTCATTCTAGTTCTAGTTAGTGTGCCTAGAAGAGTAGCTACACATAATAAAAGGAACTGTTTGCATAGTTAACATACACAAAAGATGAGACCAATTTTTATTTTTATGTTTGTCTGCTTTATTTTTAAAATTAACTACAACATAATAATTTTAGCGCTGTCTACTCCAATTTGTGTGAACAACACAATTGTCTCAAGTATAATAACAGTATTGTGTGGTCCATATTTAGGTAATGGTATAGGTGCACTCAATAACTGTTTGGCTAATTGCTAAACTGTTAAAAAGAAAGAAATAGAAGTAGAACAGTAATAAAAAAAAAAATTGCTCTATATTTGTGACCTGTTATGTATACCCTGTCTTGTTTCACTGTTGCCCTTTTGTTTGCCATTTTTGTCACTTTTGCATTTCTTAGTTTTCACTTTAGTCCCTTATGTAACTCCATAGTCTCTTTGTTAGCGTTCGTGTTTTCTGTCATTGTTTTCACCTGTCCTCATTAGTTTGCCTTTTGCTTCTGTTAATCACCTTGTTATCTTGTTTGATGTCAGCCTGGTTTGTGTTTCCTTCCCGAGTCCTCTGTTTGTTTACATCGTTTTTAGTTAGCAGTTTTTATGTTTGATTTCCCCATTGTGGGTTGTTCCTTTGTGTTTACCTGTTTGTGAATTAAATAAAGTTTAAACTGCGTTTGGATCCGCATCTCCTCATCTGCCTCGTTGCTCAAGCGTTACAGTGACCGTGGTAGCTAGGTGCAGTGCTAAGTGCAAAAAAAATGTGCACTTATCCAATATTCATGAGAGCACAAATTTTAAGCAGAATTTTTGTGCCAGAGCAACTTTCTAGTAGCCGTGGGTGGGAATGCTTGCGCTGTCTGTGGGCACTTGCGCACAAACTGTGGTTGTATTGTATGTTAATGAAGTAGCTCAAATCGCAATTTGCTGTTTTTCTGAGACATAGGTCATTGTGCTAACGTCTGAGAACCACGTCTATTCTTGGCACAAAATCTGAACTCCACCAGCAGATAATATCAAAGATGTATTGATAACTTTTACTAACCATGATTTGTGTATCAGTAGATCAAAATTATTAATTATACCTAAGTTCTCTATAATTAGCGCAGCCTACATGCAATTAGTCCTGACAACCACCATGTTTCCCATGTTTATCCAAGGAGCGTGTCACCATCATAGAAAAATTACTGACATTTAACAAGGATGTAGGAAATGTGCAAAAGAATGTAAGACACAAATGGTCCATATTTCTATTCCTCTAATGCATTGCATACAGCCAATTTACACTGCCAAATACTCATGAATAGGTTGTCTATATTTATATTGTTGTTTCTTGACAGGGAATGGAATAAATAAAACTGCATGCTTGCACAAAAATACCAAAACTTCATGGCCATGCCTACTGACTTTACGCATATGACATATCTTCTATCACTGCCCTGAAGACTATAATCATACCAGTCTTCGAGATAAAGTGGCTATTTTCTATATATTCTACATATGTATGACCAAACATCCTTGAGCATTGTCATGTTGAGTTTATTTGACCAGCCAAATAGTGATCATTTTATTTCAATACTCCCCTGTAATTTGACACTTTAACTTGTGGAATAAATTTATCATAATTAACTGAATATTGCATTTTTACCATGGCATCGGTAAATGAGAACTTTTTGCATGATGTTTCATCTGTGCTGTTCAGAGTCAGTGCAACAAATATAATTTTTACTGAATGCACTTTTAAGCAATTTCTTATGTCTTTAATATTTTGGATTGTGATTTAAGATTTGTAAATGTGATCTGTAATTTTACTGATTATGTAAAGTTCTGTAAAAACTTGAATGAATTACATTAAATACCCAATTATTCATTTTCACATGAAAGTAGCCTGAAGTACAAAACAAACTGATTACCAATTAGATAGTACATCATTTCTCATTCTTCTATCATTAATATCAGTGTGTTCTCATTCAGCACATGGATTTGGCATACTGCAATTAAGATCCCATTAGGTTAACTGCTCCATTCAGAAACTATAATCTGTGCATTTTTAAACTAAGTTTTAAAGAAATGTACAGCTGATTAAGTTATATTTAAACAAATGCCACTGAACCTGTGATTGAATTTCAACACTTAAATGAAAGAAAGACAGACAGACAGTAAGATTCCATATAGGCTTCTTATCCAAGTGAGCTGTAATAAGCTTACAGTAGATGATGGTAATTCACTATTTTTGTTTGTGATCTGCCATTACAAAATAAGAAGTTGACCTGCCTGATTCTGATCAGCAGACAGAAATATGCTGCCAGGTCGTCGGACAGTTTGCTGGTAAAATTTTGGCTTCTACGCAATAAGGAAGGCTATTAGTTATAATCTGACCAACATGATCTAACCTACACTGCTACTTGCTGGAAAAAGTAGTTCGCTACTGGAAAAGCTATTCTGTTTTAAAAGCAGCTAAGCTACTGTCAAGCTACTGCAAAATGTAGTTACGCTAGTAGCGTTGCTACATGTAGTTAGCTACTCCCCAACACTGGAAACACCTGCTGAGCTCCAGCATCAGTTATAAGACTTTACACATTTACACATCAACACCCTTACTAACATTTGTCCCAGTTAACTGTAACACAATTTTTCATTAAAACTGTGGAAGTTGTAGCCAAGAAAACCGTGGCTAGCACAGATAGCTGGAAACAAGTCATGTTTATGTAAGTACTTTGAATTGGATTAAACTGAAAAATAAGCTGTAATCAAATGATTGACGATCACTTGTGTTTGACATTATTTTTTATACTATCTGTATAATGTTTTTCAACATCTGAAGTACCTTATTTTGTTGTGGATGTCCCGATGTGGATAATAAATTTGCACTTTTCAGAGAGCTCAAAAAAATATTCAAATTGCATTTTGGTTGCATTTGAGGGCAAAAAAGTAAAATAGGCACATAATATCAGAATATCGATCACAGGGCCCTGAATCAAATCAAATCAAATCAAATATCGGATCGCAGGCCAAGAGAATCGATATAAGATCACATCATGATAAAATGTCCGATTTACACCCCTAGTAAACAGTGCTTTTAAGTTTTTTTTAGCAACACTAGCAATTAAACATATAGAAAATGATAATATAAACCAAAAATAAAATTTAATGCAAATGAAAGTACATAAAAATGTGTCACTCTTTACTGTTTTTATTAGATCTACATTAATACTGATTTGATGCAGTAAGAATGCCTGAATGCCTTATGTCACAATTCACTGTTGAATCGATTCATGATTCAATGTGTTTTGCTTCTGTTCCTCATGGACTACACTTACCATCATTCCCTGCTCTGATCACCTCCAGCTGTTCCCCATTGTTCCTCACCTGTGTTTAATTTTCTTGTTAGTCTTTGTGTACATAATGCCCTGATTTCTGTTCAGTCTTTGTTGTTATGTGTTTTGACATTTTGTGAATCCAGTTCCCATCGTTCGTGTTTTCTCTGTTCCAGTGTTTTACCCCCATTGTGGATGTTTCTATTGTTCCTGTGTTTACCCCTTTAATCTGTACTTTGTTTATTTTATTAAATACTTTAAGATGTATTTAGATTCTGCTCCTGTGACCTCCCTCCTTGTAACAGAACAACTGACCTACCGAAATGGATCTAGCAGCGCCCTTCATTCAGTTGACCCAAACTTTCAGTTTCCTCTGCCAGTGTTCATGACCACAGAGGTCATTTCCAAGTCTCTGCCAGTGTTCATGACCACAGAGGTCATTTCCAAGTCTCTGCCAGTGTTCATGATCACAGAGGTCATTTCCAAGTCTCTGCCAGTGTTCACAACCACAGAGGTCATTTCCAATTCTCTGCCAGTGTTCACGACCACAGAGGTTGTTTCCTAGTCTCTGCCAGTGTTCACCACCACAGAGATCATCTTTGAGTCTCAGACCATGCCCATAACCACAGAGGTAATTCCCGAGACTCTGTCCATTCCCATGACCACAGAGGTCACTCCAGAGTCTCTACTTATGTTCATGAGCACTGAGGTAATTTCCCAGTCATCCTGGACTCTTCACCTCGAGCCTGCCATGGCTCCACATTCTATGGCTTCGCCCCTTGAGACTCCCATGGCTCCGCCTTCCACGGCTTTTCCCTCAGAGTCTTCCATGGCTCCAGTCTCTAGTCTGTGGCCATTTCCCAGGCCTCTTGACCCTATATCGACCCTGTGGTCACCACCCAGACCTCCTTACCCTGTTTCAGCCCTGTGGCCGCCAACCAGGCCACCTGATACACTCTGGTCTCCTGGCCGTCTGCCTGATCTGCTTTGGTCTTCTAGGTCTCCTGACCACCTGCCTGTTCTGGTCTGGTCTTCTGGGTCTCCTGATCATTTGTCTGTTCTGCTCTGGTCTCCCTGGTCTCCTGGCCATCCGCCTGATCTGCTCTGGTCTCCTGGCCGTCTGCCTGACATGCTTTAGTCTCCCTGGTCTCATGGCTTTCCACCTGTTTAAACATACACTTTAAACACTGTCCCTTAACACTTACTTAGTTTAATAATTTTAAACCATAACTTGCACTATACATAAGTAATATTGTCTAATACTGTAGCTAAAGGGGAACTGGCCCCCACACTGAGCCTGGTTTCTCCAAAGGTTATTTTTCTCCCATTAACCAACATCTTGTATAGTTTTGTGTTCCTTGCCACCGTCGCCTTCGGCTTGCTCACTGGGGTTATAAATGCAATTATTATTTATTTTTAAACACAATTCCAAATCATATTTTATCTAATTGCACAATGAAGACTCATCGACATTATAAACATTACAGTTTAATCTTCTGTTAATGCCTGATTTTCTGTAAAGCTGCTTTGAAACGATGTGTGTTGTGAAAGGTGTTATACAAATAAAATTGACTTGACTGATCCGCTCTGGTCTCTGGCTCCATCTTTGCCCTCACTCCCTGTCTTTCACCTATTCCTCTCATCCCCTTGCCTCTTGTGCCCCCTTGAACTGCCTGTTTCCCCCCACCCCATGGACAATTTTTTTTCTTTTTCCTTTTCTGGAACATCTATAATCGGCTCTTTAGAGGGGGGCTCTAAAGATTCACTGTAGTCTGCCCTGTGTTTTGCCTCTGTCATCTGTTCCCCATGGACTACACTTACCATAATTCCCTGCTCTGATCACCCCCATTGTTCCTCACCTGTGTTTCATTTTCTCATTAGTCTTTGTGTATATAATGTCCTGATTTCTGTTCAGTCTTTGTCAGTTGTTATGTTGTATTCTGTGTATCCAGTTCCCATCGTTCATGTTTTCTCTGTTCCAGTGTTTTTCCCATCGTGGATGTTTCTTTTCTTCCTGTGTTTACCCCGTTAATCTGTACTTTATTTTATTAAATACTTTAAGCTGCATTTAGACCCTGCTCCTGTGACCTCCCTCCTTGTAACATCTATAACAGACAGCATGCAGCTTATATACATTTGGACATCACACAAATCTAAAGTTTTTACGAATTTGTCACATTTGCTTATACATTAACGGCTGTGATCGCTTAAATAGCTCATCAAGACACCACAGATTTATTCATATTTGTTTACACTCTCGTAATTCATTAACAGCTGTGTTTACATTAATATCACATAAAGAGGGGTATTTTGATTAAAAACAGCACAACGCCCTGCGTTCATCACCTGACACAAGTGCATGGGCAGACACACACAAGGGTATGAAAGCAGCTAGCTGTGATCAAACAGCGCACGGGTAGCGAATTTAGTCAGATCTTAGTAAAGTTGGTATTTTTGTTGCGTCGGTGGCTATTAAAATATTGAACTGAAAAGAGATTATGTCACACACCTAGCTAATAAAGCACTGTGCTGGCAAACGTCTTTGGCTATTGCAGGAGTGTTTTTTTTTAGATGCCATATAAAGTTTAGCAACATTTAAAAATGTGTCTAGAAATTGATTTTTTTATTTAAATTTGACCACCTTACAAATGCATGCTACTGGAATGTTAATATACATTGCAGAATCGTTGTCATTTAGAAATGAGATCACATTGGTGTCTGAATCGATATCGGCATCTTTTAATGATTAATTGTGCTGCTTTACCCTCATTCCATCCCAGATGTGTATGACTTCCTTTATTTTGCAGAACACAAATACTTTTTGTCAAAATAAAAGTAACCCATTCCTCTCAAGTCGTTTAATCAATGTCTTCTGAAGTGAGCCAGTCGGTTTTAGGTGAGAACAGACCAAAATCAAACTCCTTTTGCACTGTACATCTTGCCATAGCAGTGTTTAGGCACAATAAGGATATCTAGCTCGATAACACTTCAGTGCTTGAGGCATGCACAGTGCGCTAGATTGTTCTAGGAAGTGTAATGTACTTTGAAATCATGATTGCCAAGACGGCTGCTGATGTGATGATTTATTATGAAAAATTAGTTTGGAGCATGTTCTAACCCAAAACCAACTCTAGTCTTATGGATTCATATTATGCTGCCTTTATGTGCTTTTTGGAGCTTCAAAGTTTTGGTCACCATTCACTTGCATTGTATAGACCTACAGAGCTGAGATATTTGTATAAAAATCTTCCTTTGTGTTCTGCAGATAAAAGAAATGTCAAAAATGAAAATTATATTATCGTTTACTTATTATCATGATTTCCCAGGCATGTATGCTGTTCTTTATTCACAGAACACATATGAAGAAAAATAGAAAAATATCTCAGCTCAGTATGTCCTTAAAATGAAAGCAGATTGTAATCAGACTTCTGAAGCTCCAAAAAAAAAAAAAAAATCACAGACAGTCAGCATAAACATCATCCATATGACTCCAGCCGTTAAATTAATGTCTTCTAATGTGATACGATCGCTTTTATTGTGAAAAATATAAATATTTAAGTATTTTTTAACTTTAAACCATCACTTCCGGTCATCAGCAGTATACGCATTTAAGAGAGCGCTGCATACACGTCTCTGATATTACGAATTGTGTTGGCATGTTACAGGTGTAATCTTGTTTTTCTCTCAGTTGAAACATCCAGGATAAGCACAAAAAACACAATTTTGAGTAAACAAAAAGATACAAATACAGATCTAAATCAAAAGCAACGAAGCTTCTCTACAGCATTCCTCCTACTCAGCTATAAACAGCGCTGCTCTTCCGACTGTGACACACATGCCCTAGTTTTAACGTGATTGCACCTGCATGTCATATGCGCAACGATACTTAATAGTTAAAAAGTATTTAAATATTAATCTTTTTCACACCAAAAGCGATAATTTCCCTTTAGAATACAGCAAATAAATTAAATTAATGCAGGAGTATGGATGACATTTATGCTGAATGTCTGTTCTTTTTGGAGCTTCAAAAGTCTGATCGGAATGGCATGATCGTGAATAAATTATGAGAGAAGTTTCATTTTAGGGTGAACTAACACTTATTGCTCCCTCGCAATAAATTAACCATGGTTTTACTTTAGTAAAATTGTAGCAAACATCACTTTAGTAACCATGGCAAATAGTCATGGTTTAGTAACCATGGCAAAATTTTCATAGTCCTGTGTTATTACAATGGTTTTACTACATGTATCATGCATTCCCTTGTAATAGTTTTGCATTCCCCTCACAAAAAAATAACTGGGGTTTTAGTACAGTAACCATATTTTAACCAAAATAACCCAATATTTCAGGGGTGAAAAAAATCCTCCTTCTCTGTCCTATGCAGTATACCGAGTGTCCTCCCTTAAACAAGCTTTGTTTAAATGAGACGGCCATCATAGGATAAACGGAAACAGAAAGTAACATGGTTGCTATGACAGCACGCCACTCTTTAACAAGCGCAAGTGCTTTGCGGGAGAAGGGAACAAAGTCCCTTCAGAAGGGAATGTATGAGGTACTGTAAAATTTAGGAGAGCTATGATGTAAAGAGAAAAGAAAATAGAAAAACAGTGAGTAACTGAATGTGCTGTGTTTAATAAAGCGTATATACACTCACCTAAAGGATTATTAGGAACACCATACTAATACTGTGTTTGACCCCCTTTCGCCTTCAGAACTGCCTTAATTCTACTTGGCATTGATTCAACAAGGTGCTGAAAGCATTCTTTAGAAATGTTGGCCCGTATTGATAGGATAGCATCTTGCAGTTGATGGAGATTTGTGGGATGCACATCCAGGGCACGAAGCTCCCGTTCCACCACATCCCAAAGATGCTCTATTGGGTTGAGATCTGGTGACTGTGGGGGCCATTTTAATACAGTGAACTCATTGTCATGTTCAAGAAACCAATTTGAAATGATTCAAGCTTTGTGACATGGTGCATTATCCTGCTGGAAGTAGGCATCAGAGGATGGGTACATGGTGGCCATAAAGGGATGGACATGGTCAGAAACAATGCTCAGGTAGGCCGTGGCATTTAAACGATGCCCAATTGGCACTAAGGGGCCTAAAGTGTGCCAAGAAAACATCCCCCACACCATTACACCACCACCACCAGCCTGCACAGTGGTAACAAGGCATGATGGATCCATGTTCTCATTCTGTTTATGCCAAATTCTGACTCTACCATCTGAATGTCTCAACAGAAATCGAGACTCATCAGACCAGGCAACATTTTTCCAGTCTTCAACTGTCCAATTTTGGTGAGCTCTTGCAAATTGTAGCCTCTTTTTCCTATTTGTAGTGGAGATGAGTGGTACCCAGTGGGGTCTTCTGCTGTTGTAGCCCATCCGCCTCAAGGTTGTGCGTGTTGTGGCTTCACAAATGCTTTGCTGCATACCTTGGTTGTAACGAGTGGTTATTTCAGGCAAAGTTGCTCTTCTATCAGATTGAATCAGTCGGCCCATTCTCCTCTGACCTCTAGCATCAACAAGGCATTTTCGCCCACAGGACTGCCGCATACTGGATGTTTTTCCCTTTTCACACCATTCTTTGTAAACCCTAGAAATGGTTGTGCGTGAAAATCCCAGTAACTGAGTAGATTGTGAAATACTCAGACCGGCCTGTCTGGCACCAACAACCATGCCACGCTCAAAATTGCTTAAATCACCTTTCTTTCCCATTCTGACATTCAATTTGGAGTTCAGGAGATTGTCTTGACCAGGATCACACCCCTAAATGCATTGAAGCAACTGCCATGTGATTGGTTGATTAGATAATTGCATTAATGAGAAATTGAACAGGTGTTCCTAATAATGTTTAGGTGAGTGTATATATATATATATATATATATATATATATATATATATATATATATATATAGGCTTATTTATAAATTTTTAAGTATTTGGGATTTAAAAACCTCAAAATATGTTGATTGTATTACATCTTTTCACCCAACTGAAATCAATGTAAATTTAATGTGAGGCAAGCAAACCAATTAGATCAATAATACATGTGTTGATTCTATGACGTCGTTTCACCCAACTGAAATAATGTTGTTTCAACGTGAGGTAAGCAAACCAATTCGATCGATTAAACGTGATGATTCTATGATGTTGTTTCACCCAACTGAAATTGTCTAGGTTACTAGTTTAAACCCCATTCCCTGATGGAGGGAATGAGACGTTGTGTCGATTGTAGTGACACAAGGGGCTCGGATACCTCTGAATATGAGAAAAGGCCAATGCCAAATTGGCAAACATATGGATTTAAAAGGCAGGGATCATGCATCTGTTCAGTCAGGTTCTGCACTGAGGAGCCGAGAATAAGGTTCGGCCATTACAGTAGCTTGGTTCAGTCTTGTGGCAAGGGGGACACAATGTCTCGTTCCCTCCATCAGGGAACGGGGGTTACACTAGTAACCTAGATGTTCCCCTTCTGTCACTCACTCGACGGTGTGTCGATTATAGTGACACAAGAGGTCCCATTAAATAACACCACTTAAGTCACTGTGTTACGTGATCAGCTGATGCTGGTGCAAGCAAGTTGTTGCATGCCAAAGGAGCATGGGCATCAGACTGCACGTAACCTCCCAACACATTAAGACGTCATATTGTTTTTACTAGGTTCCCGGCGTCCGGCCAAGGTTTTCCCTTGAGGGGTGGGAACAAGAGACATGCCAAAAATGGGAGAAGGCTGGTGTTCTTTTTCAGTCCTATTCTTTCGGGGGGAAAAGACCCCGTGGAGACCACATCCTGTCCAGGCTGGGGAGGTGATATATGTGGCAAAAAGGTCACATGGGCCTGTTACACCACTCATGGAAGTGGCACAGTGGTAGGTCCTGCCTAATGATGGATGAGCTCTACAAACACGGCGACTCGAGATGAAGTAAGGCCTGTAGAATCCCTTCTCCATCTCGGCTAGAGGGACAGGCTATATCGCATCCTTTTGTAAAAGGGTAGCGATTTCCGTGAGCAGGGTGCTGGCTTTTTCGCCGTGCACCGAAGTGGGGCGAATGCTGCTGAAACAGGGCGGCACATGGCAAACTGAATCGCGTAGCCGAGTTGGATGGTCCTGGCCAGCCAGCGCGACGGGTTGGAAAGTGTAAGCCACGCGTCCAAGCTCTGCGCGAGGGGCACTAAGGGGACAATCGTTTTTGACATACCTGGTGGGGCTTTGCAACGGTGGGCAGCAGGTAGTGTTGCGTTGGGAGGCAAAGTTGTGTCCTGAGGCATTTGTGCTGAGAAAAGACTCTAAGCACTTACCTTGCTCAGCATACCCTGCAGGGGGCGGGTTAGTGACAGAGGAGGAGGTCCTACTGAAGCGTCCTCTGGACTCGTCAAAAGATGAAAAATTTGAAAGCCTGCTTCAGATGGAAACAGAAGGTAAAAGGATATAAAAGGAGCAGTTTAACGTAAAGATAAAAGTATGTCTGAACGTCAGTGTCATGTACAAGACAGTGCAGAGCTCCCTCGACATTCAGAACGTCCACATATTCCTACGGAGAAAATGCTTGCTTACCAGAAAGATGAATGCTGTAAGAAAGAAAACAGGTTAACAATTTTGTATGAACAATGGAAATTAGATGCTCGTAAAGCAAGACATGACTTAAATTCAGACATATCTGATAAGCAGCTCACTGAAATTGCTGACTCTCTTGAGGATAAAAATAATTATATTATGAAAATATTCAGTGAAATAATAATAATAATAATAATAATAATAATAATAATAATAATAATAATAATACATAAGTCTTATATAGCGCTTTCCAAGGAACTCAAAGACGCTTTACAAATGAAACAATCAACGGTGAGATTGGTATTATAGATTGTAGGCAAGGTGAAATAGATGGGTTTTGAGCAGTTTTTTGTAGGTGGTCAGTGAGTCCGAGTTTCTGATGTGGATGGGGAGTGAGTTCCAAAGGGTGGGGGCAGCGATGGCGAATGCTCGGTCCCCCAAAGTTCGGTGTATTGATTTGGTGATGGGTTTGAGAAGGCCTAAGTCGGCAGAGCGGAGGCGTCGGGAGGGGCGGTGATGCTGTAAGAGGTCTGTGAGATATGGAGGTGCCAAGTTATTGAGGGCGTTGTAAGTGATGAGCAGAACTTTGTAATGGATGCGCTGTTGTAGAGGGAGCCAGTGAAGCTGTTGAAGGACGGGGGTGATGTGGTCTCTGGAGCGGGTGTGGGTGAGGAGGCGGCAGCGGAGTTTTGAACGTATTGCAGTTTTTTTATATCAGAGGATGGGAGACCATATAGGAGACTATTGCAGTAGTCGAGTCTTGATGTAATGAATGCATGAATGAGAGTTTCCGCAGCAGATGTGGAGAGGGTAGGGCGTAGACGAGCAATATTACGTAGGTGGAAAAAGGCAGTTTTGGTGATATGACGGATATGGGACTTAAATGTGAGTGTGGGGTCAAAAATGAAACCAAGATTTCGGATCTGGGGAGAGGTGGTTACTGTATGGCCATCGACGGAGAGAGTGAAGTCTTGGGAGGAGGGGAGGAGTGATTTGGGACCAATGACGATGATTTCCGATTTATTGCAATTTAGTTTAAGGAAGTTGCCGTTCATCCAGGATTTTATTGCAGAGAGGCAGGTTGTGATGGTTAATACTGTGGCAGGAGTGATGGATCTGGTGCTAAGGTATAGTTGTGTGTCGTCTGCGTAACTATGGAATTTTAATCCATGCTTATGAATGATAAGTCCAAGGGGAAGCATGTACAGGATAAACAGAAGGGGACCTAGCACCGAGCCTTGAGGGACTCCGTGATTGACAGGTATGGTGTGAGACGTACAGTTGTTGATGGATATGAATTGAGATCTGTTGGTAAGGTAAGAGGTGAACCAGGAGAGAGCTAAGCCAGAGATGCCAAGATTTACATTTACATTTACATTTATGCATTTGGCAGACGCTTTTATCCAAAGCGACTTACAGTGCACTTATTACAGGGACAATCCCCCCCGAGCAACCTGGAGTTAAGTGCCTTGCTCAAGGGCCCAACAGTGGCATCTTGGATGTGCTGGGGCTTGAACCTCCGACCTTCTGGTCAGTAAACCTGAGCCTCAACCACTGAGCCAACCACTGAGCCACCACTGCCCCAAGATATTGTAGGCGTTGTAAAAGGATGGAGTGGTCAATGGTGTCGAAGGCGGCAGAGAGGTCAAGTAGGAGGAGGATGGAGAGGGAACCAGAATCAGATGCAAGCAGGAGGTCATTTGTTACTTTGAGTAGTGTAGTTTCTGTAGAGTGATGAGTACGGAATCCAGACTGAAAGGTTTCGTAGAGCTGATTTGATAGGAGGTGGTGTTTTAGTTGAGAGGCGACCGAGCGTTCCAGGATTTTAGACAGGAAAGGTAGATTAGAGATGGGGCGGAAGTTGTTGGGGTTTTCAGGATCCAGGCCAGGTTTTTTCAGTATTGGTGTGATGGCTGCAACTTTGAAGGAAGAAGGAACTGTTCCAGAGGTGAGAGAGGAGTTGATGATAGCCATGATGAGTGGGCTGAGGCAGGGAAGGCAGTGCTTGACCAGTGTAGATGGAATGGGGTCCAGTGGGCAGGTTGTGAGGTGGATTTTGTTGAAGTGGTTAGTGAGATCGGTTTCTGTAATGACTGATAGGGAGGGGAGACTGATGTGAAATGGAATGGATGAGTCAAATTGAGGGTCTGTGCTGGGTGAAATGTTCACAGAGAGATCTTGGTGAATGCTATCGATTTTGTATTTAAAGAAGTCAATGAAATTATTGCATTTGTCCATGGTGAATAAGTGAGTGATGTTGTCAATGGGTTTGAGTAATTTATTAACTGTGGCAAACAGAGTCCGAGGGTTGGAGGATCCAGAGTGAATGATCTCAGAGTAAAATGCTGTGCGGGCTGATGTGAGCGCTGATCTATAATGATGGCTGTGATCCTTGTAGGCTTGTAGGTGTACAGTGAGTCCAGTTTTCTTATGTAGGCGTTCCAGTTGTCTGCGTTCTTTTTTGAGTTTGTGCAGTTCAGGAGTGAACCAGGGAGCACAGCGGGAAAAAATAACTGTTGCAGTTTTCACTGGTGCGAGAGTATTGAGGCTGGATGTGAGTGTGCAATTGTAGTGAGCTACTAGGTCGGCGGTGGTTGAATTTTCAGGGATGCTGGGTATGGAAATTTTGTTTGTGATATGGGAGGAAAAGGCGGTGAGACAGAGGGACTTTAGATTTCGGTAAGATATGGTGCGTGTCTGCTTGAAGTGAGGGCTGGGGAGGTTGATGTGAAATGTTATGGCGAGATGATCAGATATGGCCAGGTCTGTGTGTGTGAGAGTGTCAATATTAAGTCCAGTTGAGCAGACCAAGTCCAAAGTGTGTCCACGGGTGTGGGTGGGGAAATCGACATGTTGTGTGAAGTTAAAACTGTGTATAATGTCCAGGAAATCCATGGTGGGTTTGGAGGTGGAAGAGTCGATATGGAAATTGAAGTCACCTACGAGTAATATGGTTAATGAAGTTGTGCAGAGTTGAGTTATAAATTCTGAGAAATCTGACAGGAAGGAAGGATTTGGTTTGGGAGGGCGATAAATTGTTGAAATAGTCAGAGGAGTGGGGCCTAAGAGTTTAAATGAGAGGTGTTCAAAAGAGGGAACCGATGGGATGGGAAGAGGGCGAAGCTTGAGAGTTTGTCTGTGGATGACAGCAATACCACCACCCCTGCCTTCAGGACGAGGTTGGTTCATATATGAGAATCCAGTGGGGGTGGCTTGGTTGAGGGAGAAATAGTCATGAGGTATTTGCCAGGTTTCAGTTAAACAGATTAAATCTAATTGTGAGTCCAGGATGAATTCGTTGAGAATGATGCTTTTATTGTTAAGGGATCTTATGTTCAGTAGTCCAAGCTTGAGAGATTTTTGCTTTGAAAGGGATGATGCGGAAATGGGAACCGACCGGAGGTTGAAATGGTTCACGTGACGTTGGCTCTGATGACGTTGTGCGTTGCTGTTTTGATGCCGGGACGTAGAAGAGAAGCAATGAGGAAGTGTTGCGGCGAAGCTGTCATTCCCGGTGGATATGTGTATTAAGTTTATACGGGAGCCTCTGTGGATGTAACGGTGGCGTTGAAGTAGTCCGAAGGTTTTTATTTCAGCGATGAGCTCCGGAGTAGCTGATGGATAACAGTTTAGCTGGAGTAAATGTTTGGCTGAGTACCGGAAAACCATGAAGTTGTTAGTGGATTTTGGCAACCAAGGAGGCAGGATGAAGAGCAGAAAAAGAACTAGGACCAGGTACTGCATCGTCCGGAAGAAAAGATTGAGTCGTCTTGGGCAGGAGAAGTTTGCGTAGCCGCCCGAAAGCGTGGGTATTAACCCGATCGATCCAGCGGCGTTGCCAACTATATGATCCGTAGTCCCTAAATGCAGCCGAACCAAACTGGGTCGGGTCCTTCGGTAGCAGAGATGTGCAGGCGAAAAGGTCCAGGTAAGTGCTGAGGTAGTTTTAAGTCAATAAGAAGGTTTGTTTTGATTTCCCGGAGGGAGAAGCGGCAGCCAAAAAACGCGCCAGCGTCCTCTCCCAGCCAGCCCCGGGGACATTTAGCCCTGTTGTACCTAAAGGAACATATCACACCTGCTACTGATTTAAGATGGAAAATTGATGCATGTGAAGTCATGACCAATGACATTGTCAAAATTGTCTTTGAAAGGTTGGCAACAGTATATGGCGAGTTTGATACAGAACAGGAAATGGTTGAATACATTAACTTTTAGCTCAGTTATGCTCGCTCCATATATGGTGCCAATGCTTCACAAACAAGTGTCAGCAGCCATTCTGGATCTTCTTGTACAGCAAGCAAACGAGCAGATGCTGTGGCAGAGATGGATAAAAAAGAGGCTGAATACAACATGATGCAAACAGAAAGGCAACAATAGAAAAAAATAAGAACTCTAGAAGAGCAACTCAGAAAAGAGCTAGAAAATCAAAGGTCTGAATTAGAACAGATGCAAATAGAAAATGATTTGGAGGTTGCTCGTGCCAGAGTAAAACCATATGATGAACAAATAAAGCAAGAGACAATGAGTCACTCGATACAGAATGAACATGAAACTGAGAGAAACAAAACCTCCCCACAACACTTTAGCATACAACGTTGTCCAGTCAACACCTCTCAGTGAAGTGTCTCACCTTGCTCGAGCAGTTCAGGCCATCAACAGTTTACCCATTCCTGAGCCTACGATGTTCAACAGAGACCCAATTCAGTTTGTGGACTGGAAAGCCTAATTTATGTCACTTATAAATAGAAAGGGCATCTCAGCAGCTGATGAACTCTATTATTTGAAAAAAGTATGTGAATGACTCATAAATATCTTGAAGGTACCTTTTACATCCTACAAAGATGCTAGGAACAAGCTTAACCAAAGGTAAAGCTAGCCTTTTTTCATTCAAAGAGCATACCAGAAAAAGCTGTCAAAGCGGCCTTGAATATAGTCTAAAGATGCAGAAGGTCTGATAACATTTTCAGACTTCGTAAATGCCTGCCTGCAAGCAATACCTTACATCCCTTATGGACGGCAAGGAATTTACAAGCTTTCAAGACTTTGTAAATTTCATGTCAACTGAAGCAGAAATTGTCTCTTCTTTACATGCTCTTCATTCACGCAAGTCACCTCATGAGAGAAAAATCTCAAAGGAAACCAAAAGAAACAAGGCAATTGTCTTTAAAACTCAACCAACTGTAAACAATGATAAACAAACAAAGGAAATTAAAAGCGCCATGCATTTTGTGTCAAAATGAAGATCATCATCATTGTAAGTGCTCAAAATTCATGGAGAAGTCTCTGAAAGACAGAAGGGCCTATGTCAAAGACAATAAACTCTGTTATGGGTGTATAAAACCAGGTCACTGCGCTAAGGAATGTCATCGTCGTCACACATGTGATGTATGCAAATTGCGACATCCCACATGTCTTCATGATTACAACTATAAGAATAATGGAAACAGAAAACAACCAATGTCCACTGTAAGCAATGAGCATGCACATGAGACTACAGATTCCATGTCACTTAATATCACAAGCAAAGTTAATTCAGTCATTACATCTATGATTGTACCTGTATGTGAGTCGTCTGTGAAAAAATCCATACAATGAACAGCTTGTCGATGCTTTGTTAGACACTAACAGATGCAGTGTAGTAATGCACTGCAAGTGGATACTCACCAGGTATCAACTCAAACATACCACCATGATGGGAGACAATATGATCATTAAAAGTGAAAGAGTATCTGATCTTCGTGTGACAGGGTACAATTCCTCAGTACATATCAATCTTCCTCCAGTATACACCAAGGAGTGTATTCTTGTCAATCGTGATCACGTACCAACACAGGAAATGGCAAAGAACTGGAGTCACTTGAAGGTAATCACAGATGAAATGCCACCTCTTCTCAGTTGTGAAATAGATTTACTAATCAGCTACAACTGCCCTAGAGTGCTAGCTCCCAGGCAAGTCATACTAGGTAAGGATGATGAACCTTATGCTATTCTAACAGACTTAGGATGGAGTATTGTGGGCTTCTCCACACCAGGAATCAACGAATCAACAGCAGTTAGTCTTTGTCACAGAATAGGCACAAAGGAGATACCAGCTTTGACACCTGTCGATGCAATCTAGGTACTCGAGTCAGATTTTAAGGATGTTACAGCGTATGACAAGACAATCTCTCAAGATGATATCATGTTCCTAGACAAACTCAAATAAGGCATAAAGAAAAATGCTCAAGGACATTATGAAATGCCCCTTCCGTTTAAACAACAGCCATACTTACCTGACAACAGAGAGCTTGCCAATGTCAGACTCAATTATTTGAACAAGAAGTGCTGCAGAAACGATGTAGAAACAGTGAATGATGATGGATCTGATGGTGAAAAGTGGTACATACCTCATCATGGCATCTACCATCCAAAAAAGCCAGACAAGCTATGGGTCATATTTAATTGTTCCATGAAATTTAAAGGCACAAGTTTCAATGAGCATTTGTTACCAGGACCAGACATGATAAACAATCTCACAGGTGTCCTTGTTAGGTTCAGAATGCATCCTATAACTGTAATATGTGACATTGATTGAGTGTTTCACCAGTTCCATGTCCAAGAAAATTACCGGGATTACCGTAATACATGAAGGCATTTAAAGGAATTTAAAATGTAATAAAGCCATGTACTTTTGATATTTAATCTAGATGATATACAATGTATTACCATACTTCTTATGGTGGAAAAACGGAGACACAAATTCAGCACTTCAAGATTACCGAATGAAAGTGCATCTTTTCAGTGCCAAACAATGGTCTAAGATATCTAGCCAGTGAGCATTGTCAATCACACTTATTAGGTGCTCAGTTCATAACGAGAGTCTTTTATGTTGATGATGGTGTCACAAGTGTAGAGAGAGTGGGAAAGGCCATTCAATTGGCAAGTTTATAATCAAATGACAATACTGTTTTGCAAAGCATACCAGCATCATAATGTGCTGTAAACTTTGAAACAAAGGACCTTACCTTCAGTGACTTGCCACTCGAGAGAGCTTTGGGAATTAATTGGAATTCATATGGCTTCAAATTCACATGGCTTCAAAGTCCATATCCCATTAAAAGGTCAACCTACAACACATCAGGGCATATTGTCAACCGTTTCCGATTATTCATATATAATCCTTTGGGTTTTGTAGATCCATATGTTCTCAATGTAAAGAGGATCCTTCAAGAAATGTGTCGCCAAGGTACAGGCTGGGTTGATCCACTTTCCCATTCACTTAGCCCACAGCGGGTGGTATGTTCAACTTTCCCAGATTGACGATGTTATGTACCTGCTGAATTCTGTAAGATTGTAAAAACTGAAATACATAATTTCTCTGATGCAAGTACCTGTGGTTATGTTCAGCGTTCTTATCTGAGAATGATCAATGAGAAGGATGAGATTAATTGCACTTTACTCATTGGCAAAGCCAGGGTTATTCCTGCAAAGATTAATACAACACAGAGATTAGAGTTGACGGCAGTCAAGTTCTCATCTTGGTCTAATGCTGTCAAAGCCATTGCATGCCTTCTGAGACATATTAAGATAGATAAAGTCTAGTTCACCGGCTTCTGTATGTGAACAAGAGGATACAAAATTCTTGATTCTAAAGGCAGTGCAAAAATAAGTATATCAGAAAGAAATAGATGTCCTGAGTCAAGGAAAACAACTTCCAGTTAATAATAAACTTCATCACCTGGATACCTTTATAGATACGGATGGTATGATCAAGGTGGGAGGAAGATTAAGCCACTCATCATGTAACGAAGTTGATAATTGCACACTAATCACAAAAGTGTAAAGCATCAAGGAAAGGGTTTCACCATTGTTGAAATCAGATCTTGCGACTATTAGATACCTGGAATAAACAGAGCTGTCATATTTTACGTTTGCAACTGTGTAATTGTAGAAGGCTGAGAAAATCTTTTGAATGCCAGAGGATGAGTGATCTCCCTACAGAACGTGTAGAGCCTATACTATGGTACATGTGACCTATTTATGTCTAAGACCAGATTAAGATGGGTTCGACTCGCTGTAGCATAGGGAAGTGATAACAAAACCTAATTAAAGAAGCAACTCAGACTCATAGGTAACTGTTAATTAATAGGAAATGTAACTGTTAATTAATAGGAAAAGTAAATGTATTGTTATTGAGCGAGTTGAATAACTTTTGACAAATAAAACAATAAATAAACAACAATAATAAACACAATAATTCAGTTTACAATTAACACTTCAGTTAAATTAAGGCATTTAGATTTCAGAATCAGCATATCACATTCCAAAAGCAGATTTCAGTTCAAAAATCAGTGTCCAGAGTAAAAAAAACTGTTTCAGAATTCAGATTCAAAGTCCAGATTTTACTCAATATTTTAGTTTAGTTTCAGTTCAATAGGAGAGACTCAATGAGTGATCCAAGGAAAATCCGTAGAAAAAACAAACTAGCACAGTTCAAGGTGAGTATGTTTTATCCTACCAGTTCAGCAAAAATATTGTTATTTTTACTCCCAGGTACAAGCAGTTAGATGAGTGGCTTGCCATGTCCAAACCACAGACAAAGCATGCATGGCGGTGACAGATCAGGATTCCATAGGGCAATGGCTCAGATGAAATAGAAGAAATAGAAGAAAAACAAACAAGCAAGACAAAAAAAACCTGGCCTTGCAGAAACAAGGCCAAAAAATAATCATTATTCAACTGTGCAATAAACTGTTTCAAATTAAATAAATTGTGTGTCCCATTACTCAATTTCCCATACACTTAACATACATGCTAATCAGCCACATGTTCACTATTAGTACATTGAAACCTAGCACGACCTGATTTTGCCAAGTGGTTTTTCAGGGATCGGCAGAGGGAGCAGGGCTCTGGGTGATGACATCACACACTTTGATTGGTTGAGGCAGTTGTTGTCCCAGGGACATCATTCAAAATGTTGGTCTCAGGACAACAACCACTTGGCAAAATCAGGTTGTGCTTGAAACCTATGCACATATTTGAGGTTGAACAATCACAATGGCATGTGAACTGCTAGGAAGTTCCAGGTCTTCCAGCAAATTAGTAAATGCTGTACTCAGGCTTGACAACAAAGACTGAATCACCATACTGAGAGGATTTCCCAAATGGGGATAGTGAAGTCTTTTTGGAGGTTCATGGGATCTCTGGGTACGTCTTAGACCTCCCACAGGTTCAGTTACCTCATTCTGATCCATTATCGGAAATAGCACTTTCTTTTTGTAAATAATTATTACCCCTTCCATCTTCCTCGTTTTAATTTTCTGCTGATATGTTATGATCACCAACGGATTCCTCGGATCATTTTCACATCAGTTTCTCTTCCAGATTCATCTTCCAAGTATTCATCAACAACTTCAACTTCCAGTAAGCCAAGCAAATTTCATTCCAGAGGTTCTGGTAAGTTTGTGTCATTAACAGGTTCTTGATGGATAGGATATTCAGCATCCTGCTCTAACACAGGTTCCACACCAGGTAAGTTCACAGTTCTTCCAATTCTGGTAGAAGAGGTCTTTGACGCTATTCTAGTTTCAATTTCCAGTGTTCTTGAAGTGTCCTACTCAATTGGATCTTCATCAGATTCCGAATGCTCACTTTGTATTTCAAATTCCTCATGTTCTTTGGCAGAACTGGTTCTGGTTCTGGGTTTCCGAAGTACTTCTGTATTAATTGTTTTTCCAGGCCTGTTTCTCTGAAGGAATCCACATGGCAGCTACAAATCCCAACGTAGTGTTCGACGGGGTCCCTCCTTTCCTTCAGGTTTGACCTTATAGATGGTTAAGTTACCAGCCTTCTTAGTTACAATGTACATATCAGGTTCCCAGTTATCTGCTAGCTTGTGCTTTCCTCTTATACGGACATTTCTCACAAGTCACTCACATCTAAGACAGAGGCAACAAGACGTTTATCATACCTCTTCTTGTTACGTAATGCTACTTTAGAAGCATTTCTTGTTGCAACCTTGTAGCTCTCCTCCAGTCCTTTTTTGAGGTTTTGCACATACTTTGAGTGGGATACATGTTGACTGTTGACTGATAGCCCAAAAGCCAAATCGACTGGTAGTCTGGGTTGTCTCCTGTACATCAGTTTATAGGGCGAGAATACAGTCACAGCATTCCTTGTGCAGTTATATGCATGCTCTAGAGGCTTGACTTCTCCTTAGTACTGAAAGTTCCCAGCATTTACAGAAGGGTCCAGTTGAACTCTTCTGCCGGATTTCCTCTTGGATTGTACAGAGTAGTTCTTATCTTGGATATTCCTGCTAATTTACACAGCTCTTTAATTAAGCGAGAGTCAAATTCTGGACCTTGGTCGCTATGGATTTTTTCTGGAAACCCTTAGTGCACCAGAAAATTATCCCACAGACTCTTGGTTACAGTCTGGACTTTCTGATTTCTTGTTGGTACAGCCACAGCATACATTATAAAATGGTCCGTTATCACCAGTATGTCCTTGGGGCTACTTCGGTCCGGCCCAAGCGACAGAAAATCCATACAAACTAACTCCATTGGTCTGTTGGTTTTGATATTCACTAATGAAGCAGTTTTCTCTGGCGGAGTTTTCCATCTGACACAATGCTCACAGGTATTTACTTTCTGTTCTGCCTTCATCTTAGGCCAGAAGAATCTGGATTGAACCAAATCAAGAGTTTGTTCGATGCCTAAGTGACCCATTTCATTGTGTAGCTCCTTCATGAACATATCACGAAGATCAGCATTCAATGAACTTCCTTTCCTGAACAATACTAAATTTTTCCAACCAATTCCACTCTCTAAACCAGAGTTAATTCTGAAGGTGAAAGTTTAGAAAGACAAGGCTTTTCATTGGATTCCATCTGCTTGATTACTATTAAAATTTCTGAATCCACTCTCTGTCTTCTCCTCAAGTCTTGATCAGACAAGTGGGAAACTCCTCCAGACCGGCAAGTATCTTCCTGCTGGAATGCTTGAGGTAGGGCATCCTCACCAACAGCAAGAGATTCCACTAGAGTCACTGATTGGTACAAGGGATCAGGGTCATCACACTGCTGAAAAACTTGATGCTTACAGATAGTTTTATTGCTTCTGAAGAAACAACTGTCTGTTGGGTGTCTGTCAAGTGATAGTAAGCAAATTGTCTGATTCTTTCCCTCTCCTTTCTCATTTTTAGATCATCCGGTACTTCCTCTTGCGGGAGTCTCGACAATCTATCCGCATCCTTATTCCTACTTCCAGCTTGGTATTGAATCTTGATTGTAAAGGTCAACAGGCTCAACAACCACATGCAGCTGATTGCATCCAGTTTTGCAGAGGTTAAGATACAATTCAGCAGGTTGCTGTCAGTTACCATGGTGAAGTTAGCTCCATACAATTGTTGAATTTGGCAGTAACAGCCCACTTCAATGTCAAACATTCTAACTTGTGTACTGGGTATTTCTCTTTACTCTTGGTAAGTCCTTGGCTTGCGAAAACAATGTCTCTCATCTTTCCATCTTGTTCTTGATATTGTGCTGCACCAAGGCCGGTGGTACTATCAGTGTGAAACACATACGGCAGCTTGCAGTTGGCAAATCCTAACACTGGAGCAGATGTACATTTTGCAATGACTGTGTCAAATGCTTGCTGACAATCTTGGACTATCTCTTTCCTTTGGGTTAATGTACTGCTTAGTCTCATCCATCTTCTTTCTGCAATATTTTTGCAGTGGAGGATATCCAGCAGTAAGATCATTAAGAGGCTTCACAATCGTCACATAATCCTGTACAAACCTCCTGTAGTAACCTGTGAATCCGAGGAAAGATCTTAGCTCCTTCAGATTCTTTGGTCTTGGCCAGGCTTTAATCGCCTCTATTTTTGAAGGGTCAGTTTCCACTCCATTTTGAGATATGATGTGGCCCAAGTATCTGACAGATGTTTGACAGAAATTGTAATTTTCCAGTGAAAGCTTTAATCCAGAGTCTTTTGAGAAATTGCATCAGTCTTGTTTCATTTTCCCCCAAAGCTCCTGAGAAAACGATGAAGTCGTCAATAAACACAATGACTTCTTTCCAGTTCAGGTCTCCCATACAACATTCCATTAGCTGTTGAAACGTGTTAGGTGCATTTGTGATTCCTTTTGGCATCCGGTTAAAATTCCAGAAGAGTAGTGGGCATATGAAGGTGGTTTTCTGCTTATCAGATTCCTGCATCTCAATTTGATAATAGCCTGACTTCAAGTCAAATACTGAGAACCATTTTGATCCGGTTAAGACTGAAAAAGCTTCTTCCAGATTATGAAGGACTTTGGCATCCTTTATTGTCGATGTCCAGAAGTCAACGCATAGGCGCACAGAGTTATTCTTCTTCTGCACAATGACTATTGGAGACGAAAATGGAGATTCTGACTCCCTGATGACACCTGCTTCTAGAAGCTCTTGTATATGTTTCCTGACTGCGTCCACATCTTGGAGGTGAATAGGACGAGCTTGATGCTTAAATGGTGTTTAATCAATAAGCTTTATCCTGTGCTTCACTTTATCAGTGTGATCATAGTCCAAGTCATTCAATGTAAAGACATCAGGCATGGAGTTTAATAAGGATGCTATCCTCTTCTTCCACTCAGGTGATAGAGGGTAATTTCCAAAATCAATAGGGATTGCACTGATTTAACTCCATCTTCTCATTTTCAGCATCCTCTTTGGAAAATTATTTCCCCATTACCCTCTGGACCACATGAACTTCAGCGATGATGGCCCATGCAGGAATCATTAGGTCAGTTTGAGTTAAATTTTTCATTACCACGGGCAACTTTGCAATACTATGTCTTGCTGGTAGACTGTGCAGAACGCTTGCCACTAGAACACCACCAGGTATATATATATATATATATATATATATATATATATATATATGTGTATGTGTGTGTGTGTGTGTGTGTGTGTGTGTGTGACTCTACTGACTCTCACTTCATAAACAGAGGACCTTTCAAGTCAATCCAGGACTATAATCCGTTGGATTCTTCCGGAGATCGGTTGTCCACGGGAAGTTTTAACAAAGTTAACTTGAAAGCAAGTTGCCGGAAAGTCAGGAAAGTGTCCGTCTCACAAGGTAATGAGCTGCGACATTCTTGAGCAGAGGTCTCTTAACTTTTTCCCCGCCAGCGTTTTTAAAAAAAAGTTGCCAGCCACCGACAGGGTTTTTGACGATTTTCGCTAAACTTTAATGGCCCGCAGAATATTTTCTTCCATGAATATATGAAGATGCTATATATCAAAATAAAGACCTCTGGGCCTCTGCTTTTAGGCAAAAAAAAAACTATTTTATTTTATCTTCATATGTTCTTTTTTTATTGCGACTTGAACAGAGGTAGGTTTTGTCAAAAAACAACATTTCAGACAAAAAGCTGAGAAAAAGGCATGTTTATGTCTGATATTTTGAGCTTCTCATACTCCACTTCTTCATGTTTGAGACGATCGCAGTCTGTTTCTTTGATCAAAGAGTTGCGTACTCTTTCAAAACATGCGCAGGGGTCTTCCTTACTGTATAACACCTAAAACACGGAAACCCGGAAAATTCTGTGTTTGGCGGGGAAGCGTTTTTTCATAAAACACGGAAAATTCCGTGTTTGGCGGGGAAAGAGTTAAGGCCAAATCCGTTCACACCCATCTTTTTTAAAATAACCAATCAAAGGTGCCAACTTTTACTGAGAGAAATCTTCCTTTGTTCCCCTTCACTTTCATGACTAAAGAAGGAAGAAAACAGCACAAATGGTATGGTCTGTTTCTAACTTGTATTTGTTCAAGATCCATTTGTATAGAAATGTTAGAAGATATGTCCACAGATGTGTTTATCAACAGTCTACATTGCTTTATTTCAATTCAAGGCACAGTACGGCAGATCAGATGTAACCAAGGTACCAATTTCATAAGCGCAAAGAACTTCGCACTTTGGTTTAATGCAATAGGCAATAGTTGCCCCTTACAGTGGACAACCTGAACAACCCCAAGAGCTTAGAACCATTAACACCTAACCATCTGATTACCATGAAAGTCACCACAGCCCTGCTACCATCAGGAAATTTCATAAGAGACGTGTATGGGAAAAAGAGATGGAGATGGGTGCAGTACCTTACTAAACAGTTTTGGAGTAGATGGGAAATGAGTATCTTCACAACATTGCTGCTAGACAATGCTGGCATGCTCCAAAAAAGAATTTTCAAATTGGTGACATTGTCCTGGATACAGATGAGACCCTGCCAAGAAATGAGTGGAGACTAGGAAGGTGTAAAGTGGGCTTAGAAAGGAGGAGGTGAGAACCGGCTTGACAATATAAATAATAGTTTTAATATAAAACTGAAATAAAAAGACAAACACACAAATGTGTCGGACAGCTGTCTGTAAATCTCTCTCTCTCTCTCTCTCTCTCTCTCTCTCCCACTGCAGCTGTCAGTCCAGTCAGCCTTTATCTCTCTCTGAGGCTTGATTAGCCTGATTAGGGGCCGGGTGTGCAGAATAACAACCCGGCCCCACCCTCTGCCCTGTCACATTCCTCCCTTGTTTTCTCAGGCCGGGGAGCCCCTGGCATGATGTACACCCCCCTTTCCCTGGGTAGGGGCGTGCCTTCCGCACCGTCTGCCAGCAGGTCATCCTCATCTACTGGGATGAGGGAGGGGACGAGGTGAGGGAAACAAAAAAAAGTGTGGCACCTACATGCCGTAATGGTGATCGTGCCAAATTAACAAAACATTTTAAAAAGAGAGGGAAAGGTCAACACGGAGTGGCAGCGGAAGAGAGAGATAGGAGAGACAAAAAAAACACTTACTCACCAGTTCTCAGATATGCCGTAGCTTGGTCCTCGACCACTCCTCCACCCTCTAATGGACAACAGCTGCGCCACCCCAGACAAATCAGAGGCAAACCTCCTGCTCCTGGTGGACGGAACGCCCCACAACATTTTTGGTGGACGATAGGGGTCTCCACCGCCACTGGCAGCGGTAACCATTACAGGCAGTTTGTACCCATTACTCGACCTTGAGGGGAGCCCCTTCTCCCCTCAAGGTCGGCGGCCGTTCCTCCGCTTCCAGGCGGCCAGGCTCCTCCGTCCTCCGGTGGATGGCAGTGGCTGATCTGTTAGGCTCTCTCACCCACTGCAGCATCCAGTCTGCCTTTATCCCTCGCTGAGGCTTGAATAGCCTGATTAGGGGCCAGATGTGCAGAATCACGACTCGGCCCTGCCCTCCGCCCTGTCACAGAAGGATCAAAGACACTGTCACTAGCCCAGATGGACTTGTAAGGACAGCACTAGTAAAACTAAACAAAAAAGGAGAACAGATAAACAAGGTCTCAATAGTAGAGAGACCAGTTGGTCATTTTATTGGAAGCGGAGTGAACAAATCTTTAAAAGGACTTTACTTTGTTTTACAGACATACACAAGGGTTAATATAAGGGAAAATTACTCATGTTTGAAAAACATAAATGACTTGGTAGTGTAACAGTGAGTGTAACAGACATATTTGTAATTATTTTATAATTAGTTTTTGTACACATTTTGATATTTTTGTAAGTTTAAATATGTATAAGGTCTGCACTACCTCTGTTGCAAAGGTGGTACTCTTATTTTGGCAGGTCTTATAGTCTCCGGAGCCATACTGGTTACGGCAGTAATGAACAGGAGAGCGAGCACATTAGTACGCTCGTCTGAGTCTTACAGATATAACGTTTACTAGTTTGTTAAGCAACCCCTCCAAAACGGCATAAGGTCTGTATATATGTATCTACTGTTAGTTGTAACGAATGTGACAAATAAAACGAATGAGCGTTTATGGATAAGACTTTAATGCGCATTTTTACGGTGATTTTCTGGAGTTAAAACGGACACTTCATCCTTTGTGTGATGTACAATAAGCTTCTTAAAATGAATCAGTAAAGTTTTGTCCATTATTCAGACGGGGTCCTCTACAGACTGTGATGACGCATTTCTGCCTTATTTAGGGATGTCTGCTTATGTCTAGCAAACTATTTTATATTAGCATATATTGAGTATAAATTTACAACATCATGCTTTGTGTTATAATACCCTGGAATTAGTTTTAAAAAAATTGTTACTACAGCTGCTAGAGGGTTTCTTATACAGCTGCTGAGAGAATGACAGTACATTTGGCCTTTTCTCTCATCTGACTTTCATAATCCACCGCTCTCTATTTTTTTCCTCTTCTGGAAAATCATTGAAAAGTAATAGTGAATTTTTTTTATTTGCTGTTGGAGCAAATGAGTAAGTGAAAATAATATTTGCTGTGGTCTCCCATTCAGTCCCATTCACTGCTCTCGAAGTTTACCCCTCAATCTTTTACTTCAGCGTTCCAAATCCCGGATGGTGAAAAAAAGTCTATAGATTGATTTAATGTAGATTCAACGTCACTTCGATGAGCAAAAAGATGTGGAATCAACGTTGTTTCGATGCCGCGAGAGACATTGACTCTATGTTAATTCTATGTCGGTTTGCTATCTGGGGTAGTTCCTTAGGGTTTGTTCTAAAGCTGAAATGACCTTGCAGCTTCATTTTAAAGTATTAAACAGCAGTGCTCTAATGAAATTACCCCCACCAGAAACAGTCGCACAAAATGAAGTGTTGGGGGACTTCTTTCACAATTGTCCACGACGGGGGGATTTTTCTGGAAGCATGTTTTAATAGCATTGTGTGTGGTGAGCATGCTTCAAGTGTGGCCATGCCAGCTGCAGCCCAGTAGGAAGGAAAAGCAAATGACATTGCTGAAATGATGCTCATGTGAATTCCAGTGATTCGGGAAGGGAATTCAGATGCTGGAGGCAATGGCAAACTAACTGCCTCAGTAGCTTGATGGATGTGTTTCTTGAAACTTAATTAGACTGAAGTTCACTTGGGATAAGTGGGTGTTCAATAACTGTCTTGTAATGAAATACAAATGACATATTTTAAATCGCGTCCAATTCACAGACAGCTGTCAAATAGAGAAAACATAGTGATCCAGTGTCATGGTCAGTCAATAGAGTTGAGCGAAATCTCAGTTCTAAACAATATAATTAATATCACTTGTTGTAAGAGGGAATCTTTTGCAATATAACTAATCTCTCCCTCATTCCAGGGTTTTGTTCTATCACTAGTCATTATTATACATGGCATTTAAAGCCATAGTTTACCCAAAAATTATAATTTAATTTACTCACTCTCATGCCGTTCCAAACCTATTTGACATTCTATCTAATGGGGAACACAAAATAAATATTATGATGAAGACAGCCCTTCTTCTTTTCAATATATTGGCAGTAAGAAGTGACACCATGTGACTCGTGCATTATATTCCGAGTCTTCTCAAGGCAAATTTTGGTTTTCTGACCACAATGCAGAATTTAAGTCCATTAAAATTTTAAATGTAAAAATGTAAGACAATATTGACATCCATTGCACATTTATGAGTGCTATGATAGAAGCTTTTCACAGTGGCTCACATGTACACATGAGAACTTGAATTGTTTATTGCTAAAAACAATGCATTTTTGGATTAACTATTCCTTTAAAAATAAACAGGGCTATGCTTGTGAAATATTAAGATTACAAAATCTATCCCTCACATCCCTCATCTCTCCTCTAAGGGCTGTGCATCTATGAACAAGAAAAAATGGGCAAAACAATTGTTAATGTGTAAGTGACAAAGTGACTTCAGAAGATGTATTATGCAGCCTCTGAAATAACCGACTAGGCCTTAGATTAAGACAGCTTTAATGAAGTTTAACAAAGCAGCAGGACTGAAGCCCAACAGACTGTGACGGCTTTATTGAATGAAAAAGAAAGCAGGAGATCTAAGATAAATAAATATTAAATTGAAGACAACTAGAGAGGGAAAACAAACAAACTAGGCAAAAGCATTTTGGTTAAAGAACGGCAAATTTAAAAAGTGCAGACAACCTAAAAGGCTGAACATTTTGTATAACAACAACTTCAATCTAGGGAAGAGAAAAGCATTCACCACAGGATTAATTTAATATTTAATAAATTAGAAAAAGTGGCTGCTACTAATTAGAATTTGCGCATTTACAAATCAGCCCTGATGGCAAAACAAATTATGAAATATAAGGGTGTCCCACAGCCTGCCGGGGGAAAATAAGAAGACAGACACAGTTAATGGGGTATTTCTTACAACAGGGCTGTCAGAACACATCACACATCTAATCAAGTAAGGTAGAGACATTAATAGAATCACTATTTAAAATATTGATATGCTGCTTGGAAAAAGCTTTTTTTTTCCCATTGCAAGTACCTTGCTTATTGCTCACGAGTCATTAGTTTCCAACCTCTTTTGTCTGGGAGAAAAGAAAGAACTGTGATGAAATGAATGAAAGTGTTCGCCATGTTATTTTCCTATCAGAAAAGATCTGCGCACCTGACACTCCAGTGGCTCCATTAGGTTCACAGAATGTATGCCATGTATGCCTGTTGGTCTATTTATTATCAAATTAAGTCCCAGGCCAATTCTTTTTAGTAACAGGCTCAAAGCCCCTCTCAGGCTTAAGTGAATTCATACACTCTAAGCAACAGTGGTTATTTGATGATTCAAGGCTGAGATGAAAACAGACTTTGTAACGCATGTACGAAATGAATGTCAGATGTAATACATACCTTTCTGAGCCATAAAGACACTCTAGATGTAGATGTCTGTGAAAGAGTCAGAACAGCTTCTTTTCAGAGCTGAGATATTCTGACACAGTGACACAGTTGTTCCTCTGTTGCTGTGTTTCTGGGGTGGACAAAGTACACTAATCTTGTAGTTGAGTAAAAGTACAGATCCCTTTGTTGGGGGTAACAGTTGGGTCCACAATAGGAATACTGTGGAATAAAAACTCAATCTACTGCAATCAATTTAGAGAAAGAGCTTACTGATTGTTCTCGGCAGTTCCAATTAGCATCACAAGTCAACTGAATTAAGTGGTTCAGTAATACCGAAGAAAAAGAAGCTCAAAAAGAGAAAGAAACACACAACAAAAAGGAAAGGAAAAAAGTACAAATTCATAAGCATTCACAAGCAATTATAGTCATATGCAAATGGATTTAGAGGTGTCACAACACTTTCTAAGATTCTGATATGTAACTACCTTCAAACATTTTAGCACTTTACAAATCCACCTTCATGCAAACAATCATTAGTTAGTTATAACCTTAATCAAGTTCCTATCATTGGTTTTACAGAACTTATTTGCAGATGTCACAGGTTACAGGCACCATAAACAATCCAAACACTGAATGATTTAGACATTGCAACAGGAAGACTTTATCTATTTCCCAGGACTGGAGGTCATCTCCCTAACTTTGGTGGAGATGACCAAGGCAGGCGTGGGGGTTGGCTCGCTGACAGGTGGGGCAGGCGTGAAAGGACCTGTCCTTGCTCTGTGGCCAGCTCCCAGGCCATCTAAACCTGTCCCTGTCCTGTGGCTGCCTCCCAGGCCTCCTGAACCTGTCCTTGCTCTGTGGCCAGATCCCAGGCCACCTAAACCTGTCCCTGTCCTGTGGCCGCCTCCCAGGCCTCCTGAACCTGTCCCTGTCCGGTGGCCGCCTCCCAGTCCCCGTCTTGTGGCCTTCTTGGACTGCCTGTCTGCCACTTGTGCCCCCCTTGGACTGTCTGTTTGCCCCTTGTGCTAGCCCTTCACTCCTTGGACGATATTGTTTTTTTGTTTTTTGTGGGTTTTTTAATTTTTTTTAGGATCGTCTGGAATCCGCTCCTTTGAGGGGGGGTTATGTCACGATTCCCTGTTGTCTGCCCCGTGTTTCACTAGTCATTGTCACAAACTACACTTCCCATAGTTCCCTGCCCTCATCACTGCCAGCACTCAGTCATTGTTCTCACCTGTATGTCGTTTAGTCCTCATTACCCCTGTGTATTTAAACCCTTTTGTTTCTCCATTCCTCATCGATTGTTGTTTGTAGATGTTGAATGTAGATGTATGTTAATGTCACCCTTGCTCTCCGTTGATGTTAATCCTATCTTTGTATTCCTTGGATATCTTTCATGTTTTTGTTTTGTTTTCCCATCGTGGATGTTTTATTTGTTCCAGTCTTGTTTGTCCTATTATTTTCAATTCAACCGCATTTAGATCCTCACCCCTCGTCTGCCTTCGTCTGCCTCCACCTACTAACGTTACAATATGATAAGTGTGAGTGAGAAACAGATCAATATTTAAGTCAATTTGTTCTTTAAATCTCCATTTTCACATTCTTTTTGTTTTGTTCTTGACTGTATGTGTGTTTCATAACTGAAAATAAGTCCTTTTCATCGGTGTTGAAGGTATCATCTGGGCCCAGTTGTTCAAAAAGTTTAATCTGGATCAGAATGATCCGGATTTGGAAATCCCATGTTTTGCTATCCAGGATCAGGTAATCCATTTTACTATTGTGCCAGTTTTGGATTGGATCACCCTGATCCAGATACAAACTTTTCAAGATAACAAAATCCGGTTTACCAGTGATCTAAATGGGACTACATATCACAATGTAGGCTACTTGCTATGTAAAAAACAACAGGTAGAATAGCCAGCGTGGAGTCACTTTAAGTGTTTTTATTTGAAGAGACTACAAATAAAAAGACAGCACTATAAAGCAATACAAACACCCCCTTCCACTTTCAGTTTCTTTTAAACGGTCTTCCTCAACTGATCCACAACAAATAAATAAAACAAATACATAAACATTATTCACAAAGACAATGTGGATATTTTGAACATGCATTTTAAATCATAAAAAGGCTAAATGTCCAAATGTTAACAAAATAAAGAACGTTCGGAGTTCTTCTTCATTTGTGGAGAGACCAGCTTTTTGAAGCCCTGATTTTAGAAGGTGGATTTCAAGTCTGGCTTTGGTTTGCTGTAATTGGGTATTGCCTGTATTGTCCTGCACATCATCACTACCAGGTGCAATGTCCCTCTCAGTGATGACATTTATGATGCACCCCAGCCTGTTGAAGACCCAGACCAACCTCCGGCTTTCTCTCAGAATGAGGGACTGATTGGACATGCAATAAGGGATGCAATTGTTAGAAACTACTTTGGGGTTCATCTCTGATGATTGTGTCATTGTAATTAATATAGAGTGATAGATAGTTAAAATTAAATATATTATTTTTGCTTGATATTGACAGTTTTGGGGGGATTATTTTATGGGGACAAAATATATATATATATATATTTATTTTTAATTTACTGTACTGAAAGGCTTAATAGGAAGCCTAATGTCTACTTTATCACTGTTTACAAATCAAGTAAAAAATAAATAAAAGTATAGTAGGCCTATATATAGTAGTATAAATGATAGAAATGTTGTATTATTTGACCAATTTTAAAGTTTTATTACATTCTGTTCCTGAAATCCACCCTGAATCCACCCTTCTGCTGGGATCAGGATAATCCAGATTTTTTTTGGGATCAAAGTATCCCAATCCTACTAAAAAAGTTTTGAACAACACGCACTGAAAGTTTGATCCAGATCAAAACCAAGACTGGATTACGTGATTTAATCTGATTTCAGAATACTTTTTTTCTTTTGAACAACCCATTTTCAAGATTTGATCCAATCCGATAGCCGAAATCAGATCAGATTATTTCTGAACAACTGGGCCCTGGTGATTGGGACATGATCTCTTCTCATAGATGGTCTCTGAAATATTCCTGATCTGAAATTAAATTACCTTTAATCACTACTAAACTTTTTTGCAAACACAAAATTAATTTTCCACATTTAAAAATTACACTGTACTAAACAATACAACAGTAGTATGGTTAAACTAATGCAGCTTTGTGTATGCAATGGTACAGTATGGTTATTTGAGTTATATGATTCTTCATATTAGGTAGAAAACCCTACTGCCATACAATAAAGCAAGGATCACCAATAATGAAGACAATAACCAAAAATGTTTTTTTTTTATTGTTTATAATTTAATTACGATGTATGTTGGCCAAACAATTTTTTTTTTTATCTTTGTAAATTACTAATTAGTACATCTTTGCTATTTTATTAATAATTTTGTGCTTCATAATTGTTTTACTGTTTAAATAATTGTAGCACTGACGTGCGCAGAACGGGAGCCCCTGCCATTCACAAATGTAAAGGTGCCCATTTAAGCAGAGGGTCCTTTAAGAGTGCAGATGTGCCTGGAGATTTAAGCAGAGGTGTGTTTACTTCAGCACAACCCCCCACTCAGCAACTATTACAGTACAGTAATGAAGTAAAAATACTTTGCTACACAGAGCAGTGGTGGACAGTTACAAAGACACCGGGGCAGTTGTGTTAAGATCCATTCGCAGCTTTAATAACAACATAAATAATGAAACAATGTAGCAAATAAAGGGAAAACAAAAGGCAAGCAAGGTTCGGTACACAGGCAGTGAGTCCAGAATGGCAAACCAAGAAAATCCAAGAGGCAAATGGGTAATCCAATAAACAGGCATAAAATCCAAAATAATCTCACAAGCAAGCTGGGAAATAAAACACTCAAATGTTGACAACGCAAACAAGACTTTTCAATGAATGCTATAACAGGGAACTTAAATAGAGAGTTGATGTGAAACAGGTGGGTGAGTAATCGGTCTGCCCGGAGGATTATGGGAGATGTAGTTCGTGAAAGTTAGTACTCAGGGGATGGCGACCTCTGGTGGCATACAGGAGAGATAGCAGGCGCTTCAGGTGTACCACTGTGTTTCCACACTTTTTGCAGTTTTTCTACCTGAAACTGATGAAAGAAGGCAATGTGAACTACTGTCTTTTGGTCTAAACAGGAAAAATTTACATATAGTGCACGCTATAAAAATTGCATTTGCTTGTAGAGTAGCATGGTAAACATACATTTCTCTCTGGGAGACAACAGCTAATGTAAATTCTCTGCTTTGAAAAAAACAATAAATACTAACATAATGTGTGCAAGTATAAGCCTAAGTATCTAATTTTACAAAAATGTAGGACATAATTCTTACAGGCCTCAAAATAGACCAAAAATCTGTGATGCACACCATGAACAAATGAAATCACCTTCCACCACTTCTTTTATGACACAAGTTCCAGGAGTGAAAATAGGCGATCAAATCTGAAATGGTTTCATATGAACCCCCCAACAACAACAATAACAACAACAGAAGAAAAAAAAAGTGAATTGATTTCTGGTGCAGCCATTTTTTTTATTTCATAAGAACTGGACCTACAAGTTGAACACACACACAAGCTTTGCATGCAGTACAGCTTTGGCACAGCGGGGCTAGTTTTGGAGCATAACATTTCAAAACCAACAAGCCGATTTTCCACAAAATCATTCTGTACAACACAGCAAACACTGAATTTCTGCATGGAACTTTATGAACAATTTGTCATGGAATTTGTCTATTGTCACCCCCTTCTTAGAGTTCACAGTTTGGTCACATCCTCAACTAAGCACTATGTTCCTATCTGTCATTTCCTACCAGCCTAGCAAAAGTAGAATATGCATTGTATATCAAAACGGAGCAGAAAGATTAAAGGAGACAATGCCACAACACATTTCTGTTTTAAAAGGCATTAATTGACCTCCCGTTGAGGCAGAGATAAAATGGTTTGAAGAGAAGTCCTTATATAGAAGCAAATCTGTACTTTACCACCATGTAGAACACTAGTAATATCAGTGATTAACATGTCCCAGTAGAAATGTGACAGCATGTCCTCTTAAAACAGCAGGGCAATTGAGACTTAATGGGTGAAGAAGAACACACAGAAACTGCTCAGAGAATAGTCTGACAAAGGACCTTAAAGGCCAAACTCAAGGTAAATGCTGTACAAATCTATAACTACACTTTTCTTTCTGTCTACTTTGAAAGGCAGGACATGGACCTTTAGCAGAGGTCCTAAGCACATTTTAGCAGTTATTCAGGAAACAACATTGCAAACTAATAAAGAAGAATAAGAAAGAAATAACACAGGAAATCTGAATCTCTTTTGGTCCACAACCAGATAGCAAAAGAAGCTAAGCAAGGAGCAAAAGATAAGCAAGAAACTAAAAGAAGCAAAAGATAGCAGAAGTTGTATATATATATATATATATATATATATATATATATATATATATATATATATATATATATATATTATTATTATTTTTTTTTTTTTTTTATTTATTAACATTAGCCAACATTAATAAATACTGTAAAACTATATTGTTCATTGTTAGTTCATTATAACTAAAGCATTTCCTAATGTAAAATACAAACCTTATTGTAAAGTGTTTCCCAAAATGTATACTTGCCATTCAGTCTTGATGCCATCAAGAGAACAGAATCATGCATTGCAAAAATAAGTACTAGTAAAATGCAGTACCAGCTATTTTAGGGCGCTCATGTGTATTCACATTTTGCGGCAAACCAAAATTTCTACAGGGCTGTGGATGTCATGTTTATTCTGTCGGTTCCTGTTTTTCATCTTTTTTTTATTTTGAAAAGTTTAGTTCCTGTTCATGTCATGTGTTCCCCTAGTCATGTGATGTCCTGTATATCCCTCCATTTTCAAGTGTCTTGTTTTTATTGGTTTATTGTTTAATTATTTTGTTCTGTTTTATCATTGGTTTATGTTCCCCCATGTCATGTATTTAAGCCCTCATGTTTGCCATTGTCCTTTGTCGAGTATTGTTTGTGTAGCATTGTGTCCTAGTCCTAGTCCTAGACCTAGTCCATGTTTTGTATTTTGTTCACGTTTGTAGTTATTTCTTTGTAGGTTTTTTGGAATAAAACTGCACTTGGGTTCTACACTTCATGTCATCATCTTTGTCTTTGCCAGCAACGTTACATAATACTCAATCTCACAATGGACCCAGCAGTTCAGCTTCTGAGACTCTGTCAGGGGAATCGTCCCCTGGAGACCTATTTGATGACTTCTGCGCTCTGGCCAGACAAGTGGACTTTAATGAGGATGCCCTCAAAGACATTTTTTACTTTGGACTGATTGAGTCCATCTCATCCTTGATTTCACAACGTGGCCACCGCCGCACCAGCGTTCCACGAGGTGGCCGCCACCGAGCCAGCGTTCCACGACATGGCCGCCGGCGAGCCAGAGTTCCTCGACGTGGCCGCCGCCGAGCAAGAGTTTCACACCGTGGCCGCCAAGCCAGCATCCCATGTCATTGCCAATGAGCCCATGCCCAACTTCGGCCTCACGGAGTAGGAGGAGGAGAAGGGATTTCGTCTCTGAATCTCACCCAAGACTTTGTCCATGCCCACAACCACAGAGGTTGTTCCCGAGACTATATTCACACCCACAACCACAGAAGTCGTTCATGAGTCTCAGTCCATGCCACTGACCACAGTGGTCATTCCCGAGACTCTGTTCATGCCCACGTCCACAGAGGTCGCTCCCAAGACTCCGCTAATGTTCATGACCACTGAGGTCTTTTCCCAGTCAATTAAGACACTTAGTTTCAAGCCTCCGACAGATCCAGGTCATGTCACAGTCGCGCCAGAGTCAGCTCCAGGCCATGTCACAGCCGCGCCAGAGTCAGCTCCAGGCCATGTCACAGCCGCGCCAGAGTCAGCTCCAGGCCATGTCACGAAATATTTTTGTTTACATTTTAATTGTGTTTCAATATATGAATAAAAATGTTCAAAATTGACTGGTAGAATTGAAGTGCGTGCCGATACAATCACTGTTAATACTGTAACATCCTGACTGTATGTCCTAAAAGGGACACCGTAGCCCTGTGGCAAGTCTCGCGATGCTTGCGAGACTACGGGGGGTTGAATGCTAGAATGAGAATAAATAAGCACACAGTTCTAACGGTCCACGTCCGTTCCAGTTATTACATGTAAAGTATGAAATAGCCGATGAACAAACATTACATGGTGTCAGAGTAGAGGCTAGCACCCACGTCCGACAGAAACATGGATAGTTTCGGCGTCCCAGCGCCCAAGATGGATTGGGAGTCAGCTAACTTACCAGAAGCGTGGCGACGTTTCAGGCAGCACGCGGAGCTAATATTCTCTGGACCCCTACGAGAAAAACGCGAACAGGACAAATGCAGCTATCTCCTCTTATGGATCGGGGAAAAAGGGCGCGACATTTTCAACACATGGACGCTAACAGACGAAGACGCGACGAAACTACAAATATACTACGATAAGTACACCGCGTATCTCACACCAAAGTCTAACCCGATATATGCAAGATATCGTTTCCATGAGAAAATGCAAAGTGATGGGGAAACTTTCGAACAATTTGTCACGGAATTGAAGCTGTTAGTAAAGGACTGTGGATACCCCAATAGTGACGAGATGGTGCGAGACCGCATTGTTTTCGCTACAAATTCACCGCGAGTGCGGGAGAAACTGCTCAGCCACGGCGCGGAGCTAACGCTAGATCAAGCCATCGACATCGCGTGATCACATGAGCTAGCATAAGTCCAACTCAAAGAGATGGTGGGAAATAAATACCCCAACAACGACGCGGTACACGCCATAGCCCGAAGACCGGAACACAGACAAACGCGCACGAGTTACAAAGCCAGGCCGAGAGTGCCCGCCATAGCTCAAAGAGAATGTGATAGATGCGGCGGCCTGCATACCACCAAAGAAGGCGCCTGTCCAGCAAAAGGAAAGCAATGCATGAAGTGCAGAAAATTCAATCACTTTGCAAAAGTCTGTAAGTCAAAACTGCACACACGCACACACACAAGGAAAGTGATTCACACCATGGATGAAGACACCGAAGATGAGCAGGTAGAACTTTTTATTGACGGACTTACAAGTGAAAACACAGGAAAACGTAACGAACAAGCATATGCTGACACTGAAATCGGGACCCAGAAAGTTAAATTCAAAATTGACACTGGCGCACAGACCAATGCGATTCCCGTACACACATTTGAAAGACTGTTTAGGGATACCGCCATAAAACCAACCACCCAAAAGATCTCCGGTTATGGTGGTGATTTCCTGAAAGTGAAGGGCACCTGTTGTCTAAAGTGCAAGTGCAAGTACAAACACCTCCATCGTGCTCGAATTCTACATAGTAGACACCAAAGCACCTCCCATCCTAGGGATGAGAGCTAGCCTAGACCTCAAGTTAATCAAACTGATACTGGCTGTGGCTGAGGAAGAAGCGAAACCATGTACAGACACAGACAGCCTCCTTAAAGAATACGCAGACGTCTTCCAGGGCATAGGAGAGTTTCCAGGGGAGTGCAACCTCCATATCGACCCACTCGCCACACCAGTAGTATACCCACCACGAAGAGTACCGATCGCTCTGCGAAACAGACTGAAAAAAGAGCTCGACAAGATGGAAGAGAACAATGTAATTTGCAAAGTGACAGAGCCCACAGAATGGGTTAACGCCCTCGTAGTCGTCGAAAAACCCCAGACTGGCAAGCTGAGAGTCTGCCTGGACCCCAGAGACCTCAACAAGGCAATAAAAAGGCCCCACTACCCCTTGCCGACTCTAGAAGACGTCACCATAAAGCTCGCCGGAGCGCAGTACTTCAGCGTCCTCGACGCCAGATCAGGCTATTGGGCCATAAAGCTGTGTACAATGTCCTCCCTGTTAACAACATTTAATACCCCTTTTGGCAGATACAGGTTCCTGAGGCTACCATTCGGAATTAACTCAGCCCAAGACGAATTCATAAGGCGCGTTGACGAGACATATGAAGGCCTCACAGGTGTAGCTGCCATCGTCGACGACATACTCGTTTTCGGTAAGACAAAGCTTGAACACGATAACAACCTCAGGGCCATGCTGAAGCGCACAAGAGAAAGAGGGGTAAAGCTAAATCTTGACAAATGCCAAATATGCGTATCAGAGGTCAGCTACTTCGGTCACACGCTCTCGTGAGAAGGCGTCAAGCCAGACCCGGCGAAGGTGAAAGCGATACGAGAAATGCAGCCACCCACAAGCAGAGGGGAGCTGGAAACCATCCTTGGGATGATTAACTACTTGGCCAGATTCGCACCACGCCTCTCCGAGATAAACGCACCACTACGGCAACTGCTAAAGCAGGACAGTGAATTTTTATGGGACAAAAACCACGACAAAGCATTCACGCAGACTAAAAAACTGATAACAGATCACCCTGTGCTCGCATACTTTGACCCACGAAAAGAACTCAGACTCCAGGTAGATGCCTCAAAATGCGGCCTCGGCGCTGTCATGCTCCAGGACGGAAAACCCATCGCCTATGCTTCCAAGTCACTCAACTGCACCGAAGCGAACTACGCCCAAATAGAAAAGGAACTGTATGCAGTTTTATTCGGCTGTAAGCGTTTCAACGAATACATGTATGGCCGGAGCGTGATTGTAGAATCTGACCACAAACCCCTGGAAGCAATCCTCCGAAAACCGCTGGCTGCAGCACCACCGCGGCTACAGAGGATGATACTACAGCTTCAGAAATATAACATTCACATCATCCACCGGCCCGGAAAGGACATCCCAGTGGCCGACACCCTGTCCCGGAAATCCATTGAGCACCAAGACAGCAGCCTTATGGAAAGCATGGAAGCACAGGTACATACACTCATAAGTACTGCTCCAGTGAGTGACAGCAAGCTACTGGAGATTAAGGATGCAACGGCACAAGATGCACAGCTCGCTACACTCAGAAAAATCACACAGAACGGATGGCCTGACGAAAGGAGGAAATGCCCGCTCGACATCCAGGAATATTGGAACCACCGAGATGAAATTTCTGAAATGGATGGAATATGCTTCAAAGGTGAGAAAATCATAGTTCCCCAGAGCCTCCGGGGAGACATGCTCCAGCGCATACACGCAGGACACATGGGTGTGGAGAAAAGCAAGCATAGAGCACGAGACCTCCTTTTCTGGCCTGGAATGGGAAAACAAATAGAAGCCATAGTAGAACAGTGCTATATATGCCAGGAACGACGTGATGCTAACCAAAAAGAACCCCTATGGTCACATGACATACCCGAGAGACCATGGCAAGTGGTAGGCACAGACCTCTTCACATGGAACACCAAAAATTTCATCGTCATTGTAGATTACTACAGTAGATTCTTTGAAATGGAGCAACTCACGAGCTGCACCTCACTTGCAGTAATCGCCAAACTTAAGTCTGCGTTCGCCCGTCACGGCATCGCAGAGACAGTCATCAGTGACAACGGACCATGCTACAGCTCTGAGGAGTTCCGCTGTTTCGAAACGCGTGGAATTTCACCCACACCACCACAAGTCCACGCTACCCACAGAGCAACGGCCTAGCTGAAAAGACTGTCCAGACAGCAAAGCGCATCCTGGACAAGGCAAAAGCCGGAAACACAGACCCCTACCTCGCTCTGCTGGAGTACAGGAACACCCCAGTGGACAACCTCCAGTCACCGGCCCAGCTTCTGATGAGCCGACAACTACGTTCCATACTCCCAGCGACCAGTAGGCATCTGCAGCCAAAGGTAACACCTCAGAAAGCTATCCAAGACAGACGGAAGGCGTGCCAACACCGCCAACAAGCATACTTCAACAGAGGCACCAAGCCATTGCCTCTCCTTCCTGCTGGCACACCTATTCGTTTCCGTCAAGAGGATGGTTCCTGGAGACCTGCAACGGTAACACAACATGCACACACACATAGGAGCTACCACATCCAGACAGAAGATGGACAAACTCTACGACGCAACCGTTGGCACCTCCGCGAAAGCAGAGATGCTCCAGGCACTAAAGACACACAGCATGCAGAAACACACACCAATAACACACAGCTACCACAACCTGAACCTGCGGACCACCCGCAACCAACAAACCAACAAAAGCCCAATTACACAACACGGTTTGGCCGCATCTCCAGGCCAAGACAAGTCCTTGACTTGTAATGTAAAGGGTGTAGGCGGATCGCTGCCCTAAAAATTAAAAAAAAATAAATAAAAAAATTAAAAAAAAAGTAAAATGTGAAAGAAAATGTGTTTACAAACCTGTTACTTACCTGATACTTCTGAAACACTGTGAAATCAGTTTGACTGCCTGTTCTGTCTTCCTTTTTTTTCACAACTAGTTCACCTTCAAGTTGCTTGAATCATACAAAAATCAAAACATTGTTTCTGATTATAAAACTAATGACTTATCTACATCCACATCTTATGTCATTTAAATGCTGCCCGTACTTGTTTACATTACGGCAATAACACTAATGATGACCACAGACTGTACTTTTCAGAATGCTTATATATGCATTAAGCACAATTGTTATGTTCACGGAATTAATGTTGTGTGTATTAGGTAATGCCATTTATTCTTAAGAAGGGAGATGTAACATCCTGACTGTATGTCCTAAAAGGGACACCGTAGCCCTGTGGCAAGTCTCGCGATGCTCGCGAGACTACGGGGGGTTGAATGCTAGAATGAGAATAAATAAGCACACAGTTCTAACGGTCCGCATCCGTTCCAGTTATTACATGTAAAGTATGAAATAGCCGATGAACAAACATTACAAATACTAGCCATGATTTGTGTGTCATTAGATGAAAATGATTAATAATACTTACATTCTCTATAATAACAGAGCCTACAAATCCTGACAAGAACCACATTTTCCATGCATATAAAAGGGCATGTCACTCTCAAAGAAAAAGGCCTGACATTCGACACGGATGTATTTAAGGCATAAAAGAAATAAATCCATATGTCTGTTCTTCTAATTCATTGTATACAGACTATTTACACTACCAACTTCTTATGAATGTGCTGTCTTTTTTTATATCGCTGGTGCTTGACAGGGAATAAACTATATAATAGGATGCAGAGGGTGGAATAACTTGAGAAGAACCTCAGAATTAAATTTCACTTGACCTTGCCAATTATTGCTTTGTGCATGTAATTTCACCAAATCCACCTGTGCCTTGACATAGTGCATGCTTGCACGACAATAACAAAACTTCATGGCCATTCCCACTAACTTTACATTTATGACTTAAAGCATAGCGCTGAACTACTGTTCTTAAAATAGGTCCCCATAAGTAAGATACAACAACTGTACATCTGCATCTCTGGCAACTCCAAGTAGGGTCGCAAACCCAAAGTTGAGAAACTCAGAAACTGTACTAGATTTGGGGTTCTCGAGTTTGGACTCTAAGTTGAGTCCGAGTCAGGAGTCCAATTTTAATGTACTTGGACTTTCACATACTTAGATGCATTTTTACTCTGACTTGACTCGGACTCGAGCCTTTGGGGCTCTGGATTTTTTTCAGAGTCCAGTCGAGTCCATGACCTTTGTAACGCAATTAAATAAATAAATAACATAAATAGAAATTAATGAACGCATCTCTGTCTGCATGCAGCTGTATTAGCCCTTGAAGTCGTAAACATAGCCAGAGTTGTTTCACTGTGTTTAAGCAAACACACGCACACACATAAACATGTGCACAGGTACACTCATCAGTCAACCAATACGCTTGAATGTTACTACAGAGACTACTGTATAGCATCGACTACCAAGGTGGCTGGCACAACGAAAGCATAAAGACGGGTATGTATCCAGTGTAATAGAAACTAAAAAAGTCAGTTTCACACAACACGAGACCTGACAACTGGTAGAATTGCGTGTGCATTTGTGCAGCCAAAACGGTGCTCGTGTTGCGGTTTCTTCATGGTTAAAAACTTAAAATCAAGAACATCATTGAATCAAGTCACCCACATAATGTGAGAGTGGGGGTGTTATTGCTAAAGCAGACAGCAACTCTAAGCAGATAAACAGCACCTATTTATTATTGATTGACTATTTTCAAAGTATTGAAGAGCTGCTTAAAAAAACATTATTTTACAGCATTTGTGATGAATGAAATTGAGATCATTTATTTATTTTATTTTTATTGTAAACCACCAGGTAACTTATGCACCTCTTTTTTTAGCCTATCTCTCTGACACTTTTGAAGGACAATTCTGTTAAAGTTATGACTCTCCAATATTATTCTCCATGTTAAATAAAAATTCAAAACATAATAACCTTGGTTGTAATGACTAACGTAGCTTTCAATATCTTTAGTGTATGTTTGAGTGGAGGGGAAAAAGCAACAAATAATTGAAATGTCAACAGAACACAATAAGAATTGTGGTGAAGGACAGTTTTGTCTTCATGCACCTAATGAATATGCTTTCATTCTGAAACCACTTTGAAGTTTGTTCAGCAGGATTCTAATTATATATATATATATATATATATATATATATATATATATATATATATATATATATATATATATATATATATATATACATAAAGCAACAGAGGTGTTTTTGTTGCCAAACTGTTTTTCTTAGTTGTGAAGTTTAAAATAAGCTTAAAATATTGATTTTAATTCAGATTCATAAACAGATTCATTCGGACTCTGACTCGACTCGGCCTGTTATGGATTCGGTCTTGAGCCCGACTCGCCCCTTTTGGACTCGGACTCAACTCTGACAAGATTGTTTATAGACTCGGACTTGGCTCAGACTTGAATAAGGTGCAATCGAACCCAACACTACTATGTACTACCACAACTACTACTATTACTACTGAAAGAAGTAAAAGAATCCACATTATGCAAGTTCTATACAATATTTCATTGTGATATCTGAAAGCTGTGAATCTTTTCCATTAAGTAAGGGTGATTTCCAAAGAGCACTTCATTTCAAATGGATCTGAAATAGTCTCAGTTTGGTCCATTAGGTTTCCAATCCTGGTACCAGCAACACTGAGGACACTGTTTCATTTCAGCAACAACTGACTGAATGAAGTTGTTCCCGGAAGTAACTCAGGACGTTCTTCAACATGTCAGGTACAAGCTACTGTGAATCCTGAAAGGTGCACTTCAGTCATGTGATGTTAAGAGACAGGTTTGTTCTCAGGCTATTTTGCCGCTCTGTTGAAATAAATTTCTCACACCTAAAGAGAGAGAATCTCTCTCAAAAAAGACAGTGTTTGCAGCTACGGAGAGAAAAGAAAGATAAAGAGAGAGAGAGAGCTGTATCAGCGCAGTGGTTAGGGGAAGTATATTTTTCATTGAGATCCAGCTCCCCTCAGAGGTTGCTAGTGACTGTATAAATGGAAACTGATGCCACTTTGACATCTAAAATCAGCACTGATTTCATTCATAGGTCATTGCAAATTTAAACTCTGTATTATATTTTTATGAGAGAAAAATCCAGTCTTTGTTGGGCTGAGTTAGGTCCTAAACTTTTTTTTTATCAAATCAAAATCAAATCACTTTATTGTCACACTACCATGTACACAAGTGCAACAGTAGGTGAAATTCTTGTGTGCAGTTCCGAGCAACATAGCAGTCATGACAGTGACGAGACATGTCATGGCTTGCATATTCAAAAGGGCCATTTTTTCAGTGTTGGGCCTCGTGTACTCAGATAGGAGACAAGGCAGGTCTACATACAGCCATAAAGCCTGACTGCGGCCTGACTCAAAGCCTGATTACACAAACTGTGCCAAAATCAAACAAAGGGAGTCCAAAACAGACTACAGATAACATCAATCCTTGCTCACTTTACACCTAGGTATGAAAATCTGAAGCATCGAACTCTCAACTCATATTGGATGAAACGCATGACAGGATGTGTCCCTCAACCATGAAGTCATTGACTGTATAAAACCCCGGCGATTCCTCCAGCGACAGCATGCAGTGCATCTAGTTGCAGCCCTACTGCTCCCAGGTGTAGCCTCGTTCCCCAAGGAAGTAACGTACGTATCTGAATTTTGGCCGTACAATCTCCATCTTGCTAGATGAGCCGAGATTTATCTGTGTTCCACCGAGCACGCTAACGGATTCAAAGGAGACCGCCGAGCAATCCGCTTCTCACACTTTTGCCTGCTTCTTTCTTCAACTGAGTCAATTTCGCTGATTTCTCCACCCAAGATTCGAGGAACCGAGTCAGAGTCAAACGACGGACGAACACACATTCTACCCGCATCCTCACGCTACTCAAGTAAGAGGTCAACGTCTTGGTAGAGATAGATTATTATAGTTTGTTGCTTGTACGGTTAAAGGACCACCGAGTCTGTTCATTGCTGCTAATAACACTCACACTCAATACACACATAGTATTAATGTGACTAAATGTTACCACAAATGAGATTTGCCATGTTGTCATCCAACCACGCTGGGCTCTTTGTGCATTTCTGCCATCGTGGGTGAGATTGGCAGACTGAGTTTATCCATTAAAGAACCAACAACCACGGCAGACGGATTGAGAGCTGTTCACCGCATCTCTGAGTGACAAAACTTACGGTTGCCTTCTCTCCCACGATTTAACTGGCCAAGTTTCTGATTAAGGATTTCATCTGGAACTCTTTGCCGACCAGCATCCTACAGTGATATTATTCTGATGAGGGATAAAGGCGGCTGGTGACGATGGTTCGAGAGAGAGAGAATTACGGGCATGTCCGTCGTGTGTGTGTATGTTTATGTTTGTGTGTTTTGGTTTTGAGTTTCATTAAATTATCATTTATGTTGACAAGCCGGTTCTCGCCTCCTCCTTGCCCATCCTTTAACTGTGTTACATCGTCGTTCAACTAAAGTATCCTGGATTACATTGCTCAATCTAGAGACCTCTCCATCTAATCCATCACCTGATCCTGAGTCCAAGCAGGTGGGTAGAACCCGCCTCACCCCTGAAGAAAGACAGTGACGGATGATCAACTTTCTCTGCCTATACTGTAGAGGAGCAAGACACGTTTCTAGAACCTGGCTCGTAAAAGCCAAATTTCTCTGATTCCACTGGAATCCTCCCAGGCACTTTGCCTCCTAGGGGATGGCTGTACTCCATGTCCGCACCTGAGAGGGAGGCTAGATTCACATCCCCTGACCAACAGCCAGACTGGGCTAGCTAACCAGGATCTTGAATGGATGCTTTAATTCCTGGTTTCCCACAACCCCGTCTCTTGGTCTCAACACTGAACTTGAGCCAAATATGCTCACAACTCTCTGTCTGTGTCATCTACTGGTTTATCCCCATTTCAGTGTTGCCTGGGTTATCAGTCTCCTCTGTTCCGCTCGCAAGAGCAGGAAGTAGCAGTCCCCTCAGTTCACGCATTCATTCAGCACTGTTGTCGCACCTGGAGAAGCCCATCAATGCTAGGTATGTTTGTGGGAAAATTATGTAGCTCTCCACCAAGGATCTCCCTTTCAGAGTGCCGGCTTGTAAGTTGGCATCCACATTTATCAGGCCATACACTATTGTCAAGGTGCTCAATCTGGCAGTGGTGTGACTGGTTGACTGGGAGGGGTACCCTCAGGATCACCGAGTGATGAAACCTCTTTTCTCTTGTCTGTCTCGGTTGATTCCCTCACCTCGTGTGTTTGTTTTGTTTTGAAAGGTGCCATGTAATGTTTTGTCAGTTGTGTTTTGTCTTTGTTCTCAGACCCTGTTGGAGTTTCACAACATTAGTCATTAATTGGACTGCCTCTTGAACTGGTCGGGTTCCTGATTAAGGATTTCATATGGAACTCTCTTTATTTTTTGGACTCTCTGCTAAACTGCTGATCGGTATCCTACAGTAATATTATTCAGTTTTTTGTTTGTTTTTCCCCTGAACCTCTGTTTTTTCATGAAATACTTATTATTCACTCACATCTGCTTTTGAGTCTTATTATATTATTACAAAACACTGATACTACAATGTTCTGAATAGTAATTACTGATTTTATGTGTTTGAGTCACCTCAAAGATGTAAATATTCTTAAAAAAGTGTATTTATAGTCAAGTGCAGTGCACTATGAATGTTCATCGATATTATTACAACATCTCTTGATTTGTTTAGTCTGTATTTTTCCATACTAGGGGTAGGAGCATTGGCAACCATGTTTCTTATCTACCGGGTACAGTTGTAACACTGTGTTACATCTGTCCGCCATTGATCACCTTGCATGTTTGCCTGATTTTCTCCAGAGAGACCTTTAATCCTAGGATGTACAAAAAATACATTAATTGAAGGTAAACAAATCAATAATTACAACAAGCTAAAAATGATTTATTCACAATAAAAGAGGAGTAAGAAAATGGAAAAAATACCCTCAAAACAAATTCTTTGTAATACATTTTCATCAATGAGAACTATGTTCTTCAAATTCTCCACACTGAGAGAGAATGATGCTCATTTGAATATGCATACTGAAAATTAAACTTCAAAGTTGCATTAGAAGGGAAATATTCAGTGTTTCAAATGTACTCTGATAAAACTGCACTCGGTCTAACCTACTTTAAGATATGTTTGACACTTACTACTATACTTCTTACCCCACACTGTGAAAATTAACAAGATTCTTATGTAGTCAAAAAAAAAATATGTAAGAAAGTAAAAAAGAAATAAAGAGGAAGTTGGCATCCAAGACCAATTTAGGAGGATCAAAAGATGATAATATTGATAGTTCAGCTGACATAGCAGCAAGCAGCACCTGCTGCTAAATAAACTCATTGACATGCTCTTGTGCCACTTGATGTATCTCTCAACTTCATACATTTAACATACAGTCAAAAAGGTTTTTGATTAAAGCTTGGTAATACAGAAAATTAAAACAAAGTAGTTACCCATATATTTCTCTAACAAAGTATTTCCATTTGAATCTTACCATAATAATAGATGAGCATGCAACAAAGTTGCACCTCATTCCAAAAATTGCTCAAGAGTCTCTGTGAAAGGTACAAGCAACAAATAAATTAGTTGCAACTGTGTCTAGAATTCATGATCAGAATTTCCATCCAAAAGTACAAGTACAAATAAGTAGTAATAAAATAATAATTTGATGACTCAAAACAAAGCGTTACTTTGTGTTAATACGTGTTACTTTGCGTTAATACGATTGATTGATTGATTGATTGATTGATTGATTGATTGTCATGATACAGTTTTTTTATCACTTTGTTACCAATTCCAATTAGACTAAGTGTTCATTTTTAAAACTCTTAATACTCCACAACAAACTGATCACACTTTTATCAAAGCTAGTTTTTCGTTCAAAGCCTGCTTTTGTAAGGATTACACGTTTCCTCTCATATAATCATGGTTTCAAAACAATTAATTATGGTGACATGTAATGAAAACATTTGGTTTAATCACCAAAACACAACAGAATGATCTTTCAATTTAGTAATTTTGACAATAAGTCAATTCAATAGCAAACAATGCAAGATACATGTTTCAAATTGACTTCAGAATGTTGAATAACAAAATGTTACAGTACTGAATATTTACATTAGGAAATACACTTACATTGTCTAACCAAACTGAAATGTACTGTTATGTTGTTCTCTGCCAATTCTGAGGGTACATAGTATGCTGTCAATACTAAGTGATACTGTAAGAATTGTGTAACAAGTACTTGAACTACAGTAATGTATAAGGAAAGCTAATTTACTGTGCTGAAAACAACTTTGCTCTTACAGTGCATTATGTCTGAATTGAGTTTATTTGAAATTAAATACAGTTTACTATATCTATTTAGGTTGCGGTGAGTTACTGTAATTTGAAAGCCTCTGCCATAATTATGTCTCTGTTTCTAGTATCGTATCATATTGTGGATAATGATGGGTCTGATCTCATTTGGCACAACAGTTCCCAGCCTTCTTCCTCCCTGCCTCTGATGCCCACCTCTTTGATTACAATGCCACTTATGTCTTATGACATGCCACTTGCCTTCTGTCACTCACTCGACATTGTTTCGATGTAGTGACACTAAGGATCCACTTGGGAGCCCCAAACACCTCTGATCTTTGAGAAAAGGCCAATGGGAATTGGCGAGCGAAATTTGCATGCCACTCCCCCGGACATACAGGAATAAAAGGAGCTGTATTGCAACCATTCATTTAGATTTTTTCTTCGGAGCCGAGTGGTTGTGTTTAGCAAACTGAATTGCCAATCCATTCACCTCTGTATCCACTGCAGCTGTTGAATTTACAGCGCATTAAAGCGGCACGCATCACCGTTGTGCAGAGAATGCCCCTGGTCGCTTCAACATCTAAAAGAGTATATTCTTTCTTCATAAATAATATATTTCCTTACTAAAAGAGTGGCACTTATGAAAGTGTTTTTTTTAAGATGCCTTTTCGTTTGTGTATATTCTTGGTTTCTAGTTGCTATCTCTCCTCTTCTGATGGCCCCGATCGCTGTCTCATGTGTCTTGGCGCTACCCACACGGAGACACCTTTCATGGAAGGTTCATGTTCTCACTGCGAGAACATGACCATGGCAACGTTTGCATGGCATGTCTTTCATCAAAGGGAAAGCCACTCCAGTGGCTCTCCGCCGTCATCCTTCTACCTATGGGTATGAGGCAGAGTTGGTTAGCACTGGGGCGATTTGGGGACTTCAATTGGAGCTTCTCCACCGGCAAACCCCCCACGGACCTCCAATTCCCCAGCACGCTTGTATGCCCCGGTCAATATTCTGGGATGAGTTTGCAGGCTCATCTCAGGACAGGTTCGCAATCTTATTCAGAACTCATGAAGAGGATGAGTTGTCGATAGCAGCATCGGAGAGCTGGCTCGTACAGCCTGACGCAGAGGACCCGGCTGGGCTTCCACCTGCGAGCTTGGTAACCCAGTCGCAGGCTGACGCGGAGCTGGCAGCCATGCTTGCCCGGTTGGCTGCGAGCATCAGGGCTGGAGTGGAATCCTCCGCTCCCCTTTGAACCCTGGTGGCTCGATGATTGGTTCCTCACGGCTGCGCCCCGCCCCAATACCTTTCTTCCCGGAGGTGTATGATGAACATTGAATGTCCCTTCATCAGGGAATGTAGGTTACGACTGTATTCAAGACTTTCCTCTTCCATTATATCCTGCTCTATGTTGACAAATTGCAAATGCTCATACACACTCTGAATGTTTATGATACATACTGTACAGCAGGGGTGCCCACACTTTTTTGTGTGATGATCTACTTTTAAATGACCAAATCAATAAGATCTACCAACTAAAAAAAAACTGTTTCATTTAAAATAAGAAAATGCTTGTTGGAACTACTCCATGTATCCCTACATGGAATTCATCTTCTAATTAATATTTTTTTTTTATAATAATGTCCAATGTTGATATCATTCAGTTTTAAAACTAAACCCAAAACACCTACAGCACAATAGATTACAATAGCCAGGGCATTTACCTTATTCTGATGACTTGCACTGAATGGAATCAGACAGTTTTGCCTAATCCGGGCAGTAGCATCGTAATTTCACGCTCTGTTCTGGTCAATATTTACACGTCAAGTGCAAGTCATACTGAAACTAAAAGAAGGAAAGACATTATATTTATTTTTATTAAAATTTAACGAAAGTACATTTAAATTTTGTGTGATCTACCAGCATTGCCTTTGACGTATTGAGCACCCCTGCTGTACAGAATTGTAAACCGTAGTGGTTATACATATGATAGGTATGGTAGTCACGCTTTTGCAGGTTTCCACATGGAGTCCACATGTTGAGGTGCTGCTACAATGCTGTCCACTTTTTATAACCACAGCTTAACTTTGCTGAAGCAGTCATGCTAACCTCCAGTGAACAGACTACACTTGGTGTTCCAGGTCTGCTAAAACATTTGCAAAATACAGGTGATCTGTTTCTGTATGAATTATCACTCTCTGTGTTCACCTTTTGTTCTCCTCTGTCCTCTGAGTGTAGCAGTCTGTACTGTAAAACAAGCTGTTCTAAAACGACCCTATGTTCACTGTTTCACAGTACATTTCACAAAATCACTTGCAAAAGTTTGCTTAGAGAAACATCTAGGGTTACGTATGTAACACTTGTTCCCTGAAAAAAGCGGAAACGAGATGCTGTGCTGAGCAAAGCGCTATGGGAACAATCCTGCATTGTGACCTAGCTGTGAATATGTGTGTAACACGTCAATGAACATTAACCGGAGTTCATAGCCTCGGCTGATGTAATCATTAGATGCACCTGTGGCCAGGCTATAAATGGATGCGTCATCAGAGTGTCGTCAGATACTTCTTTTTTGAGGAGCAGTCCTGGGGCATCCCAGTGCGGCAAAGAAGCACAGCATCTCGTTCTGCTTTTTTCAGGAAACAAGGGTTACATACGTACGTACGTACCCGCGACGTTCCCTTTACAAAAAGCTTCACTAGGATGCTGCGCTGAGCAAAGTGCTATGGGAATGAGAATACCCACGCTGCCGCACTGTGGCTGTCCGGACCCCTTACGGTTGTGTAGTGTGTTCACAAGAGTGTGAGAGGCCTCAGAAAAGAGCTTGAGATGTCGACTCAAGGACATAAGAGCCCGGAGTGATGAAGACATCCAAACTATATAAATGTTATGTGTGCAGAGGGGATAACCTGCCGCATCACAAACTTGCTGCAGAGGGAGACCTCTAGCCAAGGCTTTAGATGAGGCGAGCCCTCTGGAAGAGTGAGCCCTAATACCTACTGGCGAAGTTTGACCGCACGCCTCGTAGGCCAGGGCAGTAGCATCCCTCACTCAAAGTGACATAGTCTGCCAGGAGGTGACCGCCACATGGCTACTGCTCCCAAGGAAAGAATTGCTGCCCTGACTTTACACCACTGGCAAATGCGGTGGACATAAGTCTGAAGGGTACAGACTGGACAAAGTCTGTGAAGTCTTTGTTGCTCTGGCATTACAAACGGTAGGGAGCAGAAGGCTTAGAGAGTGACTGGACATAGGGTCGCAAAAGGCACCTTAGGCAGGTAGTCAGTTTGAGGGTGCAAAAATGCTTTGGTCATTCCTGGGGCAAACTCTAAACAGGCTGGCAAAAGAGACAGAGCCTGTAGGTACCCAAATCTCCTTAGAGAAATAATTGCCTTAAGAGAAACCAGCTTGAGAGTCAGAAGTCTGCCAAACGCTGACTCTAGAGGTTCAAAAGGGGTTTTAACCAGACCCTCAAGGACTACTTGCTAAGTCCTATAAATAGGTCCTAGTCTTAGCAGGAGGCCGCAGTCGCATGGCTCACGAATGAAGCACGCGAGTAGAGGATGCCTCTAATCAAGGCATGGCAAACCGAAGTGGAGGCCACATAGAACCTGGCAGTGGCGGGTTCTATTCCTACAGAAAATCCAGAACTGAAGCAAACTGGCAGTTAGCTGGTTCTGTAATATGAACTTTAGTAGAGGGAAATGCATACAGGCGCATTCTGTGCCATGTATGCGCCACCACGTTTAGCCCCTGGGACTGGGTGACTCGGGGATAAGTAGAGTAGACATTGCGCTGAAGAGGTCCTCTTCTGCCCTGTAAAATCTACCCAGATCAGTTCCAAGTGGAGGGAGCCCTAGCACTTAAACTGTCCTTGATAACCTCAGGAGAAAGCCCTGTGTACCTCAGTTGGTACCCAAAAGGGGCCATGCATGAAAAAGGTTCCACAATTCAGGCTGGGGATGAAATACAGTCCCCTGTGCCTGAGAAAGAAGGTCCTTCCTGTTCGGAATCGCCAGAGGTGAGCCGTCGAGGGGAGAATTTAGCTCCGAGAACCATACCCCGTTCGGCCAGTGTGGTGCTATCAGGAGGCGGCAAGACCCTTGATGGCGAACCTTGGCCAAGACTCCCGGGAGCAGAGAAACCGGGGAAAAAAATGCATACAGACGCATTCCAGGTCATGTATGTTTCATTATGTCCAGACCCAAGGGGAAGTAGAGGAGACATTGCGCTGTTCATAGAGGCGAAGAGGTCCTATTCTGCCCTGAAAAATCTCACACAGATTTGTTCCACTACCTCAGGGTGGAGTTTCCACTCCCCCGTCAGTATTTTCTGTCTGGACTGTAAATCTGCTCCCACATATGGGCAACCAGGGATATAAACTGCCCTGAGTGACAGGAGCTGCCCTGGGCCCCAAGGAGAATCCGACGCGCCAGAAATTCAGCTGACATGAACGTGGATCTCCCTGATAGTTTATGTAAGAGGCTGACCCCCCTATTCCCCTTAAGATGGACGACCACTTAAGACTGCTACCCAGCCCGTCAGGGAGACGTCTGTTATTAGCAGCCTGCGACAACGAGACGCACCTAGAGTGGGACCCAAGGTAAGAAACCGTGGTCTGAACCACATAGAAAGGGAACGAAGCCCGTGGCACATACCCTTAACAGCCTAGGGGATTTGGCCCTTAGAAGAAAACCCCTGGCTTTGAGCCACAACAAAAAACAGTCTCATGTGCAGAAGGTCCAGAGGGATGACCGAGGACGCAGTGGCCCTGAGACCTAGTACAACCTTGACCTAGCCTGATTCTGCTCAGGGTATTCTGAATGGACTCGATTCTAGCGGGAGTGAGTTGTGCCCGCATTGCGATCGGAATCCATACCCAACAGACAGCGTTCTGAGTGGGAGGGAGGACACTTTTCTTGGCGTTGAGCCTTAACCCCAGAGAAACCAGATGAGCTAAGACGGTATCCCTGTGCTGAACTGCCAGTCGCTGGAACTGCGCTATGATCAGCCAGTCGTCTATATGCAAAATGCAGATGCCTCGGAGTCGCAAAGGAGCCGGCACTGCATCATGCATTTGTGAATGTGTGGGTTAAGAGGGCTAGGCCGAATGGAAGAACACGATACTGGAAAGCTTCGCCCCAAAAGCAAACCTCAGGAACTTCCTGTGTTGAGGCAGAACTTCTAAATAAAGAAGTAAAGAAGTGTGTTATAAGATCGATGGTGTCCAGCCAAACGGGACATTGGGCTTGTGACACGATCGTCTTGATAGGCAGCATCTAGGACTTGAACACCCCGACTTTGCAGTTCAAGCTTTAAGATCTAAGCCAGACGCAACCCCTCACCCTCCATGGGAACCAGGAAGTACTCAGTGTAATAACCTAACTCTCTCTCTGGAAGGGGAACACGTTCTATGGCCCCTTTAACCAGGAGATTCAAGTTTTTTGCTTTTAACAGTAGACATGACAGATCCGGTTTACGGTAGCGGGAACCACGCGGTTGAAACATGGAAGGCGGCGAGTGAATTAAAGTGAATGAGTGAGTGAACTGCCAAGTTCTCTGAGATGGGTATAAATGTAACACTTCCTGTTGAGGGGGTGTCGAGTGTTCCGCATCATGAATAAATGCAGGGAGCAGCGAAAACACCCAACTTTTGATAGGAGCTTCTACCACCCGAAACACCAAAAGGTGGCGGGAATGGAGAGGCTTCACTGGGGTACCAGGAGGGGCAAAGTGGAGCACGCGCCCCATCCCGAGGGAAGCTACCCCATAAAACTAGGTGCAAGACCATCAGAGTTTTCTCTTTTTTGAAATTATGGTCTTGAGGTCTTGTTTCGGGGGCTGCCGAGGGCGACGAGACTGTCCCCAATTGCCACACTTTGCTTTTGAGCCTCCTGTCTAGCAGGACCGAGGTGGGTCTGGGGGGCCGAAGGACCCGCCCCCTGAGTGCGGCGAGGGAGGAACTGCCCAAAGGCTTCCTCATGGCTTTTCGCCTCCTGGAACCTGGAGATAACCGTGATCATGGAGTCTCCGAATAGGCCATTGGGTGAAACCAGGGCATCAAGGAGGAAAACTTTATCCTTGTCCTTGATGCCCAAAATGTTGAGCCAAAGATGCCTCTCCGCAGTGACCAAGGCAGACACAGACCAGCCAATACCACGGGATGTTTGCTTGGTCGCGCGGAGAGAAAGATCTGTGGCTTGGCGAAGCTCAGAAAATGCTTACTTGTCGAGCGCAGCACCCACACTCAGGTTGTCCAGCAGGTCAACCTGACAAGCTGGACGACCTGATAAGCCCTTCCCACTAAAGTGGAGATTGTTCTACAAGGCTTTGAGGGGAGAGACGGGCTTTTTAAGTGAGGATGCCAAGCCTGGCGAGAGATAGCCCACACGCGTCTCTTCAACCGGCGACATCACTAAATATCCCCGTGCCTCAGCACACGCGATAGTCAAATATAATGACGTCGAGGGTACGTTAACACGGGAAGAATAGGGGTTCCTCCATGAGCGAGAAAGCTCTTCATGGAGGTTATCAAAGAAGGGAAGGGACTGATGAGGCGTTCCCTTCCCCCGGCCACTAGATAAAAATCTATCCCCCAACTTGGAGGGTTTGGGGATCTCTTTTTGGCGTGGCCAGTCCAACTGGTGTCTGGCCACCACACGAGTAACCACATCGAGCAATTCCTCCGCTGATTTTTTATCGCGGATGGAAAGCTCGGAGGCGGGTAGAGATTCGAGGTCCCCCTCATGAACCGAAGAGGCGCCTGAACACGCTTCAAGATCATGGGAAGGACCAGCTGGGTCTGGGGAGAGAGCGAGAGAAAGGGACAAACCCGTCTCTTGCTCCTCCGCCAAATCCATGAGAGAGCCCCACAAACGAAGCGTGGGTGCTGGCTCCCGGAAGCAAGCGAGGCGAGCGCAAAGCACTTTGCCCAAAAGCAGATCACAGTGCTCGCACCCGCTCCAACACGAGAGAAGCGCGCTCCTCCCCCAAACAAACAGAGCAAAACTGATGCGTGTCCCCTTCGGCTATAGAGCGTAAACAAGGGAACACACATCGTTTGCCCTGGCTTTCAGTCATTCTCTCTTTTTTTTTAATAAATATATATGTATATATTTTCTAGAAAGAAGAAGAGAAAGGAGAAAATGTTGACTGTGCACTGCCTAACCAAGTTCTAACTCCTAGCAGAGGAAAGAAAGTTTTGACAGGCTTGCGATACACACTCACAGAATAGCTCTGAAAAAAGAGGATCTGACGACACTCTGGTGATGCATCCATTTATAGCCTGGCCATAGGTGCATCTAATGATTACATCAGCCGAGGATATAAATTCCAGTCAATGTTCATTGACGTGTTACACACATATTCACAGCTAGGTCACAATGCAGGATTGTTCCCATAGCGCTTTGCTCAGTGCAGCATCCTAGTGAAGCTTTTTGTAAAGGGAACTATTTTGTAAGTTCTGTACTGCCCCTAATTTGTCTGTATCCCTTTTCACTATTTGGAACACTGTCATGTAGTATGATCAAATACAGATCATTAATACAGAAAACAAATCCAAAGTTTTTGGTTCTACTCACTCTGAAAATCTCTTGATTAGAAGCAACAGCCAAAATGTTCTTCATATGCAAGTGAAGACTTGAAGATTTTCGGGTTAAATAATAAAATAATTCCCTTGATTTTGCTGATGGATTTTTTTTATGTTTAAAAATTCAGAAGGAACTCTTTCCTTTTGAAAAGTATGAAATGAGCAGGGATTGAAAAAAACAAGAATGAACATTGTAAAAGAGCAAGTGGAAAGAAGGGAGTGGGGACCGGGTGAACAATCCACGTCAGAAATGTATTGCTGCACATTTCAGTGTCACACAATAAGACACCGCTTTTCAGCAGTAGACAAAAGGTTTTCTTTTCAGCACACATCACACTGACACGCAGATACACACAGACAGCTTTGTGTGTCTCTCTCTCTCTAATTGTGGTTCCGGCTCCAACTTATCCCTCTCCCGGCTGAATGCGATAATTTTCCAGCAGCCGTCCCTTGTCACACGGCCACGCCAAGTCTACACCTCAGACTGAGAAACTACTATCGGAAGGGGTGGGAAAATATGTGGGTATTGTGGGCGAGAAGAGAGAAAACGGAAGAAGGTGTAGTTACTTCCAAAAACACACACACAACAGTGATTGCTGAACCTCCCATTATGAGTGTAGATGAAAATAAGAGTTTGGGGCCATATATTAAGTATGGAACAAAAGTCTGAAGAGTTAAGGTGATATAACAGTTTGTAAATCTGTAAAAAAAAAAAGGTTTGGACATTACAATCAAAACTAGCACTGCTTTAAGACTTTACAATTATTCATAGATATTTATTCTTTCAAAGAGTATTTCGGGTTTACTACAAGTTGAACTTTATTGAAAGTATTTGTGGCATAATGTTGATTGCCACAGGATAATCATTTCGACTCATCCCTCTTTTTCTAAAGAAACAAATCACGTGCAGTTAGCAACATACCATTAAATTAAACAGGTTCAATACACTGAACATATTCACACTGTTTTTAGGAGTATAACCACAATATGCAATATTTTTTAAGATGATTCTAGTGTGATAAAATTGCTTAATAACCTTGTATGTGTAAAGAATATCCAGTATTTCATCTACACTGTCATGATGTAACACCATTAAACAAAAGGTATAAATCCTGGAAACTTGATGTAAAGTAGATCAAAAGTAGAGTTACCATGACTTTAAGTTTTCAGTTTTCACCATTGTCCTCCGTTTTTGAACATGCCGTCGTGTTATCCCGTTTATGGTCAGACACACAGCATGCTGATGCTGTTGATGTTTAAACAGCCTCCCCAAAATACACCTGAAATACACTGCTGCCTCATGATAGAAGTGCAACAGCTGGCGGCCAACAAATATTCTCACTTCGGTGTGGTAATGGAGTAGACTGTGGTCCATTCTGACGTGTGATTTCAATCTTATCATGTTCATTATCCAACGCACAAAGAAGAAGCAATGGAATCAAGGCTTGTAACTGCCCTTACAAAAATTGAGAGTTCATGGTAAATTTGCCACAAACTTGCCTCAAATTCGCCACTGATAACTTGCTGCAAAAGGTGTGCTGCAGGTTCATCACTAGTGGTGAAGAGCTGCAAACATCTGGCAAACACTTGTGGTGAATCACAAGCTCATTTGCATGTGAAAATAATTTATGGGAAGTTTGCAGCTAGTTTAGACGTTTTGTAAGGGGGCCTTCCCTCATAAACTGCATGTTTGGAGCTGGACTAGCACAACTGCAGCCAAGAAATGCTCACACTTGTCAGGTTATGGACTGTGGTGCGTTTTGTGAAATGATTTCAATCTGACCACGGTGTTTAGTGTAAAAGTCCGCTCTCACGTATGTTCCCTGAGTGCTGTTGAAGTCACGTGCATGCAGAACAGCAGTTATGTAAATGAGTTTGAATTCTCCTCTGTGGCTGTATTGTGAACTCATGCATGAGGCAATGCTGTGATTGGATGGAAGCATTCCTTCTCATGAATAATATGGAGAATAGAATTTAGTGACGTCAATGTGTTGTAACGCTTTGAACTTTAATTTTACTTCCTAAAAATGATGGGTTGCCAGACAGGAATTCTGTTGTTTGAATTAAGTTTAGTTTGTCTGTAGTTACGACAAGTAAATTTAATGTAAATAATGGAAAACATAAAAAGGTTGAATGAAATACCATCAATGTTTTGGTAAGAATAGTTTCACACTCAAAAAAAATACAGTATAAGCAATAAATTCAACAAAGAAATTCAATCATTCGGTTTCAATCAAATTCAAATTCAACCATTATAGTTACAAACTTAAATAGTCAAATTCAACACACACAAAAAATCAGTATATCAGCTCAAGACTCTTAACCAGTTCAACAATCACAAATGCAATACATGCTTGAACCAATAAAAAACTGAAAAAAAAAAATATAAGCAGTCAGTCAGCAGGACATTTTTGGAGCCGTTTACTCACAGCAAATGGCAAGTTTTGTATAGTCAGTCCAGGTTTTCCGTGGCATCTACACAAGATTTATGTGCCTGTTTAAGAGCTAGTACACAACTCCATAAATCCAGTCCACGTATTTCTGGAACTCTGATTAGAACTGTGCAAGTTCCATTTTCACAACAATATTCCTCTCTTTGTGCTGTCCTTAGGATCGCTTGGATTAAGTTTACTATACATGTCAACGGAAACAACAAACCGCTGCTGAGGGGGTCTTCTGGAGGAGCTTGACACTCCCGCCATCTTTGATTTGGTAACAGAAGTGCATGACTGACTGGTTTATGGAGACTGAAAACGTTTGAACTGTGAATGATTAGGCCATTGTGACTGGATGATGTTTTTATTGTTATCTGGATAATGTTGTTGTTGTAATCAGAATAATTTCACAGCATCCTGTCCTACCAAAGCTAACTTGAAGTTTATGCATATACCTCATTTTTGCAGTGTTGCTTCAACTTTAATTTTGAAATCAGAAGAACGAAATGGCTCACTAAAACAAAACAAAAAAACACTGTCCCCTCAAAGATAAACTTGTTTTCACTGATGTGCAACCTGTATATATCTGTTCACATCTCAAAAAATGTGTTATGGTGTTTCATGACCCTTTAATGGGTTAGGGGTTAAACTTAGGAAACATAGTAAAAATGCTCATTCAAGACCTAAGTTTCTCTTTCTTCTGTGGTACATTACATTATGTTTCCTATTAAAATCATGGTTATGTTCAGGGTTTGGTTAAGGGGTTACACTTTATGGCTATGTTTAGGTTTGGGTTAGGGGTTAACCCTATTTACTTTCCCCTATGAGTGTAAACGTCAACTCTGAATCTGGGTTGATTATTATTCAGCAAGATTCTCCTCGCTGTTGCTACGCCATGACATTAGTTGACATGAAGAGAATACTGTCCAAAGAAGTAAACAGCTTTTGCTAATGCATTGCACTAGTAGCACCCTTTGTGGCAACGCTGCGAATGCAGTGCATACTTGTTTTGAATCAGTTATGAATCACGCTCTGACACATCAGAACTGACACACACAAAAACAAGCATGTGTGGCTTGAAGGGTCTGTTTTCGCATACTTGCAAGTACTGTATGTTTTGGCCCTTATACTCCCACTTTTTTTAGTTGTTGTTTCCAAGTTTGAGAGTGTGACCTGAGCTGTAACAATGATGACTCTTGCAGTGTTTCACTGATAAATAAAATTCTGCCTCATAATGGTGAGCCCGTAAAAGGCATCATTATCCTTGCCTGACAGAGAGGTGAGGGACGTGGAGAGACACACGAGTTATCAGTGTCTGGACAGAGTTTAATTTGTGGGTTTCTGCAACTGCAAACAGCAAACCCTGAGTGAGTAATACAGTCAGGAGCTGACATCAGGCTATCATGTTCATCATTCCACTACCACTGACAATGACACAAAGTTCATCTATTATTAATGCAGAAACTCATGCTCAACAAATTGCAGGAACAGTGTGGTGTGTTTGTATTGAGGAATATATGTGCGGGAGTGTATACCAGGGACAAATAAACTACATCCTCACACTTCCTGTACATCTGCACTGTTTGATACAAATTGCTCTGATTGGATTGGGGAAGCATGGTGGGCCATGTTGCCACAACTTCAATGATCTGAGCCCATGAGGAAGAGCATTTTGTCCTTCATCCCAGAGCTGTCTTCCGGCCTCTCCCCCGTGTGCCAACATGTCAATCAGCCATAATTGCTATCCTGGAGGAACAATATCAGGCCTTGGAGCTCTGACCGCACAGATTCCTTGCAACACCTAATCTGTTAATGAGAGCTGCTCTGCTATTTTCAGCCCTGTGTAGACAGAGACGACATCACCGCCGCCGAAGAGGAGGAGGAGGAAGAGCCAACACTGCTGACGGTGACAGCAGAGGACAAGAGGACCAACTGTGACAAGAAATGCAGACTCTACTCTGCTGAAAAGACCAGCATATGTTGAGATTTGGATGCTGGTGTGCCGGTGTCTAGCAGGTCAACCACCTTCACCAAAAGGACCATTCTAGCCAACCAACATCATCAACTAAGTTTGGAAATGCTGGTCCACAATCAAAACCAGGACCATAACCAGATCTCACTAGCATAAACCAGCCAGAACCAGCATGAAAATTCATGCTGGTCTAAGCTGGACTTTTCAGCAGGGGAGCCACATACATTCTTAATTAATCAATTCTCCTCATCGGCTTTGAACAGATGTTCCAAAGAACTCACACATACTCTCGCAAGAAGTCTCTCTGATAAATTGTATCTTCAGAGTGACACCCAGAATCCATCTGATCTCTGAAGGCCTTTGTGTGTGTCTCTTTTTTCATTTTTCCTTGTGTGATCATTGGACATTATTAATGATAGCTTTTTTATATATTTAATATTTCTCCCCAATTTGGAATGCCCAATTCCCTATGCGCTCTAAGTCCTCGTGGTGGCGTAGTGACTCACCTCAGTCTGGGTGGTGGAGGACAAATCAAAGTTGCCTCTGTGTCTGAGAAGTTGTTACGTGTGGGTATATTGAACCATTAGTGTGTGTGTTATTTCTTTTGAGTTCGTAGGTGGAGATGTGAAGTGACGTCATGGGAGTTCCTGCTATTTAAGCTGTGACGGCGTTGATGTCGGGGCTTGCTCTCTCTCCGCCCCTCTCGCCTGATTGCCAGCTGGGGGTTTCTCACTTGGCGGCGAGATTACTCTTTGCTTTGCCTCGCCATGCTGGAGCGATCCTAACGATTATTTCTTTGACTTTAGTTTATTCGTTTCAACCAGGTAGTGGTGTTATTTTCTTAGTACACTTTTTGTTATTTATCTAGTACAGTGAAGGTAAGCAGCTGCCCGGAAGATTCACCTGTTCTAGTCCTTTTCGGAGAAAGGTAAGATCTCTCCTGGAACTATAGGGTTAGTTTAGGCTTCCTGTTTTTCCTGTAGCTGCCCTACCTGTGTTGTTTATTTGGTTAACTTATGATTTATTGCTTGTTCATCTCATGAGGTGTTTTGTCTCTGTCATTAAAGCATATGGTGTGATTAACATCAGAAACGTTACCCAATCGCCTGTGATTTTTGTTATGTTCGGTCCTTGTCTTTTGTGTGATTTAAACGAGCTGAATTAGATTAAGGGCCGTAACATATTGGCGGCTCGTCCAGGATCGATGATAGAATTTTGTGTGGCTTTGTTTGATCTGCTCACACTTTGTATTTGTTACTTCGGTAACTTTGTATAATCACAGTCGATTGGTGTGAATTTTGACTCGTGTAGTGCTCGTTTTTTTTTCATCATGTTTGAATTAACGAACTTTATTGCGGATCCGACGCAAGATGAGCTGTTTAAAATCAACAGAGTAGATCTTATGAAAATTGCTGCTCACTTTAAGGTTGGTTTTCGTAAGACTATAACCAAACGTGAGTTTCAGATATTGCTTCTTGATTCATTGCATGAACTGGGCGTTTTTGGTGATGAGGAAAAGATGACGGATTATCCTGAATCAGTTGAGGGTAGTTCCGAGGATTTTGCGATGCAGATTAAGAAAATGGAGCTGCAAGCTAAAGAGCACGACAGAGTTTTGTTGAGGGAGAGAGAAGAATGGGAGCGTGAGAAACAGAGACGAAGTGATCGCGAGAGACATGAAATTGAACTGAAAAGGTTAGAAATGGAGCAAGCGTGCCGTCTAAAAGAAATGGAGTTGAAATCTTGCGAAAGAGGTGTAGCAGATACTTCTGATTTCGACGTGGGTCGTAATATTCGTATCGTTCCTCCTTTTCGAGAGCAAGAGGTAGATAAGTTTTTTGCTCTTTTTGAACGTGTTGCCAACAATATGAAATGGCCGAAAACATTTTGGCCCATGTTGTTGCAGTGTGTATTTGTGGGCAAAGCCCAGGAAGCTTTTTCCTCTTTATCAGTCGAAGAGTCTCTTGATTATGATCAGGTGAAGGCATCTGTTCTCAGAGTGTATGAACTGGTTCCCGAGGCTTATCGTCAAAAATTTCGGAATTTACGGAAAACTGATGAGGCTTATGTTGAGTTCGCTCGAGAGAAAGAGTCACTGTTTGATCGTTGGTGTGCTTCCATGAAAGTGGAAATGTTTGAGGAGCTCCGTGAACTGATTATTTTAGAGGAATTTAAAAACTGCTTACCGGAACGCGTTGTAACCTATCTGAATGAGCAAAAAGTTTTGAAATGTTCCGCTGCTGCTGCATTAGCTGATGAATACGTGCTTACGCATAAGAACGTGTTTAGTGTTGCACCGAAGCTTTCATCAGTTAATAACAGTTATCGGTCTTCTCAGCGTAATTTTGAACGCCCTTTGCCTGTTGATAAAGTGACAGTGAGTTCTGATAAGTCTGTGTTCTCTCCTGTTTGTTTCTATTGTAAGAAACGTGGACACATCATTTCTGAGTGCAATGTGCTCAAAAAGAAAAAGAGTGTTCCTAAACCAGTAGGTTTATTGATGACGTCCCTGCCACATGTGGAAGGACTGGAGTTCTTGGCTTCTGAAGCTGGCATGTGTGAAGATGAGGGGTATGTGCCGTTCATGATGGACGGATTTGTATCTTTGGCAGGTAACACTAGTTTACGCAAACCAGTCAAGATACTTCGTGATACAGGCGCTGCTCAGAGTTTTATTCTGGAAGGAATATTGCCGCTGTCTGATGAGAGCTTTATTGGTTCAAGCGTTTTGGTACAGGGTTTTGAAATGGGCTTTGTGAAGGTACCTTTGCATGAGATTGAAATTGAGTCTTCTCTTGTTGTTGGCCGCGTTGTGGTTGGGGTGCGACCGTGTCTTCCCGTTCGAGATGTCACATTTATTTTAGGGAATGACTTAGCGGGAGGAAAAGTTTTTGCTAGCCCTGAGGTAACTGATGTTCCTCTTCTCGGTCCTACTGTTGATGTATTAGCTCAGGAATATCCTGAGGTTTTTCCCTCATGTGCGGTTACTCGCGCTATGACCCAGCGACTGAAAGATAAAAGCCTTTGTGAACCAGAAAGTGAGTGGAATTTTGATTTGAGTGATACGTTCCTCTCTAATGCAGATTTTTGTGAGGTTAAGTGTGCAGACTCTGTTGACGGTTTAGACATCGCCGTTAATAAACGAGATGAACACCCTGTGGGGCTTAATAAATTGTCTCTGTCCCGCGAGCAGCTTATTGTTGAACAGAGGAAAGATGAGAAAACGTCATCCCTCTTTGAAGCTGTTGTTCCTGTGGAGCAGGTCGAACATGTATCGCAAGGATATTTTGTCGAAGATGGGGTTTTGATGAGGAAGTGGAGTCCACCTACTGCATCTGCTGATGATGAGTGGCAAATCGTTAAGCAGATAATAGTTCCCTCCTCGTATCGTTCTGAAATTTTGAGTCTTGCGCATGATGGCCCGTTTGCCGGTCATTTAGGAGTGAATAAAACATACGATCGCATCCTCTGTCATTTTTTCTGGCCTGGTTTGAAAACCGATGTAGCGAGTTATTGCCGAAGTTGTCATGTATGCCAAATGACGGGAAAACCGAACCAGAATATTCCACCTGCTCCGTTACATCCAATTCCAGCTATTGGTGAACCATTCGAGCGGGTGATGATTGATTGTGTCGGTCCTTTGCCCCGTACGAAGACAGGAAATCAATATTTGCTGACCATAATGTGCACGTCAACACGTTTTCCAGAGGTAATTCCTCTGCGTAAAATTACTGCACCAGTGATTGTAAAATCGCTTGTAAATTTTTTCTCACTGTTTGGCCTTCCGCGTACTATTCAATCGGACCAAGGTACGAATTTTATGTCACGTGTGTTTAGGCAAGTTCTGGATCAGTTGCATATACAACACTGCACGTCAAGTTGTTACCATCCAGAAAGCCAGGGCGCACTCGAAAGGTTCCACCAAACTTTAAAGTCGATGCTGCGTGCGTTTTGTCTTGAGTTTCAAAAGGACTGGGACGATGGGGTGCCCATGGTTATGTTCGCAGTACGGGAGGTAGTGCAGGAGTCGTTGGGCTTTAGTCCGGCCGAGTTAGTGTTCGGGCATACTGTCCGTGGTCCACTAAAGTTGATTAAAGATCATTGGACTAGTGATACGACTCCTAACAACATTCTTGACTATGTTTCAGGATTTCGTTTCAAGTTGCGCTGCGCATGTGAGTTGGCCAAAGAGAATTTGGGGATTTCACAGCAACGAATGAAAAAGCGTTTTGATCGTCGTGCTAGACTTCGTAGCTTCGCTCCTGGCGATAAGGTGTTAGTGCTGATGCCAGTGCCTGGGTCTGCATTGCAGGCTCGTTATTATGGTCCCTACCAAGTGAAAGAAAAGGTGAGTGAGCTTGACTACGTTATTTTGACGAAAGACAGAAGAAAAAAAACTCGTCTTTGTCACATTAACATGCTTAAGCCGTACTTTGAGAGACCACCAGATTTGTCTGGTAGGAAGTCGGCTGTGTTAATTGTTTCACCGACAGATGTTCCGGTGACCGGAGGACAGGTGTTGTCCAGTGCTGATGTACCTGAGGATGGGGTGCTGTCCAGTGCTGAATCTTTCATCCGCCCATTGTGTCCTATATCGGACAACGTTGTTGATACCACTTTTGAGGGGAATGTTGAGTTTCCTGCTGTAGAATTGGTTGCGGGAAGATTGAAAAATTCTGCGACGATTCGAACCTTGGACTCACATCTTTTACATTTAACCGTTACCGAACGAGCTGACGTGACTAGTATTATTCGGACGTATGGGAATTTGTTCTCTGATGTTCCCTCTTGTACTTCGTTAATAGAGCATGATATCGATGTTGGCGATTCATTGCCTATTAAACAGCACGCATATCGGGTGAGTCCTGAAAAGAGAACTCAGTTGCAAAACGAGGTGACCTTCATGCTCGACAATGACATCGCAGAGCCAAGTTTTAGTCCTTGGAGCTCACCCTGTTTGCTGGTTAAAAAGACTGACGGTACATTTCGTTTTTGTACAGACTTTAGACGCGTTAATGCTGTAATGAAACCCGATAGTTATCCATTGCCTCGTATGGAAGATTGCGTGGATCATGTTGGAAATGCTGCGTTTGTCACTAAAATCGATCTGCTTAAGGGTTATTGGCAGGTGCCTTTGTCAGATCGCGTGAAAGAGATCAGTGCGTTCGTAACACCAGATCATTTCCTACATTACAAAGTAATGGCTTTCGGTTTACGAAACGCCCCGGCAACCTTTCAGAGATTGGTTAATCGTGTCATCGAAGGCATGCATAATGTTGAAGCGTATTTGGATGATTTGGTCATTTACAGCGCGTCTTGGTCAGAACATGTTGAACAACTCGATGTGCTGTTCAGTCGTTTGTCTCGAGCTAACCTTACGGTTAATTTAGCGAAGTGCGAATTTGGTCGAGCTACGGTCACCTATTTGGGGAAGATCGTTGGTAGCGGTCAGGTGCGACCGGTTGAGTCTAAGGTGGAGGCTATCACTAATTTTTCCGTGCCCAACACGCGCCGTGAGCTCCGTCGATTTTTGGGTATGGTAGGGTACTACAGAAGTTTTTGCAAAAATTTTTCTGTTGTCGCTTCTCCCTTAACCGACCTACTTAGTCCAAAAGTTCCATTTAAATGGACTGAGACCTGTCAGTCGAGCTTTGAGAAAATTAAAGCACTTTTAGTTACTTCTCCTGTTTTGTCAGCTCCTGACTTTTCTACTCCGTTTTTTCTTGCTGTTGATGCAAGTGACACCGGGGCAGGAGCTTTTCTCCTTCAACTAGATCAGGCTGGTGTGGAGCATCCTGTTTGCTACTTTTCTCGTAAATTTAACAAACATCAGCGAGGTTACTCCACTATTGAAAAGGAGGCGCTCGCCCTTGTCCTGGCCATTCAACATTTCGATGTTTATATCGGTTCTGTTTCGCACCCACTGACTGTTTACACGGACTACAATCCCTTGATTTTTATTAATCGAATGAAGAATAATAATCAACGACTGATGCGTTGGAGTTTGTTTTTACAGACTTCTGAGCTGGACATTCGTCACATTCGGGGTAAGGATAACGTGATTGCTGACGCTTTATCTCGTATTTGAATTAATTGTAGTTTACTCTGAGGTAAAATCATTTCATCCCTACAATTAATCATTTAAGGGTGAGGGTGTTACGTGTGGGTATATTGAACCATTAGTGTGTGTGTTATTTCTTTTGAGTTCGTAGGTGGAGATGTGAAGTGACGTCATGGGAGTTCCTGCTATTTAAGCTGTGACGGCGTTGATGTCGGGGCTCGCTCTCTCTCCGCCCCTCTCGCCTGATTGCCAGCTGGGGGTTTCTCACTTGGCGGCGAGATTACTCTTTGCTTTGCCTCGCCATGCTGGAGCGATCCTAACGATTATTTCTTTGACTTTAGTTTATTCGTTTCAACCAGGTAGTGGTGTTATTTTCTTAGTACACTTTTTGTTATTTATCTAGTACAGTGAAGGTAAGCAGCTGCCCGGAAGATTCACCTGTTCTAGTCCTTTTCGGGAGAAAGGTAAGATCTCTCCTGGAACTATAGGGTTAGTTTAGGCTTCCTGTTTTTCCTGTAGCTGCCCTACCTGTGTTGTTTATTTGGTTAACTTATGATTTATTGCTTGTTCATCTCATGAGGTGTTTTGTCTCTGTCATTAAAGCATATGGTGTGATTAACATCAGAAACGTTACCCAATCGCCTGTGATTTTTGTTATGTTCGGTCCTTGTCTTTTGTGTGATTTAAACGAGCTGAATTAGATTAAGGGCCGTAACAGAAGTCAATCCACGCATCTTATCACATGGCTTGTTGAGCGCGTCACCGTGGAGTGGAGGCTTCATGCTATTCTCCACGGCATGCATGCACAACTCACAACATGCCCCACCAAGAGAGAGAACCACATTATAGTGACCACGAGGAGGTTACCCAGCGTGACTCTACCCTCCCTAGCAACTGGGCCAATTTGGTTGCTGAGGAGACCTGGATGGTGTCACTCAGCACGCCCTGGATTCGAACTCGTGACTCCAGGGGTGGTAGTCAGCATCTTTACTCACTGAGTTACCCAGGCCCCAGTAAATCATATATTTAAAACTGTTTAATGCACAAGTTAAAGTCCTATAAAAGCACACACACACACACACACACACAAAATATACTAAATGCTTAAAAAAAATAAAAACAAGACAAAAATGAAAGACAAAAGCTCACGGGATCCTTAAAGCTTTTGCTTTCCAACAGACGAATAAGAAAAAGGCACCAAAATGGAGCTACACAAACAATCCTTAATGGAACAGATACAAGAGCCTTTTTAATTATCTAACTCAATCAGCGAGAGACCGGTGGATCAATGAATCCCCATTACACTGGCCGGTGGAGCATCAAGACAGGGCCAGTTTACATCAGTTCAAACAGCCAGCCAGGCTGCAACTAAGTGACAGATTACTGTTTGTGGCTAATCTGAGGCAGTAACAGCATTTGAACAGCACATCTTTAATTCAGGCGGTGAGGTGAGTTGTGGGTTGCTAGTCCTGTCACAATGCCCAAGCAATTGCTTCGAAATATTTATGACCTCTGACATCAAACTGGACATGACTTCATGTGACTTAAAAGTGTGGGTGGGAAAGTTATAATTTTTGTTTTAGATTACAATTACAGGCTTGAAATAATACATGTGTTTTGGCTCAGGTTTGCATTCACTTTAAATTTCCCACTTCACATGAATTTACATTTAACTGTATATATTTAACCCAACCTCATCTCATAGAATTAACTGTAGCTAAGTTTTTGCAAACTGACATTTATGTGCCAAATGCTACGTTACGTTGTAGTTTCCTGGTGAAATTAACACTAGAGGTGCAACAACTGTGCATTTTATTCACTTTCACAGTACAGTGCCTGATTATTACTATATAAACACTTATTTTTAAAACTATCCCTCAAACACTGCTATGTAATGATATTGAAACATTTTTATCATAATGCATAATTTGAAATATTTGAAAGACTCAACTTCATTTACACATTTAATCCAATATTATTAGCTTCTGCTGTAGCTTACCTCATAGAGTGTAGAACTTTTGACTCTGAAGACTGTGGTTCTACCAGTCAATGTGCTTTTCATTTCTCATTTTGTTTATGGACAATATCAGTTAGGTTTAGGTGTTGGTTAAAGATAAAGATATCTGTTTTGTGTCTACCTCTCATTTGATTTTAGATCAATATTGGATAGATTTAGGTTACCATTTTAACTTAACAAGGTATGTTTTACTCATTAAAACCTCCATATTATATTCAACTTAAAAACCTTGTCTAATTACAACACCATTTCACTCGCTTTTGTGGTGCCCGTAATGTTCACGAGACCAAGCTGTATATAGTACATGTGTATTGAGTAGGTATGGGCAGCAAATTGTGATTGTATATAGTACATGATGCGCTCTGATATTTAAGACACTATTTCTGTTGCAGGCAGTATTGAGTAGTAATGGACTACTGTATGTAATCTGGATTATATAATAAATTTACAAAAATCAAGCCCTAAAAATTAGATTGCATTGCATTTTTAGATTACAGTTTTTTATAATATGATTATATATCAATTACATTATTTTAGTCTTGACATAAAATAAATTTTTTATCAAAACATGCAACTTGTACTCCAAAAGTAATCAGATTTGATTACCTAAAAAAGTGTTATCTTAAAGATAATGTTTCTGATTACAATATTAGTTGTGTAATTTTGTAATCAGTACCAGATTACATTTCAGAAATAATATAATCAACACTGGTTGCAGAACATTACAGTTTATTAGTCAGTTCAGTACACTCTGTTCAGTAGGTTGTACTGTCTTAATGTTGTAGCTTGTCTTAAATTTACAACCCATGATTTCCAGATCTTTTTGTCTATGTGAAATTTTTGGCATAGTATTTTCAATGTTTTGTTGGCTGAACGATCGAAGAAAGAAGACAGCAGTACAACCAATGAGGAACTTACAGTTTAGTTTAATATATGACAAATTAGATATGGCATCTACCCTGACTTGGGTCCATTGAAACCATTACATAGTGCCTTAATGCATTTTTCAAGTGCCCTATGCACAGTGCTTTTAAGAGATTTTATTTAAATGATTCCTGACTAACCACTGTGTGACAGGACGGGTGGGATTCTACAGAAACAAGAGGGGAACAATTTCATTTCCTCTTGCAGGTCAGCTTTACAGTGAGATCATTTTGGAACTAAGAGAGTTAGGAAGTAGAGTGCACATTTAGAAAAATACTATTTAAAATCATCTTAAACCACTAAACATGGTTAATTATATAGAATAGATTTATTTAGATCTTATGTCTCAAAATGTAATTCCCACCTTTACCTCTTTTTCTTAAAGGGATTGTTTACCCAAATATTTAAATTCTGTCGTTTTTTACCGCATGTTGTTCCAAACCTGTAGGACTTTCTTTCTTACGTGAAACACACAAGGAGTTATCTAGAAGAATGTTCAAGAAGCTCTTTTCATTCAATGGAAGTGAGTGGTGACCACAGTTGTCTGTGTTCCTCATTCACTTTCACTCTATGGAAAAGAGCAGCCTGGGCATTCTGATAAATATATATATGCTCTATAAAGAAAGTCATACAGATTTGGAACGATATGAGGGCGAGTAAATGATGACAGAAGGTTCTTTTTTAGATGAACTATCCCATTTAGGAAATAAACTATGCTTTTAAACATTTGGAAGGATGAAATGAACCCCTTCCACTAAATACCCACAAATTTCATGATTATATTATGAAGACACACATTGTTTCTGCAGGATTAAAATTACCCACGGAAATAGGTCATCATTAGTGCGCTTGTGCAATTAGCAAAAAGGCGTGAAATGGCGAGGAACAGCTGTGCTGTGGCTTAGTGAGGGATGCGGCTGGCACATGATAAAGGATGTGCGATAAATAACCTCATATCATAACACCACATGTCAGCTGGGTTCATTTACAATCAACCATCCAAAATGACAGATACAGACTAGACATGTCTCTCTTTCATTAGAATCCATTATGCCAAAAAACTGTCTGATTATTCTGTAGACTTTCGAGCATAGCACTGCTTTGAATGGAAAGTGAGGATTTTGCTTTAAAAAGGCATTAATCGCAACGTGAATATTGCCAGGAAACACGCGTGATTGCATTAGTCATTGCATCACTTTCATCCCCAAAGAGGATTTTATTGTTTACTGACACTCTGCCGAACAGTTCCCTGTGTTTTGTGTTATGAAGGCGCTGCCATGTGTGATAACTGCAGAGTCATTTATTTCCCACACCTCTGATTCCTCAAAAGTTCACACAAACCTACTCTGGAGTACAGGGGATTTAAAACTAATTGACTGTACACTGCTCATTCTGGCGATACAGTGCACTAACTTCTAGCCAATTTATGTTGCCTAAAATAATGCACATTTTAAAAAGGTGTTTTTGGACATGAATCCCATTAATTAGATGCATTTGGGCCACGCTCCATTCAGACTATTCAGTGTGAAAGGGCCATGTATTAGCCTTTCAACCAGAGAGACTTGAGTTTCACTGTGTCGATCATGTGTGGTGGAGAGAATTGACCTCACAGCAGACTGGAGTCCCAACATGTCGATCATGTTTGTAGAAAACTCGATATAGTCTATTTGTGTAGAAAGTGACCATCCACAGGGTGCAGTTATACATTTTGTCTCACTCCCCAATTAATAAGCATAAAATACAAGAATATTGTTGAGGGATTAAAAACTGCTTGGTAGATGATAATAGTGCAGACAGATACCCGATCATGCTGAGACCTTTCATGTCTCATTTCCTCACTCTGGAGCCTTGGAAAGAAAAAAAGACACTGACAAATCTAAAATGAGAGATAAATTAGATTCAGATATGGCTGGTGTTTAGTTATTATGATGCGTTTGGCCGGTATCATATTTTCCACGTTTCAAATAAAGCAGTCGTGTCCAGTACACGAAAAGCTTAGGTAGAGTCATTTGTCATTCCTTTTCCGCCACATAATTATTTTGGGTCACGTCGATTGAATATCTGATTCGGCTAATGAATTCTGAGGATTAATTTCACTGCAACAAGGCATCAATTGTTTCCAGTAAAGGGATGCTGAGTGCAGGGATGCTGCACAATGTTTTTTTGTCAGTAAACTGATCATATGCTGTTGTGTACTAATGGTGTTTGTGGAGGGCTGCATTGATCCGCAGGCTCTCTACTTTGCGTTGTCCAAATGATATTTGAGATGGCTCTGAGTAATACCAAAGCACAGTCCCCGTCCCCTCTCGAAATGTTGTGGCCAGGTACTAATGATTCTAGCTTTGCAAAGTGACTTTTATGGGACCTGGTTCCATTGTGGCTGCTGGTCTGAAACCTCAGTGGTCGAAGGATGTGTTGTTTGTGTCGCTTTCAATCACTAGCAAAGATGAGCAGCTTCATTGGCTATGACAAAGCAATCTGGAGGAGGGTGACTGTAGTGAGACAGACTATGTCTTATAGTATTTCCCCTGGTTCTGTCATTTGTGTATAATGGTGACTTGCCCTTTTATGCATAATATATTTTAACTTTAATGCTACTTGCATTATGCAGTGTTTATAAGAACAGTGCATCTGTCAGTTTTATTGTATCACACCCCTCAGTATTAGGTGGGCTTTTTATAGCCTATCAGTGTGCATTCTTGGGGTATATTAGGGTGGCCATGAGCAAACCTAGATGCATGTCATGGTCTAATGACCTCCCCCTCTCCGGTATCGGACACGTCCGCTCAAAAGCTATGTTAGTTCCTTTGTATGTGATAGCGTTTGTTTGTGCGAGGCTTGTATGGAGCTCCGCTGGCCAACTGCTGCCTTCCTCCAGTCTACCTGTTCCATACTGTATACCACTTGTGTATTTGCGGCCGTAATTATGGCTGTAGCTCCAACACTTGGTATGTGAAATCATTAAATACTATGGTTATTAAAATTTGTGCATGTTTAATGATTTAGCTTTTTGTAAGTGTTTGTTCTTTTATAGGTGAAATAAACTACTCACCAGAATGTGTCTGTCTGCATAGAAGCTGCAGGGCTGAAATCCGACACTGCTGTTTTGTATTACTGTTTTGTTTTACATTTTGGGTTTTGGCACGTTTACATTTATAACTTTATAACTGTCTCTGGCTCTGGAAGTGATGTTTTGGGACTTGCAAAGAGAAGTGTGATCACTATCTCTTTATGTGTATGTCTTGAGCCAACAAGATCATCATTAGTGTTTGGAAATAGTGTTATTTTGTTCCGATTGAAACCATTTTATTTTGTTATTGTTAGTGTGAAGTTGATCTTAGAAGGGTGATTTGTCATCAGCTCTCCCTTGCCCTTCACACTAGCATATTTAGTTTTGAGAGTTAAAACCCTTTGAGTTTTCTTGTTGGTTTCTTTGTTTTTTTAATTATATGATTATTTGGTTAATTTTCTCCTCTGTGTTCTCAGGAGCTGAGGGCTCAGTGTAGGGGACTAGCCATTTCCTGCTAAATGGTGGTAGTACCCCTGTCACTTGCAGAGTGCTGTGTATTCACAACTGATTCACCTGTGTGCTTGTGTGAGTGAGAGTGTACACTTGTGGGTGAAGTGTCTTTTTATCGGGGATCACTGTGCTCGGCTAGCCTACCTGCTCATGGTAAGCCTCAGCTCTCTGTGGTCAGCAAGTGTATATGCTGTTTTATGGATGTGTGTGAAGCCTATTACAAACTAAGCAGCTGATTGCGGTGCTCATAATTTGAATACACTTTTAAATGATGGAATGAGCGTGCAGTGCCCATGTGACTCACCTAATATTAAAATAAAATATTTGTGTACTTTAGTGTTCATGTCTCTTGCCCTTTGTGGCCTTTTCTATTTGTGATTGGGTTAGATTTTCCTGTTAATTACAGGGTGGCATAGTCAGATTATCTATTGGTTTTCCATAACATATTAGCATCAGCAGCATTCTCCCCCCTATGCTTGTGTATCAGCCCTGCCCTCCTACCTCCCCACTCCATGAGGCATTGGGTTAGGGGGAAGCAGGGCAAAACTAAAGATGTAAATGTAGCTGACTACACCACCCTGTTAAACAGGGAAATATTCATATTTTTTTAAATCACCCATAAAGGGCACACAGGTTCACTTGTTTTGAAAAAGAGGACCAAATACGTGGTACCAAAAATACAAAATCATTATTTACTATAATTATCAAGCAGTAACTTTAAAACATTTGAAAGACTGTATGACCTGGGCAGAAAAATGCACACATGAACACAAACACTGCAAAACAAGAGACTGAGGCTTACCAGTGGCAGGTAGGCTAGCTGACAAGCACAAGGCTCCTATCATGAAATTATCATGATACCACCCAGTACACGAATCTCACCATGCACACATCAGCACACAAATGAGGTCAAGCGTGAATACATATCACTCAGTGACAGAAGTAAGGAGGCTAGCTAGCTGCCTGCCCTGTGTCTCGGCTCCTGTAAACAGAAACTAAAGTTAACCACAAATAATAAACTCAATAAAAGAAAACCAACAATAATGAACCATAAAAACAAACACTTTACTGAGGGTAACAGTGAGCGAAAACAGAGATTAATGTCCTTCGTCTGTCAATGTTGTGCCGCTATGACTTCTAGGACTTCCGATGGGTTCTTGCCCAAAAGTCACCATCTGATGCATCCTCAAAATTTGGCCTGATCAAGAACATATCAGAGTATTTTTATGCATTCTCTGTACTTATTCATGAGTATTGGAACTGAACTTTAGCAGTGGATGATAACTGTGAATGATACAGAACGTAAGAACGAACATTGAGAAACAACCATTGTCATTTATAGATCAATACACTCAAGACAAACAAATGTAGGTTTGAATATTTAGGGACAGTTAATTGACACTGTCCAAATATGAGAACATGGTTTTAGATTTCAGATAGACTTACTGTTATTGCACTTCATTCATAAGAAAATCTGAGTTTAAACAGATCATTAAGTTTAATGACCGTGAAGCTTTGTTAAGACTATGCCATACCACAAAGCAACCCTAATCACTAATTTCAGCACATGGTCTTGAAAAACAAAATGGCTGCCAGAACAGCTACCAACAACCGTGGTATATAATCACTTCTGAAATCCCTTGGTTCTATTTTCATTTCCTCCTGTGGCACAAACCTCATCCCAAATTTTGTATTTATTTTTTGTTAACTGATTTTTACTTTGTGGAACCAGCATTTTCAAGTTTTGGCTTCCCATATGAATATTGGTTCAGGCCAACATTTCTGTGTGGGTTCAGGCCAACAGCCCCTGTGGGACTATTTCGAATTTAATTATGAAACTGGTAAAAGCAAAGGCAATGTCACATCCAGTCATGTGATTTGTGGTGTTGAAATTAAAGTAAAAAATTCCACAAAGCTTAAATTGCATTTGCAAAGCAACCATTGTGAGGAATACAAATGACTCATGGCTAAAGATGAAGAAAGGAAGAATACCACTGATAATAATTAAGCCTGTGCAAGAACTCTCAATGTGGGAAACATCAGACTCTGACCTCATGTTTCCAAAGATCTAAGTTTTGGACAACAAGTTTTCATGAATATAAGAAATGAGAAAATGCACATGTAAATGTATTTGTTGAGACTGGTATGTGCACTAAACTGTGTGATTCAGCAGCATTCAAAACTTTTAATGCTGCTCTTGACCCCAAGTTCATCACTCCAAGCGTTGCACTAATTAATACCATGATTGTGCTAAAATTGCAACCGGTAACGAAGTGTGTAAAGGAAATGCTGAGAGAGATGTGCAAAGTGACTGTAGCCTATGTGTAGATGGATCGAGTAAAACAGGTATGACTGCTTCATTTTTGGGTAACTCTGGAAGTGTCCTGTTGATTCCTAAACTATAATTACTAAAACTGAAACTAAAATATACACAAATTCAATAGATTACAAAACCATTAATGAAACTAATTAAAATTAAACTGAAATGTATAGCAAATTTGAAAATGGTATTAACATAAAAACTCAATTGAAAATACAAAGCCATATTAACCTTATTGACAATTTATGCCAGCAAATGGTAGGACTCACGTAATAATACAAGAGGTTTCCAGATTGCTCTCACTGGCACAGACCAACATTGTCTGTATATCTATTCTATTGTCTGTTTGTATATTGTCTGTATTCACTATTCTAAAATTTAAACAAAGAATTGATGGCACATTCCACCAGTGCAGAGTTTAACCAATTTCAAAAAGGGAAAAAGTAGTCAATGCCTATGATAGAATCTCTCTGTATAATATATCTGCAAAGCCTATAGTACAACCTGATACACCATTGTACACTTAACAGCACAAAGAATACAACATGTTCACACGGGAAGTCTGCATAATGTTTCCAAGATCCAGTACCCTAGGATTGACCACATTATGCCGACTAATTGGTAAGCAGCATCTCCCATCAGACATATTTGTATCATCTTAAATGTCTTTGCCTTCCTTTGTGGCGCAGCTGGAAGAGCATTGCGTCAGCAGTGTGGAAGACCTGATATGCTGCATTGAAACCAAGAATCGTATGATCATTAACAACTGCAATTCAGAGGTTGAATTTTCCCTGTAACATAACATTTTTACTGCACTGCTAGTTAGGTTAAGGTAGGGGCTTTTGGGAAAAACAAATTTTTGGCACCCCTCTGTGGGCATTACACCCAGAAAATGGTGCTCACACATGTCCGTACACCCAATAACACTTACCGCTTTGGCCACTGTGGGCAGTGTTTCGAATTTCAGTCAGCACAGACTGATTTAGCTGAAATAAAGTCTACCTACTATTTCTGATTTCACTGTGAGATCAGTCTGAAGAATACTAATAATATGATCATAGTATGGTATTGTGCCAGGATAATTCCCAAAGAACAGTGTAAATACACAGCAGAAAGGAAGAGGGCGAAGGACACACTTACAAACCTATCGGTCCAGAGTGGAACCCTTTGAATAGAATAGAATGAGATTGCCCTTTGAAGGTCTCTGCATGTCTTCTCTGAGCACTGAATCAAAACAGTTATTAATTTGCACTTTATAAATTAATTCCGTTATTAATTTTATCTGACTACAATTTTATATTAATCTGACTCCAATTTAAGTTGACCTCTAATTTAGATTAAAACTCTAATTACTTTCTGATCATTCTTTTAATATAAAATTTTAGATTATTGATTACTCTGAATCCTTTTAATTTTCATTATCCTTTCATTCAGGCCCCAATTGTCAGAGTCATATGCCGGTCGATAATTACATAGATCTCAAAATAGCCAGTTCTGTTCATAGTCAGCGGTTTCAGGGTTTACTAATATCATCTGATTCGGCCGCCTACAGCTTTCTCATAACCAGATGAGTTTTATTTAGTCACGTGTCATACAACTTGCTAAGACAGTGATAAGCAGTGACTAGTAGTCTTACGTGGGGATCTCTTATTCATAAGCTCCAGTAATGTCATTATCCTGGACAGAAGTTTGCGATAACAAAAGACATCCCTCGAATCTACCAGTGATAAATGATTTTGGAGGAATACAAAATAAATCAAGTAACGATTTATTTTCCAGGTAGGATTTAAAACATAAGTTACAAAATCAATCAAAGCCAATTTTACATATAAGCAGACTAAACAAACATTCCTAAAAAATAAAATACAAATCAAAGAAAACATACCTGACAATAAGAAATTCAAATTGCAATTACCTGATAGAAACTACACACAGTAAACTGTGTGGGATCGTCTGACTACAGAGAACCCTGATTCCTTTATCATCTCTCCTTAAATACCAAGCATTTCTTTTGTTATTTCAGATGTGTATGTTTGATGTTATCCAGGTTTTGGTTTATAATTTGGAAGGTGGACCTTAGAAACTTGTGATTGAGTAGGTCTTTTGATGTTTACAAAGAATGCATCTAATCTGCATACAGACGTGCACTCTCTGTGAGAGACCTAGGAGGGTTTATGCCTCTGATAGAATACAGTATTTTACTAAGTTCTTACTTGTGATTTTACTTTGCTGAAAGTGAATGAGACAGTGTTACCAGTCGCACTGAGACCTCTTGATTGATACCAAACATGTATGATCAAAAAAACCTTTTACATTACAAAACAGGATAAGTCATTACTTAGTTTTAGGTGACTCTAGAATGACCTGAAGTGATGTATGTAAGAGAGGGGAGCAGCTGTGGGTGAGATTGCATTTTATAGTCCTTACGGAGTAGGGTGTGTTTATTTATGTGGAGATGTTCTGTGTGAGAGCTTTTATGACTTTGTTCTCGCAGAGTTGCATAGTCATCTCAGTGCTAGCAGACTTACAACAGGACATCATATTGGATTAAAATGAGAATTAATGGAATTGTATGTCAATTAGAAAAAAACACTGGCATACAGTATAATGCACTCTGACTTGATCTCCCCTACGAGTCATGCGCTAGTCTTCTGCGATGTATGAGCCATTTTGATTATGGCAAACGTTCTATGAAAACAAACAGCAGTCAGGTTACAGGCCAATCGATCTCCAGTCATTAGCCATGTGCGTGTGGCGCCACTGGATGACCAGCAGAGTTTAGGGGTAACCTAACCTGCCCCTAATGAGACAGCACCCCAGCGAGCCACAGATAATTGATTCTGGTCAAAAAGGCTTTGTGTCACAGGAAACGGGGCAAGATCTGGAGGACAAGATGGATGTGAAGATTTAAAGCAAACTGATAACAGGACAGGACAGGACAGGACATTATCTATTATTCATTCCTCTGTGCTGACATTCCTGGAATATGTGGTGCAAAAAGTATTTATTTCCATCTAAAAAACTGGACAGAAAACCAGAGATTTAATCATACGCATCCTGAAGTTAGATGAAGTACTGTTCTTTTTGTTGATTTTAAAATGGTAACACTTGAGATATTTTCAGTTAATAAACTCATTCAATCTCATTCATAAGAGAAGAAAGAATGAATGTTCTTCCCAATAGTGCTCTACAATACCCAAAACTCATGCTTGTCTGTGCCTGACCATGTAGAGCGCATGGACACACTGTCTACTAATAATCTCAGAATAACAATGTAACTGTCAGACCAAACTGGAAATGATAAAGTATTATATACATACAAGTTGTGTCTTTTCCTCACCTAGCCTAATTTATTCAATTTTCTACATGGACAGAGAACCCGAGTTAGTGAGTCCTCCTCCACATCAGGGCAGTTCATTTACAGTAGAAGTCTAGTGAGGACTGGTACATTACCATGGGGCAGAAGCCGGAACTCTAATAGATAGAGAACTGGAGGGCAGTTCCTGCTTGTGGAATACTGATGATTAAGTCTGTCCTAAGTCCTAAGAGGAGTGTAAGTGCTGAACAGCAAGCTGGAGATGGAACACATTTGTGCAAACAGACAGTGCAGAAGACTCAGTGAGATAATGATGTACCTGTCCTCCACTATAACTCTAATCATGTCTCACCTGCAGGTCATGCCTTTATAAGGTCACAACTAATTTACTGCTAGGAATTAAATATCCTGTATTCTATTAATTAAGCATATTTCTGTAAAATAAATTGAGAAAATAGAAAGAACTACTATTCCCCCATTTCAAACTCAAATGAAAATGCCCTCCACATCTCTAAAGCCAACATTAGGCCTTGTGTTGTGAGGATATAGCACTGGTGGGAATGAATGTCTATTTGTAATGAATGCGAAAACCAGTCGAAGCACAGAAGTAAGGTTGCAGTGCCCAATACGGTCTGAAATTACAACCGCCGAAACCTTCCGGCATGCAAATTAATTTGAAAAACACTAGCAAAACCTATGTGACCCAGCTTTAAAGAACATCCTTGATGGTACAGGGCTCTGAAGGGAATTCCTTATAAAGGGGCCATACAACAAAATATATGTTTCTTCTTCATATTATCAGACCTTTAAATAATAGAGAAAATAAATAGCATCCATTAAACTAACTCAAATTGTGTTTATTATGCTAATGGTACATGAAATTAAGAAAAAGGCCTCTATGTCTGGAGAGTTAATTAATGGACTTTCGGAGAGAGCGCTGAGAAGTAATTCATTTCTGGGTAAGCGAGTCTCATTTGCAGTTGCATGGGTTCGAGCGCTGCTGATTGCATGAGTTATTCTTGCAGATGTGCCACTCACAGCAAATTCCCTTCATTAGAAATGAACACCTCATTATATAAAGCAGCTAATTAAACATAATATAGCCCTGCAATGACTCATTAATACAAGGCTCCAGTTTCTTCATAACCACTTTTAGAAGGAAAAAGAGAGAAAGAATTCACTTCAAACACGAAAGCTATGCTATGACTTCAACATCATCTCAATACATCTTCACTTTGAAATTGGAGCAAAAAATGCTTTTAAAAAGACAGCAATAATAGGGAGGGTAACACTATTTTGCAATCCTTTTCAACTTTTTTGTACCCCTGCCATTAGTCTTTACCTGGTGCCCCTATCATGGCTTCAGTTCACATTAAATCATGATTTCCTGAAATAATTTGCATAGCTATGGCCGTTAATGCTCCACACATCTAATCTTAGAGTGACTGGTAATCAAATTCACATCAAATCCTCAGTGAGTATAGTGTAATCATAATAATAAAAAGAGGGACAAACAGAGTCATAGTAAAAGATGTATGGTACACAATCACACAAGTTCCAATCTTCCCCTTCCTGACATACAAACACACACTCTTAATTGCTAATTAAAAATGCTTGAGAATACACAAATGCTCAGAGAGGAGGGGGTAATCAATCCTAAGAGCACTCACAGGTTTAACTCCAGTAGCTTTGTGTGTGTGCATGTGTGCGTGCCTGCGTTCATGTGTTTGAGTATGTCAGAAAGACACTTCTATTTTATTGTTATATCACATATTTATAATTACTTGTCATTATGTTGGCTTGACAGACTTCGTTTATAGTTAAGTCCCTACACCAAGACCAAGTTTTCTATTCACCTAGAGTTTTCAAGCTATATCCACCAAATGTGTCTCAGACCTTCAGACTGTTCTGACTTAATGTGCTTTGTCTTTTCTAACTGTTTTCCCATAACGGACAATCAGAAATCCCTAAATTTCTATAGGTTTAGACCACATCCACACTAATCCATTTCTATTTAAACACTCTGTTTTGCATTTTATAACGTCATTATTATAGCATATGAGGTTATGGATAGCATTGTTGAAAGGCTCTGGTGGAAGAAAAAAAACTTGACCGTCATGCAAAATTAACCTAAATTGCAGCGGCCTCAACTGTCAAAAATAGCAAAGACAAAAGTCATATTTGCTGTCCAGCCTGTCGGTGATACTGACAAAGGTCGTTGCGGACTTGGAGGATCTTGCTGTAATACATCAATTGATTAAGGACGTTGAGGCAAAATTATCTGAGTTGGTTACAAGAATTGGGGACGTTGAGAAATGGATCGATTATCTGGAGTCATCAGAGAGGGAATTAGCTGCTAACCCGCTAGCGACCAAGGCAGATTTGCAGTGCATCTGGGAAAAGTTGGAAGACCTTGAAAATCGTAATCGGCAAAACAAAGTCTGAATTGATGGAATTCCTTCGAACGAAGAAGGCAGAGATACAGGTGAAACTCGAAAAATTTGAATATCGTGCAAAAGTTCATTAATTTCAGTAATTCAACTTAAAAGGTGAAACTAATATATTATATAGACTTATTATAAGCAAAGATAATTCAAGCCTTTATTTGATATAATTTTGATGATTATGGCTTACAGCTTATGAAAACCCCAAATTCAGAATCTCAGAAAATTAGAATATTGTGAAAAGGTTCAGTATTGTAGGCTCAAAGTGTCACACTCTAATCAGCTAAACACCTGCAAAGGGTTCCTGAGCCTTTAAATGGTCTCTCAGTCTGGTTCAGTTGAATTCACAATCATGGGGAAGACTGCTGACCTGACAGTTGTGCAGAAAACCATCATTGACACCCTCCACAAGGAGGGAAAGCCTCAAAAGGTAATTGCAAAAGAAGTTGGATGTTCTCAAAGTGCTGTATCAAAGCACATTAATAGAAAGTTAAGTGGAAGGGAAAAGTGTGGAAGAAAAAGGTGCACAAGCAGCAGGGATGACCGTAGCCTGGAGAGGATTGTCAGGAAAAGGCCATTCAAATGTGTGGGGGAGCTTCACAAGGAGTGGACTGAGGCTGGAGTTACTGCATCAAGAGCCACCACACACAGACGGGTCCTGGACATGGGCTTCAAATGTCAAACGTCTTACCTGGTCTAAAGAAAAAAAGAACTGGTCTGTTGCTCAGTGGTCCAAAGTCCTCTTGTCTGATGAGTGCAAATTTTGCATCTCATTTGGAAACCAAGGTCCCAGAGTCTGGAGGAAGAATGGAGAAGCACACAATCCAAGATGCTTGAAGTCCAGTGTGAAGTTTCCACACGACTGTGCTTTATTAAGTCCAGAGTCAACGCAGCCGTCTACCGGGACATTTTAGAGCACTTCATGCTTCCTTCGGGAGACAAGCTTTATGGAGATGCTGACTTCATTTTCCAGCAGGACTTGGCACCTGCCCACACTGCCAAAAGTACCAAAACCTGGTTCAATGACCATGGTATTACTGTGCTTGATTGGCCAGCAAACTCGCCTGACCTGAACCCCATAGAGAATCTATGGGGCATTGCCAAGAGAAAGATGAGAGACATGAGACCAAACAATGCAGAAGAGCTGAAGGCCGCTATTGAAGCATCTTGGTCTTCCATAACACCTCAGCAGTGCCACAGGCTGATAGCATCCATGCCACGCCGCATTGAGGCAGTAATTAATGCAAAAGGGGCCCAAACCAAGTACTGAGTACATATGCATGATTATACTTTTCAGAGGGCCGACATTTCTGTATTTAAAATCCTTTTTTTTTATTGATTTCATGTAATATTCTAATTTTCTGAGATTCTGAATTTGGGATTTTCATAAGCTGTAAGCCATAATCATCAAAATTATATCAAATAAAGGCTTGAAATATCTTACTTTGCTTGTAATGAGTCTATATAATATATTAGTTTCACCTTTTAAGTTGAATTACTGAAATTAATGAACTTTTGCATGATATTCTAATTTTTCGAGTTTCACCTGTATGGTGAAATTCTTAGACAAGCTCTTCTCAAGTCTTTTCAACATAACAGGCCATAAGCTGGACATTGAGTGAGCTCACAGAGTCCCAACTCAGAGATCTGTGGAGGGAGACAAGCCCCGATCAATTCAGGCAAAATTTCTGACATCATCCAATAAAGATCTCATGTTATGCAAGGCAAGGAGTAAAGGAAGGCTTTCTTGGAAGAACCACAATATTTTCTTGTTCCCAGACTTTGCGAATTCGACAAGAGAGAAATATGATTGATTCAAGGAATGCAAGAATCTCTTACATCAACGGAAGTTCGCTTTTGCAATGATGTTCCTGGCCAAATTGAGAATTGATACTAAGGATGGCCGCAAAGTATTTACATGTCCCCAGCAAGCATTGCCCTTCATAAAGTTATTGGAATGAGTAAGCTATTTGGTGATTTTCATGTTGCTCCAAAGTGAGCTTGACTCACTGAACATTCACTTGACTATCTGAGAAAGGTAGGCGCCTTTTTTATTTCTTTTTGTTATGTTCCGCATAGCAGCTGGAGATTGTTTTGTGGAATAACACACCTTCAAGAAACTTTTGCATCAACATTGGGTCGCTTATACACTGAAGTTCCTGGGCAGATTGAGAATAGATGCTAAAGATGGCCGCAAAGTATTTTTGTCCTTTATAAAGTCAAGGGTATGAGTAAGTCATTGTGTGGCGCTCTCTTTGCAGCCGAGTGAACCTGACTCACTGAGCATTCACTTGACTGTCTGAGGAAACTGTTTTCTTAGTTTCTTTTTGTGCTGGTTCCACTTAGCCGCTGGAGTTTGTTTTGTGGAATAGCACTCCTTTGGGACAGTTGATGACAGTGGATAAATCTGCTCATTATTTGTGCATATGCCTCCAACTGGCTGGAGTTTGTTTTATGGAATATTTTTTGCTGGACATTGGAAGATTTGGTCATCTGCTGCACTTATGAAACAGCCGGCTCACTGAACATTCATTTGACTGCCCGAGGGAACTGAACATTTGTATATATTTTATTTACTTGTTTGTTTGTTTTTATTTATTTATTTTTGTATTCATTATAATTGTGTGTGTGTGTGTGTGTGTGTGTGTGTGTGTGTGTGTATGTGTGTGTGTGTTATAGTTTTGCTAGAGGCTGGGGTTTGATTGTTGCACTAATGTTGGAATGTGGTCTTTCTAATCTTGTTTTTGATACACAATCTATTTTTTTCTAATAAATTTTATCTTAAGATATTTCTGTTATTAAACATCTTTCCCGCAGGAAGCTGAAATATTTGAGACCATATGGGTTGGACATGTTTTCTTTAGTGCTGGCTCAATTAAGACCAGGGGAGTCATTACTCTGATAAGTAAGCATCAACAATTCAAATGTCTCAAACAGATTAAAGATACATTAGGAAGAGTCATTATTGTTTTAGCAGAAATTCAGGGGCAAAGGTTTATTTTGGCTAATATTTACGCACCTAACGTTCATGATCAGGTCTTTTTTATAGATATTGAAGGGATTTTGCATGCCGCTGGCACCCCTCATGATATAATATTGTGAGAAAACTTTAATCTATTGATGGACTCAGTCCTTGATCATAGTGAAGCGAAAGTGTGCAAGCCCCCTAGAGCAACACTGACGCTTCATAGTATGTGTAAACATCTTGGTCTTACAGATATTTGGAGACTTTTGAACCCATCTGGTAGGGACTATACATTTTTTCATAAGTCCATAAGATTTATTCTAGAATAGATTTTTTTTAAGTCCCTCATTTCATCTGTTGTGGATTGCTCAATTGGAAACATCTTAGTTTGGATCACGCCTTGAGTTTAGAGATGTTCCCACATACAGAGAAAAATAAATCATATAGATATATAAAGCAGAGAGTGTCTTTTTCTACCAGTCCCTAGGTGAAATATGCTGGTGGTGATATTTTTACCTTTAACATATTAATTATGCTTTTAAAGAATTCTATCTTGATGTGGCAGCGGGGGCGTGGTCAAGCGCCCGTCCGGGAGAGAAAAGCGGTAAGGGCGCTCACACCTGAGCTAAATTATGCGGATAAAATTAGGAGAGCGGATAAAAAGCCGGCAGCCACAGAGCATGGGGAGAGAGCCTGACACAAGGCAGAGAATAGTTGTGTGTGACAAAAGGAAAATTAAGTGTAAAAATAAAGCTTACCCCTTAAGCTGACGTCTGTTTCTGTCCCTTCCTTGGTCTGCTTCACACTGGTGCTGAAACCCGGGAATAGAAGGAACATCTTTTTTTGTTCCAAGTTATGGAACAGTGTCGCCCCATAGAGTCCTCCCAGCTGGCAGAAGTCCTCCAGTCCCTCGCTACTCTCCATCAGAGCCACCAACACTCTCTGCTGGAGCTCCGACAGGACCAGGATCGTCGGTTCTTTGAGATAATGCGGGCTCAAGCAGAGGACCGGCTTGCTATCCGGAGCCTCCTCAGCCAGGAGGCCGCCCCAGATGCAGCCGTGACCCCAGACACCCGCGCCACACTGCCCCCACCCGCGCTACAGAAGATGGGGCCGGCAGATGATCCGGAGGCGTTCCTGGACCTCTTTGAGCGCACGGCGGAAATTTGGGGTTGGCCGCGCGACCAGTGGGCAGCCCGCCTCGTCCCTCTCTTGTCCGGGGAAGCACAGCTCGCGGCACAACAACTTCCAGCAACAAGCCTCCTGGCTTATACCGACATGAGGAGAGCCATCCTGCAACGGGTTGGTCGGAGCCCGGAAGAAAGTCGCCAGCTCTTCCGGGCCCTGACACTGGATAAGTCCGACCGCCCGTTTGCGTTCGCCCAGCGGCTCCGTGATGCCTGTCGGAGGTGGCTGCTTGCGGGGGACCGCGGCGTCGAGGAACTCGTCGATCAGGTGGTACTGGAGCAGTTTGTCCAGCGCTTGCCCCGGAGAACGGCGGAGTGGGTCCAGTGCCACCGCCCGGCGTCGCTGGAGGAAGCCGTACGACTCGCGGAGGACCACATGGCGGCGATTCCAAGGGCGGATGAGCCCTCTCTCTCTTCCCCCTTCCCCTGTGTCTTCCCCTGTTTTTCTCCCCTCCCCTCTTCCCTCTCGCTCTGCTCTCTCCCCAGGGTCCGTTCCTACCCCCCCCGCAGGCGCGGAGGTTTCATGAGACCAACTTCCCGGCCATGGGAGAACCCGCCTACCCCTTCCCTGTCCTTCAGCCGCTCTCCTCCTCAGGTGGGGGCACCCGCCAGCACGGGTGCGGCCGTGGCGCCTGGGCCGGTCTGCTGGAGGTACGGAGACCCGGACCACTTCCGGGATCAGTGTCCGCTGATGGAAATAGGGACGGTGGTGCGGGTCTCCGACTTCCCGCAGGCTGCCCCCGATCGGGCTGGAGCGTACCGTATTCCGGTAAGAATCCGGGGGGGTACATACCAAGCATTGTTGGATACCGGCTGTAACCAGACCACCATCCACCAACGCTTGGTTCAACCCGGGGCTTTGGGTTTAGCTAAACTGGTGAGGGTGAGGTGTGTGCATGGGGATGTTCACAAGTGTCCCATGGTGACTTTGGCGATTAAATTCAGGGGAAAAAATCATAGTGTGGAGGCAGCGGTTAGTTCCCGCCTCACCCATCCGCTAATCTTGGGTACTGATTGGCCGAATTTAAAAGATATTTTAGAGGGTATTTGTGCGGATGGGTCCTGCATAAAGAGGTGTGCGGTGTGTGATGCTTTGGCAGGGGAGGCGGAGCCGGGGCCATCCTCGGCTGCTCGGAATGACGAGGGAAGGGGCGAGGTGGCCGCCCCTCCTCTCAGGGAATTCCCTGAGGGGGACTTCCCTCTAGAGCAGTCGCGGGACGAAACCCTTAAGCATGCTCTTGACCAAGTGAGAGTAATTGATGGTCAACAGCTCCGGCCGGGCTTCGCCATTGCATACCCATATTTTTCGCTTACTAAAGATCGGTTGTATAGAGTGACGCAGGATGCTCAAACAAAGGAGGAAGTGACACAATTATTGATTCCACGAAGCCGCCGGGAAATGGTTTTCCAGGCGGCTCACTATAATCCTATGGCCGGTCACCTAGGGGAAAGAAAGACACTTCTCCGTCTAATAGCCCGTTTCTATTGGCCGGGCATTGGCGGCGACGTCCGCAGGTGGTGTGCGGCGTGCCGCGAATGTCAGCTCGTAAACCCACCGGCCACCCTCAAAAGCGCCTTTGCGCCCCCTTCCATTGATCGAGGTTCCCTTCGAAAGAATTGGAATGGACCTCGTCGGGCCATTAGAACGGACAGCACGCGGACATCACTTTGTGTTAGTCCTGATGGATTACGCAACGCGATATCCGGAAGCAGTGCCTTTGAGCAACATCTCAGCACGTAGTGTTGCAGGGGCACTCTTCAAAATAATCTCCCGGGTGGGGATTCCGAAAGAAATCCTCACCGACCAAGGCACTACTTTTATGTCACGAACACTTCGTGAACTTTACTGAACTCTTGGGCATTAAGTCGATTCAGCACTAGCGTCTACCATCCTCAGACAGATGGACTGGTGGAACGATTTAATAAGACGCTCAAAAATATGATTCAGTAAATTGCATACCTAAGACGCTTAGAAATTGGGATAAGTGGCTGGACCCTCTGTTATTCGCAGTACGAGAGGTCCCGCAAGCCTCCACGGGGTTCTCCCCATTTGAGCTGCTGTACGGGCGACGCCCACGCGGGGTCCTCGACGTCATCCGCGAAGCTTGGGAGGAGGGACCTTCAAATAGTAAAAACGAAATTCAATACGTTCTTGATCTTAGAGCAAAACTCCACACACAGGGGAAATTAACACAGGAGAATTTGCTCCAGGCTCAAGAACGCCAACGCCGGCTGTATGACAGGGGTGCTCAGCTACGGGAATTCGCACCGGGAGATAAAGTGCATGTATTACTCCCAACATCGAGCTCTAAATTACTCGCCAAGTGGCAAGGACCCTTTGAGGTCACACGACGAGTAGGGGATCTCGATTATGAGGTTAAACGTACCGATAGAGGGGGCGAGCATCAAATATATCACCTCAACCTCCTGAAATTGTGGAGAGAAGAGGCGGCCTCTGTGACGTTGGCAACGGTAGTTCCGGAGAGGGCGGAGCTCGGACCGGAGGTAAACAAAGCCCGCAATCTCAACACCCCGGTTCCTTGTGGAGACCACCTCTCACCGCGCCAACTCGCAGAGGTTTCCGAATTACAAAAGGAGTTTGCAGACGTGTTTTCTCCGCTACCGGGCCGCACAGACATCATACATCACCATATCGAGACCGAGCCGGGCGTGGTGGTACGTTGCTGCCCCTATCGCTTGCCCGAACATAAAAAGAAAGTAGTTCGAGAAGAATTGGATGCGATGCTTGAGATGGGAGTAATAGAAGAGTCCCACAGCGATTGGTCCAGCCCGGTCGTCCTTGTTCCCAAGAGCGATGGGTCTGTACGATTCTGTGTGGATTATAGGATAGTCAACGCGGTGTCTAAATTTGACGTGTACCCAATGCCCCGTGTTGATGAACTGCTTGATCGGTTAGGTACGGCTCGATTTTATTCGACCTTGGATCTAACGAAGGGTTATTGGCATATCCCCTTGACACCAATATCCCGTGAAAAAACGGCCTTCACCATGGCGTTCGGATTACACCAATTCGTGACGCTTCCTTTCGGTTTGTTCGGGGCACCGGCCACGTTTCAGTGTCTCATGGATAGGATCCTCAGACCGCATACTGCGTACGCCGCTGCCTATCTAGACGATATCATCATTTATAGCAATGATTGGCAGCGGCACATGCAACATCTGAGGGCCATCCTGAGATCGCTGCAGCGGGCGGGGCTCACGGCCAACCCGAAAAAGTGCGCGGTTGGGCGTGTGGAGCTACGGTATCTGGGGTTCCACTTGGGTCATGGCCAGGTGCATCCCCAAATTGACAAGACCGCGGCGATTGCGACTTGCCCTAGACCAAGACCAAAAAGGGGGTGAGGCAGTTCCTGGGGCTGGCTGGCTATTACAGAAGATTTGTGCCTAATTATTCGGATGTCACCAGCCCGCTGACTGACCTCACTAAAAAGGGGGCTCCAGATCCGGTCCAATGGTCAGAGCAGTGCCAACAGGCGTTTACACAGATTAAAGCTGCACTTTGTGGGGGCCGCTTTGCATACACCTGACTTCTCTCTCCCTTTTGTTTTACAGACGGACGCTTCAGACAGAGGGCTGGGGGCCGTACTCTCGCAGGTGGTGGAGGGAGAGCAGCGCCCGGTGCCGTACATTAGCCAGAAGCTCTCCTTGAGGGAGACTAAGTACAGCACCGTAGAGAAGGAGTGTCTGGCCATCAAGTGGGCGGTCCTCACCCTCCGATACTACCTGCTGGGGCGGGCCTTCACCCTCTGCTCGGATCATGCCCCACTGCAGTGGCTCCACCGCATGAAAGATACTAACGCCCGGATCACCCGTTGGTATCTGGCCCTCCAGCCTTTTAAGTTCAAGGTGGTCCACAGACCGGGGGTGCAGATGGCTGCCGCTGACTTCCTCTCCAGGAATGGGGGGAGTGGTAGGCAGGCCGGATGACGCCCCGGCCTGAGTCGGGCGGTGGGGGTATGTGGCAGCGGGGGCGTGGTCAAGCGCCCGTCCGGGAGAGAAAAGCGGTAAGGGCGCTCACACCTGAGCTAAATTATGTCTAACACCTGTCTCTAATTGCAGTAGCATGAGGAGAGCGGATAAAAAGCCGGCAGCCACAGAGCATGGGGAGAGAGCCTGACACAAGGCAGCGAATAGTTGTGTGTGACAAAAGGAAAATTAAGTGTAAAAATAAAGCTTACCCCTTAAGCTGATGTCTGTTTCCGTCCCTTCCTTGGTCCGCTTCACACTTGATCTTTATAGTTCCATGTCTTCGTCTACTGATGAAGATATTAGAAACTTTGTGGAACCATTAGAACTCCCTAAATTGACGACTGAGCAAAATAATTATCTTGATTCTGAGATAACCTTGGAGGAGCTTGGTATGGTAATTAAGGCTTTGCCTACAGGCAAGGCTCCGGGGCAAGATGGTTTGCCGCTGAATTTGTTAGATCTTATGCTACAGAATTGGCTCCACTTTTGCTAGAAGTTTATATGGAATCATTAAATAATGAAAGCTTCCAACAACCATGACACAAGCCTGGATCATTCTGATACTTAAAAAGGACAAAGATCCAAGCGAGTGTAAGAGTTACCATCCAATTTCCCTGAACAAGCTAGGCGTTAAAATATTGTCAAAAATTCTGACTAACCAATTGAGTAAAGTTATGACATCTCTTATACATATAGATCAGGTGGGGTTTATTCAGGGCCAAAGCTCTTCTGATTACATTAGGCATTTCATCAATATCATGTGGTCAGTGGCAAATGATCAGACTCTGGACACTGCCATATCACTTGACCCCAAAAAGGCATTTGAAATGGTAGAATGGGATTATCTTTTTAAGATTTTGGAAATATATGGGTTCGGGAATACTTTTATTGGATGGATTAGGTTACTTTAGAGACACCCGGTAGCAGCGGTACAAACAAATGGATTAATTTCAGATTATTTTACCCTGTATAGGGGAACCTGGCAGGGTTATCCTCTTTCCTCATTATTGTTCTGTCTTGCCCTGGAACATTAGCAGCCGCGATAAGAAGGGAAGATACTTTTCCAGGGGTGATGGCAGGAGGTGTGGCACATCACCTTTTTCTTTACGCTGATGATATTTTATTATTCGTCTGCGACCCCACTAGATATATGCATTGCCCCCACAGAATTATTAATTAATTTTCTAAGTTCTCAGGATACAGAATCAATTGGTCTATATACGAAGCTTTGGCTTTGACAATGTACTGCCCATTAACGGTTTTTCAGCTGGGCGCCTTTCAGTGGCCCAAACAGGGCATTAAGTATTTAGCCATTATATTTCCAGCAAATTTGTCTGATTTAGTTAAAGTTAAGTTTGACCCCCTAATAAAAAGGTTTTCGATAGATGTGGGCAGGTGGGCTTCATTACATTTATCTATGATTGGGAAGGTTAATGTTATTAAAATTTTTGATTTGTATTCCAAAATGTAACTAACCAGTTACAATCTCTCCCTGTAGATGTCCACCTCTCTTATTTCAAGCAATTTGATAGCATAACGAAGTCCTTCATTTGGATTAGTAAATGTCCCAGATTACATTTCAACAAGTTACATATGCTGATTGACAAAGGCGGGCTAGGCCTACTCAAGATTTTGTTTTATTATTATGCATTCTTTCTCAGACATTTGGATCATTGGTCTCTTCCACCTGAGAGCCCCTCCCTGGTTTTGTATTGAACAGGAAGTTCTGGCCCCTATTTTGCCATTGCAAAGAAATAGAGGGGGTTAAATATTGATTTTTTTGGTATACATTTTTCTTTTCTTTGTTTAATAGATGCATCAAAAAAAAATTTAGCACAAAATAAAAAAGCGATAAATCGGTCGACCACTACAAAATATGGTCCAACATTTGCAGTTACTTTTGAAACTCTGAAGAAAGTTATAAGTTTCACTCTAAATAAATGTATACAATAAATAAATACAATTTAAAAAAAGCAAATACATGTTACCTAAACTCTCTTTGTTATTAAACATTTTGCAAGGACACATAGAGGCAAATAAATGAATTCATGTAGTGATACTTTGCAAACAAATCCATTTTGGCATTATGAGTATCTATCTATCTATTAGGGGTGTAAAGTATCTCTGTAAAAAAACAAACCACACGGTACATCACCCATGGTTCGGTAAGCATTTGCATCTCTAGTTTAATAATGCATCTGGATGATACACATTTGCAAAGAAAGTAAAGCACCAAATAGACACGCTGTCATATGATGTAGCTGAGATGAGAAGGGAGGCAATGGATCTAATCGCAGGCTTTTAATAAAGATGATGATGGTGACACAAATACACGTGCGAATATGCACAGAACAATGAACCATAAACTACAAACGTATGGGTTACACAGACTGACAAAGAATGAAAAAAAACATGAGGGTATATATATACAAACAGGTGTTGATGAGGGAATGGAGAACAGGTGAGGAAGATGGGGAATAGATGGCTGTGATGAGGGAAGTGCATCATGTGAAATGTATCCCCCCCTCAAAGGGTGACTCCTGGCACCCACAGACAGAAGAGGAGGGCAAGAAGATGCAGATGATTAGGAAGGATAAAGGGGACTATAATGAGGTTCAGGAGGAATTGGCTGACGATCAGGTGGACAGGGAGGGGTCTGGGAATGATCAGGAGGCCTGGGAGCAATAAACCATAAACTACACATGGGTTAAACGGACTAGAACTGGCAAAGGGTGAACAAAACATGAGGGATTATACAAACAGGTGTTATTGAGGGAATGGAGAAAAGGTGAGGAAGATGGGGAACAGATGGCTGTGATCAGGGCAGTGCATCATGGGAAATGTAGTTCATGGTAAACTGATGACAGATTACAAAAAACGATATCAAAATAAGAGTCCTTGAGAACATAACAGTGACACACTGTGACACACGCGCAGTTGTAGCCTCCGCTAATGCACTCATATGGCTCTGTAGATGGACACACTCCGCCTGTGTTTCACTTTCTAGAGCGAGAAGTTGTCCTGTTAACTGTATGTTAAATCAGCTGATAACATCACAGTTCTGTATGCATTAATGTGAAGTTGAATTGTTCTATTTCACAATTTGTTGCTCTGCATCAAGGTTTTTCAGCTCAGGTGTCACAAATCGACATTCTGATGAAGTTCACAACGACTTAATGTGACAGTTACACCTGATTCCAGATTGTTTTTCACCTGGAAAAGTTTCAGCACTTGATAAACAGTGAGTGTTTCCCCCTTTTGCTGGTGTGCAGACAATAATTACACAAGTTAAATACTGAATCATTTAAAAATCAAACCATCCCGAAAAAGTCCTATAATCTGTAGCATTCGCTACCTCATGGAAAGTGAACCTGCCCAGACAGAATTATGCATTTTCCATTGATTAAGAATAGGCCTACTATGTTGCAGGCAGTGACAGAGATGATTTTTGTTTGACTTTAATGTGCTTTTATCATTTGAAGATCTATGTGTTGTGCTATTTAGGCTCATAGCACACTGTGCACTTTATTCCCCGCTATCTAAGATTGTGTTTGGCGCATCCATGGCAATAAACATTCTTTATCCTTGAGTTCCGACACCTGACAAATAACAGAATAACTGCTCGTGAACTCTGGTGGTACAAAAGGTTACTGTGTACATATTTAGGGTATTAAGGCATCTTTTGCTTTATCAATAAACATTAAATGCATGCAGGATCTATACTGTTGCACAAATCCTGTCACTTACAGTATTTTAATTTAAACCATCAGCTTTGTAAACAGCCTGGTTAAACTGCACCTTAGTGACTTGGTGACTGAACATGTAATTTTTGCAACTCTGACCTAGAACCTTAATCTCTAGAATATAACCACCCAAATCCATTTGTTTTTCCACATATTTCCTTCTCTGGTTGCCACCACCAAGCAATATATGAGATATTACTATGAAAACACTGGTGTAATTCTATGTTTGTACTGTCACATGGTTTAACATGATACACATATACTTAACCTATGATTGATAGCTTTCATTACTCTTGCTGGCTCACATCAGTATAGAATAGACATAGCTTTGAGAATAGCTTTCGATACACTATGTTCAAATAAATAAACACTTCCCAGGCTTTATTTCATGAGAAAATATGTATTGTCCATCCTCTGAATCTATAGGAGAGGGCATATGCCCTCAGTCGGTTCAAAAAAAGGTCTCTTTGTGGAGGATCAGCTCTGTCTGCTTGGTGGAGGTTCAGCTCTGTCTGATTCTGTATAACACAAAACCATCCTGAAAGTCTGGAGATCTGACAGTGGCTTGACGTTGAGCTGTGTTAATTACAGTAATAGCACAAATTCTCATTAAGACATTGTTTATGTGCCCTGGGGCTTTGTGGAGTCCAAGTGGCGCTCTTGCTCACTCATATACCACTGTGTCATTTTGCTCATCGCAACGGCAATGGCCTTGTTAGTGTAGACAGCTGTTTCTCCCAGCCACAAACAAGGCCATGGCAGAGAGGGCAGTCTCCACTGGGTCGGGAGAGGCACTCAGGACTAAGGATGGCATGCAAGTGTGTGCCCCCACTGCATCAGAAATAGCACTGTGCCACAAGTCGGGCTAATGTTAATAAGTAACCAGTGGAAGAGGAATAGGAACAGGGTGCCCTAGGACACATCATTCTCACTACTCCCACCCTTTTTCCCCAGAGACCCCCACAATGTGCCCATGTGGCAGGCTTCCATGTACCCTCACCCTTTTCTAAAGCAAACATGTATACTACCAGAAATGATTGCCAAAAGCATCAGCAGTGGAATTTGGATCTTAAATTAACCCTTCCATTCAACACCAGACACACATAAACAGAGACTCTGCAAGAGCATGCTCTTGAATATCTTATCAGAGAAGCATGCCTACTTAATAAAATGAAGCTCAGGTGAGAACATAGGTTTAAATGGCTACTCTATTCCACTGCTGGCATAAGGAATCCTGTTCTTCCCAAAAGGGCAGTGAAGGCCATGGATATTCTAGAGGAGCTCTATGTTCCCTCTCCAAAATCCCTCTAAATCTGGGAAAAACTCTGAGTGGCAGTCAGCATGTACTAAACTCAATTTTAGAAGCTGGCATAGTATTCAAACCCAGTGATGGGATATATCTGATCTCCTCTCTCTCTCTCTCTCTCTCTCTCTCTCTCTCTCTCTCTCTCTCTCCCCAACACCACTCCCACAACCTTTGGTTTTCACACACTTTCAAACTGTGAAATGTAGGTTCAGTTAGGTTTGTTAAAAAGTATATTATCACTATCAGCTGACAATATTTAAATCACCAGTTTAGCCATGTCTAAAGAAACATGGCTGGGCTGTTACAATAAATGGGAATTAGAAAATCTAGTTATAGTACATGGTATTTCATTTGAGTGTGTTGGCTATAAAAGCTATAATTTCACTATCATCTCAAGGATCTAGCTAAAATTGGTATTCTTTGTGAATAAAAGAGAAAAAGATTCATTCGTCATAAAGGCAGAGCCTAATTGCAGTCAATTCTGAGCAAACTTAAATTCAATTTTATGCCTATTAAAATGAATATGCAGTGCGTTTCTCACCATCATTGCTTTGAGCATGTAGATGAGAACAAGGGAATAACTTCATCCTTATTAAATAGAGGGGAGTTTATTTGGCCCTGTTGTAGCCGGGCCACTTTGATTTTGGCACAGATTGAAAAGAAGAGCAGCTGGAGGAGAAATCAAGTTGAAACCAATCCTCGGAACATTGACAGAAACGTGAGTGTAATAATATTTAATAATTAAATTCGCACAAACAATGTCGGGCGAATAAAGTAATCTGCCAAAAAATGTGCACATGTCATTTGTATAATTGACACTGGTCCCCCCTCACCATACCATCATCCCCATTCAGCAGACCCCCCTCCCCCATAAATGAATAATGAATATAATAAAAGATGTTGCTAAAATTGGGCACAATAACTGCAAAATTTCATCAAGGCCCCCGCACTCTGATTAATCTGCTCTTGCAAATCAGCACAGTGAGGAGAGAGAGGGCGGGAAGCGCGTGATTAACAACGCCGGGGACCGTTGCGCTGGGCACGCTGCCCTACGTGTGAGCCGCCCCTCCGTGCGCAGCTGCTGTGCTCACAATGTCTGGTGGTGCTGCTGCCCGGAGGAACACAACCAACTTTCCGCTGCCTTAATTTGTAATGCCGTTAACCCCTCATGTACCGGTCCATGGTTTAAAGCCTCATTAGGCACTTTCCCTTTCGTATTCCACCCCAAGCGCACATCTTGCTTAAATTAGCTGCAGTGTAGACTACCTTGGAAACAAATGAGGAAGCCTGAGGCTTTTTTTCTGGTTTATGGGGGGTTAGTGGTATATGTTGTCCCCAACTCAAGATGGTTAGAGGCTGGTTCTTTAAATGATTCAGTGTATGATGAAATAGAAACTAATTTAGGTTATTCGAAACTGGATTACAGTTTGTATCTGTATGATTGTTTGCTGGCATTAAATATTTCTTGTGCCACATTCTCATTGATTTAAAAGTAGTTACAGGCTGGGTTGTCCTTCAAATCATAAAGACTGCATAAAATACTGTTTGAGTGTGGTAGAGCATAGGTGTATTCCTGCCATTTAATTTGATGTGTAAACACAGCATGAAGCCAGAGGCTACACAGACCTCCTGTGTAAACGCTAAAGGAAATGTGACTCGACAAGTGTTTCTCCAAAGTCCCTTTCAAGGCCAGTCAATCCACTCAACAGCCATCTTTAGAATGCTCCGGGCAGCTATGTTCTATGGATACAAGTGACATAAAAGTACGGAGCCTATCTACTTGAATGGGGAAAGACTGAAATCTCCAAAACGTTTGGTCAAGATTATGATCAAAGATCATCATCAGTAAAATCTGAATTGATTATTGTGCTTCTTTAGTTCAGATCACGCTAAAAAACTATATTTTTCAGGCTGGTCCAGCTAATGTGCAATCTCGAGTTGATTGACAGGTGATGTCTGTACCAAAAGGTGATTAGCTCTTTTACCTGTAAGGTGGGACTTCTATTTCTACATCCGCCATATTAGCATATATTCAATTTCTCCCATTTAGTTTAATTTCAAGTGGTTCTTCTAGAGCTAAATAGTCTTTGTTTTCTCTCCCTCCCTCTCTTGGTCAATAAGCTGAAACTACTGCCATCATTTAGATAAAACTGTGCTCATTTACCAGGTCTGAAAAGCAAGCTCAGATAAGATTTATATTTTCTCTTTGATACTTCTAATTGACTTTGTCTTAGCTTGATTCAATTCATAATTATGGAATACTGTTTATTGTTGCCAAATGGTATACAGCATGCATTTGATCTGCTGCAGTCTGTTGGAGGGTTTTGGAGGTCCAGCAAGGAGTGTACTGTCCTTTTTCATCACTGTCCACTACCTTAAAGCACAGCATGCATGCTCCAATGTAGTCAGTTAAGATGCTTCCAAAATATGGTATATATGGTGTAAAATATGGGATATGTGCATATTGACCTGTTTTGTTTTTTCTTGTTTTTTAGATCCATATTTAATTACCTTGAATTACACAGACATCATTTATTTTCCTTTTTTATCATAATTATTTTATGTTAGAGACCTTTTTGTGATTAAGTGTCGAAATTATCGTTAATCGTTAGTTGGTAGTAGCAATAAGGTTGAGTAATGAATTTGGGTATTATAGATACCTACCCCCCCACCACCCCATAATCAAAAAGACAACAAATGAAAAAACAACAGATGGGCGATGAGAGCACTCTCAATGTGTGAGTTCGCAGTTGCCATTTGCCCAAATGCTTAAATACACATTCTGTGTGATTCACATTGAACACACATTCAGAGCAATTCTATGAGACAAATATGGGGATATATACAAACACACACACACACATATATATATATATATATATATATATATATATATATATATATATCATTCTCTATCACACCCTCTTTCTCCCTCTCACTGATCATCAGTCTGCTATTTGTAATGACAAAAAGTATTTAAGATATTAAATGGTCAGTTCTTTAAGATATCGTTCAGATATCAGAAATCTGTCTCAAATCTTCATAAAGTTATTGTGACAATTACACCCACCTTCCTAATAAAACATACAGACTCAGAGGGAAATGAAGCCCCCTGATGAATACAAGGATATTGTAATGCAAGTCCTTTATTTTAGCTATTCTGAAATAAAATACAGACACAACACAATAAGTGGTACAATTGTAGATCTAATTAAAAGATGCACTAGTCAGTTTAACCCTGAACAGTCAGGATGTACAGAAATAACATTTTAAAAAGCAAATGCCTTAATTTTATGTCTGACAGAATACATGTGTTTACTGGTAATCATTTGGATATTATATGGATAATAATTAGTTTTATATCACCACTCAATAAAAATGGATGTAAATGGATCAAGTTAGTTTTGATCAAAATAAATGAATGTATTAAAAGTAACTAATGAGAGGAGAGCTCAGAGCTATGCAGAACAAACTTAGTGTCAGTAACAGCTATACCCCCGGGCCTCTCACTGTGCTGTTATTTCCGCAGGCAAAGCTGACCTCAAGTCAGTCCACTGCAGCATTAACACCTTTGACATCATTAGCACTATAATCCTCCACTCATTAATGTATTAAAAAAGGCTATGGACATCTGTGAGTGTTGAAAGTTCCTTTGCACACAAAGCACATATATGAATGACACTTTCCCTTATTTAATGACAACAGCCTTCCTCAAGCACCCAGCAAAGATCATTCATGACTTAATATTCCCGCAAGCCAGCAGCACCGTTGCCTTTCTTGCAAATTCCATACAATTAGTGGGCTCTCACATAGCCGGAGACATCATTTTATTTTAACCTCCTCTGTCCAATTAACAAAATGTAGGTTGGAAAATAAATGGCAGACGCCGGGGCAAATTAATTATGTGTCCTGCAAGATGTTAGCCAGCAAGCACCATACCGAGCTGCCATTGGAGGCGAGGCTGTGTGTGTGCCATATGGCTTGTGTGAGAGCGGACATCCTTTGGTTTGCAGCAGTGAACCTCATGGATATCTCAGAGATCTTCTCACTTGGATTTGTTACTTTGTTTTTCACTATCACTGCATAGAATTGCATGCCCTCTGTAAACAAGAACAACAATATGTAATTGGATATGTAATGCTTTTAAAATTGCTAGAAATGACAAAAGCTTCTCAAAATATGGGTACCATTATATTTTTTGTTCTTATATGTCCTCTCTGTGTAATATAAACGTTTAAACATGATTAGTGTTTGTTTTGCTGTGCAATACCACCCTCTAGAGGTTACATTTTGAATGATGTTTAATTTGTAATTTTTTTTCATAAAGTAGATTTAATAACATGTAAATTTTTTAATAAAACATTTTACATTTTTCGGGTTGTTAGAACTGAGTGGATATTTTCATATTAATCGTAAGGGTAGGAAACACTAAAGCAGAGTTTTATTTTTATTACGCAATCAAACATTTTGTGGGAGAAGAGACTTGTCAGAGCTTTGCATCAGCATCAAAAACTTCGAAATGCATTAATTTTCTTAGTAACTGCATACATTGAAACAGATCCCTCTTAGTCTAAATATTTGATGCATTTTTTATAATCTGAGCTGGCTCAGTTAGTGTATATAAACATGAGGTGTGTTCTGCGTCATTGCTCAGGTGGCGGATTTGTAAGCTAGAACTCATGAATGTCACAACATCCCTGTTTGTACACTGGCTCATTCTGTGCTTGATAAACATAACTACTGCCATCTGCTTCAGATAAAAAGAGAAGGTGGATTACACATTGTGTTCTCAACCATTTCAAATATGGCACATGCAAAACTGGAATAAGTCAAGATCTGAATAAAAATAGCTTATTCATGACCAATGATACACACATAAGCCCAACCACACCTACACAAGAACGCTTCTAGTGTAGGCCTAAATCAATTCATTCTTTCTTGGTCTTAAGCAGATATTGTATCCGCCTAAAGCTAACACAGACACATCTATTGGTTGTTTCCTTGAAAGATGATAAATATAATTCCAAGTGACTGATTGTTGAAAAATGCTCTATAGTAAAAAGGTGGGCAGTTATCTACCCAGATGCTACATAATCATTTGTGAGCTTTAATTATGTTATGAAACATCTCAACATCTCAACTTACACGTGAAAAACCTGAACACTACACTCTGGCCAGTAAGCTAGAGTTTTTTTTTTACCCTATTTATGAACATTTGAGTTGACACAGGTAATTATTTACAGTTGTGATTTGCTCTCGTTAATATGGAGATTAAATTAGGTGCTGTCGCCTTTAAACCTGACATTGACAGCCGTCGTGCTTTAAAGTTGATCCCTCGCTGCACATTCAGAGGGGATTAAAGGGTGAAAATGTTTTGAATGTGTATAAAAATGGATATCTGGGAAAAGCTGTGGATAAACGAGATGGGGAAATGGTTTAGAAAACCTCTGAATAAATGGTCAACACCTGCTGTGTTTTGAATAGTTTTATTTTCATTGGTGGATTTTGTTTCCTTCCTCCAACAGATGGAATATTAATAAGAATCAAATTATAAGTGCTTTTATTTGTTGAAGAATGTAAAAATAAAACAGAAAGGTAAAAAAAACCAACCTCTGTATTTAAACATGTTCAAATGTATCAGATCGATTCAGACCTTGACATCATTATGTAGCATGGTAGTGAGTAAAGTTTAGAAGCATACCGTAAAACCGATTTTATTGTCTGTATTTCCCATGTGGTGTTTGCAGAAGTTATCCACATCTAAATCACATATGCATTCACTTGTGCAAAAACCATGCAAACTATACAATACAATGAACCATTGAATTTGAAATGGCAAACTACCTTCCTACTATTTCTGCCTTAGATTGAAATGGCAGAAGTAGTAAGAGTAGTACGGGTAGTATTCTATTCCAAACTCAGCCATAGTATGACACATGAGTCCAAACATTCGCTATGGCAAAAAGTGTGTGGACGCCCAAACATTTATGTACTTGTTGAACATTTACTGTAATTAAATGTAATTTAAATTCAAAACCATGTGCATTAATAGGGAGTGGGTCTCCCTTAACAGCTTCTGGTTTTCTGGGTAGGCTTTCAACAAGATGTTGGAACATGATTGTGGCAAATTTCTCCAAGAAACAACAGCATCAGTGAGGCCTGGCTCATAGTTGTCATACAAGTTCATCCAAAAGGTGCAATGGGTTTCAGGTCTAGGATTGTTCAGGCCAGTCAAGTTCTTCCACAACAGTCAACCATTTCTTCACGGACCTCTGTTGCCACAAAGTTAGAAGCAAAGTCTAGAATGTCACTGCACATTATAGCATTAAGATTTGTGTTCAGACCCTTCACTGGTATTAAGTGACCAAGCCAAACATGTTATTTAGAAGGGGGTGCACAAATACTTTTTCGCTATGTTTTGTATCCCACACTTTTTCTGTGTATATGAATTGACCTTGATTACTGCTTTTAATTGTAAGGTACAGATTCCATCATCATCATGCATAAACAAAGAAGGGTCATAGTGCTAACAGCTCTAAGGGAAATGTTGTTTGTGGTTAGTTGAAAGGAAGATTTTGTCAAAGAGTTATCCATGGCTGAGTTTGGATATTATACTACCATATTGCACTTACTACTCTGCCATATGTGTCTATGGCATAAAAAGTATGAGTAGTATGAAAATCATTCATTAATTTGATGTTAGGTATGTACGGTGGCCCAGGGGTGCACAACACATCCAAATTAGAAAAGAAAATAAAACTTTACGAACTAAACACTACGGAAATACAGTAAGCCAAAACACAACGAAATTACGCCACAACTCAATGAAACTGAGCTACAACAAAAGGAAACTGAGCTACAACACAATGAAATTACGTCACAACTCAATGAAACTGAGCCACAACACAATGAAATTAAGCTACAACACAACAGAATTAAGCCACAACTCAATGAAACTGAGCTACAACACCATGAAATGAAGCTACAACTCAATGAAACTGAGCTACAACACAATGAAACCGAGCTACAACACAATGAAATTAAGCTACAACACAAATAAACTGAGCTACAACACAATGAAATTAAGCTACAACACAAAGAAACTGCGCTTCAACACAATTAAGCTACAACTCAATGAAACTGAGCTACAACACAATGAAATTAAGCTACAACACAATGAAACCGAGCTACAACACAATGAAATTAAGCTACAAAACAAATAAACTGAGCTACAACACAATGAAATTAAGCTACAACTCAATGAAACCGAGCTACAACACAATGAAATTAAGCTACAACACAAATAAACTGAGCTACAACACAATGAAATGAAGCTACAACTCAATGAAACCGAGCTACAACACAATGAAATTAAGCTACAACACAATGAAACCGAGCTACAACACAATGAAATTAAGCTACAACACAAATAAACTGAGCTACAACACAATGAAATTAAGCTACAACACAAAGAAACTGCGCTTCAACACAATTAAATTAAGCTACAACTCAATGAAACTGAGCTACAACACAATGAAATTAAGCTACAACACAATGAAACCGAGCTACAACACAATGAAATTAAGCTACAAAACAAATAAACTGAGCTACAACACAATGAAATTAAGCTACAACTCAATGAAACCGAGCTACAACACAATGAAATTAAGCTACAACACAAATAAACTGAGCTACAACACAATGAAATTAAGCTACAACACAACGAAATTAAGCTACAACACAATGAAACTGAGCTACAACACAATGAAACTGAGCTACAACACAATGAAACTGAGCTACAACACAACGAAATTACGTCACAACTCAATGAAACTGAGCCACAACACAATGAAATTAAGCTACAACACAACAGAATTAAGCCACAACTCAATGAAACTGAGCTACAACACCATGAAATGAAGCTACAACTCAATGAAACTGAGCTACAACACAATGAAACCGAGCTACAACACAATGAAATTAAGCTACAACACAAATAAACTGAGCTACAACACAATGAAATTAAGCTACAACACAAAGAAACTGCGCTTCAACACAATTAAATTAAGCTACAACTCAATGAAACTGAGCTACAACACAATGAAATTAAGCTACAACACAATGAAACCGAGCTACAACACAATGAAATTAAGCTACAAAACAAATAAACTGAGCTACAACACAATGAAATTAAGCTACAACTCAATGAAACCGAGCTACAACACAATGAAATTAAGCTACAACACAAATAAACTGAGCTACAACACAATGAAATTAAGCTACAACACAACAAAATTAAGCTACAACACAATGAAACTGAGCTACAACACAATGAAACTGAGCTACAACACAATGAAACTGAGCTACAACTCAATGAAATTAAGCTACAACTAAATGAAACTGAGCTACAACACAATGAAATGAAGCTACAACACAACAAAATTAAGCCACAACTAAATGAAACTGAGCTACAACACAAAGAAACTGAACTTCAACACAATTAAATTAAGCTACAACTAAATGAAACTGAGCTACAACACAATGAAATGAAGCCACAAAACATCGAGAAAATGCAGCAAAACAGGAAATAAGCCACAACACAACAAAATTGAGCTACAACACAACAAAATTAAGCCACCACACAACAAAAAGGCTGCAGCAAAAGTGAAAATAAGCCACAGCCCACACCACTACAAAAATTATCCACAACAAAATGAAATTACAACGCAATGGAAAAGCCACAGCACAAAGGAAACAAGCTGAAACACAACATAATCAGTCACAACACAATTAAGGTACAACAAAACAAAATTAAGGCACAATGCAACAACAAAAGAAATATTTCATGTGTTGAAATGTAATGTTCAATTTAAAAAAAACACACGGTGATGGAGAAGATTAAAATATTTGTCAGTGACACATTTTCAGCTTTGCTGTTTGTGAGATTTTTAGTCTTTTCAGCAACCGGGCCTTCTTACTTAAAGTGTAATGTTGTTAATATTACTTGTCAGAAACTTGATTTACTAATTTACTCACCCTTGTGTTGTTCCAAACCCACATGATCCTCTCTTTAGGCTCTCAGGAGATTTTTTTTATGAATGTCCTGGCTGCTCTTATACATAATAAAAGTAAATCGGGAATGGGTCTATTTAGCTCCATAATAAAATAATAATAATTAAAAAAAAAAACATCCCATAAAGTATAGTAAAAGTATCATTAAAGTAGTCCATGGGTAATTTTAAAAAAAATGGTGACTTTCAGATGTACAAAATATTGATATTTTTAATCTAGTTCAGTTTAAAAGCTACTTTTATTCATAAAGGACAACTTTACTGTTGTTTTTTACTGTTGTTCTTACTTATTTTGTTATTAAACAATGTAACCTGTGCAAGGCCATAGATTTAGCTTGAATATGGTGGGGGGGGAATTACATATATGAGGAAATTACAAATATGTAAGTCTTTACCAAAGCTCTGAAAAGAAAAACAAAAGGCAATTATGGATAAAAAAAAATGGTGCATTAGCGCTATTTGGTACCATTGAAGACAAACGTGCATATACTAATGTTACTAACTGCAAAATAATTTTTACGAATTTTGTGATATTTTATGCTAAGCTCAAGATTGTTGCTGATGAACCACAAAGCCTGATAACTGATATTAGTAGGGCCTTTATTTTTGGAACATGCACATTATCTATAACATTATCAGTGGATATATATCTGTGTATTGTGTTCAAAACTGATCATTAGTACAAAATGATGTAACTCACCAATATCTTCTAAAGCAGCTGATGACTGCAACCACAGTCCAAACTTAGAATATCACGTTGTAATACTACATATAGCCACTAGATAGCGCCATATACATGGTAAAATCCAAATGAAAGTAATCAGTCGCCCAAATTGAATTTTTCCTAATACTGAAATTATTGGAAAGTATCAGTAGCAATACAGTACTGTGCAAAGGTTTTAGGCAATAAAGATGTTTCACAAAAACATTTGTCTTAAGATGGTTATTTATATCTTCAGCTTTAGTGTGTCAATTGTTCATACAGTTTAGACTTCCAAACACTATTTTGCAAATAGAAAAGATTAGAATAGAAGAACAGGATGCTCTGCAAGAGATGGCATTGCCCCCACAGAGCCCCCCACTGAACATTGAGACAGCCTCAAAATAATATGTATATATACAGGGTTTGGAGGATTACTTTTTAAATGTATTCCACCACAGATTAAAGAGTACATGCTGTAAAATGTAATTTATCTAGGATAGGAAAAAGAAGCACCAAAGAGGAAAATATTTTAACAAGGTTAAGAGTTGGGCATACCATGCTGAATAAAACTTTAAAATTAATTAATAAACATCCAACAGGACTGTGTAAGCATTGTGGAATAGAGGAGTCAGTAGAACATGTTATTTGTGTCTGCCAAAAGTATTTCAATGAACGAGAAATAATGAAAAGGGAACTTAGAAAGTAGGGAGTGTAAGAAATAAAGCTTAAAAATATACTTATTCATGGAATAGAGAGTTTATTCCATTATCTCAAGAAAACAGAGTTAATTAAGAGAATTTAGTTAGGGTTTTTTTTTTTTTTCACGCAATGTGTAAACTCTGGTCCACACTCCAACACAGTAGGTGGCGATAATGCACCTTAATGTTGGTGCCACCCACCATAAAACCGAAGTAGAAGAAGAAGAAGAAGATGTAATTTATACCATAATCCGTTAGATTACTCAAAGTCAGTAATATCACCGTGCAGCTGGGTCCAACTACAGTTTTGCCTTCCAAAATGGTCAGAAATCTAGGGGTAACCATTGATGATGAGCTAAATTTCACAGACCACATTTCAAAAACTGCAAGATCTTGTAGATTTACACTCTACAATATCAGGAAGATAAGACCTTTCCTCTCTGTACATGCCACACAACTGCTTGTTCAGTTCAGTCACATAACGAGACAGGACTACTGTAACACTCTCATTACAGGCCTTCCTACATGTGCTATTAGACCTCTCCAAATGATCCAGAATGCAGCAGCACGTCTGGTCTTTACTGAACCTAAAAGAGCACATCTTACACCATGCTTTGTCTCTCTCCACTGGCTGCCGGTTCATGCACATACTATATTCAAGGCCCTGATGCTGGCATACAAAACAGTCACTGGGTCTGCTCCAGCATACCTAAAAACATTTATGCAGAGCTACGTTCCCACCAGAAGCCTGCGGTCGGCTATGGAACGTCGCCTTGTCGTACCAAAACAAAGAGGCACCAAAACACTTTCCAGGACTTTCAGTTTCATCATGCCACGTTGGTGGAATGACCTTCCCAACTCAATCCGTGAAGCTGACGCACTCTCTATCTTCAAAAAATGGCTAAAAACACATCTTTTCCAAAAGCACTTAACTAAAAAAAAAAAATATTTACAATTCTGGTTGCACTTAAATACTATTCTGATGATAGTGAAACTTTGTAGTATGGCACTTTTCGTACCACTCTCTCCTAAAGATGATTCACTTTTGTAAGTCGCTTTGGATAAAAGCGTCTGCCAAATGAATAAATGTAAATGTAAATATTCTAAATACTTTGGATTACTTCTTCAGCACTGGTAGATTTTTTTCGCTTGTTTTGACTATAAAAACTCTGCCAGTACAGGAAGAAAAATTACAAATGTTAAAAATACATTCTCTGAAAAACCTCAATATCTTTTGCAGTGTTGTTTCTAAAACAATATAAATCAAATTGATCTTGTTTTCAGGATTTTTAGATATTTAAAAAAAATATATATATATATATATATATATATATATATATATATATATATATATATATATATATATATATATATATACAAAAATTATCAAGAATATGATTTGTGCCCTAATATCAAAGGTCTTACTATAAAAAAGAAATTATGATGTAATGTGAATTTACTTGTTAAAAAAAATATGATTGTGTCTGGTGTAAAATGTAAAATGGCTAGATATAGCATTTTAGCTTAGCGTAAAGCTGACAATTTACACAAGATTTATTTCTATTTCTTCTGCTCCACATTTACTTCAACTTAATTATCTGTCTGCTCGTATGAATGTAACACATCTTAAGAAAGTGTTTCACCTATGGTGGCATTCTAGCTGTCAGTTTGTCCAGATACTCAAATGACTTCATGCTTCCTGTAGTCTTGTCGAGCACTTCTCACACAATTTACAGTCTAGCTGTTTCCACAAAAGCTCAATGAGGTTAAGATACATAACACTCTTTTACAATTGTCTGTTGTCCAATGTCTGTGTTTCTTTGCCCACTCTAATCTTTTCTTTTTGTTTATCAAAAGTGGCTTTTTCTTTGCTATTCTTCCCATAAGGCCTGCACCACTGAGTCTTCTCTTTACTTTTGTACATGAAACTGTTGTTGAGCGGGTAGACTTCAATGAGGCTGTCAGCTGAGGACATGTGAGGCATTTATTTCTCAAACTAGAGACTCTGACGTGCTTATACTCTTGTTTAGTTGTGCATCTGGCCTTCCACATCTCTTTCTGTCCATGTTTGAGCCAGTTGTCCTTTGTCTTTGAAGACTGTAGTGTACACCTTTGTATGAAATCTTAATTTCAATGGTAATTTCAAGCATGTATGCCATCATTCCTCAAAACAATGATTGACTGATGAGTTTCTAGAGATAGCTGTTTCTTTCTTGCCATTTTTGAACTAAAATTGACCTTAAGACATACCAGTCTATTGCATACTGTCGCAACTCAAAAACAATCACCAAATAACTTTTGTGTTTCATATAATGGCAAGTGATGTTACCAAATTAGCAATTTAGCATGATTACTCAAGGATAAGGTGTTGGAGTGATGGCTGCTGGAAATGGGGCCTGTCAAGATTTGATCAAAATATACTTTTTTCAAATATTGATGGTGCTGTTTTTTACAACAGTAATGTCCTGACTTTAGCAGTTGAATGCCACTTTGGTTAAGTACCAATTTCCTTCCAAACAACAAAATCTGTACATTATTCCAAACTTTGGTCCACAAGTGTAAATATATATAAAGTATTGTAAACAGCACTCAGCAATATTTACACAGCCTGAAGTTTAATCAGGATACACTGTATCAATAAAAAAATGATACAATGCAATGATCCAACCAGACAATCAATCAATATTTTAGTAGACTGTACATCACTTATGGCTTGAATTTAACAAGTTAATTGTTTGCTATTTTAACAGTTTTTGTCAAATGATACTCAAAACATTACAGTTGTTTGTTAGTGTGTCAGAAGCTTATAACAAAGGGAAACCTCCCTTGTACTGTCTCCCACAGGTATGACAAGACACTGAGAAAATCCCTCCTTCACATATGATGCATCCCTGAGTTTGCTCTAGAGATGAGTCACTACCAACCAGTTCCCATTGCAACACAAATGCACAAATCAGTTGCTATTATTTCCTAGATTAACCCAGAGACTGGTTTTACTGGTTTTGCCTTGTGAATCAGTCTGTGCACAGAACTAATTAGACATTAACACCTTTTTTTGCCAATATTCTCTTCCCCATAATGTTGTAAACAGCACCATATGTTGAACATTAATAATATAACAAATATATTATATCAACAGTTGAAAACAGATAAAATGAAATGCGCAATTACTCATACAGCGGAACAGTATGTTTTGGCTTTCATTGGACTATTAACACTTTAACTTGCTTTAAGAGACTATCACTCTAAACGAGGAACTCTTGTAATTGTTGAATAGGGATGCTATTGCCTTTTCATGCTTCAATCTAAAATTTTTGACCTCACGTACTCATGGTTTTGGTGTAACCTATTATATGAAAAGCTACTGAAGATTATCATGTTTGATACTGAAACACATGGTCTAACACAGGAAGCCCAATTGTTACCACAGGAAGTTTCTAGCTTGTAGATCCTTGGGAGTTGGGGTGTCAATGGTGGTTACTGAGGTTTCAAACAGGAGACGACTCCCCATGGTATGAGGCAAATTTAAGAAACCCAAAGACATATAAGAAAACCAGGGAAATAAGTAGTGAGCAGATTCCCTTTATGAAGCTACTTGACAATGTAGGTGGAATTAAAGAGAGGATTTTTAGTATGCACATGATGCAAAACATTAATAGGCTACATATAAATGATACGATCCAAAGTGCATTTGAACAGCAGTGCTATTTCAAGTCATGTTACATGCACATGTTACAAGACATGATAACTTGATTTTTTATCAAGAAAATTCACGTTAGATCATAATTTCTTTTTTTATAGTAAGACCTTTGATATTAGGGAAAAAATTGTATTCTTGATAATATGTGTATTTATTTATTTTTGGTAAAAATATCAATAAATCCTGAAAACAAGATCTATTTGATTTATCTTGTTTTAGAAACAACACTGCAAAAGATATTAAAGTTTTTCAGAGAATGTATTTTTAACATTTGTATTTTGTCTTACTGTACTGGCAGAGTTTCTAAAGAAAACAAGTGAAAAAATCTACCAGTGCTGAAGAAGTAATCCAAAGTATTTAGTATACTTTACTGACCTTGAGTAATATAACGGAATACGTTACAAATAAAATTTACAGCATGTATTACATCTGTAGTGGAATAAATTTCAAAAGTAACCCTCACAAGTCCCAACCACACACACACACACACACACACACACACACACACACACACACACACACACACACACACATTCCTTATGGGTCTATTATTCTTTGGTCTAATTTCACTATGTGACTATCAAACCAAATTATTTACATACATAAATACATGCTATATTTGTATTTTTTGGTATTTCTTTTTGTATGGGGAAGTAATGTTTTTTCTACCTTTATCTGCCTATTTCTTGGTAAAGGTCTTGTAATAAATTAGTCATTTCAACATATTTTTCAAATTATTTTGACTCATATTCTGCTGTGCATAGTGTGTTTCCTGGCATATTGTGTTACTGTCTCAGGAGGACCAACAAACTTTAAGATATACATGTGTCAGTCGTATGATGGTTGACATTAAAGAACGTGGAGCCTTATCAATTCCTTTGTAAATATAAAGAACATATTTGGACACTACCACAACTATACTGGCATTTCATGAAGGTTATATAGATAACACTAAACCCCACCCATTATCAGTCATGTACAAGTTTAACTCCATACATATGGGCTATAGTGTCCTGTTACCTCCTGTTACTGTTTGATGTGTTATGTTGTGTGTTTTTGCAATTATTAAACATTATTGGTTTAGATGTAATTCGAAACGAGGGTTTAGTAACTATACAAGAAATGTTGAAACTATATTTGGCAGTGTGCAAGGATACTCATGGGAAAATGCTTGCATAGAGTTACTGATCACATGACTTGAAGTGTAGGATTTGACTCCAGCTGAGAGAGGAGTGGAGTGGAGTGGAGTGTTTCGTGTTCAACAATACAAGCATTCAAAACACTCGCCTTTCCACTTCACTAGACGTGGATCTGTCACGAGTAAAACACTGCATTGGTTTCCCGATATTTTCGAATCTAGTATATGCTTGCTTTTCATACAAGGAATTTAAACAAGGATACATCGGCTCCGTCATGAGAATTGGGAAGTTTGCCGGCTGAGCGATGGAATAAATGGTGGATCTGATGTTGTTTTCTTCAGTATCAGCAAGAAAGAAGAGCTCATTTGGAGAGAAGTAAAGAAGTGTAACTTCTTACTGACATTCCTCCTGTTTGCTCTCTTGAGTTTGATTCAAAGTTATTAAGAGGGAAGATGGCGGCCGATTCCGTGCAGGTGAGAAAATTATTTTCTCTTATTTACTAAACACACACTTCAGCATCGTTAAAGTACACTTTGATAGCGTAATCTATCTTTTCATACCGTAAAATAGCAATAGTCATTTTACGGATTAGTTAATGACTTTTAACTGTGTCTGAAAGGGTTAATGTGGCCTAGAAATAACGACACATAGACCAACTGTTGCTTCAATCCCAACCCATGGTTCATTACAAATAGATTGCATTACATATGTAATTACATTGTATTTACCTGACTAAATCTAATAGCGTGCAGAGTAGCGATTTCGATAAATTCTTCACATTTCAAAATGTTTGGTAGCTTTTTTTGTAGCGATTGTTGGCTTAAATGTGGCTCTCGTGTGTAACTGATTCGTTCTTAAATGTTACTTTGTTGCCTCTTCAAGTATCTGCCAACTGGATTGATTGTTAACTTGTTTTATAAAAAAGGACACTGAAGGATTTAAACTGAGTGTGTCTGTTACATGTATACACGATATAAATGTAGAAAATCTGGTGTCTGAGTGGTGAAAATCTGGAGTAAAAATCTATTTTTAGTAACATATCCTGAACCGTTCCAGACTGGCAACTCCCTTAAACACTGATACAAGGCAAGACATTGATGTCCGTTTTTGTTGCTTTATTTTAAGATTATCTTTTAAAAAGTTCTTAGTTTAACTTATTTTGTAAGTTACCTCATAAATAAAGTCAGCTTTCAAGGCTTCTAGCATATACATAAACATATAGCCTAGTGGTTTGCTTCAAAATATGTCAAAAGCCAGCACTAGATGGTATTAAGGTTTTGATTTAGTTTGGAAAGAACTCCCAGAAGCAAAAACCTGAGGCTTCTTGCAAATGGAACCTCCTGACATGTAAATGTCTCTTTTGCCATGCATAGGTTTTTTTAGACCAGCTTAACTTCATGTAACCATTGTTTTTGGATATTGTCGTCTTAATGAGTCTTTTGTAAAGTGTAAAGGCTTGTTCCCTCATATATAATGGCATTTTATGCTATTTTGCTTAGTTTCACCTTTTGTCTGTCAAAAAAAACTGGTCCAAAAACTGGTCCAGCTTGGGCTGTCACAACAGGTCTGTTTCCTCTTGTGAAATGGAGCAAAAAGAGTCCGTAACAACAATGAATATAAAACATTTATTCATTTAGTTTACATTTGTTCTTTAGTGAATTATAGTAAGCCATAGTACAACAAACGTTTTTTAATAAGGAGACAAAAACTGCTTCAAAACAATCCTGGTCAGAAAAATGGAGAGAGTAGTGAGTAGAGAGAGTAGTATTTTTATGTAATAAGCATCAGATTATATCAAGGAGTATAGACAGTGTAAATGGTTGTGAATCAAGCACTCTAATTTCATTGGGTCACAACTGAAACTCAGTAGGTTAACTGATTCTCTCAGCCTGAATGTTCAGAGGGACACCGACTGGTTGGTTTTGGCTGGAGTGTGGGACAAGTATGCTCTTCAGCCTGGCCCTTATCTAGCACTTAAACACCTGAGTTTCTGATGGAGAGAGTAAGAGGCATTAGCTCAGAAATGTCACAGCCTCAGGGTAGGAAGTTATATGTTGCTCTCCGGCTGGTCAGAATGCTCCAACAAACAGCAATGTTTTGAAAGTGCAACAAAACAACAGTATTTACACTTTTGGGCGGAACGAACCTGCAAATGCCTTACTTGCAGAGGGGTTACCAGGATATCATGTTTGGGGGGGGCATTTGGCTTGTTTGGGGGGCAACATAAACAATCGGCGCAAAATTAAGCTATACTACACACAATCTGTTTTAGTGCATATCTTTTTCTAAGCCAGGAACCCAGAGATAGGCACAGGGCCCCTATTAGACTATAGGGCTTAAACTGGATTTTTGTTGTGTCAGACCTCACTCATCTGCTAGCGATGGAAATATATGCACAAAACAATCCACTTTTAAATTGTAATTTATCATCAGATGCAGAGGCGTTTTCAGCATTGAAGGACATCCGGGGCTTAGCCCAGACAATTTTATTTTCACACTAGCAACCACTTCCCTGTCGTCCAAAGCTGGTGAGAGGGTATTCTTTGAGTTTTGCTCTGGTTGGGCCTGTTTCTACGAGTTCCTAAATCTTCCACTCTAGTACTATCCTCTCTCCTCCCTGAATCATCTGTGATGCAAAAGAACAGATACAGCACATAACTTATTGCAAATCAGCTTCAAACAACTAATTCATCAAGTGCTACATATGTCAAATTGTGGACCAATACCATTGAAGAAAATGTATTGGGAAGAGCAGATCAGTGGGATTGCCCTTAGATCTATCATGATTCTTGAATTTTCATGTACATTAACATAAAGTCATCACAAAAGAGTTATATTATAGTGAGTAAAGTGAGGTAAAAAAAATATTGAATTTAAATAATTTATATTTTTTGACATAAATAGTCAAAATGATGTATAAGATCCTAAGTTAAAGCAATACATGAATGACTTTAGTCTAAGTTCATTGACACACTATGGCATCGAACTGTATATAATTCTCATCATCTCTATGAGAATAATTCATCTGTCAAAATCCTTTCATTAGGATCATTGAGATAAACAATGTTTCACTTTTAACTTTCTCTAAAGTAAAGTGACTTATTAATTGTTACCAGTTTCCATGCCTGATTCTGGCACAGCTGCTGCTGCTGCTCCTCAGTCTGTTGCTCATCTTTGCTACACTCTACAAACCCATTTAATCAAATCAAAGTGTATATTTCCTACAAACTAATATCACAAAACAAGTCACACATACATTTTATGTTAATGCTTATTGGTTATCCTTAGCGAAAACAACACCTGATAAACAAGAAAAGTACGCCCCGAACGGGGCTCGAACCGCGGTCTCCGGCGTGAGAGGCGACTGCGTTAACTCGGAGCTACCAAGCTGCGTCAATCTAAATTGGTTAGAGGCTACAACTCTTGAGGTTTAGCCTACTGTGGGTGAAAGCCAGCTAGATGATGATCTTAAGACTTTAAGGACAAAAACAAATGTGAATTCTCACCCACTGACTTCTTTCGGAAAAATCCCCAAAGCCTCATTTGCTTAATTTTTGCTGTCTTTCCTGCTAATTGCGTTAACTCACCACTAAGTAACGTTAGTTGATGTCAACGACTGGGCAAGCTCCTCCTCTACCTGCTGCATATTCAACAGAGAGGAAGAAACGGAGTCGCCCATAGGCTACCGACAGCAAAGGAACTTATTCTATAGGCTAGATTATGCCTATGTCTATTTTTACAGGCTGTATGCAGTATGTGCAAAGCCAAAGCACAATGAAATAAGGCAACTTATGATTTTGGGGGTTTACATAGGCTTTTGTCCGGTTTCATATTTGTCAGTCAACTATTCAAAATACATTCGGGGCTACACTCAAAACATTCGGGGCTGAAGCCCCGGCAAAATCGGCTGCCGCCGCTTCTGATCAGATGGACAGATTATTTCTCAAATTCTCAGGGGAGGCAGAGCTTATCCTAGGAGAGGCACTGCCTCCCCCAGCCTCCCCTAGACACGCCCCTGCTTACTTGTTGTCTCTGCATATTAAAGGTCAAAGGATACTTCACTCGTCTGCGTTGCTGATCACTCCATGAACCGTAGGCATGGTGCCAATTTTGTCTTAAGTACAGCAGCGCAGCTTGACTGCGTATCTTGACTCGCGCACTTGGTCCTTGGCTGTGCGAGTTGTCTGTGTATTGTCTGTACTAAAAAAGTGTCACAAAAAGTATACTCACTAAAGCAACGCAGTCGGCCAGGCGCGATCCGATCTGGAATGCTCAAAAACAAAATATACCTGGGCCTTAAGCCGGGTTTGTTTTGCATACCACTCGGCATACTATTTAGGTTCTTTTGGTTGGTGTGAAATAGGAATCCAAGATTCATAATCGACAAGTTGGTTGGTTGTTTGACTGGCTAGTTGGCGTTAAGGATAATAATGCATAATTGGGCTCCGTTATGTTAACCTGACCCCGATCAGACACCTTTTTTTGAGATATACAGATATTCAACAAATAAATAGATGAAACAACTATAACATCTTATTGCACAAAACTATCAAAGTAAGAAAATTAAATTAAGAAGCTCCAATACAGAGCGGCACAAAAAGGCTTATGTGCATCCTGAATGCTGAATGAAGCGTTCCCGTGACTACATTTACATGGACACCAGATAGTGGCTTATTGCAAGAACGCAACTTATTGCGAGAATGGCATTCCCATTTACACGCACTGTGTAAGCAGCATACTCTTTACCTCTGTATAAATGCAGCTTTCTCTACAGTAACATAATTTCCCAGCGGTGCTTGTGTAAATAACAAACATAGTATCCAAGGAAGACTTCGCTATTTTATATTCCATTACTTTGCATTATTTCCAGATATTTCAGAGATGTTTCTGTTTGTTTCTGTTTCCTTAACTTTCTATGGTGACCTGCAGTTGAAAATTGTGGGGTTTCCCTCTTAAAACTCTGGGATTCCTCCAATGTTCCAGTGCATATACACGAATGTGAGGGACAGTTGATATTTTATATTGGTGTGTATATATAAGAGTAACGTTTATAGTGTACATGCATTTCCCTTTTCCCACTGTACTCTCGGAAATGTTTAATTATTTCCACTGTGTTGACTTGTTGTTGGGCTCCATCCTTTGACGTTTGTTTTCCAGTTTGTTAATGCATATGTGGACTCTTCAAAAACATGTAAGAACACAGTTTTTTCATTTACATGACCACATACATCGCGTTCTCCGGGAGAAACCCAGGTGTGTAAAACCGCTTTCTCTTAATCCCTTAAATGCCGCCAGGAAAACGTTGTTCTCATTTACATGCCGCTTCACAATGCCGCTTTCTGCAAAAACTAAGTTGGGAAGACAAGTCGATTAGCGATTAATCAGCGGATAGTTTTTAGAATTGATACTGAATAAAAAAACATTTAAAGTAGGTTTGCACCGATACCAGTAACTAGTATACTGGATAATGTAGCAGAAAAATTAACAGTAATTCCAGTCTTCATGTCCCAATCCCAGTGTTTTATTTTTCTTTCTTTTTCCCAAAATTTTTCAACTTACATCTGGACTTTAAAGTATTCAGATCTCTTTTTTTTGTTCAATTAAGTTGTAAGACATCAGTCCACTTTTCATTCACACAGTTATTTTTTGGAACCCATTCAATTTAAATATTGTTATAAATTGTAAACAAATACTAATGATGAAATAATAATAAATAGTTATTAATATTATTATTTTTGACTTTTAATTTTAAATACAACAGTAATATCGTGCATTGTTTTAAACCATCACACTTTTATTTTGACATTCCATCCAAACTCTCCAGGAAGTCCTGTAAGTGTGTCTGTTTGTAGGCAAGTTCACAGTAGTTTAATTAGTTTCTTATTCAAATTCGGAACTCCGAACTATTGAGCATCTACATATGAGATAGCTCTCAATTATTGCGCAATGCATGAAGGTTAAAAATAGCAGCGAGTGCATCACCAGTCTGTGTGTGAGTTTGTGTCAACAGAGAAGCACCATTCACTAATGCGCTGCATATACTATAAATTAACTTAATATGCGCAGCCTTTTGTGATTCACAGAGCTATTGCACGTGTTCAAGTGGCTGATCACTTCACTTCTGGTTAGGGGTCTTTAATGTGAAACTAGGGCAAAGTGGTGAATTGCAATGTCTTATGCTTTTTTTAAAGCTTCTATATGATTCAGTGATATTTTTGTTTGTATTTTGCACTGTTACACTCATTTAAATTCTCAAAGAAACTCCTCATAAATAGACACCGATCACTTGATGATTATCTAATCAAAATGAAAAAATACACATTACTGTGAGAATAAAAACAGTTAATTCAAATCAGATGCGTTTCTGATTTGTTTATGTTTCTCTTCATTGCAGACTTTTAGTTGTTGGCGTTTTAAATCTGCATTGTTCAGCTCCGTGCAGTGTTCCGCTGCATTCGACGTGCAGTTTCCCGTGTCAAAACAACCACCATGGGGCATCAGTTATAGTTTTTATTTCGCCTCTAGAGGCCGCTCTCATACTGTATAATGACAGCTTGCCCTTCCCAGCCGCTCCAGCACGGGACACAATGGGGGGAAATTATCGGTGTGGATTTTTGCCAATAACTGATAGGTCCAGAAATCATTATCAGTGCTGATTAATCGGCAAAACCGATGTATCGGTCGACCTCTAGAATAAACCATATTCTTAAGTGCATGTAATCGTGGTCAGTGTAACCAGAGTGCTTCAGGCCAGTCCTCGCTCATTCAAAAGCACAGATCTGCAAGAAAATACTGTGGGTAAACATCTAGTTTACAGCATCAATCAGTTTACACCTTTTTTTTACTGCAACTATTTATATATGCAGTGTCTGACAGAATCAACAAGACTTTAATATCTCCACAGCACCTCACAAATAGGGGAGAAATTCAATGTGGCACAAAAATTGTGTGGCAAGGAATCTATATTTAGACCAAACAGTTGAACCATGTATGAAAGCACCCTTAAACTGAGGAAAACAATTAGGCATAATTGTAATGTAATTTGGAGCTTGGAGAAAATAGCTATAGTAGTGTGGTAGATTGTCTCTGCGGTTCTGATTTTTCAATCAAATCCAGCCAGGTTACATTTTAAAGACATGTGCCAAACTTGACTTCAGGGATATTTTGGAAGTAGCTATATGAATGATGGAAAATATGGGCTAAAGGGCAACAAAGAAACCTTTCATGTGTTGTGCCTGTTAGTGTTGTCATAAATAGTGTTGTCACGGTACCAACATTTTAGTAGTCGGTACCAATACCAGTGAAATTTCACGGTACTCGATACCATTTTCGGTACCAAAGCAAAACAGGTTACTAAACAACACACTTTTAATAACAAAGTCTACAAAACATTAGCAGCAGAACTAAGAACAAAAATATGCCATTGAGCAACACTTTAATTTAAATATATTATTTTTTAATTATAACAAAACTGAACAATGTATGCTTTTGAACACTTATATAAGATTTGCTTCAACTTTTGCAACTTTTGATTTAAGTTTTTACCAAGTACAAAAAAAAAGCCTAAATAAACAAGCATACAATAGAATGAATAAAAAACTATTTCCAAACTAATGTGCAAAGTGCTCTCTTATTAATAAAGCTGCATATTGCCATTTTTTTTCATGATAAGAAATGCACAGTGACATACAGTCAGGTCCATAAATATTGGGACATCGACACAATTCTAATCTTTTTGGCTCTATACACCACCACAATGGATTTGAAATGAAACGAACAAGATGTGCTTTAACTGCAGACTTTCAGCTTTAATTTGAGGGTATTTACATCCAAACCAGGTGAACGGTGTAGGAATTACAACAGTTTGTATATGTTTACTTTCCCACTTTTTAAGGGACCAAAAGTAATGGGACAGATTAACAATCATAAATCAAACTTTCACTTTTTAATACTTGGTTGCAAATCCTTTGCAGTCAATTACAGCCTGAAGTCTGGAACGCATAGACATCACCAGACGCTGGGTTTCATCCCTGGTGATGCTCTGCCAGGCCTCTACTGCAACTGTCTTGAGTTCCTGCTTGTTCTTGGGGCATTTTCCCTTCAGTTTTGTCTTCAGCAAGTGAAATGCATGCTCAATCGGATTCAGGTCAGGTGATTGACTTGGCCATTGCATAACATTCCAATTCTTTCCCTTAAACTCTTTGGTTGCTTTCGCAGTATGCTTCGGGTCATTGTCCATCTGTACTGTGAAGTGCCGTCCAATGAGTTCTGAAGCATTTGGCTGAATATGAGCAGATAATATTGCCCGAAACACTTCAGAATTCATCCTGCTGCTTTTGTCAGCAGTCACATCATCAATAAATACAAGAGAACCAGTTCCATTGGCAGCCATACATGCCCACGCCATGACACTACCACCACCATGCTTCATGGATGTTGTTCCAGAACTGTGAAGGCTTTTTTAGATGTTGTTTAGCAAATTCTAATCTGGCCTTCCTGTTTTTGAGGCTCACTAATGGTTTACATCTTGTGGTGAACCCTCTGTATTCACTCTGGTGAAGTCTTCTCTTGATTGTTGACTTTGACACACATACACCTACCTCCTGGAGCGTGTTCTTGATCTGGCCAACTGTTGTGAAGGGTGTTTTCTTCACCAGGGAAAGAATTCTTCGGTCATCCACCACAGTTGTTTTCCATGGTCTTCCGGGTCTTTTGGTGTTGCTGAGCTCACCGGTGCGTTCTTTCCTTTTAAGAATGTTCCAAACAGTTGATTTGGCCACACCTAATGTTTTTGCTATCTCTCTGATGGGTTTGTTTAGATTTTTCAGCCTAATGATGGCTTGCTTCACTGATAGTGACAGCTCTTTGGATCTCATATTGAGAGTTGACAGCAACAGATTCCAAATGCAAATAGCACACTTGAAATGAACTCTGGACCTTTTATCTGCTCCTTGTAAATGGGATAATGAGGGAATAACACACACCTGGCCATGGAACAGCTGAGCAGCCAATTGTCCCATTACTTTTGGTCCCTTAAAAAGTGGGAGGCACATATACAAACTGTTGTAATTCCTACACCGTTCACCTGATTTGGATGTAAATACCCTCAAATTAAAGCTGAAAGTCTGCAGTTAAAGCACATCTTGTTCGTTTCATTTCAAATCCATTGTGGTGGTGTATAGAGCCAAAAAGATTAGAATTATGTCGATGTCCCAATATTTATGGACCTGACTGTATGTTATGATTAAATAAGTCGCGAGCAATCGCGTTCTAATTTAGCTGCATTTAGCGTGCGTGCTCGAGGGAGGAGATCCCCGAGGCAGAGTCTCTCTCAGCCGGGTACAGTTTCAATCTGTTCCCCTTAGATTGGGACATTCGCGCAACTCATAGAAGAGGCACCGACCACACAGAGAAATGCCAGTTTCTGAGTTTATAGTTATTAACATGACCTGCTTCTGTATTATTTGAACTTTAATAAAGCAATTTTACTGCATTTAAGATGTTACGCCGGAATGTTTCCTTTAAAGAGCTCCGCCTCCGCTTATTCCACAACGGTACATGCTTCTGAATGTCCTTTTTTTTTATCATTCCCTAATACTTTGGGATCTACATAAAATAAATTGTAAAAGTTTAGAGTGCATCTAGACTGATCTGTGTAATTCTTCTCCTCCATCAGGCGTGAATTGCTGCTCTCACGCGATATCGTTACAGTTTATTGTGATTTCATGTTACGTTAAATGAGATCAAACGGCTATTCGACAACGAAGTTGATAATGTCGACTAAACGTTTCAGCCCTAATGCAAATGATAATATGCTTTTAAACTCACCTGCTTTAGTTGCTTGTATAAATCCAGGTATCTGTCTTTCATGTGCTTTATTAAGTTTGATGTTTTTCCTCCTTTCGACAGAAAAGGTTTTTGCTGATCTATGATGTTTCCCTTTTCATCAGCCTCAAATGCAAATCATTTCCAAACCTGGCTTTTTCCACTTTTCATTTCGACAAGATTCAGTTGAGGCTCCTTCAGCTTTACTTGCCGCAATCTTTTGCTTGTTGTGAGCGTTCGAAAGTTCCCGCCTCTGCATGGGTAGTTGGGCTTCAGAAATTCTGGTATCGTAAATAATTTTTTGTTTGTGTACCGACTTGGTACCGGTATTTTTGACAACACTAGTCATAAATACAGGTCTAAACAGCATGTAAACTGTTTTGTGATCGGATCACAAATACCTCATGCAAATGTGGTCAAAAACATATGTGACCAGATGGCATTTGAGGTGTAAATGCTAATCCGTCCTGTATGCATCCTGGCAGCAATGAAGCTCCAACCCTCACGTGTCAATCAACCGATGCTCTAAAACTCTATTTACAAGTAACTCTTTAAGAGCAGCATTAAAAGAAAATAACCGTACTATGGTAAAATTCTAAGAAGCGGATGTACACAATCACGAGAGCTTCACGGGTCTTTTTTTAGTGTGTCTGATATCAACACAAATGACAAACATGAATACCTAAAACTCCTTTAATACAGATAATCCACTTAAATAACTGATAATTCTTCCTGACATGTTGCGTTTGTGCTTAGATTCAATTTTAACCGCATCTGGGGAAACAGCACGCAACAACACCTTATTATCATACAGTAGCAGACTACAGAGTGATTGATGACATCATGATATAGACTCACCCTCCAAATCCAAACACAAGTGGTCACAGGAAACTCATTTAAGTGACCAGGTGTAAACAGTGATATTTCTCATCTGACCACATGTGATCGGATCGCCCAAGATGCATCTACATATGGTGTAAATGGGGCCTACAGTTGAAGTCAGAAGTTTAAATACACTTAGGTTTATAAGTCATTAAAACTCATTTTTTAACCACTCCACAGATTTCATAATAGCAAACTATAGTTTTGGCAAGTCGTTTATGACATCTACATTGTGCATGACACAAGTGATTTTTCCAACAATTGTTTACAGTCAGATTGTTTCACTTTTAATTGACTATCACAATTCCAGTCAGAAGTTTACACACACTAAATTAACTGTGCCTTTAAGCAGCTTAGAAAATTCCAGAAAATGATGTCAGGCCTGTAGACAAATAGTCAATAAGCTTCTGATAGGAGGTGTACTGAATTGGAGCTGTACCTTTGGATGTATTTTAAGGTCTACCTTCACACACAGTGCCTCTTTGCTTGACATCATGGGAAAATCAAAAGAAATCAGCCAAGACCTCAGGAAAAAATATGTACCTCCACAAGTCTGGTTCACCCTTGGGAGCAATTTTCAAAGGCCCGAAGGTACCACATTCATCTGTACATACACTAGTATGCAAGTATAAATACCATGGGATCACACAGCCATCATACCACTCTGGAAGGAGATGCATTCTGTCTCCTAAAGACAAATGTAGTTAGGTATGAAAAGTGCAAATCAATCCCAGAACAACAGCAAAGGACCTTGTGAAGATGCTGGAGGAAAAGGTAGACAAGTATCTATATCCACAGTAAAACAAGACCTATATCGACATAACCTGAAAGGTTGCTCAGCAAATAAGAAGCCACTGCTTCAAAACCACCATAAAAAAGCCAGACTAAAGTTTGCAAGTGCACATGAGGGCAAATATATTACTTTTTGTATACATTTCCAATAGTCTGATGAAACAAATATTGAACTGTTTGGCCATAATGACCATCGTTATGTTTGGGGGAAAAATGGTGAGGCTTGCAAGCGAAGAACACCATATCAACCGTGAAGCATGGGGGCAGTATCATGTTGTGGGGGTACTTTGCTGCAGGAGGGACTGGTACATTTCACAAAATAGATGGCATCATGAGGAAGGAAAGTTATGCGGATATATTGAAGCAAAATTTCAAGACATCAGCCGGGAAGTTAAAGCTTCGTCGCAAATTAGTTTTCTAAATGGACAGTGACCCCAAACATACCTCCAAAGTTGTGGCAAAATAGCTTAAGGACAACATTGTCAAGGTATTGGAGTGGCCATTACAAAGCCCTGACCTCAATCTGATAGAACGTTTGTGGGCAGAACTGAAAAAGTGTGTGCGAGCAAGGAGGCCTACATACATGACTCAGTTACACCAGTTCTGTCTGGAGGAATGGGCTAAAATTCTCTACTATTATTCTGACATTTCACATTATCAAAATAAAGTAGTGATCTTAACTAACTTAAGACATGGAACGTTTTCTACAATTAAATGTCAGGAATTGTGAAGTTTCCTGACATTTAATTTGAGTTTAAATGTATTTGGCTAAGGTGTTTGGGCTATTTGCTAATTTGACAGTAGTTTTGTACCCTTTTTTTTTTTTTAATTTATTAATTTTTTATATGGAACGCATGCTTTTGTATGCTTGTGTTGTCATAAAATGGGGCAAAACTGAACAATGTCAGTTCATTGGAACTGAATTAGGGCTGTGCAATTGCCTATACCTTTTTAAATTATATCTTTATATGATCATATTTTTTCCAGTCAGAACCATTTTTTTTTTACCAAACAACATTGTAAAAAATTACAGTACAGTTAAAATCTATTTTTTAAGGTATGTTTTCCACACTAATTTAGCTTTTATCTATATGCCCCAAAATAGCAATATCAATTAATAAACATGAGCATTTATGTGGCAGGGCGGAGGGCCGGGTCGTGATCGTACGCACCCGGTCCCGCCCTCCGCCCTGCCACAATTTACTTATGTATAAAGTATGTTTTATACTTGTAAAATGTTTTGAGTGATAACACAAACAAATGGTTAAATCACAGTTTTGATTCATTTATTGAAGTGAACAGTCTGAAATGATTCATGGAAATGAATGAAATTTACCACATCTTTTTTGCTATTGAAGTTTAAATCAGAGACACTCTCAAAGCATGTCTTAACTAGGGCTGCCCTCTAATAGTAGACCAAACGTTAGTCAAGGAGAAGAGTCTTGGTCGACCAAATTTTGATTGTCGGTTGGTCGCAGAAAAAAAAACTCCACAGGAAACTGACGAACACTGGTATTACCGCTGGTTAGACACTAGTTGGTACTATGGGGTAATTTTCATTAAGCAGGGTTAGGGTTAAGCCTACACAATAAAGCAAGACACCTTGATTTCAAACTTTGCACTTTGTTTATTTAGTTTAACAAAATTTTAAATGAATCCGGAAAAAAATTAAGTGCAATTAAAATGTGTGTTGTTCAACTTTTTGAAAGGTGGCTTTACAACAGTTGTAAAGTGACAACATCTCTCTGGCAAAGAACCTACTTCATCTGTGCATTCTCTACCAGTTGGGTATTTTATTGTCCATGAAAATACATCTTGTGTGTGAATACATTTGTTTTGTTCCCTTCTTCACGATATTAGGGATGGGCATTTTGGTCATTTTGTCTACTCGAGTACTCGGACTAATTACTCGAGTACTCAAGGGGCATACATCTGAGATACATCTATGGCTGCTGCATTGGGTCTTGTTGTTCCAGTGTATCATCTATTCATTATTATAGGCTGTTATAAAATAGTATGTTACAAAATGTACAAAAGATTGCATAATCAAAACATAATGCATCATATTTTGTAATTTTGTGAAGATTCGCTGCCCAATTCTGAAAGAATGTGCACAACGCCCGTCTGTCTGTTCTTCCTTCAGATCACCATAGTAATCTTGGTATGTGCGCACCAGTTTTTTTAGTGACTGTCTGAAAAGTATATTTTCAAATAACTGGAGATGCCATGACCATTTCGTTTTAATATGCGTGTGTGGCAGGGTGGAGGGTGGGGCCGGGTTGTGATTATACACACCCGGTCCCTTATCAGGCTAATTAAGTTTCCGAGAGGGATAAAGGCCGATGGCAGATAGTGGTGCGACGAGAGAGAGATCATTTACGGACATGTCATGTGTGACTAAAAATAACGCGTTAAAAAAAATTTACGCCATTAATCACAATGCCCCCGGACCGTAATATGGAAGATTCCTGAGAAATGCAAGCTTGTAGCACCACCTGTTTACTCCAGAGGGCAGTAAGTGAAACTTCAACTGCGTGGCAATTCACAGTTTATACAGTGAAGAAAAACACCTTTGAGCAGCTGAACAACACAAACATGTGTTACGTTCTTTGCGTTCAAAACACTTGATGGAGCGCAAATCCGAACTAAGGGATCTCAATATGTGTTCTAAGTATTAAACTATATTTAACTTGACACAGTGACCTAAAAATGTTATGTTTATGACGCTACACCAGCATGTATGACGCAGGTGTTCATTGACGGGTCCTTAAACAAGCCCTCATAATAAATCTCCAACTGATTGACAAATTCACTTGTGAAATGGATTGCTGTGAACTGTATGCCAATGAATGGATTACGATCAATAATATGGTAGTAAACAATACATTGTATTCTAAAGCCACTTTTTGTATTGTCTTATTAATGATTAACTCTTCTGCCAGAAGAATGTAATGCATTTCTAATTATTTGAAAATATATATAGGGGGCCAACAATAGTCTGACATAGTATTGAGGAAACTCAATGATCAGAAAAAAAGAGCTTATAAAATAATTGCGATAGTCACAATAATTTTATATCGCCAGCAAAATCAATGTGAGTGAATCATAAATATTTTAAATAAGGCCGCTCCCACAACTGAAGTTTATGTTCCGGTCTACAGACTTCATGTCTATTGTCTATTGTTGCATTATGTAGTACTAATTCTCTATAATGGACTTGTCAAATTTCCATGACAAGTGATCATTTTGTTGTTTTCTTATCTGCCCTTTTCCCCTTATTTTTACTAAGTCACCTTATACACTTTAATCTAGCTCTATAAATCACCCTGGCAAGACATGTACTGAGTAATCTGTGCTGGAGCACAAGGTCTGTTGGCTTATGTGTACTGTGAGTCTGAGTTAACCACAGAGGTATAAGGCAATGGAGCAGATAAGGTAGGGGGTCAGAGGTGTGTCTTGGGTTCTAGGGGTCATGGTAAAGCCATAATAGGATAAGCTTTGAGATAAAACTGAAAGGATGAGGCTCAACCTCATTGGCTCCAAGCTCATTCATGGGTCTTTGCAGTGGGTGGATTCATAGAGAACTGTGCCGAGCTGAGATCCAGCAAAGTGCTATGGAGGACTTGGCACAGGGGTCGGGAACTTCCCTTGGGCTGGGAGATATGTAAAAACACTTTAATGATAATTGCATTTAAAATATCAATATCCGAATATGTGGTCAATCCCCAAGTTTGTGAATATTTTAGCTTTATTGATTTTGCTTTAAAAATGTTATTAATTTATTTAGCAAAAAAATTAAAGACATTTTTAAATTCAAATAGCACTTTAAACTAAATAAAAAAGCAATACAAATAACGAAGTGATAAATAAATCGTATAACCACCTCTGGTGCCAGATGGAATGGTTTGAGTATTTCTGTAACTGCTAATATCCTGGTATTTTCACACACAACAGTCTCTAAAATTTACTCTGAATGGTACCAAAAACAAATAACATCCAGTGAGCGGCAGTTCGGCAGATGGAAATACCTTGTCGTTGAGAGAAGTCAACAAAGAATGGCCAGAATGGTTCAAAGTTTACAGTAACTCAGATAACCACTCTGTACAATTGTGGTGAGTGAATTAGCATCTCGGAATGCTATTCTGAGATGTGGGTTGGCTCTGTTTTGGCAGCACGAGGAGGACCTACACAATATTAGGCAGGTGGTTTTAATGTTGTGGCTGATCATTGTATAATAACATGTCTGAAAAACATGTGTGTATGTCTCCCCAAGTGTTCGCGCCTGTGGGGAAAGCCTGAAGCATGAAGTCATGAAGCATTCCGTTAAACTCGGATAGTCAGAATTTCCAGCTTTCAACTGAAAGTGCAAAGGAATGACGCATTATGTCGGACTTCTAACTTGGAAAATTGTGCGGAAATCTTCAACTCCCATTAAGCCGACATGCAGGTGTGTTACGTCATGCAAACTTTTCGGCACCCAGGGCAGGGAAGTTTAAAGTCAGTGTCAAACATTCACTTTTATTAAATAATATCCATGAATGAGTCAAACTTCTTAAATATTTTCTCTGACAGGTGTTCATAACACAGTTAATTACACACTATTTTGATTATCATAATGATGGCATTGCTGTGGCAGCTGGGGCATGGTAGAGCGTTCGTCCGGAGAGAGAGAAAGTGGTAAGGGTGCACACGCCTGAGCATTATAATGTCTAAAACCTGTTTCTGATTGCAGTAAGCACTGGGGAGAGTGATAAAAATGGACCATGCCATAGATGAGGCGAGAGAGAGTTACCAGTCAGAAAGAGACTCTGTTGAACTGTGACCTAATGAGTGTGATGCTGAAAAGCTATTTTTAGTTTGTTTAATTAAAGTCTTACCTTTGAGTTGAAATCCCAAGTTCCCTGTGTCCTACTTCCACACACAACTTTGAACTGTTACAGTCACATATCAGTTTGGTTGCTACGAGAAGTCTCTGACAATCAATGTAACCCTGAAAATGACAATGTAATCAATCTCAAAATTTAAAATTAGCTCCCTCTTTGACAAGTTTGTGTTTAGTTGTCATTTAATTGTAATTTCGAATTAAGTGAAAAGTCACATCATGCATGATCACCATCGATCATCGTTTTCATGATCGATCATTGCTGCCACGTCCGAGTACCCGAGTTCTCATGCCCATCCCTAATATACAGTTTGTAATTGCAATATGTGTTGGCTGACCACAAATTGTTAGTGACAGTATATTTCTCACAAAATGTCTTGTTTGAAATTTGGTACAGAATAATGGTATTTTTAACCTCAATGTTGCAGGCCATATGGCAACCTTCTGTCAGCAGTTTTGGAGTTAGTTTGTTATGCAATATGGCCACTATGTTCCCGATGAGTGGACTTGTCCCACAGCCAGGACCTTCTCACAGGGTGGGGCCTTTGTTACAGGAGAAAGGCACAACCAAAAGTCTTAGGCTGTCTCTTCTTTCAAACATTTGAAATCAGAAGTTTTCATACACCTTAGCTAAATACATTTAAACTATGGTTACCCCAGAAATTTGCATGTCACCATCTTGGGGTTATCCTTTACCCTCTCAAAATGATCCCAGTTTTTGGATTTCTTGCCCAACATAATTAATTTCCGCATGGACCAACCATGTACACAATCATGTCTGTCGGTCACTGAATGCGTGACTTCACCACTTTCTGTGGAGTTTTTTCTATTTCTGCGACCAACCGACCAATGAAAACTTGGTCGACTAAAACTCTTCTCATTGACTAACGTTTTGTTGACTATTAGGTGGCAGCCCTAGTTGCAGTTCTGTTCTGATATGTTCATAGACAAAAGGTAAAAACAATGTTAAATGCAATATATAAAATGCAGCTAACCATATAATTGTTTTTAGGAATAAGTGGGGCTGCAACTAATTATAATTTTAATAATCGATTAATCTAACAATTATTAGATGGATTAATCCGTAGCTCTTAACCGACTATTCAGCTTGTGCCCCAAGATAAAAGGTTGTATTAAACGTAGCTACTAAACAATAAAGATGACAAAATCATCTCTTAAAAATACCTCTAAATGAAATTTACCGAATTAAAGGGGGAAACAATTCAAGAAAAGAAAGCAAAGACATTTACTGCAAAAATCCTCTTGTAATCAAGTGTTTTGTCTTGTTTTCCATTAAAATTGTCTAAAATCCTTAAAACAAGATACATTTATTTGAGAGGCAACATATACGATATTAGACTTGTTTTAAGAGAATGTATACATAAATACATTGTATTTTGTATAAAAGTGTTTTAAACTTCTGTAAGTGCAGTAAAGACAAAATATACTTCTATTCTATAAAAGCAAGTCTAAATATATTTTATGATGCTTCGCATGTGAATGCATCTTTTTTATTAGGATTTTTAGATATTTAAAAATATTAAAATTTGTAATATTATATTCAACATTCTCAGATAATTTTTTTTTATTCTGCAGTATAGCTGCTAAAGAAAATATATGTTGTTTTAAAGGAGTTTTAGATTGGGAAACACAAGCCAAAACAAAAACAAATCAAAAACCTCTCTCACCTTTCTGTTCACTTTCTTTAACTCACAAAAAACAAACTCTCTCTTATTAATAAAACTGTGTATTGCCAATTTTCTTCATGATAAAAAATGCACAGTGACATATATTATGATTCAATAAGTCGCAAACCATCACGTTATAATCTAGCTGCATTAAGCATGCACGCTCGAGGGATGAGCGTCCCTGTGACTGAGTGTGCGTCAGCTGGGTGCAGTTCTCTCCCCCTTAGATCGGGACACTTTGGGCACTGACCACACTAAGAAATTACTGTTTCGGAGTTAGTAATTATTTACATGATCTGCTTCCGTATTATTTGAACTTTAATAAAGCTATAACGCATTAAATAAAATTGTATTTAAGATGTAATGCCAAGATGTTTTCTTTAAAGAGCTCCTGCTCCACTTATTCCACAATGAGAGTGCTTCAGTATTTACTTATTTGTTTTTGCATTATAATTTCCTCATACTTTGTGATCTACATCATCTGAAGCTGTTTGGAATGTTTAGAGTGCATCTGGACTGTGAGCTGTGTAATTCTTCCTCTCCTCAAACAGGCGCAAGCTTCTGTGCTGCTCTTGCACATCATCATTAGAATTTAATTTGTCCACAAGTTAAATGAGATCAAACGACAAAAATGTTTGTCTACAATTTTTTTTTATTGTCGACGTTGTCGATTATGTCAACTAATAATTTCAGCCCTGGTAAAAAGTAGGCTCATCAACTTTTAAAATGCTTCCCATTTGTTTTGTTGTTGACATCAAAGGCTGTTGGACCAATAAAACACAAAATATGGTATTTTAGTGCAAATGTATCTGTCACTTGGTAGAAGCTAACCAAAATGAGCAGATGCCAACATGGACAGGTTGTGTGACATGCCTATGTCATCCGAACTGTTTAAGTTATAAGGAAATATGAACCAGATTGCAGAAAAACGAGTTGACTTGCAAGGAGAATAAACGTTGTGTCAACCACAAAGTGTTTTGTGTAGAGATGTGCATGGTAACATTTGTAATATTCGGTGAAGTGAGATTTTAGCCTAAAAAGCACAATACATAAGCTAGATTTTCAAATGATAAAAGCACTTACATTAAAGTCATACAAAAATAGTCAAGCTGTCATTAACATAGTATTTTAACAAATGTAAAATACATAATTTATTGCCAAGCCTGATAAGTGCTCTGCACGGTCAAGTTCACATTTGAGTTAGACAAGAGTTAATCTGCTTGTCTCTTCGGGATGCTTTGATTTTTAAACGATTTAACATTAAGCTTGTCTCATTATTGTATTCAAGTGTGCACACCATAGCAAAATGGGAAAAAATGTACTTAATGTTTATCAAGTGCTGGGTGAAAAACAATCTGGAATCTGATGTAACAGTCACAAAGTCCTCTTTGCAATGTGAACAACTTAATGATGTCCATCTTTATGACAGCTGTGCTAAAAAAAAAGCTAGTCGTAGTACAACAGATGAAACTGAATGCAGGTCTCTAGAAATATGCTTTTAAAAATTATAAAAAATGCGGTGGTCCTGCACACGACACAGAAAAAAAACTAAAGTGAGATGCGGTGCAGCAGTCAAAGATGTCCGTCCAGCGCGTTTACATAGATAAACAGTGCAGACGCACACAATAAACATGTGTGAACAGCCCCTAACTTGCCATAAACTTGAAAAACTGTCCCTAACCTGGCCCAAAACCCAACTTTTTGCTTGGTTCAGTTTGCAGACCTCTGTTGCATATGTGGAATAACTGAATTATCCATTGACTATCCATGCACATCCCTAGTTTTGTGAAGTGAATCATTTATTCCATTTACAAAATGTATGCTTTTACAAATTGTAAATTTTCTTACTGAAATAAGGGCTCTTAATATCATCATATGTCATGTTTATAATTTTGCATATTGTTAGCCCTGTTCAGTTATTGTTAATAATTGTGCATTTTAGTTAGGGGTTGGCGATAAACGAGTTAAAATATGAACAGATCGGAGTTGTAAAATTTCTGTCATACTCTGTATTCGGAGCTGTCTGAATTAACTCATGCGCATGCTGTTAATTTAAAAAGCTTTCATGCATTCATTGTTGTTAATTGCGATTAACACATTTACCAATAATACAGCATAAACACTGGTGTGAAAGGCGGAACCATTGTAATGTGTCCACCAATAGTCATTACACTGACACACATGCCACAGTGCCAGAGCTCATCTGCCAAACAGAGCCTAAAACCTTGGCATAAAACAGCATAACACCTCTTATAGAATGTCTTATAGACAGTCTTAACACGCTAGTTGAGTGTTATGCTTTCTGTCAGTGATAAAAAGATGGAGAAAAGAGCTCTAAGCATTACAAAACAAGCCCAGATTGAACTAGTGATAGAAATCAAGGATTTTTTTAGCCTTTGTAAAGTGCATTTTAATTACCACAGAAGCACATCAACTCTTAACATTTACCAAAACGCAGAATGAGACGTGTTTGTTTGCAAGTGCTTTTCATGGTGAGTTCAAATTAGCGCACTGTCCCGAATCATGAATGCAGCTTCACGACTGCTTTAACAAAGCAGATAGCCACAGTGTACCAGCAGATTCATATTGTTGATGATGTGGATGTGGATGATGAGATTTAATGTCCATTGCATTGAATATGCAACCTATGTGGGAACTAGTTCTTTCAATTAGTCAAACTCCCTTAGACTTTGGGAAACATTTAATGTTACTTGAATTGGTGATATTTTAGTGGATTTCTACCTTTTATACTGTGGAAGATATTGCTTGGATAAAGTTTTTAAAATAAAGCATTATATTGCTACATATTGTTTTGTTTCCTTTCCTAAAAAGGAAATAAATGAATTTTGACAAGAACATTAGTAGTGGTCGACCAATGTGGGTTTTTAATTGCTGATGCAGATATACAGAGAGCAGGGTGGCCACTACAATGCCGATATGTCTCTCAATTTAATATAGTAAATAACAAACATTAAATTGCTAAAAAAAATAAATAATAAACTATTTATTTAAAATTTAGCACTATATTTACTCAATTGCACACAAAAGTAAAAATAATATTGTATTTTAAATGATAGATAGCAATTTCTTCTGATTTCTGTTTAGTCATTAGATTTTGACATGTGAAGAAATTATTATATTAGGAAGAAGGAAATAACAGTACTCACAGTAGTCCAGCAACCATGCATTGTATGTCCACGTTAGCAATTATATTTACTCCAAAAAACATTGAATCAAACCAATTGCACATACAGTGTTAGTGAATAAGAAATTTACTTGTGACGTTCTTTTACCTTGGGCAGCATCCGAAAAATCCAAAAACTGAGACAGTTGACATGCTACCTTGCTGCCTAATCAGTTAATGGCTTAACTGACTGTTTTGAATGAATGGAATTCTTAAGGAAACTGGACTCTGAACAGTTTGAAAAGCACCTTTACTTCATCCTACCTCCGTATACAGCCTCCGGAGGCAGCATTTTCCTGGTTGCGGGCGCAGCCTTGAAGTTGTACTCAGGCGCTCATTTGGATCCACTGCGAGCCTCAATCTCCTGACAGTTAAATGGCCTGGATTGCCTACTTTTATTGTTACAGACGGACCATCATGATTTGTGAATGAGAGAGACTTTTGATCCTGATCCTGAAGTTTTTAAATCTGGCTGATAGAATATACGCTTCATAGGAATATAGTAGATGAGTGCTCGATGGGAAGAAATCTTTTTAAACGAGATATCTGCATATTTGCAGATGGTATATAATATAAGTTTTATTGATATTTGTTTATTTTATTGAAAAGTTACAGGGAACTGTTGAGGAGAGAGGGAGAGTGAAGGTGTGCACTTTATCTTTATGAGCTTAAATGCATCTCTTGCGGCTCTGACATACAGACCATTTAAATGAGGGTGTTGCACACCGGTCAATTTTTGTAGTAATGCTCGATGGCATGCAACAACAAACCGAACCGTGACTGGTTGTTTACATGTCTCAGATGCTTCACATGCAATCTGGAGATTTTCAGTGCCCTCAAGAAAAAAAATCGGCCAAAATGGAAAATATATCGGCAGATACTGATAATTCAAAAAGTCAGAATATCGGCCGATTTATCTGCCTCTGCAATATATCGGTCAACCACAAAAAAATAAGTATATAAATAGTGTCAAATTTCAGCACTTTTCACATGATTGAAAAGTGAATTTATTAATTACAAAGAAATATGCAATTAATCACGATTAAAAAGTATTATCAACTGACAGCACTTATCGATCATTAGTTATTTTTACGTTATGTTTGAATGTAAAAGTGCCTTTTTCATGGTCACTTGACACTATATCTCACACTCTCACATACAGTGTGGGTTCAGAGAGAGAGTTAAGCAATGTGAAGACTGTTAAAATGAAAACTGATGCGCTAGTTCTATTTCATGCCTTCTAAATGGTTTTCTTTCTAGTTTTTCTGTGTTTTTATCTGTCAAAATGTCGGTCAGCATTTGGAATTCTAGTGTGGAGCTGACCCTCTGCTAAGACTCGCTCTTTTTGGTAACTCCGTCAAGCTTGCTTACCTGTTGCTATTGCGAGAGAGAAGAGATCACACTGAGGATGTTTCCTCAGGAATGATTAAATAACACCTTTATTAACCTTTCAATTATATCTTGTGTATATATTAGGGCTGTCTATCGATTAAACATTTGAATAGAATTAATTACACAGTGTCCCGATTAATTAATCGCATATACAAATATTTGCTGAGACAGCCCCTCGTATAACAATAATTCTAAATATAATGATGAAATAATTATACATAGTTATCTTTTAATATTTTAAAATTGTGTGTGTGTGTGTGTATATATATATATATATATATATATATATATATATATATATATATATATATATATATATATTTATTCAGATAAATAAATGCATTACATTCTTCTGGCAGAAGAGTTAATCATTAATAAGACAATACAAAATCGGCTTTAGAATACAATGTATTGTTTACTACCATATTATAACATAAGTCAATCATTGGCATACAGTTCACAGCAATCCATTTCACAAGTGAATTTGTCAATCAGTTCAAGATTTATTATGAGGGTTTGTTTAAGGGCCCGTCAATGTACACCTGCGTCAGACATGCTTGTGTAGCGTCTCGGGTGCGTTGCGCCATAAACATAAAATGTTTAGGTCACTGTGTCAAGTTAAATATAGTTTAATTGTTAGAACACATCTTGAGATACCTTAGTTCAAATTTGCTCTCCAAGTGTTTTGAATGCAAGAACATAATGAATGTTTGTGTTGTACTGTCTGCTGAAGGGTTGTTTTGTTCACTGTATAAACTGCGCATTGCCATACAGCTGAAGTTTCACTTACTGCCCTCTGGAGAAAACGGGTAGTACTACAAGCTTGCATTTATTACGGTCCGGGGGCATTGCAATTAATTGCGTACATTTTTTAACGCATTATTTTTAATAAAATTAATCGCTCTGAATTAACGCATTAAATCGACAGCCCTAGTATGTGTGTGTATATATATATATATATATATATATATATTAGTCACCAAAAAGGTATATTTTTAAGGCTAAATAAAAAAATACATACAATCCCTGATCGAGGAGTATCAGTTTCTGGATTCTCTGTTAGCCAGAATACTCTGTGTTCAGCCAAAGCTTTTACACAACTCTCAACAGACTGCACACAGAAGTTTCACTGTCTCTGACTGCTCTATATCAGAAATCTGAGCAGGGATGTTTTCCATCCACGCTAGACTCTTGGCTCATAAAACAGAGTTTACATTTAATTTACCTGTGTATGAGTCATCTTTCACTCCCTCCCCATTAATTAATGGATGAAATCCTGACTCCATGAGACTTTTGAATAAAAATAATAAAGCGACTCAAGGGAGGGATTGATGAGATTTGACTCCTGTGCTTTTCTTATATTAGCTTGTCCTCCTAAACATTCTAACGAAAACAAACCACTTCCTAATGTGGCCACATTTAAACTATTAGTTTTAAAGAGAAACAGGACTACTTATGAGGTCTGCTCTTTAATTATATGAGAGAATTTGAGAATTTAAAATCAGTATGGGCTCCCGACTGCGACTAAAATGGTCGCAAATGCGACTAAAAATAATTGATAGCGACAATAATGTCTCATGCCGCTTTTCACCTGTCTTGTTTTTCACTAGCTTTCTGCACTACACGCAACAAAAAACCCAGCGCGAGAGAGTCATAAACAAATTCATGTTTTGAACCGGTTCTTTTCAGCACCTGAAAAGAACAGAGGGTTTGATCTCAGGTTAGCAGTTTGGATCAGATTAAATTTCTCAGCGAATCAGCCATCAGTGATCTTGCAACTGGGAGTGCAGACATTTCAAAATAAGAGACCCATATGTATTTTGGTCTTTATAATTAAAAGTCATGTATTGTTTACCAGTTTTTTCTTCTTCTGGCAATTATTGATTGGGATTGGCGTAGCACAATAAACTGCATCTGGGATTTCATTCAATTTCACCTCTTGTAGTTTCTGTGTCTAGGCAATATCTAATGTAGATTCTGAAGAGCAGTACTAAACAAAAAAATATTTGATCTCTTATATATTTATAAAATATGAAAGGTGTGTGAACAATTATGAGACAAAAGGAAATGCAAACTTATCTTCTCAACTATATATATTGTTTATAAACTTCCGATGAATGGGTTATCAGCTGGCGTCCTTTTCTTTGGCTTTCTATCTTGTTTCTATTTATTTTTCTCCCCAATTTGGCATGCCCAATTCCCAATACACTCTAAGTCCTCGTTGTGGTGTAGTGACTTGCCTCAATCCGGGTGGCGGAGGCCGAATCTCCGTTGCCCGTGTCTGAGACAGTCAATCCGCGCATCTTATCACGTGGCTTGTTGAGCGCATAACCTCAGAGACCTAGTTTATGTGGAGGCTCACGCTATTCTCCGCGGCATCCACGCACAACTTACCAAGTGCCCAACCGAGAGCAAGAACCACATTATAGCCACCATGAGAAGGTTAACCCAACGCTTATCCAACATCAGGCTTAACTGCAGTGGGACCTGCCGCTGATCTTACTGATTTCATGCGCTTGTTTTTTGGGCTGCTTTACCTTTTAGAGTAGACATGTTGGTATGTTTCAGAATAAGTCCAGATGCCTAGGATTGTTTGAAAAAGAGTTTGTACTATCAAGATTTAATTTTAAATTTTTTTGCTATCAAAATGTGTGCAGCTGAAATCATTAATAATTTGGTAAGAAACCAGTTATGGATTGTTTGCATGGTTATTATGCCATATATCCATTTTACTGGCCTTATTTGTTATATTGGCCTAAGCAATGCATTGATGTTATTTCATCAGGATATGGACTGTTGCTTTAGAATTTATGGTTTGTAGCACAAAAGCTTGTGGTGACCTTCCAGAAGTTTATGCTAACCTTTCTTTTCAGAAGCCTTCAGTTTAAATCACACAGCTTGGATTTTTTAGCTCTGTGTTGCCACATTTAGCTGATTTGAAGCAGTTGGAATCTGTGTGTGCTGATCCCACCCTGCTGATAACACATTCTGAATGCCAAACCCTGTTTTTTGCTGTATGTCTATAAATCTTCCTCAGAAGGGGTCTCTTCATACAACATGCAGACATGTTTGTGTGAACTACAGGCCATGTCGTAGTTTTATTGCTGTGCACTGAACTGACCTTAAGTGAAAAGGTTCTCAGATGAACTTGTTTTTGATGTATTATGTTTTGACCTTACCAGTAGAAAGCTTGATGGTAGGGGTGCTAGGATCAACGTGACATCCACCGCAGTGGTAGAGTTCCACTGGCGGGGATGTGCATGTAAATGTATCAATTTATGAGATTACACGAAAACCTGAAATAAATTCATGTAATAATAGCATATGAGTATAGTGACGTATTAGGCTAGATCCTTAGTTACTGTGTTGTCGAATCTTCATGATACAGACATATTCATTTTCCATTTTTTTTTAGAGACTTTAGGATTTTGCGCTACAAAGCACATTGTTATAGCACCAGACTCAAGTTCAGTTGTGCATTTGCTTCTTGGTCTCTTCAGATATTTCTCAGCCTATTGACGATTTTCAGTATGTATCTCGATAATTGTGGATTTGTTCTAAAATGGCTCAAAAGTGTTAGATTTTTTTTTAATCAGAGGAACCATCATTTCATCAAACAGCTTTTGTAGCCAAGTAGATTAAATATTTTAAAGACATTAAATAAAAATCAAATAATTCATTTTTCATTATATAAGCAAAATGTAGAATGAAATTAAAATATTTTAATTGATATGCTCTTTATATTTAACACAATGATACATAGTAGCTTAATAAAAAGCATTATTTAAATGTTTTTACTGTAAAGATACTTCACTGACTTATTTTTGAAACCCTAGTTGAACATTGCATAATACTAAATTATTACGGTGGGACACGTCAGGTTGATTATTTAAATATAATGCTGAATTATCATTATTATTCTGATTATTATAATCACGTCCTGTTTACTTCATCGTCTCCGGGGGGATTTTATTTTGACACTGAAAGTGCTGTCATATTTACTTCAGCTTCACAAGGAGCTTTTATTTCGACACTGAAAAGGCAAGTTTACAATGTTCTGCATTTCCTGAAACACTGTAATCTCCTCCTATCTGTGCCTTGTTTGTAGATTTGTATAATAACTTGTAACTGTTACTAATGTTTGGAATTGTTTGAACCTGCATTACTTTGATTTCAAAATGCACGTGAACTGATCTGAGAGCGTCACTGGTTTGTTCTGAATCACACACAGACCATGTTTATCTGTTTTTAAATCACAGCCTTTTGTGGATTAATAATCAAATATAACCAACTTTCCATTTAGATGTAATTTTGTTTAATTGTGCAGCCCTGAAGGATCGTGAAATTAGTATAATGATGCGTTCTTTGTGAAACTTAATGGCCAAATGAAAGCACATTAAAATCATTGCGATATTCACAATATTGGTAAATTTTCCATCATCAACTTAATTATCTTGATTATGTAGTTAATATTAGATATATCACAAAGTTCTACTGTCCATACTGAGATGGCATTTTTGTCCAGCGAAAACTGAGCTGTTCAAAAAGCACTCCCAAGTTTATACATTTGAAAATGCTGTCTTTTTGTTGTAGTGTGGACAGGGAAAACAGAGATATCTGAAAATTATCACATATTTGTTGTCCTGTGACGCAGTCATGTGATCCATTCAACCCAAAACAATCAATATATGGCGGCCCATGTTATAGCTGCGTATAGGGTCGAAAACGTGGACTCACAAAGTCGTGGACCCTGGATGTGCTTCCTCCTTAGCCCTATGGTTAGCGAACTCAGCGGAGGTGTTTGCAGCCAGCCCCACTACAGGGTCTAATATGCCCTGTACTGGGATAGGTGCTCCACAGGTGCCGATTACTCCGGTAACCCCTGTGATGTATATTCCACGGTACGGTCTCCCTGTTGGCGGAGATCCAAATTGGGCTCAATTTGGACATTTTCACTTAGGGGTGTACTCACTTTTGTTGCCAGCGGTTTAGACATTAATGGTTGTGTTATTTTGAGGGGACAGCAAATGTACACTGTTATACAAGCTGTACACTCACTACATTATATTGTAGCAAAGTGTCATTTCTTCAGTATTGTCACATGAAAAGATATAATCAAATATTTACAAAAATGTGAGGGGTGTACTCACTTTTGTGAGATACTGTATATCAGTGTTTCCTGTACCTCTATTCAGTAGCGATCTCCGTACATATATTTCTGTAATTTCTTAATGTAGTTATAATAACCATTATTATTATAATAATTATTATTATTTTTATTAGAGCCTGAAATTCAGCATGAATGTGGGTTTTGCACACACATTCAATCTCACATGTTCCACGTTTATATTGCGTGGAATTTCTGCACTATTTTATAAATTTTAACATGTAACATGTCAAATCAATAATCTTTGTATCAAACTGTAATTCCACAATTTGGACGAATAATTCAGCTTTTCTGCATCTCCCTCTCTCTCATGCAGCTTTCGGCTGCTCATTAAATGCATGTTGAGTTTAGGGGAAGCGTGCACAGTGATGAAACTTATGTTAACTTAACCCAAGATGTTACAGATCTATAAACCTGTTCATACGACATAATCTTTTTGCAGCTCAGCTGAGAATGGTGCGGTGGTGGATTATGTCTGTTGAGTGTTGTTTTCAAATTTCAAGCTATGTTGTTACCTAGGTGGTGAGATGCAATGCTGGAAAGTAAATATACAATGTACATATTTTACTTTGTGACAATGAGCTTATAGCTAACTAGCTAACCATGTAGCTACTTTCATACCTTGTCAGCTGAGTGGAAGCTAATGTGTAAACATGTATTCACCAAACTCTTTTACTTGCATTCAAAAGTGAATGCAAGTAAAATAAATACTTTCCAGAAATACAAAAATTGTTTAGTATGTAGTTAATACAAATAGGGGAGGAGCATAATGGTTGATGATATGTTGTGTTTCAACATTGTTATCCCTTGTGACCACTGGGCTTTTGGGTTGTTCTTTTGTGGATCTGAAGTTGTTTAATTATTCTTGAAAGGTTTCTGGGTGTCCTCAAGCTGATTAGAAATATTTATTCCATTACATAACCTAAACCAGCATACACACCACCTTTGAAAGTGAATTCCTCTCATAATGCAGTGTAGAGGAATATTACGCTCAGAATGCAATACACTAATTATTCTGATAACTTGTCTTTACATTGCATTTTGAGAATGATGTTATATTCAATGGTGCATTTCATGCCATTGAACGCCATCCGTTAAATTGAAACATTTCTGCTATCTCACTTTCTCCTGCTCCACAGGATGATACTCGGGTTCAGATGGTTTCAGAACGGCTGGGCTTGGGTAATAATCTGGACCTCTCAGACACCATGGTCCAACAAAAGTTGGATGAGATCAAGGACCAGATCAAACGAGAGATTCGCAAAGAGCTGAAGATCAAAGAAGGAGCAGAGAACTTGAGGAAGGTCACCACAGATAAAAAGAGCCTGGCTTATGTGGACAACATGCTAAAGAAGTCCAACAAGAAGGTGGAGGAACTGCACCAGGAGCTTCAGGAACTTAATGCACATATAGTGGTGAAGGATCCGGAGGAGCTCGTAGGTATGGCTGACTCCACTTCTCCATCTACTTTTGTGTGTGTGTGTGTGTGTGTGTGTGTGTGTGTGTGTGTGTGTCAGTGTACCACGAGAAATGTCTTGATAAAATAATCAAAAGGCATTGCTGAGGTGAATTTTATGTGTGTGAATTTTCCATTGTTTTCTATGAGCAAACTAATACAAACAAACTCTAAGGTTTAGTGTTTATTCAACACTCCTTTTCCAAGTTTTACCATCCACCTAAAGCAGTAAAATTTTTGTGCAAGTATTGCATCTGACTCTTCCCCTAGAAACTATCATTAAGTACAGAATATATCAAACAAGTATTCACTTCTTAAGTCTTCACTTTGCTTTGACTTTTCTTAAACAATATAGTTAAGTGTTTGGTTGTTTTTGAACCAAAAACTATAAATGTGTACAATTTGCTAACCACATAGCTAAATCTAGAAAATAGAACAAAGCATGCCAAACATAAGCAAAATCAGCCTATTTAAAATTGAAAATGTTCATATAAGTGGATACATTTCTCAGTCTCCATTCTCTGCTGTTACATCTCTAGCTCTCACCCAAGTGAGGGAGTGTTACTGCTGTGTGTAGCGTTTATGTTGGAGCTTACATTAGCTAATGTTGATGTAATGTAACTTTATATACATTATATACATAGCTTAATGTGGCCTGTCTCGTCATTGTTTATCACAAGCAAAAACTTAACTTGGGAACAACAATTTGTCACTACATGCCCTGTCCCCTCAATCTCTCACAAAGTTAACACTACATTAGCTACATCCCTCAATATATTTTTACTAAATTAGGTAGCTTGCGCACCTAGCTAGGTGGCAAATAGCTGGCAAGCAGTAAATACAGAGGTAGCTAATATGTATACAGGTGAAACTCGAAAAATTAGAATATCGTGCAAAAGTTCATTAATTTCAGTAATTCAACTTAAAAGGTGAAACTAATATATTATATAGACTCATTACAAGCAAAGTAAGATATTTCAAGCCTTTATTTGATATAATTTTGATGATTATGGCTTACAGCTTATGAAAACCCCAAATTTAGAATCTCAGAAAATTAGAATATTGTGAAAAGGTTCAGTATTGTGGCTCAAAGTGTCACACTCTAATCAGCTAATTAATCCAAAACACCTGCAAAGGGTTCCTGAGCCTTTAAATGGTCTCAGTCTGGTTCAGTTGAATTCACAATCATGGGGAAGACTGCTGACCTGACAGTTGTGCAGAAAACCATCATTGACACCCTCCACAAGGAGGGAAAGCCTCAAAAGGTAAATGCAAAAGAAGTTGGATGTTCTCAAAGTGCTGTATCAAAGCACATTAATAGAAAGTTAAGTGGAAGGGAAAAGTGTGGAAGAAAAAGGTGCACAAGCAGCAGGGATGACCGTAGCCTGGAGAGGATTGTCAGGAAAAGGCCATTCAAATGTGTGGGGAGCTTCACAAGGAGTGGACTGAGGCTGGAGTTACTGCATCAAGAGCCACCACACACAGACGGGTCCTGGACATGGGCTTCAAATGTCAAACGTCTTACCTGGGCTAAAGAAAAAAAGAACTGGTCTGTTGCTCAGTGGTCCAAAGTCCTCTTTTCTGATGAGAACAAATTTTGCATCTCATTTGGAAACCAAGGTCCCAGAGTCTGGAGGAAGAATGGAGAGGCACACAATCCAAGATGCTTGAAGTCCAGTGTGAAGTTTCCACAGTCTGTGTTGGTTTGGGGAGCCATGTCATCGGCTGGTGTTGGTCCACTGTGCTTTATTAAGTCCAGAGTCAACGCAGCCGTCTACCGGGACATTTTAGAGCACTTCATGCTTCCTTCAGCAGACAAGCTTTATGGAGATGCTGACTTCATTTTCCAGCAGGACTTGGCACCTGCCCACACTGCCAAAAGTACCAAAACCTGGTTCAATGACCATGGTATTACTGTGCTTGATTGGCCAGCAATCTCGCCTGACCTGAACCCCATAGAGAATCTATGGGGCATTGCCAAGAGAAAGATGAGAGACATGAGACCAAACAATGCAGAAGAGCTGAAGGCCGCTATTGAAGCATCTTGGTCTTCCATAACACCTCAGCAGTGCCACAGGCTGATAGCATCCATGCCACGCCGCATTGAGGCAGTAATTAATGCAAAGGGGCCCAAACCAAGTACTGAGTACATATGCATGATTATACTTTTCAGAGGGCCGACATTTCTGTATTTAAAATCCTTTTTTTTATTGATTTCATGTAATATTCTAATTTTCTGAGATTCTGAATTTGGGGTTTTCATAAGCTGTACGCCATAATCATCAAAATTATATCAAATAAAGGCTTGAAATATCTTACTTTGCTTGTAATGGGTCTATATAATATATTAGTTTCACCTTTTAAGTTGAATTACTGAAATTAATGAACTTTTGCACGATATTCTAATTTTTCGAGTTTCACCTGTATACTCTCTAAATCTCTTTTTGTCAGGGGTGAAGATGAGTTTAGGTACAGAAGCTGCGTTCCATTCAAATCGGATGTGGGATATTCAACTTGATATCTCTGATCTCCGACTGAAGGCATTCCAATGCCAGCTGTTCGGAAGATGACGTTAAAGGAAACAACTGCAACACTTCCGTTAGCTTAAAAGGTGTTTGTCTTTCACCAGAAATGTCTCCTATCAATCCAATTGATAAACAATCAGCAACGCTATCATTTGTGCTACAGGTGTACGATTATCAAAAGAGAGTATAATTTACCATGTTTTGAACACCTGCTAGTCTACTAAAGTTTGCTAATCAAGCTTTAATATCATGTAATGTAGAAGCTTTGACTTATTTATCAATATTATTTAATATAAATGAATGTTTATCACTGATTTTGTACATCATCCTGGGTGCTGACAAGTTTGGGTGACGCACCTGCATCTCGGAATTGGAATTTTCGCACAACTTCCAAGTTGCAATTACGACTTCAAGTGGTGTTCAATTGCACTTTTCCCAGTAGGAAGTTGGAAAATCTGACTTTCCTTGTTGAATGGAATGCAGCATGAGGCAGATTGCTAATTTATACCAAAGAGCTAGTTTATCCCGTTAACTGGCAGCGTCCCATATATGGGATATTTTTCTGCTTTTTTAAGATTTATGTTTATTGGATAATATTACCTTAATATCTGACTTAAATCTTGACAAACCTTATATCGTTTGAAAGCTACAATCTCTAGCTTTGAAATATGTTCACTGTTTTGCAATCTGAATGACGTCATTACAGTAATGCATTAAAATACTGAAAGAGTAGATTTTAAAACATGCAACATTTGAGCGGTATTACTTATCTTTCATATCTTCTGGTCATGATCCGATCGGATGATGGCATGCAATTCAAGCATACAATCCATGGTAAATGTCCACGATTAGCATACCAAGTTTTGTTTTGACAAATCGTTGCCTATATACAGTCTCACATCCAGTTTTACATCAACCTTGTTAATTTTGCGCTGCTGTATCTTTTAAACAAAGACAAAAATCTAAATTCTTTATTATCATTGCTGTGTCTCTCAGTCTGGAGATTACTTTGAGCCATTGTATGGACAAATCAGACAAAGTTTTAAGGATGTGAAACATTTAAACTGTAAACATCATTATCCAAGATGGCAGCTACTGTAATGGCCGGAGTTATATCATTTGAAACATTGAGTAATCAGGCAAAAACACATTTTATTTCTTGGACAAATGGTCCAAGATTCAAGCATACAATCCATGGTAAATGTCCACAATTGAAAGTAGACTCGACCATTTTATCCAAAACAGCGATAATTTAGGATTCATTCAAGGACTGATCATCCTTTGCTTGCGTCATCACGTAAATTAAAATGTCTATTATCAATAAAAATATTAATCAAAATATTTTATCAATCAGCATCGAGGTCTTGAGGTCTCGGCTATTATTGTGAAACTTCTGCATTGTTTGAGCCCATCCACAAGTCTCTCTATGATTCACAGCCGGAGCTATCAATGAAACCATATCAATGGTTGAAAAGATCCAGCCAGTAGATTGCTAGTCAAGATTTGATTAACAGGTCATGTAGCTATTGATATGAGGTTTCTGTGGTTACAGGGGCTGGCCTTGTTCATTACAGAACAGTGACGTCATCATAGTGTTTGTTTGGAAAGAGAACCTAAGCCCACCATTACGCTCTGAGCATTCTTCCATTTCTGATGACCAATCAGAGCGGAAATCTAACATTTTCGCTGCTTCTTTCAATGGATCTATGCAACAACACCACATTCTAGCTAGATTTGAGTACTTTGGAATAAGTTCCATGCAGTTTTGAGGAGGAATAAATGCTAAAATGGCGCATATTCTGTATTTGGACTCATAGCAGCTATAGGGCTAAAGATACATGCACATGCGCTGATCATTGTGAATGAATGGGCTCTTTGGGTCATTTATTATTTTATTTAGTGGTGTATATAAACTATATATAATTAATGGCAGAAAAAAACATGATGTTAGAAATGTTAACAATTACTGGCTTCCACTGCTAACAATACTTACACTGTAACCATACATTATAAATGTAATTATAATCTGTAATTAATTTTTATAATTTTATAATTGTTTTGTAATAAAATAGTGCGTCATCATTTCTGGTTTGAGTGGTGTTTCTGAAATTAGTTTTACAAACAAATTCTGAAATTACTTTTATTCACTCTTGCACCAATGTTCTGATTTCATCAACTAGCCACTTTTGGTACTGTGCCTAATAAATGTTTGATAAATATGGTATTTTATCATTTATTTTCTTGAAATTTGGGACACAACTTGGTTTGATGTATGCTTTAATTTTAAGTATTTTTTTTATTATTTTTTTTTGTGCTACATATTTTTTAAATGAACTTTAACTGATTTCACTTGCACAATAATCTCCCTGTGTCTTCTTTAAAAAAGAGTCCACAATTGCACACATCGAAATTCTTTTAACAAATCCTTTCCTGGGGGATCTGTAGATGATGTATACCAAATGGTGTGCTGAATGGACAAATGGTCTAGGAGAAATTTGAAAAAGTAGGTTTTTCATAAAATTCAAAATGGCGGAAAAACAGTTATAGATGGAAATGTAATCAGAGATATATATTTTTAGGGCTTTGCTCAAGGAATTAGAGGAAAAATAATTCTGATTCTTTGAGAGATGTGAGTGAAAACATAAAAGTGTTTATTATAGTGCCACCTAGGGTCAGATGGGTGTGCTTTTGTGCGCCTGAGTAGAGGTGGGGATTTGGGATCATCCTGCCAATTTGGTGTCTCCATGGCTTGGTCTCCTGACACTTTTAGGGCAGAAAAAAGAACAATAAGAAAATGAGTGCATTTACAATAGGGTACCAGCAGCTTCGCTGCTTGGCCCCTACTAATAAAAGAACACTAACAAAAACAATAGGTGCCTACACACCTTCAGTGCTGGGCCTCTAATAATAATAATAACTATGCTAATGGAAACAATAGGTGCCACAGCACCTTCTTTGCTTGGCCCCTAAAAATCTAGATTTTTGTACTATGTGGCTTCCTGAAAAGATGTACAAGTTCATATTTGCAAGTCGCAAGACAAAGAGGGATCAAAATAGCTTTTGAAGAAAAAACAAAAACAAAAAAAAAACTGCCCCAACAAAACAAAGAACCATGTTGTTATTTGCCAGAGGTTTAAGAGGATTATTGTCCAAAATATAAGGTATTGTATTTTCCCTGTGGTGAAACAAAAAAAGGCTTACTTGCTGCTTTTGAGCCTTGATATCACAGCTTATTTGAACCATTAGTCGCATATAGAATGAATAATGCTGTTCATTTAAATGCAACAGTCTCCTTTCCCCCATTTGTTTTTACTCTCAGCACTTATATTTTATTGCAAGCCTATAATGTGACTGAACTTCATAAAATCAATCATAAACAAAGCAAAGAAATAGCATGACATGAATGGATAGAATTCTGTCTTTCATCTTTTTGTGTTTGAGTTATGTATTGTGCTCTTGGCATTGTGATATGTGCAATATGTCATGGTGTGACTCATGAATACAAGCCTTTTATGTTTTAAATTGTTCTCAATTTACTCAAGTTGTGCTTCAAGAGACCTCTTTTGTGATTTTAATCATATCTTTGCTTTTTCTGCATAAACATACATTGGTTAGCATCTTACCGGCTGTCTGTTCTTGGTTAGTCTATGCAAATATACAGTATGTGAAGCCTAGACATGTGTTAACTTGAATGTGTCTGTTTGAGATTTTATATTTTCTGTCAAGATAAGGTTAAGCAGAAGCAACCTGTAGACAAACTCCATCTTTAAGAGGGGGATATGGATTTGGGGAGAAATAGGACAGGAAGTGTGTCTTTTCCTCACTCCTAGTGGGGAAGCTGTCGAAGTGTTTTTTGTTTTGTTTTTGCTGGACAGTTCCAAACATTTCATGATAATCAGTTGAATGAAAGCCATATTTCAATTTGTTTGCTCTTTATGCGCTGTCTGTCATTCAGCTTTTTAAATGACTAGTTAGATCACAATATGCCATATACACTCACTGACCACTTTATTAGGAACGCTATGGTCCCAATAAAGGGCCCGATATGGCCTTCTGCTATTGTAGCCCATCTGCCTCAAGGTTCGACGTGTTGTGCATTCTGAGATGCTATTTATGCTGACAGTAGCCTTTCAGTCAGCTCGAATCAGTCTGGACTTCATTGACCTCTCTCATCAACAAGGCATTTCCATCTGCAGAATTGCTGCTTACTGGATTTTTTTTGTTTTTGGCACCATTCTCTTTACACTCTAGAGACTGTTATGCGTGAAAATCCCAGGAGATCAGCAGTTACAGAAATACTCAAACCAGCCCATCTGGCACCAACAAACATGCCATAGTCGAAATCACTGAGATATATTTTTTTCCCCATTCTGATGGTGGATGTGAACATTAAATGAAGCTCCTGACCCATATCTGCATGATTTTATGCATTGCACTGCCACTTGATTGGCTGATTAATCGCATATGTAGGTGAACAGGTGTTACACTCAGTGAGTGTAAATGCTTTAGTGTTTGTAGGCCAGTCACTTTAAAGTGTTTACATAGGCTACATTTACACAGCAGCAGTAAAATATATTTTCTATGCAAGTATGCGCTAGATCAGGGGTGGGGAACCCTGCTCCTGGTGGGCCACTGTCCTGCAGAGTTTAGCTCCAACCCTAATCACTAAATCAAACCACTAAAACTGTTGTTGCTGTTGTTTTTTTTTTTTTTTTAAATGACCAACTGGTATTTCCAAATCCTCTTTCTAAAAAGTTCTACTTATCGCTGGTACCTCTTGTCTAGTGTGTGGATCATTTTCTGAAATCCCACTTTGCTAATGGTGCGTCATGTCTCTTTATATCTCTGTGAAGACTTGTCATATGGCGTGACACTTGCAAACACATCTGTAATTGTGCTTTGTTTTGTTTGGCTTACTGGGCTTTTTAATGTAGTTTTAGTCAATGAAAACTGTTGACATTTTAGTCATATTTTAGTAACATTTAGTCATATTGATATTTTAGCCACTGAACACTGTAAACATTTTAGCCATAAGAGTATATATTAGGGCTGTCAATCGATTACAATTTTTAATCGAGTTAATTACATCGTGTCCTGATTAATTAATCGCGATTAAACCCTCATATAACAATAATTCAATATATAAAGATTATACATATTTATATCAATATATAATTATACATAGTTATCTTTAAATATTTAAAAATTCTCTCTCTCTCTCTCTCTCTCTCTCTATATATATATATATATATATATAATAAAAATATTCAGATAATTAAAATGCATTACACTCTTTTAGCAGAATGGTTAATCATTGATAAGACCATTCAAAAAGTGGCTTTAGAATACAATGTATTGTTTACTACCATATTATTGAACATAAGTCAATCATTGGCATACAGTTCACAGCAATCCATTTCACAAGTAAATTTGTCAATCAGTTGGAGATTTATTATGAGCGCTTGTTTAAGGACCCGTCAATCTACACCTGCGTCATACATATTTTTTTTTAAACAAGCCAGGGGTATACATAGTACACAATACTACAGATATATTTTACAATAATGCCAAGGCATTATATTCATTACATAGTGCAATGGTTTTCAATGCTTTGGAGTTGTTGGTGGTACAAAGAGTATTTAAATAATATTTTAAGTCTTTACAAAAAAGTGCAAATAGGGGCTTTATAGACATAAATTTACACTTCTGTATAAAAAACTTGGCAATAAAAATAAACAGATTAATCAGAAAATATTAACTCAAGTTATCAAAATTGTGAAAACCAAATAAAACGTCTTTATAAAGCAAAGAAAAACTAGTTAAAATAGAGGTACATACAAACAAACAACATTTTCTCCAAAATACCACATTCCCAAAAAAGGTGAGGGGCAGATTTATCTACAGCATTACAGAAGGAGCAAAGTGGATCTATTTCAGGGAGCATGTTTCTTAAATAAAGATTGACTGGGTAAAAACGGTGTAACAGTTTAACCTTGTTGGTAATTAAATATTTGTGAGGTAAAGACCATACGACCTGCGTCAGACATGCTTGTGTCGCGTCTCGGGTGTGTTGTCATAAAAGTCAAATGTTTAGGTAACTGTGTCAAGTTAAATATAGTTTAATACTCAATCTTTAAACACATCTTGAGATCCCTTGGTTCTCAAGTTTATGTTGTGTGTCCGCTGAAGAGTTGTTAATGTGTTGCTCACACAGCTGACATTTCACTTACTGCCCTCTGGAGTAAACAGGTGGTACTACAAGCTTGAATCTCTTAGGAAAGCATTGCGATTAAATGCATACATTTTTTGTATGTACTTATTTGTGAATCTTCACTGGACTCACGCTTTGATTCGATTACTATTCAAAGGGTATCGATTCAATTATAAAACGATTCTCGATGCATCACGATGCATCTTGTCCTTCAACACCTTTCTTTTTTCAGTTTCTTCAAAATGTATTTTTTCCCTCTTTTTTTTCCCTTTCAGCTTTTTATTTAAAAGTTGTTTTAAAAATCAGTCACATTACATAAACCGGCCTTTTACATTCAGTATGAGCTGTGAACAAAACATGAAACATCCACAAGATTAAATAAATGGTTCTATAGTTTAAAAGAGTATCTCAGTTTTCCAGTTTCTTTCTTTAAAGAACCTTATAAAAAAATCTCTTAAAAGCACAAAAGAATATTGGTTCTCCATCAAAACACACTGAATAATATTACTTCAACTGATTATATTATTATTATTATAATTTTTCTTTAAGCATTGTAAATTATTTAATAGTATTTAATTATTATTTAAAATGTATCTATGCCATGCTATTCATTTTCTTTTTTAAGCACTAATGGAAGTTGCTGGTCCAAGATGAGAGATATATCTGCTTCTAGGAGAGTGCAGCTGTCAGATTGGGGTCAATGTCCATTTGGAAGACCCATTTGCAACCAAGCTTTAACTTCATGGCTGATGTCTTGAGATGTTGCTTCAATATATCCACATAATTTTCCTTCCTCATGATACCATCTATTTTGTGAAGTGCAGCAGTCCCTCCTGCAGCAATGCACCCCCACAACATAATGCTGCCATCCCCATGCTTCACGGTTGGGATGGTGATATTCTGCTTACAAGCCTCACCCTTTTTCCTCTAAACATTATGATGGTTATTATGGCCAAACAGTAACATTTCTGTTTCATCAGACCAGAGGACTAAGAAGTAAGATCTTTGTCCCCATGTGCACTTGCAAAGTGGCAGCCTTTAGAACTGCCTTAATTCTATGTGGCATTGATTCAACAAGGTGCTGAAAGCATTCTTTAGAAATGTTGGCCCATATTGATAGGATAGTATCTTGCAGTTGATGGAGATTTGTGGGATGCACATCCAGGGCACGAAGCTCCCGTTCCACCACATACCAAAGATGCTCTATTGGGTTGAGATCTGGTGACTGTGGGGGCCATTTTAGTCAAGAAACCAATTTGAAATGATTTGAGCTTTGTGACATGGTGCATTATCCTGCTGGAAGTAGCCATCAGAGGATGGGTACATGGTGGCCATAAAGGGATTGACATGGTCAGAAACAATGCTCAGGTAGGCCGTGGCATTTAAACGATGCCCAATTGGCACTAAGGGGCCTAAAGTGTGCCAAGAAAACATCCCCCACACCATTACACCACCACCACCAGCCTGCACAGTGGTAACAAGGCATGATGGATTCATGTTCTCATTGTGTTTACGCCAAATTCTGACTCTACCATCTGAATGTCTCAACAGAAATCGAGACTCATCAGACCAGGCAACATTTTTCCAGTCTTCAACTGTCCAATTTTGGTGAGCTCTTGCAAATTGTAGCCTCTTTTTCCTATTTGTAGTGGAGATGAGTGGTACCCGGTGGGGTCTTCTGCTGTTGTAGCCCATCCGCCTCAAGGTTGTGCATGTTGTGGCTTCACAAATGCTTTGCTTCATACCTCAGTTGTAACGAGTGGTTATTTCAGGCAAAGTTGCTCTTCTATCAGCTTGAATCAGTTGGCCCAATCTCCTCTGACCTCTAGCATCAACAAGGCATTTTCGCCCACAGGACTGCCGCATACTGGATGTTTTTCCCTTTTCACACCATTCTTTGTAAACCCTAGAAATGGTTGTGCGTGAAAATCCCAGTAACTGAGCAGATTGTGAAATACTCAGACCAGCCCGTCTGGCACCAACAAACATGCCACGCTCAAAATTGCTTAAATCACCTTTCTTTCCCATTCTGACATTCAGTTTGGAGTTCAGGAGATTGTCTTGACCAGGACCACACCCCTAAATGCATTGAAGCAACTGCCATGTGATTGGTTGATTAGATAATTGCATTAATGAGAAATTGAACAGGTGTTCCTAATAATCCTTTAGGTGAGTGTATGTGTGTGTATATATATATATATATATATATATATATATATATATATATATATATATATATATATATGTATTTGTTAGACTGAATGTCCAACAAGCACAAAGATGAAGCAGTATTTTAAATAAGCATTAATACAATTTCAATGCATTGGTGAGTCTTTACAGTCAGTATGACTAAACTGTCAACTTTAAGAATGAAAACGCTAATGTTGTGATTTCAAGTTAAATTTGAATGGCCGCGTTGCAGTCAGTATTTATTTTGCACGTCTCATTAATCTGAGCTTGTCAAGAGTAATTAACTAAGATACTATATCATACACATTTTCCACTTTTGAAATGTGTGTTAATATTTCACACGATTCTAACGTAAGAATTCACATGCTTGAATCCAAAAACCAACCCGAACGCAATGTTGAATTCCTGACCTGATGATTTTTACATCAGAGCTTGTCTGGCTTTTTCTTAATGCTGACCATATTTACAGGTGAAACTCAAAAAATTAGAATATCGTGCAAAGGTTCATTAATTTCAGTAATTCAACTTAAAAGGTGAAACTAATATATTATATTGACTCATTACAAGCAAAGTAAGATATTTCAAGCCTTTATTTGATATAATTTTGATGATTATGGCTTACAGCTTATGAAAACCCCAAATTCAGAATCTCAGAAAATTAGAATATTGTGAAAAGGTTCAGGATTGTAGGCTCAAAGTGTCACACTCTAATCAGCTAAACACCTGCAAAGGGTTCCTGAGCCTTTAAATGGTCTCTCAGTCTGGTTCAGTTGAATTCACAATCATGGGGAAGACTGCTGACCTGACAGTTGTGCAGAAAACCATCATTGACACCCTCCACAAGGAGGGAAAGCCTCAAAAGGTAATTGCAAAAGAAGTTGGATGTTCTCAAAGTGCTGTATCAAAGTACATTAATAGAAAGTTAAGTGGAAGGGAAAAGTGTGGAAGAAAAAGGTGCACAAGCAGCAGGGATGACCGTAGCCTGGAGAGGATTGTCAGGAAAAGGCCATTCAAATGTGTGGGGGAGCTTCACAAGGAGTGGACTGAGGCTGGAGTTACTGCATCAAGAGCCACCACACACAGACGGGTCCTGGACATGGGCTTCAAATGTCAAACATCTTACCTGGGCTAAAGAAAAAAGAACTGGTCTGTTGCTCAGTGGTCCAAAGTCCTCTTTTCTGATGAGAGCAAATTTTGCATCTCATTTGGAAACCAAGGTCCCAGAGTCTGGAGGAAGAATGGAGAGGCACACAATCCAAGATGCTTGAAGTCCAGTGTGAAGTTTCCACAGTCTGTGTTGGTTTGGGGAGCCATGTCATCGGCTGGTGTTGGTCCACTGTGCTTTATTAAGTCCAGAGTCAACGCAGCCGTCTACCGGACATTTTAGAGCACTTCATGCTTCCTTCAGCAGACAAGCTTTATGGAGATGCTGACTTCATTTTCCAGCAGGACTTGGCACCAAAAGTACACTGACACTGACACTTGACACTGCCAAAAGTACCAAAACCTGGTTCAATGACCATGGTATTACTGTGCTTGATTGGCCAGCAAACTGGCTTGACCTGAACCCCATAGAGAATCTATGGGGCATTGCCAAGAGAAAGATGAGAGACATGAGACCAAACAATGCAGAAGAGCTGAAGGCCGCTATTGAAGCATCTTGGTCTTCCATAACACCTCAGCAGTGCCACAGGCTGATAGCATCCATGCCACGCCGCATTGAGGCAGTAATTAATGCAAAAGGGGCCCAAACCAAGTACTGAGTACATATGCATGATTATACGCTTCAGAGGGCCGACATTTCTGTATTTAAAATCCTTTTTTTTATTGATTTCATGTAATATTCTAATTTTCTGAGATTCTGAATTTGGGGTTTTCATAAGCTGTAAGCCATAATCATCAAAATTATATCAAATAAAGGCTTGAAATATCTTACTTTGCTTGTAATGAGTCTATATAATATATTAGTTTCACCTTTTAAGTTGAATTACTGAAATTAATGAACTTTAGCACGATATTCTAATTTTTCGTGTTTCACCTGTATATCCACAAACATGATAATTTTTTTCCTCACTGTTCTCTTCTGGATGTTCTAGTGAGAGTCGCTCTTGCCATTTATTCCACTGCATTTTGCTAATTCTGCCCATTTAATAAACTAACTTTTAATTTTCTCAACTTTAAGTTAAAATATGTTCACACAAAATCAGCCTCAAGTGTATAATAAAACTTCCTGATTGACTCATTATGCTTTTACCTGTTTGTAGGCTATATTGATTTATTCTAATTTCTTTTAATGTTTGTATTTAATTTTAAACGCAAAATGTGGGCTTAATATTGCTCAATTGCTTGAAACCTTGTGCCTCCATAACATTGTTATACGTGAACAGATATTTAAAAAAAAATCAGTTTCAGGAGATGTTAATGTCACAAATATGAGGGGAATACACAATTAACAACATATTCCACAGTATTAACTTGTTTATTAAATAATGCATTGTCAATTGACCCTTCACTAAGGCCTGCCTTCAAAGAGTGACCAATCCTGAACATCTTCGTTTCCGTCCACCATTTCTCTGACAAGTGCTTGATTTTTCCATTTAGATTATACAAGAGTAATTTGCATTTGAGTAGTTTTATGCCTAATTTTATAAAATTAAAAAAAAAAAACGTTACTGGGTCACTTGTAATGGGTGACACGTAGAGAATACAAGCAGTATTTTATTTAATTTTTTATCTTGAAATAAATATTGAGAAGAACATGTTATGGAATAAACTGTCAGCCCTCATTCCCAAATTAACATGTATAAAATCAGCAAGGACACCTACATTTGCTCCAAGGTAAATTAAAGCTAATAACTTGTGTCATTTCATTTATGTATTGATTCAGGTCTAAGGAAAGGCGATAGACAGTAAATAAAGATTTCACAGCATCATAGTGAGTGTGTTAGAAGACGTTATGAGCAGTTCTGTTCATTATGTTTACGCTAATGTACCCGATGTGTATCGCTATCAAATGAATGTTTTCTCTTTTAAAGTGATTGATAATAATTTTCCTAATTCACAGTCTCCATTTTACCGAATTACTGTGTAATTCGATAATTACTTATTTATGGTAAATAAGGCATATTTATTTACCATAAAACAAACATCAGATAAATATGGCTTAAAATGTCACTCTTCATTCCAGCCCACATAAGAATATTATCCATTCCTTTTATGAGAATATTTGTCCAAAAACTGTACAGATTACTGCAATCTCCCAGTCATTACTATGCAAAGTTCTGCAAAACGTTTGCTTTTCAGAGCTAGCAACGCCGGCATGTTGAATATTTCCTGTAGTTACTGTTGCAATGGTTACAGGTAGAGATGCACCGATCGACCGGCCAGGGACCGGAATCAGCTGTTTTTCCGCATGATCGGTCGGACCGGTGACTGATTCCAAGCCAGTCGGTTTTGTTGCCAGCGGCGTAGGCAATAACGTCACAGCCGCACGTAAACATGTCATTGGCGTGGAAGATCATCACTGTGAATAATACATAAAGTTTGAAATGTGTAATAATTGTAAGGCCAAAGTAAACCGCGGGGGAACCACCACAATAACTTTCGGAACAACAAACCTAATTAGACATTTAAAACAACATCACCCAGCTGAAAATGCCCATTTTAAAAAAGAAGCTAAAAAGGGAAATCGGCTAAAGCTAGCCAGAGCTCAGAGCCAGTCACAAGTCAGCAGCCTCTCTTATCATTCCTTGGTATGAGCAGCGAAAAGACCAAAGCAATTACGAGGACAATTATGGAATTCATGGCCCTGGATGACCAGCTGTTCTCCATAGTTGAGGACAGAGGGATCAGAAATCTGATAACTTTCCTCGATACAGAGTAGGAGGTACTTTCCGACGTCGCGTTGCCCGAGTTGTTTAATCTCGTGTCATGTCACACGCAGCCTGTTATCGGTCAACATTTGGGTACACAAATAAGGGAGAGGGGAAGTGGTGTGCTGGATGGCAGAGGCAGTCTAAATACTATAGAAATTGTGCCATTGTGATTTAATGTGCTGAGTAACGTAATGTTTCCCACCGTGTCCGATATTAAAATCAGTGCGACACACATTGCAAAAGGCGTGGGCATTGTCAATACGGCTTCGGGATATCAAATTAAATTTTTCCATCCAGCTGTTGTTAAATTTACATGTATATTTTGTTTTTTTTCACCGGAGCACCAGCTGAATATTCTCCTCCCATCTATCAGTGATGCTTGATTTAACATCCCGCGTCTACTGCCTGCGCAGATATCAACAGCGCAGCTGGGTTTTGGTTGCCAGGTTGAGGTCACAAATTATTCGAAATGTGTATGATGTGTCGATTGTGTGAGTAGGATGCATTTCATACAAGATCTGGCAACTGGACCACCTTGGAATAATATATTGATGTGATTATTCATATAACGTGGTTTGGGCCATACAAATTACGGGAGTTTCAAGCCGTTCCCGAAACAGTGCTCAGTTTTACAACTGATATTTGAACATCTAAGGTAAGTTGAGAGTATTGGACACTTCAGTTTTTCAGATCTTTGGAATTGTTTTGTTAGACGAGTAATAAAGAGAAAAAGGTCCATTTATAAAAATAGTGGGAAATGACATCTGTTATATAAAGCAACTCATTTGCAGTTAATTGTTATTTCTACCTCTTTCTAGTCACAGAGCACTTTATTTTGAGAGTTGTTTAAGTGAGAGAAGATCCTGTAACTTAGTGCAGTTTGGGGGAAATTGTAATGTTTAATCATTTATTTTATTATGAAAATAACATTTTGGATTGAAGAAAGGTAGATTTTGTTTGTATATGCGGTCAATAATAGTTCTTAGAAAGAAAATCGGAATCTGAAAAAAATCGGTATCGGCAGGTCACACTTGCAAAAAATCGGAAATCGGAATCGGCCAAGAAAATTGCAATCAGTGCATCTCTAGTTACTGCTATTATTCAAGCTTATCGTGAGAATTAAATTTGTTTCATACAGACAGTATTTGAGACATTCTTGTCAGTCTCACCTGTGAGTAAATATAGTTGTCAAAAACAAACACTGACTGTGTGAACATTGCTATGTAAAAGTTATTATTGTAGATAATGCAAATTATTTTATTTTTGACCAAAATCTACCCATAGTTGGCTGAAGAATTGCTATCTTTATTGCTTAATTTCTGTGTTTTGAATTTGGAGTAACTAATTTGTGTTACATGTTTGTAACATGAGAGGAACAGAAATAGGGCTTCCACTTTACCTTTGCACAGGTGCATAATTTGTGGTTAACTTTTCTTGTAAGGACGTGAGTGGATGATCTCATCATTCTGAACCTCAGATTATCATAAAATAAGCCTGAAATCTACTCTGTTTTGTGTGCATGTGTTTCAGAAGGAGCAAATCATATAATTGCTTAGTAGTTTGTGGAGTCTGATACAAATTTGCAACATTTAGTGTCAAAGTTGTAATATATTTTGTATGATTTTGTGTCAACTATTATTATAAGTTCTATTTAGTTAGGTGACCAAAAAAGTCAAACCGTTATTACTGACAATATGTAGGTTTTCTCCTTTGGTATTTTATGTTCATTTTGGTGTTTGCGCAAGCTTGTGCAAGATTTTCCATGATCGTTTCTGTCCTCATAGAGAGTCTTTGAGAAACTGGTGCATGCTGTCACCTGAGAGAATATTTGCATTCTTCCTGCCTGCACAAGTCCATCACTGTGTGTTATTATACATTGTAATTTCTGTTTATTACACAACTTATCAAAATGTTAAAGTTAATCAAAAGAAGAAGAAAAAATCATCCTCATATTGTTTGACTATACATTTCTTAACATGTTTTATGATTTTGGTTTAAAGGAAGTGAAGTTCTTTGTTATCAAAGTGTTGAATGTACCATTGAATTATTCTTTCAGGAGGGAGCATAGTAGTCTTTACAAGTATTTTACATTGATATGTAGAACGCATGCTAAATCGGTACAGTCTCTTTAAGAGTACTGGCATCAGCCCTTGAGAGCATTTAGTGAGATGTTTTTTTAGCACATCCATGGGTGATTTAGAATTAGTTTTTTGTTTGTTTTTAAATCAACAACTGACTAAAGACAAGAAAGTTGGGTATTAAGAGACCTTATGCAGTGACAAATAGATTACCTGTATCTTGTCTTTGAACACACAAAACAGGTTAAACCAAACTTTGACTCTCAACACACAGTGAACAATCTCGCTGCTAATAACTTCTTCATCAGTATACTACTCAATCACTGGTGAGAGGAATCACGGACATTTTTAATCACATAGTGCGAAATTTGCTTCACTGCAGATCTTTGGCATTTTCCACACCTCAGTTGAGCGCAGGGTAAGAAACTAGCATTTTTTTATCCAATTTTACCAGCCACCTTGATTTTTACAGTATACATAATATACAGCTGCATAATATCAATACAGATACAGCTGCATCGATATGCGCATTGGCAAGGAGTAAAGTTGTCCCTTTAATAAGTGCACTGAAAGTTGCTTTGGATGAAAGTGTCTGCCAAATGCATAAATGTGAAAGTAATAAGCATGATTGACTTAATGTTGGAGTCCTTCTCATGGTTTATTTTGCTATTAAAAAGGCTGACCATACAATCCCCTACATGTCAAACAAAGACAGACAAATTAAACATTAGTGTTAAATGTGTTACTCACTGGCATTACTGCCATGTCCAATATAGTTGGCAATGCTCGATCTTTCTATACAAGTTTCTTTGCAAAGCCATAATGGTTTTTAAAAGAACCCATAGAGAAATGTGTCAAACAAATGTATAATCCGACATAGACATGTTAAGGAAATTTGAATATGATACTCATTCCTAACATGGCGATCCTTCAGAAGGCTATGCAAAGAGATGCAGTTTTTCCACAACTAGTAGCACAACGTCTGGGGGACATTTCTCAAAGTCTTACACTTTTTGTTGTTTAAAAGCAAACTACAGTAAGAATATTACCACTTTAAGTGTTGGATTACTTCAGTCACTCTCTTTTACTGTGCAGATTAAGTATTTTTTGGAGGTGGGGCTATTCAAATAAACACCACATGTTGACGTCACAATGTGGCCGATTTAAAAAAAAAAAAAGTATTTTTTTGCAGAGTATAATCAACAGATGCTTTGGACTGGAGATAATGTTTTTATAGTAAAATGACCTCCTTGTATGCCAAAATACCAAGGCAAATTTGATTCCTCATGACATGACCCTTTAAAAAAAAAATTCCCAACAGTGTGTGAAGTATTTCACAAAGAATGCAGGAATATCTTACAGTTTAAAGGAAGAACATGTCTCAGGATTTATTGCTATGCTAATCTCAGTTTAGCATGCATCCTCAGCCACTCTTTTGTTTTTGTATTTCAGTGCAGTTATAAGTTATTTAAAATACTGTTTCTACATGTTCCTCACACTAGCTGTCCTGTTTTTTTGCATTTCCTATCCACCCTGCAAAATGAAGCATGGTTTCGCTAATCTTGTTTACATTTCCTGCCCACGTGTTTATGTTCGCTATAATTTTCTCTAAAAACTCCATGTATATGTATACAGTATAATAAGTCTTTGATGTTGGTTTGTGTTTGTTTCATGTCAGAGTACCCACTAACCCCAGACACCCCCAAGAATGAAGCCCGGACGTCCACCAACAGTAGCCGACTGGCCGCTCTGAAGAAACAGGCCGACATCGAGCTCAAAGTGAAACAGGGAGCCGAAAATATGATACAGATGTATTCCAATGGCTCTTCCAAGGTAGAATGGCTTCAGTGTCAAGTCATTTTGTGGCTTGTGTAGTTTTTGTTTGCCTGATGTTTTCTATGATAAAGAAAGAAAGGAAAAAATACTAAGTGTGTTTTTAGCAAAAGTTTCAGAACATTCAGGAGCATTATTAAAAATAATTGCACTAAATGGCATTCATCCCTCTTACTCCAAGAGAAGATGAGGCTATCTGGTCTATAAAAGTGTTTGTGTGAGAGGATTCATCCCAAGAAATGAAAACAGATGTGAGCAAACTGAAATATCTCCTCTCCTTTCTCCAAAAGTAGTAAAGCAAACCAATGACTGAACAGATTTATTTATACACATGTGCCAATGTCATGGTTGTAGCCTCCAGGGGTGCAGCTGACAATAAGAGAACTCAAATAGAACAGTGCAGTTCCACCACCCTTTCCCTCTTCAAAAAACAAAACAAACAAAAAAAATCTTAAGGCTTCGGTACTGTACATGTTGTATGTCTAAATATATACTATCAGCAAAATTGCTCTCTGGCTGGGTTTTGGTCTGGAGTGACCTCCCCTCCCTGTGCTGCTTTTATCAAGAATGACACCATTAATTACAGCGCCTCTGTTGTTAAAACTAGCATCTTGGATTCACAAGGGAAGTTTGTAAAATCATCACAGCCTGTAATAAAAGATATATGGAGTGATTAACACAGCGATTAAGAACAAGAAAATATGATTCATTTCTAGACGTATAAACAGTTTTGTACCCTCCCTAAAGCATGTCACAAAAACATGCTCATGACATCATTTTATTTGACTCAAACCGATTAAGTGATACAGAATTTCAAAAAGGATGACTATTTCTAAACTGGGTTCTCAAACACTCCCCTGTCATTCTTCAACAAACAGGTAATCCCGCCCCACACTTATGCCATTGGTTGAACCAATATTGGCATGTTGGGATGCTCACACTAACAGAGCAGTGTTAAAGTGCCACACAGCCACAATGTTTAAACTTATTCACAAAAGGCTTACAGTTAATTAGTGTTGTCTCTACACATTAAAGGTGCACTCTTGATATTTTTGTTGAGCTAGTCGATATGGCATCTTGGACTAAAGGTGCAATCACATTTACTTTTACAGTCATCTCAATGGGAATTTGCGCAATAAGGAATTTGGCCTGATGGATTTCCAGAGGTGAAAAATGTCCCTATGCGAATACAATTTTGGTAAATTTTGACATGCAAATTCACATCGTTGACCAATAGAAAGTTGCTTGGTTTGACAGTTTTCTCTGTGTGGTCAGTGCGTTGTAAAGCAACACTGAATATTCACAATGGATGATGAAATCATGTTAGTGGTGCGTGCGTTTCTTTATAACTTTACCAAAGTAGTTTTTGTCGGTTTCACACTCGCTATACATCCGCCCATGTCTTCTTCACATGTCGTTATATTTTGCCATGCAAAGGTATTTGTGATTGCTCCTTTATACTGACACCTAGCGGTGTGTATGCAGAATCATGTAAGATTTTTCAGTTGCTATAGAATAAATCCACAATCCACAGTCAGCCATGATTTAATCCACAAGCGAATGATTTCAAATAAAAGGGGGTTACCAAGAAAAAGTGAATGCCGTTTGGCTGGTCATGTGATCTCAAACCCCTCTCCATGCCCCATGAGGCGACCTGCTCCATGTTAAATGAAACACACACACACACACACACATATATATATATATATATATATATATATATATATATATAATATGTGGGAGCAATTTCTTAGTATACCTTTTGTTGAAAAAGGTTAAATGTATTGTATTATTTAATTATAAATAATTACACATGTCAGCTTTAATGTGTACAAAATATCTTACTGGGAATGCATGTAACTTTTTGCCTGGTCCATCATGAATTGGCAGTTCTGTGAAGTGGTGAGTCCTGTATGCAGGTTCCCAGCTGCTTTAGATATCCAGAGGAAAGGCCTCAAAGGTAAAGTCAGCCTTTAATGGCTGCTTACAGGAAGTTAAGTCCACAGAGACTCATGACGCATTCACAGTCACTGGATTTGAATACATTGTGTGACGGGGAAACATGTTAACTCCTTGACATATCATATCGAACTACAGGGAGAAAAACAAACATTTATACTGCATTGAGTAGTGAAATGGCTGCAATGATAGGTGTATTGCTTAAATACACATTTTGGATTGTTTAATTTAATTTGTAATTTTAATTTGTGTCAATTTATAATACATTTATTAACATTAACCAAGTAGCTAAATTGTGAATATTCACAGCATGATAGAATAATATAATAATGTCAAAGCTGTTGTTACATACTTCTGTACCTCTGGAATGCTGTATTGAGTGATTGAGATTGTGTTATAACAGTTCATTAGTTGATGTTATTTTGAAATGCCATGAAACTCTAATTCATATTTGATAGTGCATGAACTACCAATTCGTTGTAGGTTAATTATTACTTAATAAAGTTTACCCATTTGTAGACTTGTTGAATTTTCAAAACAGCATATTTTGCTCTTTTCCTTTTCTGATTCATATACTCCTTGTCCTATTTTTATTTTCCTTTGGTGATGTTTTCTGCAGGACCGCAAACTGCTCTCCGCAGCTCAACAGATGCTTCAGGACAGTAAGACAAAGATAGAGTTCATTCGAATGCAGATCCTCAAAGCCAGCCAGACAAGCGAAATAAACTACGAGAACAACGATGGTTTGTGGTCTAACTGATTTACTCTTTTAATTATACATTTTCACTTTAAATGGGCAGAACTGTGGAAATGAGGCTTTAATCCTGACATTACAGTGTCTACAAGCAAGCCTATCATCAGTCCGCTGGACCTGAGGATAGAGGAGCTACGACATCACTTCCGGATAGAGTCTGCTGTGGCTGAAGGTGCAAAGAATGTGATGAAATTGCTGGGAACAGGGAAGGTGACAGAAAAAAAAGCTCATTCAGAGGTAAGCTCCATTTCCTTTTTGTATGTCAACAATGAAATAAGTATACGGTTTCAAATTAAATCATTATAGTTTTTCATTTATCTATATGCCTTTAAAGGGATAGTTCACCCAAAACTCACCCTCATATCATCCCAGATGTGTATGACTTACTTTCTTCTGCTGAAAACAATGGAAGATTTTTAGAAGAATATATTGGCTCTGTTGGTCCTTACAATGCAAGTGAATGGTGGCCACAACTTTGAAGGTCCACAAAGCACATAAATTCAGTATAAAATTATCTTCAGAAGTGATATGATAAGTGTGGGTGAGAAACAGATCAATATTTAAGTCCTTTTTTACTATAGATTCTCCTCTCTGCCCAGTAGGTGGCAATATGCACAAAAATGTGAATCCCCAAAACAAAAGAAGAAGAGAGTGAAAGTTGAGTTTTAGTTAAAAAGGACTTAAATATTAATCTGTTTCAGACCCACACCTACTATATTGCTTATAGGTGTGATATATTTGAGATTTGTTTTTCTAAAAAATCTTTGTATGGCAAGAGGGTGAGTAAATTATGAGAAATTTCATTTTTCATTTTAAAGGTGCTATAAGGCAATTTTTTCTTTTTCTTTTTGAAAACCATGAATAAAATGTCTACTACCTGGCAGATATCAGTGGATTTTGAAACTTGCACCATGGGTTTGCTTGATGTCTTTGAACAGTGGGGTTTTGGAGGGATTGGTGTGTGGTAGAAGTTAATAAAATTGCTTAAGTTAGCAAAATAACTGAGCTCGCTTAAAACACATTTATTTCTGGGCCACTAGCAGCAACACATGGAATTGCAAAATAATAACTCCCCCAATATACCATTGGTTTAACCAGTGTTGCTGTGGGGGGCAGTCAGGATGCTCAAACAAGCAGAGCATTGTTTTGAAAGTGGTACAAAGCCACAGTGTTTACAATTTTCAAGGAAGTCGACCTACAAGTGGCTTACTTATAGTTGTCTATCCACATTAAGTTGAGAGGTCGGCGCTGCACTGTGTCTATTGTCCTGTTCATTGTCAGTAGTTTGTTGTACTGTCCCGTACTTTGCATATGTTTGCACGTGCATGTGCACTTTATATAGGTATTTTATATAGGTATTTTATTTCGTTGTGTTGTCTCATGTGGTCCTGTGTTGGTCCTTTGTTGTTTTTATGTAGCACCATGGTCCTGGAGGAACGTTGTCTCGTTTTGCTGTGTACTGTACTAACTGTATATGGTTGAAACGACAATAAAAACCACTTGACTTGACACTTGACTTGAGATAGGAGGAAGTATGTTTCCATAGAAAAAATTACGCACTTCACCTTTAATTGCACACAATCTCAAAAAATACAAAAGCCTAACTGCAACAGTTTTCTTGAGATTGATCTGATGTAATGCATTTTGTTTGGTCACAGAGAAATGTGAATCCCTGTTCTCTGCAGCAGCAGTGTTAGTAAGAAATGTATGTGTTGGACTATGGCATATGACCAGACATTGTCCCATAGATGTACCGTGGAGATTTCCACTCACTCTGCCAAAGTTCTTCATACACCAGTGTTTATCTTTGTGTTGGCTTCAAAAACCTGCCCATCTTTCAGAGGTCTTCTATTTTGTATTTGTACTGCTACTAAATGACAGTATAAGGCTTTGTTAAAAAAATTTAATAAAATTGTTGGTTTGCACTTGTAAGCTCTGTTAAACTCTGTCTTGCAGGCTCTGGCCCGTTTGAATGAGTCCAGTCAGAAGTTAGACCTACTGAAGTTTTCTCTGGAGCAGAGACTCAGTGAGCTGCCCAAAAACCACCTGAAGGCCAGTCTTATCACGGAGGAGTTAGCCATGGTGTCTTCTCCACCTCTTAGTCCTCGCCATAGCATCATGTCCACCAGCAATCAGTACAGCACTGTAGCCAAACCTGCTGCCCTGACCGGTAACAAAACAATGCCATGCAGTCACACAGTAGAAAAGGGGTTTCAAAACTTTATATAATTTTTTGACTCTTCCTATTGTAGCATGTTTTTAGTAATGACACCTGGAATCTCAAAAAGCGTTTTACACACACAGCGAAAAATATATATATTTTTTGGCCTGAACTAAAGCCAAATTAGCTGCAGTATCATAGGTGGCATATTGTACCTTTAGCTGGTCTACCATCAACTTTAATAAAGCCAAACACTAATTAAAAATGTGCTAAAAGCTATTGAACAAAAAGATGAAAGACGAGCAAGTAAAGCTCTAGTTTATTGTTAGGGAACAAGCCACAAAGAAAAAGGAGGAGAAAAATGTTCTTAATTCTTTTAGTTGCAGTAATGGCTATGTTGAATTCTTCCTTTTGGTGTTTATGGTGATTGTTAATGTAGCTTTCTGTGCTTTAGCGCCACCAAGTGTGGTGGAGTATGTACATAGTAGTGGGTCCATGATCAATTCCACATGCAATGGCTTATATATATATATATTACTTTTAGATTCGTTTTTATTATTACTGGATAAATAAAATAAATATTGACCTTTGCTTTTGTCAGATTAAATTTTATTCGGATTAATAGTACAATATAACAATATAATGTCTTGTATGGCTTGGGTAGCTCAGCGAGTATTAGCGCTGATTACCACCCCTGGAGTCGCGAGTTTGAATGCAGGGCATGCAGAGTGACTCCAGCCAGGTCTCCTAAGCAACCAAATTGGCCCGGTTGCTAGGGAGGGGAGAGTCACATGGGATAACCTCATCGTGGTCGCTATAATGTGAGGTTCTCCCTCTTTGTGGGAGCATGGTGAGTTGTGCGTGGATGCTGCGGAGAATAGCGTGAAGCATCCACACACACACTATGTCTCCACAGTAACGCGCTCAACAAGCCACGTGATAAGATGTGCGGATTGACGGTCTCAGACGCGGAGGCAACTGAGATTCGTCCTCCGCCACCCGAATTGAGGCGAGTCACTACGCCACCACGAGGACTTAGAGCGCATTGGGAATTGGGCATTCCAAATTGGGGAGAAAAGAAAAAATAAATATATAATGTCTTGTACAGCCAATATTTGCTCCCACTGTGAATAGGCCCCTTGATCTATGTTAAAACACACAGTACTGTACCTTCAGCGAGAACAGCTGTTTGAGTGAAGGCATGTAGGATCTACATTCGACTTTTCACACTGGTCAACACATGCTCTCCCAGCATTCCCTTTCTCCTTCCTCTGCTTTATCAATCACACACAACTTTGACCTTTACTCATAAGGAGAGATATAGGGAGCTTTCATTAAAATTATAGAAGTAGCACTGTCTATGTAAGGCTGTATAACCACTGCATGTGTCTTTAAAAAGACTTTTGTATTTATTTGCATTCATATTTATCTTATGTGAATCAGATGTGATAAATGTTTAGTTATTTACATCTGGGATAGCGCAGTGTTCTGGCTCTCAGTGGGGTTTGTGTTGTAAATCCACAGGCACGTTAGATGTGAGGCTCATGGGCTGTCAGGACCTCCTGGAGAACGTCCCGGGTCGCTCGAAGACAGTATCTGTTACTTTGCCCGGCTGGAGCCCCGGTGAGGCACGCTCCTCATTTATGAGCCGAGGAAACAAGAACAAATCTGGCAGCAGCCGAACCCTCTCCAAATCTGACGATCTGTCCAGTTGAGTTGCTTCAGCATTTATTACTTTTGCATTCAGATGTCAATGCAGTTTTTTAAAAGTCAGGGTTCTTTGATTCATTTAGAATGAGATCATTCCTATGGAACTTGCATGGTTGTAGTGCTCTAATTTGTTCTGCTCAAGACTGAAGTCATATTTGACCCAAAAATTTAACTTTTTTCAAAATGTACTCCCCTACGTCATTCCAAACCTGTATGACTTTCTAATGCGGATCACAAAAAACTGTTCTCATCAGTACAGTGGCAGTGGACATAATTTTAAAGTTTAAAAAATTACCCAAAATATTATAAAACCTTTTGTAAAATAATCTTGTGAACGTAAATTTGAAATTACGGCAATTTCTTAAATGTTCCTACAAACGATTTATAAAACGTCCGTACACATGAAAAACTGTAATGCATCTAACTTAATATATCCCAATTCATCTTACAAACTTGCGCATAGACTCCACCTACAGAACGCCCACAAATATCCTAATATGGTAAGCCAGAATACCATAAGTGCATGCACATTTTATTAATTTGTTCATTCATTCAAATGGAATGTTCTTGTGCAGTTAGTAGGGCTGATCGATATGACGAGATATATATATATATATATATATATATATATATATATATATATATATATATATATGGCAATGATATAAAGTGTCAATTGACTGAGATTTTCCTATATCGTGGATATCGCGATATGTAAATATCCAGTATCTATCAGTCTGCACGCTTCTCGTGAAACTGAAACCAGGCTTGAGTGGGGAATTAATTTGTTGGTTATTTGCGCGTGCTGGCTTAACACCAGATTCACTAAAGGAATTAAGCAGATTAGGCAATGCTGCAAACGCACCCACAAACTCATGGCTGATTCTTGTTATTCTGATTTTGTGGGCTGTTTCTGAGCACGCTACAGCGGAGGATGCAGGTACCCTCCCAGGTAAAAGGGACAGTGTCACTGTGATCCAGACACCTGGATCATCTCTTTATCATGCTGAGGTGCTTTTGACTACATGGCACATCTTACATCTCCATCAGTTGATAATTTTTGCTGATGTGATCAAAAGAAAATTTAAGAAAATTAAGGGGAGCTTGTTATTAATTCAGGTGCAACATCTGGTTCACAAAAACTGACACTGATTTAATCTGCAAACTGTCGCCCAATGATAATCACTTGTGGTAATAGAACAATCCGTTTTAACACTTTAAAATGAAGCATGCTAAAGAATATTAAGAAAGCCAAAAGATGTGCTCCGCATTAATTCCATCTTTTGTTTTATCTTTTTTTTTGCAAAAAGTGTTCATAAATATATAAAAAATTTATTTTCTGCTAGACGTGTTTTTTTCATTTTATATTTTTACTAAAATTATATTATGTTTTTTACATTTTATACATGAGGCTCCTGGTCTTCTGAAGGCATACAAAAGGTTTTTGCAAGAAACAACCCATAATTGTAGTAATTTTTCAGTGAAAATCTTGATGTCCGTTTGCACGTTCAAACCATGGAACATATGTTTACATGAGAAATTGCGTCGTTTTTAGCGCCATTGTAATGAAAATACATTGCAATATTCATTATATCATCTCATTTTGTATTCCGCATTCGAAAGAAAGTCATACGGTTTTGGAGTCAATTATGACAGTATTTTTATTTTTGGGTGAGTTATTCCTTCAAGTAAATGTAAACTCAAACCAAGCCACAATGTGACACTAACACTGGCTTAGACTCCCACTGCCATTGACTTGAACATCTTCTATGTGATTGACTTGAACATCTCCAAATATTTTTACCCTGTATATTCACGTCCATGTTCAAGACTAATAGTTAAAGAGTCTCTTTGTGTTGTTATGGCAGATGAAATCAGTGCTGTTCTGAAGCTGGACAACACAGTTGTGGGACAGACCCATTGGAAGCCACTTAGCAATCAGTCTTGGGACCAGAAGTTCACGCTGGAACTTGACCGGGTAACAAATCTTAAATTACATGGTCAAAAACACGCACTAATCCCATAATCCTCTCAACACATGAGTAAATGTGCACACATGCTCTCCATCCAAGCCTGTCTTTCAATTAACTGTAGAAAGTTTAATCCCAGATTTGACCCAGTTCTTATGGAAACTTCATCAGGCAGCTTCATAAGTAATGTCAATCTCTCTACTCTCACAAATGTAGTTGTTCCCTCTTTTATGATGGCAGTATCTATTATTTAGTCACAGTTCCACAAGCAAACCTGAATCGAATTTGAAAGATTGTGTCAATATAAACACAATCAACATTAGTTGCCTACTGTTTTGTTCAGTTTGTGGAGGAATGGAGACATTGTAGTGTTAAGAAAGAGACATTGATTTACATTAGTTTTCAAGCACTTTTAATTTACTTTTGAGGGAATTGTTAAGGATTCCTCTTGAGATCTCACAAAGGAGCACAAGTTAAATGACTGTGAAATTAATGACTCCTTTGGGAAAACAGTGAGCACAGTTCAGTTACTTCATTAAAATGATTCCTGCAAGGCTGATATGGATGCTTACTATTTAGTGTATTGTAATTTTATTGTACTTATTATTAAGGGTTGATTATTGGATGATCTTTAATTTACATGTCTGTGGGTTTGGACTTGCTGTTGGCAAATTAATCTCATGGCAGGCAATGTGAAAGCACTAATCATCTGTTGTGCAATTAAGCCTGAATATGTCAGACAGACTCCTCATGGTTTGTTATTTGTACTGTAAATGTCAAATTGTTGGCTGTAAACTGTAGCAATATTTAGTAGTGTTTGCTAAGGCAAACTTATGCTTGGGTTTTTCTATTTGAACAAACAAATTCATGGCTGCAGCACAAATGGACCCTGCACTGTTTGTGCTGTGGACATGAATCAGGACTTATATTGTGCGATTTGTTGTGGAGAGGTGTGCTATTACTTTTCTTAGTAATTGGACTTGAGATTTTCTAATGGTGTATAAGAAAACGTGAAAAATGTACATTAAATGTTGGACACATTGGCTGTAGGCATTTTTGACTTGGACAAGAAAGAAAATTTCTGGCCGTTACTAATACCAATTTAAACAAAAAACTATAGGCCGATACCGATATTTTGCCACTTACATTATTTTGTCAACAGATCTGTTTTACTCAGGAATTATGCTTTAAAAATCTACAAAGATGTATAAAAGTGTGTTTAATCGTTCTAACAATAAATGATTTCCATTGAACATGGATTGGATCTGTTGAACACATGAAAGGCCAAATATTTTAAGAGAGCCACAATGAAAGATAAATGGAAGATAAAAAGATACAAAAAATAACTAAATGTGGATAACATGATGATCGATATGTTTATAATCGCAGTCTTTTTAGGTTTAGCCATACTGCAATTTTAGATTTGAATTTAATCAATCAAGAATTAATTGGTAACGTACCGATCTCTCAGAAGTTAAAGTCTGCTGGTTTCAAAGCAGTTTAGATGGTTTGCCTTATCTTTTACCCTATACTTGTGTACTTGAGTGCTGCTTTCACAACTGTCACGTCCATTTATGGCATTAACATTAACGTGAGAAAGAAAATTTGCACCTAACACCTGCATTAGACGGATGCTTTTGGAGCGTATCGGTTGCATTGCGTTATAAACATACAGTTTTTAGGTCGCTGTGTCAAGTTACACAAAGTTTGAAACACGTTTTGAGATCCCTGCGTTCAGATTTGCACTCCATCAAGCTGTGTTTGAATGCGAGAATGTGTTCTGAATAAACACGTTAAATTGACAGCCCTAATTGATATGGTTTGTAGCTGTCCTTAAACCACATTTAAAAATGTTTTTTTTGCTCTGTGCTGTAGTCTCGTGAGCTGGAGATAGCAGTGTACTGGAGAGACTGGCGCTCGCTTTGTGCTGTTAAGTTTTTACGGCTGGAGGACTTCCTGGACAACCAGCGTCATGGCATGTGCCTCTACCTTGAACCACAAGGAACACTGTTTGCTGAGGTGCTTTTAATCTAATTAATTTTTTCTCCCCAACACACACACACGCAGTTAACAAGATTGATGGCTTTTTTGTGGATATTTTTATGCAATTTATGATTACCTCTTTGGATACAGGTTACATTTTTCAACCCAGTTATTGAGAGGCGACCTAAACTACAAAGGCAAAAGAAAATCTTCTCCAAACAGCAAGGTATGTTTATGAAGTGCCAAATATGCCTCAATGTTGAGAAGGGTTGACATTTTCTCTCAAACATATTAGATAAAGTAGAACAGCAAATATCTGTTATTTAAAGAATAACATTAACATGATATTTAGGCCTGAAACATACTCTATATGAGAAGTATGTGAACACAGATGCTACTAGCTATACAAACTTGACTTCATGCATTGTTGCATTCTGTTTGCTTTATCTCATAATCAAACCCTGTTCCTCCCAGGTAAAACATTCCTGCGTGCCCCTCAGATGAACATTAACATCGCCACCTGGGGCAGGTTGGTGAGAAGAGCCATTCCATCAATCAACACCTCTTTCAGCCCTCAGGTGGCTGAACTGGGCTCTGAAACGGCACCCATCGGCCACCCAGATGCCCACTCCTTAACCAGGTACATATGCACACAAATTCACTCCTGTTGATAACTAACTTTGCTTAATGTTGTCTAACAGTTAGCATGGGAAATCCCTCTCTGAGAAGTCATGTCTCTTTAATGCTTAAGGTTTAGTACTATAATGCATCACTTCTACAGCAATCAAAAGCACAACTTGTGTTCAAAATTCACGTTTAACAATAAATCCACTGCTGTGAGAAATGTTCACACTATAATGTGTAGTTTTGTGAGTTTTATTTGTGAGGTGTTAAGAGATTGACTCACAATAATCTTAGTTTATGAAACTTTTACAGCTATGCACTTTTGAATGTGAAACAAGGTTCTGTTACGCTGAAGTGTGTCATTCTGCGCCTGGGATGTGCATAAGCAATTTTCTTTCCGCACTTTATTTAAAGCCTTTCTTATTTCTTCATATTCATGATGCAGCCTATCTATTCATTGGTTCCTTAAAGGGATAGTTCACCCAGAAATTAAAATTCTCTCAGCTTACTCACCCTCATGCCATCCCAGAAGTGAATGACTCTTCTGCTAAACACAAAGATTTTTAGAAGAATATCTCAGCTCTGTTGGTCCTTTTCAGTGCTAGTGAATGGTTGCCAGACCATTGAAGCTCCACAAATCACATTAAAGCAGCATAAAAGTGATCCATGTATGGTTTAATATATGCCTTTTGAAGCGATGCAGTCACTTTGGGTGAGAAACAGATTGATATTTCAAAATCTTTTTAATATAAATCTACACTTTCTCTTTCAGAATGCAAAAATGAATGTGGAGATTTATAGTAAAAAAGGGCTTCGATGTCTGTTTCTCACCCATAACTATCATATCGCTTCTGAAGACATTGATTTAACCACTGGAGTCATACAGATTACTTTTATGCTGTCTTTATGTGATTTTTGGAGCTTGAAAGGAATGGTCACCATTCACTTGCATTGTATGGGCTTACAAAGCTGAAATATTCTTCTAAAAATCTTTGTTTGTGTTCTGTAGAAAAAAAGACAGTTAAACACATCTGGGACAGCATGAGGGTGAGTAAATGATGAGAGAATTTTCATTTTTGAGTGAACAATCCCTTTAACACCAACTAGTTGACTAGTTGCTCAGACAACCCACCGGTTGGTGGATTATGAAAATTGCGAGTTTTGCACATCCCTAACTCATTCTAAATACTCTACCCAGACTCATTCCTTTACAAAGCATCTGGTAGTGGAAAGCCCTCTGAATTATTCTGCAGTCTGTCTTTGATAAACAATGACTAATCTGTCCAGAAACATAATTGGTGCTCTATATTTAGATATTGAGATGACTCAACAGTCCTGAGTGTATAAATTCTGTAATGTGGCTTATTGCTTATTCTGTAAATCTCCACAAACATGTGGAAAACTGTTGTGAATTCTTTCTTCTTTTTTTTTGTATCATCTCCCTCAGTGACCCCACTGTGACCAAATTAGACTTTGACAAAGGAGCCACCCCTCCCTCAAAACGACACTCTATTTCAGTGGATATAGAGGATACGGAACCATCAGAAAAGATCACTGATGGAAAAGAGGTGCAGGTAAAGAAGTGGAAAAGTGATATCTTACCCTAAAATTTGTATTCTATCATCAATTACACACCCTCATGTTATGTCGTTTTTTTTCTTCCATAATAAAACAAAAGAAAATGTTAGGCAGAATGTTAACTCGTCACCATTCACTTTCATTGCATCATTTTTCTGTACAATTAAAGTGAATGGTGACTGAAGCTAACATTCTGTCTAACATCTCCTGTTGTGTTCCTCTGAAAAAAAGAAAGTAAAACAGGGTGAGTAAATGATGTCAAGAGTTTAAATGTTTTAGGTGAACTCTCCCTTTAAGTGTGATTTATATGTGGAGTTCTTTGCAGTGGTTTGGAATGACTTTTAAGTGCCTCTCACCCTCAGGATGCCCTAGCAACTTTCAACTTCCTGAACAACACAGTAGATAAACCAGATTATAACAGTCTGGCAGAAAAGGAGTTTGAGCAGCCTGCCCTGGAACTACCTACAGTGCAAAAGAAAGATGAAATCAGGTAGTCTGTTCTCCATCATGCAATGGCAACACATAAACATGCATACATTATAGATAGTCAAATGCTTACAGTGTGTTATCTATTAGGGAAGAAGAGGAAGTTCAATTCAGCTTGACAGATTTCAAATGTGTTGCTGTTCTGGGGCGTGGCCACTTTGGAAAGGTAAACTTTGTGCTTTCACTATAGAGCAATAAGGACATTGGCAACAAATATGGAGATTCTTACAGTGAGTGATGCAAATGCGCTATACATTCCATTATCAATTTGGTAGTAGATAGTATTGCAGATGATCTGTACTTAATGTAGGCTGTGAGAAATTAGCTTTTTGGTCTACCAGCCATTTTATTATTCTAACTCAAATATGTAAAATTACAGTTAACATTCATGTGAAATATATAGGAAATATATTGTTTAGCCTTTAGAATCTACATTCCCTGGCCTTGAAAGTGGCCTTTTTTCACAACCCCAATGTTGTTGTTACATTTATATTTTTTTAGTAATGTACGCAGCCACACATTTTTTGCATTACGCAATGTGAAAAATTAAGTGAATCTGGAGAGCTTTGCATTCACAGTGCACATTATAAGCGAGCAATACACAGATTGACTCCTGAGAAGGTCTGATTTATTTTATAGTGTTCACATTAAAGAAAAAAGTCTTGCTTACTGCTCTTTGAACTGCTAAAATGAAGAATAACTTCTTGCATGCACGCTCCATGAAAAGAACTCTAAGAGCCCTATACATGTGAGTGGAAGAAAGCCACTGAATTGCCAAACAAACTGCAAACTAGACACGCACATTGGCGGCTTTTCTTTCTGTTCGTTATGATGTAATCAAATGTGTTTCATCAAACACGCATCATTGCTACTCATTCATAGATGTCTTGCAGTTCGCCTGCCACAGTGGCTGGCAGGAGCAGCAGCTGCATTGTTTCAAGTACTGTTTAATCTTCTCAAACAGGTTTTACTCGCCGAGTACAAGACCACTGGGGAAATGTTTGCCATTAAAGCTTTGAAGAAAGGTGACATCGTCTCCAGGGATGAAGTGGACAGGTAAAGGCTATACATGTTTTTTATAATGAACTTAATCTACATGACAATCCTTAAAGGGGTAGTATAATTCTGTCATTATTCACTCACCATCCTGTTGTTACAAACCTCTTTCTTTAATGGAACACAAAATGAGATGTCTCGGTCACCATTCACTTTCATAGCATCTTTTTGTCTGTACAATAAAAGTGAGTGATGCATGAACGTTCTTTCCAACATTTATATTTATGTTCCACAGAAGAAAGTCATACGGGTTCGGAACAACATAAGGGTGAGTAAATGAAGACAGAATATTCATTTTTGAACATAAATGAAAATTCTCTCGTCATTTACTCACCCTCATGCCATCCCAGATGTCTATGGCTTTCTTTCTTCTGCACAACACAAACAATCTCTAATCTCTATATGGATGATCTGTCTAGGCAGTTGAGGGCCTGTAATACTGGGTGCATGATTGGTAATTCAATAGTGAACCATATGATGTATGCAGATGACCTTGTGATTTTTAGTCCAAGTAGTGCTGGATTACAGCAGCTACTTAAAATTTGTTCGGCATATGGTGTGGAACATGATATCAAATATAACGCCAATAAGAGTGTCGTCATGATCTGTAGAACTAAAGAGGATAAATGTTTGAAGTACCCTGATTTTAAATTGGCTAACAATCAGCTTAGTGTCTGTGATAAGGTGAAATACCTTGGTCATTTTATCACTGATAGAGGCAATGCTACAGGCAATGTCGCATGATGTACGCACAAGCCAATATTCTCTTACGTAAATTTAGGGCATGTACGGTTGGTGTAAAGATATTTCTTTTTAAAGCATATTGCACACCGTTCTATACTGCTCACTTGTGGTCAAATTATAGAAAGACAAGTCTTTTAAAATTGAAAGTAGCATATAACGACGCAATGAGAATGTTACTCACAAGACCAAGATGGTGTAGTGCAAGTGAGATGTTTGTGGCTGCAAGAGTGAGGACCTTTCATGCTGTTTTAAGAAACCTAATGTTTAAATTCATGTGCCGGCTTCATGGGTCACAAAATGAAATAATAATGGGCTTAACTAACATACGGCTAAGTACTACACGCTACCAATCTCGTATGTGGAAGCACTGGTATAACTGTCTTTTGGTAGAACAATGACTCTCTATTATTATTTTGTTTTGTTTTGTTTGTTTTTAAGTGTAGGTATGTAGGTATGTGTGTTATGGTGTATTCAATGTATTGTTGTGGGTAAGATTTGGACCTTGAGTCTGTAATAAAAGTTTTTTGAAACAAAGATTTTTAGAAGAATTTAAGCTCTTTTGGTCCTTTCAGTGCAAGTGAATGATGACCAGAAATCTGAAGGTCCAAAAACCAGATAAAAGCAGCATAAAACGAACCCATAAGACTCCAGTGGTTACATCCATATCTTGTGGAAGTGGAATGATAGGTGTAGATAAGAAATAGATACATTTTTATGTCCTTTTTTTACTATAAATCTCCACTTTCACATCTGAAAGTGAAAGTGGAGATTTATTTTAAAAATGACTTAAATATTGATCTGTTTCTTACACATACCTATTATATCACTTTAGAAGAAATTAATTTAACAAATGGAGTCTTATAGATTACTTTCATGCTGCTTTTATCTCCTTTTTGACCTTTAGATTTCTGATTTCACTTGCATTGAAAGGACCAACAGAGCTGAGATATTCTTTTGTGTTCTGTAGAACAAAAAATGTCATCTACATTTGGGAATTAATTTTGAGAGAATTTTCATTTTTGGGCGAACGATCCCTTAGTGTTAAAAGGTGTCAGAGCTTTTTCCAATAATTTCATGCCATATCTATCCAACAAAACTTAAAATATAATAAAAAGTTTCCTCCTTGTTAATATACACCATATATAACGTTTATTATTAACTACTGAAATGTATCCACAGCCTTATGTGTGAGAAGAGAATATTTGAGACTGTGAACAGCGTTCGGCACCCGTTCCTGGTGAATCTTTTCGCGTGTTTCCAGACCAAGGAGCATGTGTGTTTTGTCATGGAGTACGCGGCAGGAGGAGATCTGATGATGCACATTCATGCAGATGTGTTCAATGAACCACGTGCAGTGTGAGTGACTGAATTTACTGTACTACTGTCAAGTGACATGATTATGTTGCTCAGTTAAAAGTTGAATACATTTGTATTTCCTTCTGAAATGTTTTGTTTCTGTTTCCTCATAGTTTCTATGCTGCTTGTGTTGTCTTGGGGCTACAGTTTCTTCATGATCATAAAATTGTGTACAGGTATGTGTCAGTACTGGGAGCAAAAAACAGAAGACTTTATTAAAGTTTTATAAACCAGCCATGTGACTGTCATGGACATGTTTTGCAGGGATTTGAAGCTAGACAATCTTTTGCTAGATACTGAAGGATATGTCAAGATTGCTGATTTTGGTCTCTGCAAAGAAGGTGGGTACCTCTTTTTTGTATATACGTGTGTGTGTATGTGCATGTGTGCATGCGTGTGTGTGTGCATATTTACAGTATTTATATCACTGCTGTTCAATTTTTAATCTTGGTTTTTGAGTTGTTTGCCAACTGCTGTGAGTGTAACTCATTCCATCTCTCCTCATTTAGGAATGGGCTTTAAAGATCGCACTAGTACGTTCTGTGGCACTCCTGAGTTTTTAGCACCTGAAGTGTTAACCGAGACATCATACACACGAGCGGTGGACTGGTGGGGTCTGGGAGTTCTCATCTTTGAGATGCTGGTTGGAGAGGTATGGTAAATTAATAGATTGATGGAAGGATACTAAATGGATTTTGAAGGGGAACTTTTATTAACATTAGTTAATAAGGATTACTTTTTTGTGTGGCATTCTCCAGCCAAATAATTTTGTATAATGATGCTAAACTATATAATTGACCATTCCCTGTGGCAACCAGTTTCCTTTACTTCCATGCTTCTCATAGCAGTCCATGGTCTCTTTCACGAACTCATATAATTTTAACACAAATTAATACTTCATGTCCATTTTATTTATTCATTTGTTAAATCGCTGCATAATAAGCAGGATTGCGTACAGTCTGCTGGCCTTCATCACAAATTATTACGTGGGTCTCTGAAATACTCTTTTCTTATTTGTCAATGTCTCTATCAAGCAGTGTGATATTTCTGAGTAACAACTGCACATCCAGGGATTAAAGGGATAGTTCACTCAAAAATGAAAATGATCTCATAATTTATTCACCCTCATGCCATCCAAGATGTTAATGACTTTCTTTCTTCTGCGGAACAAAAAGTTTTTTAGAAGAAATATCTCAGATCCTCTTTCGGACACTTTTTGCCTTTTGGGAACTAGGCAACTATGGCGCATAAAACCCATTTAACCGGAAACTAGTGGGCTGCACTATTTCAAAGCGGAAGTATGTCATGAGGCTCATAGCAAGTAGTCCATTGCGAGTCCAAGTCTGAAATGGGGAAGAGTCGAGAGTGAAGACTGGGCGAGAGCCACTTAAATGCCATGTAGCATTCATTGGCACAGGTGTATCACATCAATATTGATGAGCCAAACGACTCCATTCGCCACCAATATGCAACATAGAATACAAACACAAAAGATAAACAAATACGGCCCAAAAAGGGGCCATAACATTAATGGAATTAATGTTAATAATACTAATAATAAATGAATTATTGTTAAAGTTCTGTATCATTCATGTCCTTATTTTGTAAGTTGCTTTGGAACTTTTCTTTTAAATTAATTAATGTAAATGAAAATGTCGAAATTCTGCATTAAAGTCATTTAAATGTAAATAATGTAATTGGTGTCAGAACAGTGGTGAAAGGACACATTTCTCTTTGTACTCACAGTCCCCATTCCCTGGTGATGATGAAGAGGAGGTGTTTGACAGTATTGTTAACGATGAAGTTCGCTATCCAAGGTTTCTCTCCACAGAAGCCATTTCCATAATGAGAAGGGTATGTTTGGAAGTGTCTTGGAACAGTTAAACCACAGTATTAAAGCAAATGTTATTGTTTATGTTGATTCTCAGTTGGGTATCCTGAAAATCAGAACCCAGCTGTATTAAAGAAGGCTCTTTTGTAATATTAATAATTTTATATTCTTAAATTACAGTTAACAATTTTTAAGAGCTTTTAACATTATCTTTCCTCTGCAGTTGTTAAGAAGAAATCCAGAGCGACGTCTTGGTGCAGGGGAAAGAGATGCAGAGGAAGTGAAGAGGCATCCGTTTTTCAGAGTCAGTCATTTTTTTTCGACCTCTTATACCTTACTAGGGTTATCATTGTACCAAAATTTCAATAGTTAATACCAATAAAATGTTCACATTTGTTGATAATAATTTTGATACTAATATACTTAAAGGTGCTGTAAATAATTTGTTTTATGGAATACCATGCAGAACATTTTCCTACTCCCTGAATAATATCACTGAGATACATGTGTCTTGAGATATCTCACCGGTCTCTGTGACAGTACTAGACTGTGCAAACAGCAAACAAAAATGTGTCCGTGGGCTGCGGCCTTTGGCGGTTTTGCCTGTCCGTTATTCTGCGTGTTCTCATAGTGTTGTAATTTAAGTGGATCATTGAGGCAAAATGCTATATTCAGATTCTATTTTGCCTCTGTTGTGTTTGTCAACTGTGTTGACAAATACGCACTAATGCTGCTCTTCTGCTCAGTGTCGGTATAAATGCTGTCTTTGGAGGGCTGTGTTTAATTCAACGGCTCGTGGAAGTAAGAATGGCTAAAATCGCTTGCAGCAACTTTAACTAATATTGAGCATAATTTATTAAAAAAAGTTAATATAAGTAAATTAAGTGAAATTGTTTGTAGCAATTGCATGTAACCTGCAATTTAAAGCAACATGGCATGGAGCCTTTATGATTACTTGGAAAAACCTAAACAAATGTTTACTTTATTGAAAATGTTGTTGAACAAATTAATACATTTCAAGAAATATAACAACAATATTAATCACATTTTTATTTTATGACAAGGTGTAAGTCTATTACACCTTGTCATAACCAGACACTGTGCCGTGACACACAATAAAATGTATATTTTCCATGTTAAACAGAGTTTTTGTCCTAACCAGCTGCGACAAGTGCCAGGCATTCTATTTTTTAAATAGTTTCTATTTCTGCAAAGTCACGCCAGGCAGCCCAGTCAACAAGTGGGTCTAAAATTATTCTTATAACAGTATATTAAAGCCGGCATCTCACTAGCCGGTTCAGAACAACTTTATTTTGGCTAAGTCACACAACTACCAAATATTGTGCTTGAGGTCTCATTTTCTTCAGTCGGAGGTGTCACACACACACACACACACACCTGCTTAGAATGGCAGAGGGGAGACATACTGGCTCGGTCAGACTTTCTGTCCAATTCCCTGTCACGTGGAGATCTGTGAAATATAGCGCAATAGTGCCTGACCACTTTTTCAGCCATTTGGGTTCCAGAAGCATTTTTCCCATTAATTTCTTCCATAGACTTTTCATAAAATCCTCCATTAAAGCATGAAACAAACATCCAGCTCCGAGGTAAATCGCAACAATACAGACTGTGTTTTAAGGCAAAAAAGTATTTGAAAAGAAGACTAAAAGACAAAGGTACAAGTCTGTGTACCTACCGTCTTTCATGAGGCCACGGACTACAATCCAATGAAGCATTGCAAATGACATAATCGAATATAAAACTATGGAAATATATAAAACTATTGATTTTAGGCTGTTGATTATAAGTATAGAAATGTGAAATATTCCGATATACAAATATATATAAGTAGTTTTGAGAGTACAGGGAGACCAACTTGTTTGCGTAATTCAGAGTGTGTCTTGGGAGAATGCGGTCGCTTCCGGGCTTTATTTGGCTGGCTTTTTTGACCGTGGTTCCCTGATTGGTCAAGCTTTCTCTGCTGGAGTAGTAGTTGTTCAAAAGGAATTCCACTATTAAAGAGGATTTTTTAAAAAGGAATTTGAAATAATGCAGACAGGTGGCTTCAACGGAAGCATTTACCATCTATGAACAACCTCGGAGCTCCTGATAGATCTGTCTTTAAAGGTTTATAAATTAGCATTGAAAATCAATTTGTCTATGGAAGAAATTAATGGGATTTTTACTTCATGAACCAGACTGTTGAACTCTATAACAACAGGAGTATTGCGTGAACATAAACATAAATTGTGCGTGTGTATATGTGTGTTAGTTTATATATCCCATCTGGGTTTGCCGTAATAGAATTCCTGTTGCTGGAATCTTATTGCGTCACGCCTGGTTAGCACAAGGTGTAAGGCTGCATTTACACTGCAGAACCTAATAATACACAGATATGATATTTGACCCAAATTTTTCAAATATTTCTAATTTAACTTAACAATAAAATCTTCACTACCCACTTCTATTCTCTCTCAGAATATGGATTGGACTGCATTGCTGGCAAAGAAGATCCGGCCTCCATTTGTGCCAACCATCAAAGACCGTGAGGACGTTAGTAATTTTGATGATGAGTTTACCTCAGAGGTACCCATACTGACTCCACCTCGTGAGCCAAGGTTTCTGACTGTCAATGAGCAGGAGATGTTTGCAGATTTTGACTACATCGCTGACTGGTGTTAACCCAGATCATAAACTCTGTTCACACATGCTCAACATTGTGAACCAACCGAACAGCTCCCTCTCTTTAAGACCCATTGCAGAAAAAAGTGCTTTCCCTCTTCTATGCTCTTATCCATGCCATTTATAGGATTGGCAATAACTTGCTTTAAGAAACGAGAATGACATTTTTGAGTCTTGGTAGCCCATTGTGGCATCTTTTTGTCGTCAGAGCACTGGGACACCAATTGGTAACTATTAAACACTTCTGAGGATTCAACAGGATCAGTAACGTTCAGCTTTCCTCTCCAATCTCCTCACGTCTGCTGGGAAAAACATTTTTGATTTTCATTTCTTCTGCTGTTTTAAAATACTAAAATGTGCCTATTGGCATTGTCTCCAGACTTGGAGGGCAGACACAGATGAACTGAAGAACTGAACCCAACTGAGACATGAAATTACAAATTTTTCAGTCTAAGAGCAGCATCAGAAGAAACAGAAGCTCAAGGACCCTCTCAAACACGCTAAAATTATTTATTTTGTCTTGTATTCTCTCCAATGCCTAACATTTTTTAAATTGCTCACAAACAGTAACTATCAGTTACAGAAAACCTACCAAAGCATCCTGCCAAATGTTCTTTTACCCTTTGCATATTAAATTGGATTCAAAAGACCATGGCCAAGAGCAGGAGTGGATTTGCGGATTTGGGGACCCTAGGCAAAGTACAGGGATGGGGCCCTCTTCAATGGCACACATTTACATTGTTTCTGTTATAAATATATATATATTAGGGCTGTCAATCGATTAAAATTTGTAATCAAATTAATTACATGGTGTCCCGATTAATTAATCGCATATACAAATATTTGCTGAGAAAGCCCCTCATGTAGCAATAATTCAATATATAATGATTATACATATTCATATCAATATATAATTATACATAGTTATCTTTAAATATGAAAAAATATATATATATATATATATATATATATATATATATATATATATATATATATATATATAAAATTAAAAAATATTCAGATAATTAAAATGCATTACATTCTTGTGGCAGAAGAATTAATCATTGATAAGTCCATTCAAAAGCAGCTTTAGAATACAATATATTGTTTACCATATTATTGATCATAACTCAATCATTGGCATACAGTTCACAACAATCCATTTCACAAGTAAATTTGTCAATCAGTTGAAGATTTATTATGAGGGCTTGTTTAATGCATTAAATCGACACCCTAATATATATATATATATATATATATATATATATATATATATATATATATATATATATATATATATATATATATAATGGTTTGGGGAAAATATTTGTTCTTCCTGAAAGATTTCACTTAAATACAATAAGTGTCCTGAGATACCTCATCGGTCTATGTGACAGCACTAGACTGTGCAAACAGCAAACAAAATGTGTGTGTGGTTGTGTCTTTCCCCTGGTTGTGCCAAATTTCTAAAAAGGAGTGAATAATAATGTCTGACAACACGTTAAGGCTGTCAGTTGGGCAGAGAATATTTACCTTAAACATTTTCTACATTTGAATTTTGAAGTTAGATGATTTATATATCCTTAGACCACGAGAGGGCATGTTGAATACATTAACCATACAGCACCGTGTTATATTATTGCAAAGAACATTCCTGGCTGTTAAAGTGCATAAAATAAAGTTTTTGTCGGTTCATATTCTCAAATTTTAAGTACAAAATAAAACGAGGGGGGAAACGCTTCAATAGGGAAGGTTTGTGTTAACATGCTGTTACACTTGCACTGGTGCCACAGTATTACCACAGACATAAACTTCATAATAACCACAGAGTTTTTCATTAATTACAGCTGTATGTAGGGTACAATTATTCCCAGATAGCAGTGGTATTCGGCTGAAATCCGTGACAAAGCGGCTCATCATCTCTGGTCAGGGGCTGGTCAAACAGACAAAACACAACAGAAAGGAACAAAACGCGAGTATCTTGCGACACACATTTCCATCTTGAAATACTTAACAGACAAAAACCCATTGCTTAATCTGAGAAATGCTGATAAGAGAGCAAGATGGGCAAAGACCTTCACCTACTGTAAGGGGCTGTTCACACCAAACGCTTTTGCAACCATCCTGTTAACCATTTGTTTTTCTATGTAAACACGCTAGACAGAATGTCTTTGTTTCACTTTGTTTTTGTTTATTCAGGGTCTCGTGCATGAGCACTGTTTTTTAGATGCCGTGTCAAGTTTAAAAGAACTTTAAAACGCATCATGAGACACCAGGTTTCTTTTAAACTGTATTTTGTTGCTCTTCATCTAGTCTCTTTTAGCACACACATCTAAAATTTGAATGTGCATATTTTTCTTAAATTCAACGAAGATTTGAATTTCGAATTTTAATTTACAGCCCTATGACACATTATATAAAAAATTAAATCTGGCTGCTATGAACTACGATATTGTATATACCACTACAATACCTTTTTTCTTTCTCGCTCTCCCTCTATCTTAATGCACTTTTCCTCCATCAACTTGACCTTGAATGAACTATATCCAGATTATTAGACTGAAAGTTGACTTTGCATGTTTCCAGCTGGCATTAATAAACTTTTACATTTGAAAACAAAATAAAGTTAGATTTATGCTGCTAGATAAGCGAAAACAAGTCAAAAGTCTGTGAAAGTTCTTATTTATGAGTGTCAACTCCAAGATCATCATAATCATCATCATCATCAACAACTGTGTACCGGTGACTAGTGAGTGCTGTGCTCAAAGAAATAGTAGCGGATAGCAGTGCAGACTGTGCAGCAATCTGATCCGTTTGGAAAGATAATGTTACCTTAGGAAGTATTGATTCAGTTTAATTATTTTCTCTCCACAAATTCAATTTAAACTGAACTAGTAACAATGTATCACACAAAACTGTCCTGGTGGTTTGGCTCACTTTCACCTTTTTATGAACTTGCTTAGCTGCATAAAACCTTGGAATATTCCATTACAGCCTGATCTGAGAGGGGGTTGCTTGCATTGATGGTGCTGAAAATAACAGCAATAACAATCATATCAGTGTTGTAACAGTGATATTTAAAATTTCAGCACACGTTATTTAGCATGAATGAAAATCAAAAAGCAGATTATTTGTATTTTTAAGGGGCCCTAGGCTTCTGGGGCCCCTAGGTGGTTGCCTAACTTTGCCTAGTGCGAAGTCCGCCCCTGGCCAAGAGCACAGATGGATGAATATGAACTTTAGAAAGGTAAATGAGATGCAATTAACTGATCTTTTGAGACTTTTCTCTCTCCAATCTCTTAATTTCTATGAAAGCAACCTTGTACACTAATCATTGAAATAAATGTAAGTTATAGTTTTATACTGTATTTTTAGAATATTAGCCTTTTGGGTCTGCTGTATGTTATGACAATGGTTGTACACAGATTTGTAAGATTATAATTTTGGAGAGGGCAGCTCAAAGTTGAGAGCAATTCAGAATTTTTAAAATGGAATGTAAAAATGTATATTCATGAAAACAAAAAAGAATATATATTTTTGGCATGTGGTTATGCCAAAGCCGGCTGTATGTTTTATTAGTTGACATTTTTTAAAGGACATTTGTAGTCTGACTGTTTCAGATCTTGTCATTTTGCAACAATATCTCACAATTTAGCAATGTTTTGGTTGTACATGCCAACATTAAACCACCTTTACTAGAAATTGTTTCATACTTGGGGATATGCAGCTTGAGAACTGTGGTTACAGTCACTATTTCTTGCTTGTTTGACATTTATTCCTACAGTTATCTCACATCTCTCTCTGTGACTGTTGGTATGAAGCAGTCATTTCTTAATCAGAGGTAGGTTTGATTGTCTCCTGCCAACATTGTCACTAAGTGTCATGAAACCTTCCTCAAATACATTCTGTACACCAACCGAGATCTGTTTTCTGTCTTTTCCTCTTTGTAGCAAACTGATGTTGTTAGCAGTTCTTAATATAGAGTTATAATGTGACACAAGTGAGATTTTTCTATAGGTGACATGTAGAGAGTATCTGTCTGGTCAAACTTGATGGGCTAGTTTGAGTACCCCGTATTACAATGTGTTTTAGGATCACTGTCAGATGAAAACTGGTCTAGAGGATTTACTAATAATGTCATTTTTCAATTTGCTGTGAAAAGGCAGAAGTGTGTTTGAGTCATCTGACTGTAAAGGTGAAGAGGCATAAAGCTAATGCTGCATGTTCTGCTGGTCCAACTGGTCCTGGGTGTGTATTTGATTGTTACTAAATAAGTAACAGGGATTTCCTGGAGACAGCAAGATCTAGTTTTGCCTAGTCACTTAATATGAACTGTAATAACTCCTTCCCTCCTATTTGTGCTCACGATATTAAAGGGATAGTTCACCAAAAAAATGTAATTCTCTCATTTACTCTCATGTCATCATAGATATACATGATTTTCTTCTTCAGAACACAAATGAAGATTTTTAGAAGACTATCTCAGTTGGTCCTTACAGTGCAAGAGAAGGGTGACCAGACTGTTTCAAGCTCCAAAAATCACAAAGACCACATAAAAGTAATCCATTACTCAAATGGCTTAATTTATATCTTCATAAGTGATATGATAGTTGTGGGTGAGAAGGTGTTTTGTTTTTATTTACTATAAATCTCCACTTTCACTTTCAAAATGTAAAAACAAAAAGTGGAGCTTTATAGTAAAAAAGGATCTAAATATTGATCTTTTTTTTTTTTTTGCCCACAATTATATCACTTTTGAAGATATGGATTTACCCAACTGGAGTCTGTTGGACTACTTTTATGCTACCTTTGTGATTTTAGGAGCTTTTAAGACCTGGTCACCATTCACTTGCATTGCAAGAACCCATGGAGTAATTCTTCTAAAAATCGTTGTTGTGCAGAAGAAAGTCTTGTACATCTGTGATGGAATGAGGTCGAGTAAATTATGAGAGAATTTTCATTTTTGGATGAACAATCCCTTTAAACAGCCTTAACTGCACTGTATTATCATAAAAATAGTTTCACTAGAAGGTTGTTCTTTAATGAAACCTACCTTATTGTGCAAAATGGTGTTATATGTGAAACAATTCCATGAACCTATGACTGACCTTTGTGAGTGAAAGAATACTTGTGATTCACATGGATTTATTTGAAAACCTTTTCATGGTCCAGGGTAAAATATTAGTTGCTAAAATCTGATTTTATTCCTTTGAAGTCAGTGACTAGACAGTATCTTGGGAAATTGTCATGGAAATAGTAGGCTACATGGTCTCATGGGGAAAGTTGGGACATGCAGATTTACAGACAGGAAGAGGAAGCTGGGAAAATAGGATGAAGAGGAGAGGCTGAGGGTTGGTGCTTCAGAGAATCCTATTTTTTTTTTTTATCTTTAGACAGGAAGTGGGCAGAAATATAGGATGGAACTAGATGTGGCACTGATACAAGTTTAAGAGAGCAGTACTAACATATTGTTTACCATTTGTACAGATTTTCATAATGCTTCAGGCAGCCTAATTGTGGATTAAAATACTATCTTCTGGCTCCTTATATTTCACTCCCTTTGAGTTGGTTCTCGTAAAGGAAAACTAACTTTGGACACCTTGAAAACACTCATGCCAATTTTAGGTCTCATGTACCTTATTATTCATTTTACATTTCTCTATTGTGACAGTACAATTGTGCATTTGCACCTTATTGTGACGTAAATATATACACCTAAACCAATGATGAGCTAAATAAACTGCTCTAAAAATGTAAGCCTTTGAAAAGGGCCTATTGTCTAAGCCCAAGGATGTGTGGTTAATTTCCATACATACATGTTAGCAAACATTCTACTGAATTCTCACTTAATTTTTGCTGCCAGCAGAAAAATGCCAAATTCAAAATCAGTTGTCTAATTATAATATATAATTAGAACGCCTAACATTCTACAGCTTTACTGAAAATTGTAATGTTTAATGATGCCACCTTGAGGTTGATCAATGCTATTGTCAAAAAAAAAGAAAAGAAAAGCTTAAGAACACATCACTGGTGCTTTTACATGTTTTGTTAAATGTAATGAAATCATGTGTAGAAAATCTAGTAGTATAAATTTACACAGTACGGATTAATATGCCACAATTCTCCACCATTATGTTGTTAGAACAGTATGTGTGAGCTAGGAATTAAATTAAACTGTCATTATTCTACATTATTAAGGAAATGTATAATGGAATTAGTCACGTTCGACAACCATTTTAAATTTGATAAATGACAAATAACTAGATTATTTGTCTGAATAAAATTCTCCACCATTAATATCGTAATACAATTATCGTTGTATCCGCTCACAATTTCTATTGTAAGGAATTAGCTTTAAAAGGGGAATTATGATTAATTCACTTATTGGAGTAATATTGTTCTCATGGCTTATCAAAAATAATATTACACATATTTAGGTACAGCTTTGAAGCAAAATATTTTAAAACAGGGATGAGATTATCAAAATATACCACAGTCAAATTATCTTTGAATACAGACAAACTTTATTGCTATTCTAAACATAAATCTAATCTAACACATAGAACATGAAAAAGGCTGGTGAGTAGTGACAGAATTGTGTGTGTTTTTGCAATACAATGTGAGCTTCACTAGATTTCTTGGTGCTTTAGTCAAGCAGAATCTTTTAATTTATGACATTGAGGAATTACAGGACTAAAAGGTTGGGTTTTCCTATCCAAGTCATATTGCCGCAATTTGTCTGCATCTTATATCCTACACATGCTTATATTATTGATAATGTTTCTTTTTTTTTTTTAACTTTTGACTTTTCTATTGATGGTATGGAGAGTGACTGGACGTTGTTGGAAAGAGGGGGAACGGGACCCCAAAGGCTGGACTCAGAAGACTGTCAGAAGCATGTGCTTTAACATCTGTACTGCTGCTCTGACATGAGTTTAGTAGTACTATTTTTTACTGTGAATCACTAGTAGGATCAAAGCTATTGTCAACTACAGTGAGGGAAACTGACATCAGAAATGCTGCCAAACCAGATACTGCAAGTATTTAACAGGTTGTTTCCATAAATCAGAGAAGCAACTCTTACAAATTTAATAGCGTGAACAATCAACTTCCTATTCAGGCTTAAAACTTTGCTTTTAGTAACTGCCTGAAACACAGTAGAAGGGGTATCTGAAATAAGCCACAAATAAATTGTGATCAGGATTTTATTTACACAGATTACATCCATTAGTTTTTGCAATACAAAAAACTAGTAGCCTGTGACCAAATATTTTAATAATACACAATGAACTTAGTGATAGTTTTCATAATATACTCTCAACAGGCCTTAAAATCAAATCAAAGTGTAAATACAACCTCTAAAGTGACTTACAATTTGTTACATTGTCAGAGGAAGTAACAATACAAAATTCAAGTAAAATGTGGTATAAACCTAAACATATTTACCAAGTCTGAGACTGCACACTTCTTACACAAAACGTTAGCATAGCCTACGTGGCTCTTCATGCACATGGATAACCGACAGCACCATACCGATTAAAATTACCAGGTTAAGAACATACCAAGTTCAACTATTAAAGGGATAGTTCACCCCCAAAATAATAAAAAATTGTCATAATTTACTCAACCTCACATTGTTCAAAACCTGTATGACTTTCTTTTTTTCTATGAAACACAAAAGAAGGTATTTTGAGAAATGTCTCTGTGTTGTTTTTGTCCATACAATGGAAGTCAATGGGTGCCAATGTTGTTTGGTTACCAACGCTCTTCAAAATATCTTTTGTGTTGGGGTCATACAGGTTTGGAATGACATTAGGGTGAATGAAGAGATTTTTCATTTTTGGGTTAACTGTCCCTTTAATATGACCGCATGGCGCCATGGGGGTGGCGGGGGGGAGTAGTACTTCACCCAGGTACTAAAAAAACAATACATTTAACGTAAGAGTTTGTAAAATACAGACTGATGTCTATGTAAGAGGTAATAATAATCCTTTCCATTATAATTCGACACGTTTTATTCATATCAGATACACATTGTGTAAGTAACTTTAATGTTTACTCTATTCTTCTCCCAGTTCACCAGCCACTTACTTTTAAGTATTTCGGGAGTGGATGAATTCACGTGTTGTAAATCCAACAGTCCGATTCTCTGAACTGCGTCTGCGGCACAAACTAACATGGCGGCGCCCATCGCGCATACAGCTGAACTAACGCGATCGTTATAAAGGTGTTTAAACAACAATACACTTCCACTTGCATGTATTAGACAATCGGAATATCAGATATTTCATTCCATAGCTAACACATTTGTGAATATTCTGAATAAAAAAGGAAAAATGACATAAAAGCAGATCATCATTCTATCAGCGCTGTTGCTGCTGCGGTGTGTCACGTGACAAGCAATGATGCGTCACCATGGAAACCATAAAGTGACACATTCTAAATAACGATAAACAAGCAAATACATTGACACTAGAAACCTTTTATAATGACAGCATTTTTATATTGCCTATTCCGCATCTCAACGCACGCATAAAGCTTGCCACAAAGAACCGGCCAAAGTAAGGATTATGCATTAAACATTTAAATTGTTTATTAATAAACTAGTGTTTTCTGTCAGTTTTCGGTTCATTTATGAGACGCGCTCCAGTTCACGCGCCGGCGCCTCCGTGTCCTAATTATATTGTCTACTATATTTGCTTCTTATTTATTAATCCAGTCAATTTGTTGATGAAAACATTGATTAAAATGAAGATACAATTTATACAAAACGAAATTCACTTAAAACAAAACAATAAGTGGTCAGAATTATGTCTGACCCATTCCAAATGTTTTCCGATATATGGTGACTGATGGAACAAAGAGCGCGCATTTCGACATTTGCAGTAAAAACTTGAAATATAAATTCTCAGAAAATGCATTTAATACCAATATATTGAAACGTCTGTTTATATACTCCATTAATAAAGGAGTCCAGACATTGGAAAAATATCAGTCCGCATGCGTTTTATATTTAATATTTAGGTAGGCCTACTTTTAGGTAGCAAAATATTTTTTTGAAAATTCTACTAGACTACGTCACTCATAAATTATGAAATTTCACACATCCACCATCTTTCTTGAGTTTTATTAAAAATCTTTAACTTTTAGGTAGCAAAATATTTTTTAGTAATTCTGTCAATTACACTAAGGTTAGATTTCATTGAAGGTAAACTGGAGCGGCCACACTGAGCTGTTCGTAACGCCCACAGACGTGAAGTGAACGAGACAGAGGCTGACCGGTACTGTCTGAAATGCAAGCCGACTGCAAGCTGTGTAGAATCAGAACTGCCGATGCTCAAAGTCTGAACAAATCACTTTTTTTTTTTGTCGGATCTCACAGTGAATTGTAGGCTAATTTATTTAAAGCAGCCTCAATCGGCTTGCAGTTTAGTCAGAATCAATTCGCGCATAGGCTGATGCCTTAGAAGACAGAACAAAAACAGCAGAGGATCGATTAAGTGGATATATCTTACAATCAAATTAATTAATCAAAACCCGAAAATGCATTTTATGCATTAATATTCTGTATGCATTGTTTTGTCAAGAATAGCTGCACAACAATTAAATATCCATTCCATAGATTGAGGATTCACCATTTAGTTGAAGCAGCTTATTCAAGGTAAGTTGACCACAAACACTCACTCTACTACATATACAATACTGATTAAATTGACAGTACAGATTTAGATAGTTAGACAGACAAACATGACACAGTCTCTATATTTTGTCTTTCCCCCTAGGTGACATGTTATGAGATGGGTGTGTAAAATGCCTTCAGCTTGCTTATCCATAGCTGGAGGAGAAAAGTTAGGAAGAAAAAAAAATGACTACAAATGTAAAGGTTACCCCCAAAGGCTTGAAAAGGGCCAAGAAGGCTGAAGTAAACTACTTGCCACCATTTCCATTTGGAGAAACTGAGGACACTTAAAAGGAGGAGAGAGTTGATCTACTCTGTGAAATTCAGAAGAAAAACAATCAGAGGGTTATTGGTGAGAAAATGGAAAAGACTTTCTCATATCGAAGATTAGAAGTCGTTAACCACTGCCTTGCTTTTCCAGACCTTACGGAGATGGCCTGCTCTGTCAGGTAAACCTTAGATTTCTTTGTCCAGTCCAGTTTATTTCATTACTGTAGTGTACATAGTTGACAAAAAAGTTAAATGTAATTATTTAAAAATATATATTAATAATAATAAAGTCTGCTACCAAAAGGTGCACATCATTTTGAATGTTACTGTAAAACATGACATTTTGTTTTAATCTTTGTCTTAGGTCAAGGATGAGTTCAGGTGGATAACCACTATTCACCTGGAGCGAACAGTTTTGGGAAAACTGGACTTCTATACTCCTGGTCATATCTGAGATAAAGGGTGGGGTTGCATGCACACAAATAAGAAGTGTGCTGGATTCACTCAGTCAAGTAAAGTGTAAAAGTTTCATAATTACATTCAGATTCTGTGTGCTCTTTTAGAATTTTGTTTTTCTTGACAGGGAAAAACGACTCTGTTACTAACGTAACCTCGGTTCCCTGAGAGGAGGGAACGAGTATTGCGTAAGTAACTTACGCTATGGGAAAACTCCGTTTCTCGAGAAATATTGAAGTCTTTATGTAAAACGCATTGCAGCTGCACAGCAGACAGTAATGAGCGAGGCAGCTCGGTCATTGGCTGTGCTGCGGCAACTGCTCGAACCAATGACGGGTCGACTCTGAACGTTCGCGCCTCGCGTTCGCGCTCTCAGAGCCCGCCGAAATTAGCATAGCCAGGCTATATAATGGGCACCCCGTCATACGAGTTCCCATTGTTGCCAACTTAGCGACTTTGTCGCTATTTTTAGCGACTTTTCAGACCCCTTTAGCGACATTTTTTCAAAAAAGCGACTAGCGACAAATCTAGCGACTTTTTGGACAAACCTTAGCAACTTTCCAAATTCCAAATATCGCCAGTACTGCAAGCGTGAGGTCTTACTTCCCCGCTGCATCTTCTCTGTTCAGTGAGCGGCTGATAGGAGCAGCACATTCCGTTGACTGCACGCCAGCGGACATAGACATGAATGAGCTGCGCATGTGCACGCTGTGTTAGCAGGAACCAATCAGTGATCACATAGCAGCTGCCGTTGTCTAACAGAAAATATGTAATTGAGAACCGTTTTAATGGACATTCGGCTATATACTTATATAAAAACAGTATGAGCACGGTTTAGGGGAGATAACCGTTATTATAAACTGAAGTAGGCTACAGTACCGACAAATTAGGCAGAATGCAAATACGACGCGATGACGTCATTAATATGCTAATGACGCATGACGTCATCTGGCGACATTTAGCTACTTTTCGAGCAGGCTTTAGCTACTTTCCACTGAAAATAGTTGGCAACACTGCGAGTTCCTTTAGGTTCAATCGACTGAAGGGAACTGATCAAGCACAAGCATGGCAGCTTACGCAATACTCGTTCCCTCCTCTCAGGGAACCGAGGTTACGTTAGTAACCGAGTCGTTCCCTATCGAGAGGTCTCTCCTATTGCGTAAGTAGCTTACGCTATGGGAACACCATGTAAAACGCCGTGCGTGCTGACTTTGCTCTATAAAGCCAGAGGCAGATGCCTGAGCCTTAAAGCAAAGTGATTATTCCACGAGCCGGCCAACGGCGAGCTACATAATGGGATAGTATAGAGCGCCCTTCCAAGGTGGTCCATGGTGGTCCATGGTGGGGCGCTCATAGTATAAACACAAGCACATATCTTATCCAGTTAAAATCCACGATCCCGGTTCCGGGATTTAAAATTACGTCAGTAATGTACTTCCAATTTTAAATGTATGCGGAGGAGTTATGAGCTCATATCTGGTACCATTTGAAAGCTTAGAACGTCTACTTTCTTGAGATATGCATCACTTTGGCATTTGTTTTACACTAAGTAACTTATTTACAATAAATTACTTAGTTCCACCCATCAAAAGTCGTGGTCATAATTATGTATGCTTTTGAATACATATGTCTCATATCGCTCAAATATGACGCACATGTACAAACCATGTATCAAATGAAAGCTCTCATTGCCAGTAAGAAGTTCCAATAAGTCTTTTTATTGAGGTATAATCACATATCTAAAACACTTCGAATGAATCATGAAGTATACATTCAACATTTGTAAACATACAAGTGAAATTATTGAATATTTGCCGTGCTACTCGCACTAGACAGCACAGTTAGCCACAAATGCTACATAATCCTTTACCTTAGGTTATTCTCTGCAAAATGAGCCGTTTTTCAGTGTTTTCTGTGGTTGTGTGCCCAAGTAATCCCTCGATATGTCACACGAGTGCAGAAACACCACAAAGTAATGTTATATGATATTCAACAATCCAGGAAAATATGTAAACATCCGATCCGGATAAAGCATATATTGCCGTAAAGCTTAGACCCTCCGCTTTCCGGCAATGTCTCTCAGGGGGCTTTCACACTTGGTTCGATTGCCTGTTCCGAACCCGAGTTCGATTGCTCCCCCCTCCCCCCTGCCCCCGATGGACTGTGTTCACATTATATATTTGATTCCGAACCACGGTACGCTTGCGTCATCAAGCTGAAGCTGGTGCGTAATCGTGTTGCTTGATAACCGCGAAATGAAAAGGCGTCAAAATTCAATGAATAGACTTGCTCGGTTCACATTTGTTCTTCTTTTTTTTAACCTTTGGTTTTGTTTTCAACATCAAGATACAGAAACACACTTGCGTCTGTCTGCCGCAAAAATACTGAAATCGTTCAAAGACAGCGGGCTGTCCGCCGAAGACAATTTTTGCGAAGGCAAGCAGAAATCATCTCTCTGCTTGCAGCGCGTGATGCGTCAATCCCGCTTTTCGTCAAGGTAAGTGTATTTACACACACACGCGCACGCGCACGACAGTAAACCCTTTGCGCTCATTTTGAAAGTGACGCGTGTGAGACTGGACGACCACATTATACGTCATCAATAGCGGTTCACTTCCGCGGTTTGGTTCGATTGCGTTCATATCAGCAGCGAACCGTACTGGAGTTCACATGAACCGTACCCCAGACCACCTTTTTAAGCGGACTTGAGTACGGTTCGCGGGTGCGCACCCGAGTTCGGAAGACAGCGTTCACATCATCCAAACGAACCGAACTCTGACGTCATTCGAACCGGGGTGCGCACCAAAAGTGCTAGTGTGAAAGCCCCCTCAAGATCAAATAGACCAATCAGGGGCTGTGATATTGCATCCAGACTGTGAAGTGATCACTGGGTAGGTTACGTGCCCAAAACACACAGACGCGTCTCACCAGACACCAGAGCGCATATTTACCACTTTCAACAGTGTTTTATGTAATGACAAAGGGTTTTCTGTAAAATTACACTGGGATTTTGCATTTATAGCACTGTATATGGGTATGGGGAGACTTTAGATTTGGGTAGGTGTAAAGTACACCAAAAAAAAGGTAATATTCCTCCCATCAAATAAATTGAAATAGATATTAAATAAAACATGATACAGACAAAATTCCTTTTTCAGGTATTTGCTGACATCTAGTGGAAACAGCCAAAACTGTCTACTTGCTGCTAGGGTTTACAGGGCTTGAGTTATACACTTTCAAAAATGAATTTATATAAAAAAAATCAAAAAGCGCCTCTTTTTTTAGGAGGGTTATTACTGTTCAGACAACATATATTTAATTTTTAGCAGTGTTTTATGCAACTTCAAAGGGTTTCCTGTAAAATGACACCAAAACTGTGTATTTAGGCCAAAGTATGTGGGAATGGGAAGCTTTTTAATTTGGGTAGGCCAAATCCAGGCGGAAATCCCCAAAAATGGCAAGGATCTTAAGAGGTAGTACTGAGTTTTCTATGTACTGATATGCATAAAAAATCCTCTAAGTCAGTCAGAGACGGACCTTATAAGGGAGGATATAATGCTCAGCATATACATTCTCCAGTCCATTCTACAGTCAGGCTGATAGAATGTTGGAATGCATCTTTCTATGTACCGATATGCATAAAAAATCCTCTAAGTCGGTCAGAGACAGACCTTATAAGGGAGGAGATAATGCTCAGCATATACATACTCCAGTCCATTCTACAGTCAGGCTGATAGAATGTTGGAATGCAATGAGGGGACCTGTAGGTTATAAAACCTGATAAATGTCGAAGGCAAGGCCCAGCCCGCCACCGCACAAATATCTTCAATGGGTATCCCACTCGACCAAGCCCACGAGGAGGCCATGCTCATCGTAGAGGGGCATTGAAGGCCCTTGGCTTCATAAGCTAGTGCTATAGCATCCACTATCCAGCGCGATATTCTTTGCTTTGAGACTGCGAGACCTTTAGTGCGGCCACCAAACATACGAATAATTGTTCCGTCTGTCTGAACAGGGCAGAACGTTCCAAATATATCGGAGTACCGCTGATGCTGAGGCCATGAGACCGAGCATTCTTTGAAATTGTTTGACGGGGGCGTGTGCGCCTGTTCTGAATGATGGCTATATACTTATACGCAAGGCGTCGAATAGCGAGCACGCGCTCTGATGAGAGGCCCGCTGTCATCTGCACTGAGTCTAGCACTATTCCCAGAAAAGAGATATTCTGGCTGGGGGATAGCACGCTCTTTGCAAAATTGATTCTCAGACCCAGGCATTCTAGATGGCTGATAATCCAAAATCTGTGGCAGAACGTTCCAAATATACTCTGAGCGCCCTGACCGGACAGAGTAAATTAGCGTCGCTTTCGTCTGCTGGGTACGATAGCGCTGCCAGAGATATCACCTGTGCTCTGAAGGGTGTGGAGAGCACTTTAGGAATATACCCGTGCTTTGGCCTAAGGACAACTCTGCAGTCGTTAGGTCCAAATTCCAGGCAAGCAGCGTTGATGACAGCGTGCAGGTCGCCCACTCTCTTGACTGAGGCGAGCGCCAGCAAGAGCGCAGTTTTGAGCGAGAGCTGTTTAAGGTGCACGGTTCGGAGAGGTTCGAACGGGGCACTCTTGACTCTTGATTCGGCCAATGATAGGCCGAATGGTAGTACTGTGTACTGGTATGACTGTCCCTCGAAAGCGAATCTCAGAAAAGGCCTGTGATGAGGCGCTATCGAATGTGAAAGTAAGCGTCTTTCAAATCCACTGATAGAAACCAATCCCGGGCTGAACTTGCGCGAGGATATGTTTGGTTGTTAACATTCTGAACGAGCGAATCATTAAAGCTTTGTTCAGATGTCTGAGATCTAGGATGGGGCGGAGGCCACCGTCCTTTTCGGGACGAGAAAATAGCGGCTGTAAAACCCGCCTAGCTCATAGAGGGAGGAACAGTTTCTATAGCGCCCTTCTCTATCAGTTTGAGCACCTCGGTGCGTAGAACATGTGACACATCTTTCCTCACTTTCGTCTCGACCACCGCTGAAAAGCGGGGTGGTCTGCGAGTGAATTGAAGTGAGTAACCTTGTTTTATTATGTTCAAAACCCATTTTGGCATGTCGGGGATTTTTTCCCAGGCTTTTGCTCGCACAGATATGGGCTGAATGTTGGCTGGGGGCGTGTCGCAGTGACGTATGGGCCCACCGGTAAATTGCCTTGTGCTAACACTGAGTTTACAGCTCCCAGAGGCGCAGGTGCGCGCTGAGCAGCCTTGTTGAGTGCCGAGTGCAGGGGTGCGTGTGAGCTTACAGGCACGCACGCTATCTCCGTAATGCTCGCATCGTGAGCTGGAGAAATGTTTGAAACTGTATAGACAGTGTTTACAGGTGGGGGTGCATACATTGTAATAGGCACGCGCGTCACTTTCATAAAGCTTTCCGCTCTTAGCGGGGAGTTTCTTGGCTCGCGCGTCGCATCTGTGATGCTTGCAGCATGACACAGAACTGTTTGAAACTGTATGTGGAGCTCTTATGGATGGGGGTGTATCTACTGTAGTAGGCACGCGCGCAACTTTCATAAAGCCTCCCGCTCGCGGCGGGGTGTTTTTGGCCATGCATACAGTGTTTGTAACTGCAGGAATGCGCACTTTAGTGTGGACATGTGACCCCTTAGTAACACAGGCAGAAAATGTGCTAACACTGAGCTTACAGCTCTCAGAGGCGCGGGCGCGTGCTGAGCAGCTGTGTTGGGCAGCGCTTATGGGTGGGGGTGCATATACTGTAGTAGGCACGCGGGGTGTTTTTGGTCATGCATACAGTGTTTGTAACTGTGGGAGTGCGCACTTTAGTGTGGACACGTGACCCCTTAGTGACACAGGCAGAAAATGTGCTAACACTGAGCTTACAGCTCTCAGAGGCACAGGCGCGCGCTGAGCAGCTTTGTTGAGTGCAGGGGTGCGTGTGAGATTACAGGCACGCGCGCTATCTCCGTAATGCTCGCAGCAAGAGCCGGAGAAATGTTTGAAACGACAGTGTTTACGGGTGGGGGTGCATACATTGTAATAGGCACGCGCGCCACTTCCATAAAGCTTCCCGCTCTTAGCGGGGAGTTTCTTGGCTCGCGCGTCGCATCTGTGATGCTCGCGGCGTGAGCCAGAGATTCGTTTGGAACTGTATGGGCAGCGCTTATGGGTGGGGGTGCATCTACTGTGGTAGGCATGCGCGCCACTTTCATAAAGCCTCCCGATAGCGGCGGGGTTTTTGGCCATGCATACAGTGTTTGTGTGTAGGGGTGCGTGCAGGACAGCAGGCATGCACGCTACATTTATAGTATTTCCCGCTTTTACTGGGGAAGTGTTTATAACTGTGGGAACAGTGCTTGTGCGTAGTGGTGCATACATGACAATAGGCACACGATCTACATTTATGGGGCGTCCAGCTCGAGCTGGGAGAGTATTCGGCACTGTTTAGACAGTATTGATATGTGGGAGTGCGCACTTTAGTGTGGACACGTGACCCCTTAGTGACACAGGCAGAAAATGACTCTTTCTGTGTGTTGCCGTTAAAACGGCGTTTGATTGCAGGTGAGCGAGTTCTGTGACTGGCCCAATGACTGCTGTACAGACATTTCCAGCCGCCTGTAAGGGGACTGGGTAATGTTTTACACGTTTTGCTCGCTGCAGTGAAGCGTTCAGCGAACTCTCTTACCGTGCTGGTGCCCGTGCTCGTGTCCGCTAATGTCGACGGCGCGGGGTCGAAGGCCGAGCCCGGCGAGTCGTCGGATGCAGCGGCAATTGGAAAGGCTGTCATCCTTTTCACCGTCGTCCCCTGGCGCGCCGAACGAGATGAGACCCACCACTCTGTTGGAGGGGTGCTGGTCCGTCTGCGTGAACTGGACTGGCGGCGGGGAGTTCTCGGGTGGTGGTGAAGCATGCGGGGACTGGCCCGGCGTGACGTCACTGAAGTCCGCGTGCTCTGGCGGCCTCAGTGAGCGGCGCTTTTTCTTGCGCGGCTCGAACAGAGGGACGGCAGCACGGTGGTAGCAGGCTCGCTTGGCGCGGCGAGCGCTGCTCGTTGAGGCCCAGGGAGTCACATTCGGGGCATCCGCCTCGAGTGAAAGCAGCTTCTGCGTGGTCAGGTCCCAGGCAGCGAGTGCAGATAATGTGACGGTCCCTGTCAGGAAGAATGCCTCTGCACGAGGCGCAGGTCGAAGGCATTTGGAACAACGCCTCGAATTTGATCTTTTACTAAATACAAAAAGTGTCGCAAAGGCGAACACTTGCAAAGTAGCTTAGTAAAAAGTATATAGTGATGCGCGCCGGATGGCGTAGCAGAAGGCTTCAAAGGCGGCTGAAGGCGCCGGCGTCCTCTTAGCAGTCCTGCTGTAGGCTTGTCAACGGCGGGCGAAAGACTCCATCAATCCGGAGGATCCAGCGAAGAGGAGGTCTTCGCTGAAGGAGATTAAATCTAAAGGAACTCGTATGATGGGGTGCCCATTATATAGCCTGGCTATGCTAATTTCGGGCGGGCTCTGAGCACGCGAACGCGACGCGCGCGCGCGCGCGCCCATTGGTCGCGCGTTCAGAGTCGCCCGGTCATTGGTTCGAGCAGTTGCCGCAGCACAGCCAATGACTGAGCTGTGCAGCTGCAATGCGTTTTACATAAAGACTTCAATATTTCTCGAGAAACTGCGTTTTCCCATAGCGTAAGCTACTTACGCAATAGGAGAGACCTCTCGATAGGGAACATATGTTATGTATAGGGATACACATTTTAGGAAATTTACTTAATCAACAATCATTAATAATAATTAATCAATTTGTATTTATTAACAAGAATAAACTGTAGGTGGAGAACAGCTCTACATTGGTGATGGGGAATTAACATCGTGCACTCTCTGTGAGAACTAACATGATTGTTGGTGTTGATGGTACAGGAAGAATGTCAGATCAGCAGTGCTTTTTTTTCATGTTTTACACACTATTATGGTATATGCTGTTTATATAATGTTCATCAATAGACAAACTAAGTGAATGATGTGCAGAGACAGTCATGTCTCTAACTGTTGGCTAGATCACTAAGCTTTATCGATCAAATCATTAACAACAAATAATCAATCATCGATTATTCATCAACATTCCTAATTAATGGACCATCTGAGTGCTCTGACATCTTGCTGCTTCCTGTCTCTGTAGATACAAACAGTTATTCATGACATTAACTGACTTAGGTTTTTAACAGCAACACGAAGGTAGACAAGATGCTATTATCCGCTGCCTCATTATCTTTCTGGGAGAATCATCTGAGGAGCTCATCAAAGACTACCAGGTACATTTTAAAATTTCTTCTTATTTCTTCTATGATTTCAAAAATAGTTGTGTACATTCTGAACAGGTTGTCTGTGGAGACTGTAAGTTTCACCCACTGAATCACTTCATGCTCAAAGACAACATGCAATATATTGGACAGTATATTGACCGCTTCACACTGATGTGTATTTGACAGGATGTCAGCAAAGACATAATCAAAGATGGCTTCGCCAAACACGTGATGAAGATCATTGTACTTGGCAGCACTGCAGCAGAAGTCTCCACTGCAGCCGATGTGATCATTGTCATTGAGGGAACTGAGGTGCTGGTTGGATGTAAAAATCTCATGGGTTTAATTTACTCCTTGAACTTCAGCTATCCCTCAAAGCTGAGAAGCACATTTGAAGTGTTTCAATAGATCTTTCTTGAGCTGGATGTTCTAAGATTTTCTCCAAAAGTTCACTCTTTGCACACTAAGTTACTAATGTAAGTCTGTTAGTTGTGGACACTCAATATCTGCACTTTTACACTTTGTATTTGTTTCTTTGTGCAGAAAGTAATTGTGTTCTGAAAAGTTTTACTTCAAGTATTATAGTGAAAAAGAGACAAAACTAAATTGACAGGGAGATGTAAAGGCAGATAAATCCAGATATAGGTTCTCTGAACAGATTTAAAAGAGATGTGGACAGATGGTTGTTTGGGGGTTGTTTTATTCTACTCTTTCTCTTTTATCCGTTGAACAAACTATTAATGTATTTTAAAGATACATTTATTACTGTTTTTTACACAGTTTTAAAAAATGAATTAAAAATATTTTTATGTAAAATGTTGTCTGTCAATTATTGCTATTTGCTTTTGTTCAGATATTATTAAACACAGTATAATTATTAATACTAAACAAATGAATACAACTAATGTTAAAAATTAAGTTAATATTACTTAGGCATTTCAAAAAGATAAATATGATTTGTTAGTAAAAAATACATTGAATTGCTAGTACATTTAGCTGTCTTCATGGCTTAATTCAATGCTACATGGCTTGAGTAAAGCGTACAAACTAAGAGTCAGTAAAATTTACTTGAAGCAGAGTATTAAAAAGTTACATTTACTTGAGAATTTCTAATTAAAAGCCTCAAAGAATTGTGTGTAACCTTTACTTGAAATTAAGCTCTGTTAAATTTACTAGAAATGTCTGCGTGTAAATTGTTTCCTAGGTTTTTTCAAGTAAACCCCACTCCAAATTTTGTTCAGTGTTTCACAACATTATCAGATTTTCAGCAATCAGCCTTTGTTCCAAATCTTCAGAATAGCCTCTGCTGCATCCAAAGTGCTGTCTTGCTGAAATGACAAAAAAATCCATAAAATAAAAGCTGCACTGGTTAAACATTTTACAAATATTTTCTTTTTATTCTTTCTTTTTCCACGGATTTCCTGTATAAGCCTAGAGTGAACCAATTTCTTATCTTGATAACACACAAACAAATTGATTTTTTTTTAAACTGCTTTACTGAATCTTCCCCCACAAATGCTGTTACAGCAATGGCAGCCAGTTTCTAAGAAAATAATTAAACATTTTAAGGGTAATTCAGTCTTGAAAAAAAAAAAAAAATATTTCAAACATCAAACAGAATCCCATTACAGTACTCTTTTATGTTCCATTTAACAAACTTGTAGTCATATGGGTCGTAATCTCCTGGTCCTGATCTATATTCAGCAGGCAAGACAGAGTATTATAATTTTACCATTACAAGCTTTCCAAAAATAATCTCAGAACAGCATTAATCCAACACTGTCAGGAAAAAAAGGTACTGCAGATGTACATTTTTGTTCCCAGAGGAACAAAATAAATAATTTTGCCTATGAAGGTACACTTTAAGTCCTTAAAAGTACAATTTTGTACCCAGATGAGGTTGAAAGGTACACTTTTTTTGGTTTTTAATGTTAAAGGTCCATATTTGTACCTTTTGTTAAAAAAAAATCTAGAATATGTAATTAAGTATATTTTATTTATATACCATTTACAAAAAAAAAAACATAATTAAACAAAGTACATAAATAGCCAACAGTATGAATATAAAAAGGACAAAAATGTATTATATATTTAATAATATTAATAATAATAATTCATGTGGTTGCGGTCTCGTTAAGAAAATGTATCTGGCTCGCCTGTCCGTTCAGTCAGAGATTCGCACTTCATGGTTCCGTCAGCCGAGTCCCGACAGCATTGGCATCTCTTTATCACTCTAGAATGGAGTTGGGGTTCCCTATCGAGAGGTCTCTCCTATTGCGTAAGTAGCTTACGCTGTAGGAAAACTCCGTTTCTCGAGAAATATTGAAGTCTTTATGTAAAACGCATTGCAGCTGCACAGCAGACAGCAATGAGCGAGGCAGCTCGGTCATTGGCTGTGCTGCAGCAACTTGCTCGAACCAATGACGGGGCGACTCTGAACGCGCGACCAATGAGTGCTCGCTCCGCGCCCGCGCGCTCAGAGCCAGTCAAGATTAGCATGGCTAAGGCTATATATTAGGCGCCCCATCATGAGAGTTCTTTAGATTTAATCTCCTTCAGCAAAGACCTTCTCTTCGCTGGATCCTCCGGCTTGTTGAAGTCTTTCGCCTGCCGTCGAAAAGCCTACAGCAGGACCACTAAGAGGACGCCGGCGCCTTCAGCCGCCTTCGAAGCCTTCTGCTACGCCATCCGGCGCGCATTGCTATATCCTTTTACTGCAAGCGCTCGCCTCTGCGACGCTTTTTGATTGAGTAAAAGAGTAATTTTTCAAGGCGTTGTTGCAAATGCCTTCAGCCTGCGCCTCATGCAGAGGCTCTCTTCCTGACGGGGATTGTCACATCATTTGCACTCGCTGCCTGGGACCTGACCACGCAGAAGCTGCTCTCACTCGAGGCGGATGCCCCGAATGTGACTCCCTGGGCCTCACCGAGCTGCGCGCTGGCTTTGCCGCCTTTGCCGCGAACAAGCCTGCTACCACCGTGCTGCTGTCCCCTCTGTTCGAGCCACGCAAGAAAAAGCGCCGCTCACAGAGGCCGCCAGAGCACGCGGACTTCAGTGACGTCACGCCGGGCCAGTCCCCGCGTGCTTCACCACTACCCGAGAACTCCCCGCCGCCAGTCCATTTCAACGCAGGCAGACCAGCACCCCTCCAACAGAGCGGTGGGTCTCGTCTCGTTCGGCGCGTCAGGGGACGACGGTGAAAAGGATGACAGCCTTTCCATTGACGCTGCATCCGACGACTGGCCGGGCTCGGCCTTCGCCAGAGCACGCGGACTTCAGTGACGTCACTCCGGGCCAGTCCCTGCGTGCTTCACCACTACCCGAGAACTCCCCGCCGCCAGTCCATTTCAACACAGGCGGACCAGCACCCCTCCTACAGAGCGGTGGGTCACGTCTCGTTCGGCGCGTCAGGGGACGACGGTGAAAAGGATGACAGCCTTTCCGTTGACGCTGCATCCGACGACTGGCCAGGCTCGGCCTTCGACCCCGCGCCGTCGACATTAGCGGACACGAGCACGGGCACCAGGACTCAGAGATCGTCCGCATCCTGTCTAAAATGGTAAGAGAGTTCACTGAAAGCTTCACTGAAGCTCGGAAGGATTCGCAGGCTATGCGCTTCCTGCCCAAGCGCTCCAGCTCGTCACAGAGCCGCCAGAGACCGCCTCAGCAGCAGCAGTGAGACAGGGCGGCGCCTCCCGTCTCATTACCCAGTCCCCTTACAGGTGGCTGGAAATGTCTGTACAGCAGTCAATGGGCCAGTCACAGAACTCGCTCACCTGCAATCAAACGCCGTTTTAACGGCAACACACAGAAATCACATTTTCTGCCTGTGTCACTAAGGGGTCACGTGTCCACACTAAAGTGCGCATTCCCACATATCAATACTGTCCAAACAGTGCCAAATACTTCCCCAGCTCGAGCTGGACGCCCCATAAATGTAGATTGTGTGCCTATTGTCATGTATGCACCACTACACACAAGCACTGTTCCCACAGTTATACACACTTCCCCAGTAAAAGCGGGAAATACTATAAAGGTAGCGAGCGTGCCTGCTGTGATGCATGCACCCCTACACACAAACACTGTATGCATGGCCAAAAACCCCTGCGAGCGGGAGGCTTTATGAAAGTGGTGCGCGTGCCTACTACAGTATATGCACCCCCACCCATAAGCACTGCCCATACAGTTCCAGACAGTTCTCTAGCTCATGCCACGAGCATCACAGATGCGACGCGCGAGCCAAGAAACTCCCCGCTATGAGCGGGAAGCTTTATGAAAGTGGCGTGCGTGCCTATTACAATGTATGCACCCCCACCCGTAAACACTGTCTATATAGTTCCCTATCGAGAGGTCTCTCCTATTGCGTAAGTAGCTTACGCTATGGTAAAACTCAGTTTCTCGAGAAATATTGAAGTCTTTATGTAAAACGCATTGCAGCTGCACAGCAGACAGTAATGAGCGAGGCAGCTCGGTCATTGGCTGTGCTGCGGCAACTGCTCGAACCAATGACGGTGCGACTCTGAACGCGTGACCAATGGGCGCGCGCCTCGCGTTCGCGCGCTCAGAGCCCGCCGAAATTAGCATAGCCAGGCTATATAATGGGCACCCCGTCATGCGAGTTCCTTTAGATTTAATCTCCTTCAGCGAAGACCTTCTCTTCGCTGGATCCTCTGGATTGTTGAAGTCTTTCGCCCGCCGTCGAAAAGCCTACAGCAGGACCACTAAGAGGACGCCGGCGCCTTCAGCCGCCTTCGAAGCCTTCTGCTACGCAATCCGGCGCACATCGCATATCCTTTACTGCAAGCGCTCGCCCCCGCGACGCTTTTTAAAGTAAAAGAGTAATTTTTCAAGGCGTTGTTTCAAATGCCTTCAGCCTGCACCTCGTGCAGAGGCCCTCATCCTGACGGAGATCGGCACGTCATTTGCACTCGCTGCCTGGGACCGGACCACGCAGAAGCTGCACTCATTCAGGGCGGATGCCCCGAATGCGACTCCCTGGGCCTCGCCGAGCTGCGCGCTCGCTTTGCCGCTTTCGCCGTAAACGAGCCTGCTTCCACCGTGCTGCTACCTCTGTTCGAGCCGCGCAAGAAAAAGCGCCGCTCACAGAGGCTGCCGGAGCACGTAGACTTCGGTGACGTCACGCCGGCCCAGTCCCCGCGTGCGTCACCGCTACCAGAGATCTCCCCGCCGCCAGTCCATTTCACGAGAGCGGACCTGCACCCCTCCAACAGAGCAGTGGGTCTCGTCTCGTTTGGCACGTCAGGGGACGACGATGAAAAGGATGACAGCCTTTCTATTAACGCTGCATCCGACGACTGGCCGGGCTCATTCGACCCTGCGCCATCGACATCAGCGGACACGAGCGCGGGCACCAGCATGGACTCTGAGATCGTCCATATCCTGTCCAAGGCCGTGGAAGACCTCGGGCTTGACTGGTCTTCTCCAGAAGAACCCGCCCGCAGCCGGCTGGACGAGTGGTTCCTGCAGGGGCGCCGGCAGGCCCCCGGACAGAGACCCTCTCCTTTCTTCCCCGAAGTCCATGACGAACTCATGAAGTCGTGGAAAGCCCCGCACTCTGCTCGCCTAAAGCCTTCTTTCTCTTCCTCGCTCTCCTCAGTGGACGGTGCGAGAGAAAGAGGCTACGAGGCAACTCCGTCCCTCGAGGAGGCCGTGGCCAACCATCTGTGCCCACCCTCCACCGCTGGATGGAAGGCCAAAGCTTCTCATCCCTCGAAGCCCTGCAGATCCACCTCAGCTCTCGCCGGTCGCGCATACGCCGCCGCCGGCCAAGCTGCGTCAGCGCTTCACTCAATGGCGGTTTTACAAGTCTATCAGGCCAAACTTCTCCACACCATGGATGAGTCTGGATCTGAACCTGAGGCTTTCAAGGACCTGCGCAGCGCCACGGACGTAGCCCTGCGAGCCACAAAGGCCACCGCCCAATCCATCGGCCGGGCCATGGCTAACTTGACTGTCCTTGAGCGCCATCTGTGGTTGACGCTAACGGAGATGAAGGACGCGGATAAGGCGCCATTCCTTGACGCGCCTATCACTCCGAGCGGCCTGTTCGGACCGGCGTTGAAAGAATTCGCTGAGCACTTCACTGAGGCCCGGAAGGATTCGCAGGCTATGCATCACTTCCTGCCCAAGCGCTCCAGCTCGTCTCAGAAACCGCCTCAGCAGCAGCAGCGAGCCAGGGCGGCGCCTCCCGTCTCCCAGCCAAGGTGCAGACCTGAAAAGGACGCTCGACGGCGCTCGTGTTCCGCTGGCCGAAGAAAGCCGCGATGAGCAACGAGGTCCTCGGCCCAAGATCACACTGAACTCGGAGCCTCGTAAGTCTTCCTAGCAATAGGAAGAAAAAGAGAGAGTACGTGTCTCGCAAAAGCCGGACCACTCTCTATCAAACATGTACGTTCAGAATGTTAACGACCAAACATATCCTCGCGCAAGTTCGCCCCGAGGATTGGTTTATATCAGTGGATTTGAAAGATGCTTACTTTCACATTCCGATAGCGACTCATCACAGGCCTTTTCTGAGATTCGCCTTCGAGGGACAGTCATACCAGTACACAGTACTACCATTCGGCCTATCATTGGCCCCCCGTACATTCACGAAATGTATGGACGCGGCACTTTCCCCCCTGAGACAGCGAGGAGTGCGAATACTGAATTACCTCGACGATTGGCTAATCATAGCACAATCAGAGGATCAGTTAACGACGCACAGATCTTGGATTATCAATTTTGCAAAGAGCGTGCTATCCCCCAGCCAGAATATCTCTTTTCTGGGAATAGTGCTAGACTCAGTGCAGATGACAGCGGGCCTCTCATCAGAGCGCGCGCTCTCTATTCGACGCCTTGCAACATCATTCAGAACGGGCGCGCACGCCCCTGTCAAACGATTTCAAAGAATACTCGGTCTCATGGCCTCGGCATCAGCTGTACTCCAGCTAGGATTGTTGCACATGCGTCCTCTCCAGCGCTGGCTCAAGAGCCGTGTCCCCACTCACGCGTGGCGCTCGGGCCACTTTTTGATCAGAGCGAATCACGGCTGTATAAAAGCCCTGACGCCCTGGAAAGCCATCAACTGGTATCAAACTGGCGTGAGTTTGGGCGTGAATACGCGGAGAAAAATGATCACGACAGATGCCTCCAAAATAGGATGGGGGGCCCTTTACGAGGGCAGGCCTGTCTCCGGCTTTTGGTCAAACCCGAAAAGCGCCTACACATAAACTGTCTGGAAATGAAAGCGGTCGCCTTGGCTCTCAGAGCCCTGCTTCCGTACCTGAAAAGCGAACACGTCCTGGTCCGAATGGACAACATGACGGTAGTTTCGTATATAAATCGCCAGGGTGGACTCAGGTCGAGCTCCCTGCACTCTATGGCCAGGGAGCTCATCCTATGGTCACAGCACCACCTGCGCTCGCTAAGAGCAGCGCATGTGCCAGCGCCCTGAACCAGGGGCGGACATGCTGTCCAGAGACAAGGTTCTCCCAGGGGAATGGTCTCTCCACCCCTGACGGTTCAGTGGTTATGGCAAACCCTTGGCGAGGCAGAGGTCGACCTCTTCAGCCTCCAGGGAAAATGCGCACTGCCCCTTTTCTTCTCAAAGAGCACGGACGCTTCGCCCAGGTCTGGCCGAGCCGCCCTTGTATGCTTTCCCCCAATCGCGATGCTACCTCAGGTCATCAGTCGGATCAGGGAAGTGAAATGTGCAGTGCTCCTGGTAGCCCCACTCTGGAAAAACCAGACGTGGTTTCCAGAACTGATGCAGATGATGCAATCTGCCCCATGGCCGATTCCATTGAGGCTACACCTCCTCAGGCAGGCCAACGGGATGATTTTTCATCCCCGCCCCGATCTGTGGGCCCTCCATGCATGGCCCCTCAACGGGTTCCCGAGAACCTCCCCAGTGGAGTTTTGAGAACCATCACTGAGGCGCGAGTGCCCTCTACGAGGCGCTTATATGCCCAAAAGTGGAAAGTGTTCAGCGACTGGTGTGATACCAAGAGCTTGAACCCCAAATCGTGCGAGATACCAAGTGTACTCGCCTTTTTGCAGGAGCTGCTGGAGGCGGGCCGCACACCCTCCACGCTCAAAGTCTATGTGGCTGCCATAGCGGCGTCACACAATACTGATATAAGGACAAGGACATTCATTAGGGAAAACCGATCTAATCATTCGTTTCCTAAGAGGCGCTAGGAGGATGAACCACTCTACGAGGAGCATGGCCTCCTCGTGGGCGTGGTCGAGTGGGATACCCATTGAAGATATTTGTGCGGCGGCAGGCTGGGCCTCACCTTCGACATTTATCAGGTTTTATAACCTACAGGTCCCCTCATTGCATTCCAACATTCTATCAGCCTGACTATAGAATGGACTAGAGTATGTATATGCTGTGCATTATCTCCTCCCTTATAGGTCCGTCTCTGACTGACTTAAAGAATTTTTTTATGCATATCAGTACATAGAAAACTCAGTACATAAGATATGTGCTTGTGTTTGTACTATGAGTGCCCCACCATGGACCACCTTCGAAGGCGCTCTATACTATCCCATTATGTAGCTCTCCGTTGGCCGGCTCGTGGAATAATCACTTTGCTTTAAGGCTCAGGCATCTGCCTCTGGCTTTATAGAGCGAAGTCAGCACGCACGGCATTTTGCATGGTGTTCCCATAGCGTAAGCTACTTACGCAATAGGAGAGACCTCTCGATAGGGAACGACTCGGTTACTAACGTAACCTCCGCTCCCTGAGAGGAGGGAACGAGTATTGCGTAAGCTGCCGTGCTTGTGCTTGGTCAGTTCGCTTCAGTCGATTGAACCTAAAGAACTCTCATGACTGGGCGCCTAATATATAGCCTTAGCCATGCTAATCTTGGCTGGCTCTGAGCGCGCGGGCGCTTAAATGTGCGCTCAGAGTCGCCCCGTCATTGGTTCGAGCAAGTTGCTGCAGCACAGCCAATGACCGAGCTGCCTCGCTCATTGCTGTCTGCTGTGCAGCTGCAATGCGTTTTACATAAAGACTTCAATATTTCTCGAGAAACTGAGTTTTCCCATAGCGTAAGCTACTTACGCAATAATCGTTCCCTCCTCTCAGGGAACCGAGGTTACGTTAGTAACCGAGTCATTATCTACAGCTCACACACTGAAGGAGCTAATTCACGGAAGAGGTGAGGAAGACATTTGAGGGTATGAAAGTTAGAAGCTGAAACGTCCTTGGAAAATTAAAGTGTTGACCACTTTTTAACTCAACCAAATAGTTAACGACACATAACCTTGAACTTAAAACGAAGGCCAACAGAAAAAAAAAATCAGTTATAGCAATTTTTGTCTCAAATAAAATGACTTTATTCGTCAAATAAGAGAGACGCTGAAATGAAAGTGTTGTTTAAAGAGCAACATGCAGGTTGAATTTATAACTGAATTAATATTTATATTGTCTGCAGAGGTCTTTTAAAAACACATATGTAGAAATTACTAATGAAAGCTCATTTGATGTAGAGATTTTGATGAAAATGTGCTAGGCTCTGGAATACGCCTTTCCCGCTATAGCAGCGTCATATGACGTAGGGCTGAGGCAAATAAAAGAGCTCATGGTCAGCTCTCTCATTGTTGGGTGTTGATTTAGTTAGAGCAGTAGTGAGAGACAGAAAGTTTTAGATCGAGTTTTAGAGAAGCCATAATGGTAAATTATTGTGTTTGTGCTGGTTGCACGAATTCCAGCTTGTCAGGACATCGTGTCCATCATTTTCCTTCTAGGAAAAACAAGGCTTTTCGGTCTTGGGTGCGTTTTGTGCAGGTGAAGAGAGCAGACTTCACTGCCGCGTCTGTTACCACACACTCGGTCGTTTGTGGCGCACATTTCACTCCGGGGAATTATCGACCTGGATATTTGTTGGAGTCTCGGATGGGATTTCGGAGTAAGGACCACGTGAGGCTGATTACTGATGCTGTTCCCTCGGTTCACTCGATGGAATCAAGTCCACCGTCAAAGTTTACACCGGATTTTGGTGCGGGCGGGACTGGAGGATCAAGTGCTAACGTTAGCAGACATTCTGTGCAACGAAAACGAGCACTTAGCAGAGTAAGTCTTCCTTTTAATTATTTTAACTCTTAATTTGTGTAATTTCGTAATAATAATAGTATAATATTTTTATATAATATATTTTTTATAATATTTAATATTTATTTAGTATAATAATACAGAGAGAGGGAGAGAGACTGAGCTTTAGGACAGGTTGTCGTAACGTAATTGTCTGCCTTCTGAAATGAATTTAGTAGTTTGCACAATGCCATCATAGGCATGTTCGTCCACACCGGAGAACTCTGTTTCTTCCTTCGCATCCATTGTAACCTGAGCTTGAGCTTGACCAGACTCCCTCGGCCATCGTCACTTCCGGTTAGTGCTTTATAGACGCGGAAGTTATTTTATCACAATTTATCTCAAAATATTGTTAATGGCTAAATATATATTACTCCAGTTCAGAAAATCTAGTTGTTTTATCATCAACATACACTATGCTATATAGGGGTGTCCGACCTGCATGTTGCTCTTTAATTTCACTTTGCTGTTTTGGCGGGCAAGTGGGCCTCATGAATGTTATTTTTGGTTCACTTATGCTTATCTAGCCAGTTTAGTATATTTACAACTGTATATCTAAATATAGGCAATGTATTTCTATTATTGTTGATGACAAATTGTTTATTAGCACTTGGTATTCCTGCTGAAGAAATAAACTGCACTATACTGTAGGTGCAGTACTTGTATTAATGTAGCCTTTTTTTTTTGTCCCTAATTTGCCAATGTGCTCAAAGTCCTCATGGTGGCCTAGTGACTCGCTTCAATCCGGGTGGCAGAGGACGAATCTACAGTCAATCCACACATCTTATCACGTGGCTTGAGCATGTTACTGCAGCGCTTGTGGAGGCTTCACGCTATTCTTTACTGCATCCACACACAATACACTATGTGTCCCACCAAGAGCGAGAACCACATTATAGCGACCACGAGGAGGTTACCAATGTGACTTTACCCACCCTTGCAACTGGGCCAATTGGTTGCTTAGGAAGCCTGACTGGAGTCACTCAACATGCCCTGGATTCAAACTTGCGACTCCAGGTGTGGTAGTCAGTGTCTTTACTTGCTGAGCTACCCAGGTCCCAAATGTAGCCTTTTTAATAAGCTAGATGTATGTCAATATTAAACATTGGTTTTTATTTTCTGTATGTTGAGATTTAATTTTGAAATTGACTTTATTGACTTTGATGAGTTATATTACAATGTTTGTGTTCTTCACATTTTAACATAACTCTTGTTTAAATGTTTGTCATTTAATGCCCATTTTAATTGACTGCTTTATATTGTATTGTATGAAGTGTAGTTGCTGTTTAATGTATGTCATAATACTTACTGATCCACACCTGCTGTTGAGAGATGTGCTCTGTCACTGGGGTGGTTCCCTAAAAATACAAAGTTGTACTTTTTTAATAAGGTCCATTTTTGTACCTTCTACGTAGAGTGCACGATTGTACCTTCAGATACAAAGTTGCCTCTTAAATGGTACAAAGTTATAAGGTACAAATTTGTTTCTCAATTAGAGGTACCACTCCAGTGATAGGCACTTGTACCCTAAAAGGTACAGTTTTGTTCTTTTTTTTTCTGAAAGTGAAGTGGCAACTCAAATAATCAGTAGCTTTATTTTGCACTTAACCCAGCTAGCATGTTTACCTTTTCATCAGTCACTCCAGCTTTTTTTTACGATTGACATTTTTTACTGATTCGTAGATATAACACAGAAAAACACTATATATATATATATACACACACATTGAATCAACATTTATCCCCTCTATTAACCCTACCCAATCACCAACCCCACCCTGACCCTCAATGAACACCCCTGTGGTCACACATAAGAATACACAAAAATAAAGAAATTATATATATATATATATCTCATATGCATCTAAACTATACCTCTCTCTCCACAACCCCTCTCAGAGAGTCCCCCCAAATCCCCAGCTTTCTACATGACACCTCTTTGAAAGCTGCCACCCTCCCCAACTCAAATCAGCACACAACTCCCGAAATGAGGGCACTCCAGATGACTTCCTTCCCCTTAAAATAAGCTGTCTGCCTATCATAACACTGGTCAGAACCCAATTTTTTTATGTGTTTATCCTCCATATTGATGACCGCCCCATCACCCAAAATACATAGTCTGGGACTAAATTAAATTTAAGTGCCCAATACGTCACACATAAAACTGAACCTTCAAACTAAATTCTTGGATCTTAGCACACCACCAAAAAACATGGGTTGTGTCTCCATCTTCTGAAGGGCACCGCCAGCAGATGGGTGTGTCTTTTAAGACCCTTGCATCTCTAGATAGACTTGACATTTTTTAGAATCCTAGCACACACTCCCTCCTCTAATACCAAGTTTAATCTTTTGATAGAAGTTAAAGCTCTGTCCTCCAGACACGTAATTAGCCGGGAGTAATACACTGATTCCTCATGACCTTTTCCAAAAGCAGTACTCACCTCTCCCAGAATATCTGCTGCTTTAGGGGGGTGTATGCTACTCCCAAAAATAGTTCAGAGCAGGTGGCGCAACTGTAAATACCTAAAGAACTGAGATCTGGTAATCCCAAAATGTTGAACCAAATTTTCAAAGGATCTCAACACTCCACTCTCATATAGGACACTGAGTGTATTAAACTCCATCACAATCCACTCTGACCAGCAGAAAGAGGACTTATTAATACATAATTTGGGGTTCAGTCATATGCTCGAAGCTACATTTAAATAAATGTCAGAATTATATACTGTAAGTGTCCATACTGAGTGCAAATGCAAGATAATGCATTTGGGTGTACCTTAACTTCTCCAATTAGTTTGATAGAAAGGATTTGCAATGGCAAAATAGGGGCAACAAATTCCTGTTCAATACAAAACTAGATAGGGGCTCTTTCAGGAGAAAGCGACCAATGAGCCAAATGTCTTAGACTGTATGAATAATAATAAAACAAAATCTTGAGTAGGCCTAGCCCACCTTTGTCAATCGGCCTATGGAGCTTATTGAAATGTAATCTGGGACGCTTACCATTCCAAATGAAGGACTTCGCTATGCTATCAAATTGCTTGAAATAAGAGAGGGGGACATCTACAGGGAGATATTGTAGCATGTAGATGAATTTTGTAATACAAATCATTTTAAAAACATTAACCTTCCCAATCATAGATAAATATAATGAAGCTCACCTGCCCACATCGCTCGAAAAACGTTTTATTAAGCGGTCAAAATTAACTAACTAAATCACACAAATTTGCTGGGAATATTAACAGAATACATTACAAATTACATTTTACAACATGTATTCTGTAATCTGTAGTGGAATACATTTCAAAAGTAACCCTCCCAACTCTGTGTATATATAAGTGTGGGGTGAAATGTCATCTGAGTATCTGGACAAACTGACAGCTAGAATTCCAAGGATCTGCAAAGCTGTCATAATTTTTTTTGTCCTGACGATACATTGTGATCAGTTGAATGCCACTTTGGTGAATAAAAGTACCAATTTCTTTCCATAAGAGCAATATCTGTACATTATTCCAAACTTTTGAAATAGCTGGCTTATGTTGTTCATTCTTGTGTCATTAGAGCATGTCCGTAAACACAGGAAAGAAGTACCGGCTGTCTCGTATTCTGGCTAAGGAAACTATGCTTTTCAGTTCAGTCACATTCACACAGTTCAGAACCTCTTCGCTGCAGTCTGGATGGATGTTTATCTGTTTTCCATTTGGCTAAGTTGTTTAGCTCTTTAATTGATGAGTGTTGTACAATACAAACATTAATATTTGATAAAACACTTGAATAATCAAATTAAAATATACTGGTAGCTGGTGGTGGTTGAGAGTCCCCTGTTTTCAATGTAAAGTGCTTTGAGTGTAGAACAGTGCTATAAGTGTCAAATTCATTCATTCAATATATGTAAATAATGTTTTTAGGGGGCCTTGGTAGCTCAGCAAGTAAAGACACTGAACACCACACCTGGAGTTGCAAGGTCAAATCCAAGGCATTCTGAGTGACTCCTGTCAAGCTTCCTATGCAGCCAGTTGACCAGGTTGCTAGGGAGGGTAGTCTCACATGGGGTAACCTCGTCATGGTCACTATAATATGGTTCTCGGTCCCGTTGGGGTACGTGGTGAGTTGTGCATGGATGCTGCAGAGAATAGCGTGAAGCCTCCACACGCACAAGGTCTCCACGGTTACGCACTCAACAAGCCATTTTAGAAGATGTGCAGATTGACGGTCTCCGATGCAGACGCAACTGAGATTCGTCCTCCACCACCCGGATTGAAGTGAGTCACTACATCACCATGAGAACCTAGAGTGCATTGGGAATTGGGCATGCCAAACTGTGGAGAAAATAATAAATAAATAAATAAATAAATAAGAGTGTTTTATCTGCATTAAAGCAAATAATACTTCAGTTTTAAATGTTAAATTGTATAACATAATATAAACATGAAAATAGCATGTCATGACTCTGGCTTTCCCAGTCCCAGAGTATCTCCCCGTCACAATAACTCACATTCGATGTACAGGCAAGCTCAAATCATGAGATTCATCCACCAGAAGAGCAGTTACAAAACACGACTGATGTAAAGTGTTCTGCAAATTGCTTGCAATTTTAAGTTTCAACCACAGATGTCTTTAGAGAGCACAAAGTTAAAGTGCAGCTTTGACTTATAAATGAGGAAAACAGTTCACCGTAAGGGCTCAAAACAGATAGGGGTGCTGCTGCACAAACTCAGATTTTGTTTATAGATTTCTTATTAGATGTTTGTGGCCTAAAATTAAGGTCTGTAAACTATTTTAGGCAGATATTCAAGTTCTGGCTTTCGTGCGTGGACTTGTTTTTAAAATGTCAGTTGGTATTATTAGTTAGTTGCAACAATAATGTATGATGCCCAAAGGCATAGGGTGTCTTATTCATTGTGAAACTATGGTTTCTTAATGGCATGAATCACACTGAAGGCCTAGACTTTAAATGCACAGCCCACCACTGAATTTAACCATTTAATACACATTTGTTTCAAGAGGTTGAATTTCCATAATCCAGGTACATTTAGGGGTGTAGTAGTGTCTGAAGAGGTAGGTGGGCCTACTGTGAATTAATGAAGGACCAATTTCATATTTTAAATTTGAATGTGTGTGTATATATATATCTTGCCAGTCACGTCATGCTCCCGCTGCTCCGTGCGTGTTTAGAGAGAATCTCTGTACCCTTTTTAAAATAAAATAATAAAAAAAAACAGTTCACTCAACGGTGCTGTGGCATCGCGTTAGCAGATTGAAAAAATGCCGGGTCAAAAGCCTACTCGTTGTTCTGGCGGCCATGCACGATACGTGTATCACTGATATTAGGTGGGGATATGCAAAATCCTAAGAAAGATAGATGGGCACAAGGCGTATGCAATAGACAACACAACATTTAAACCACGTTTTATTTTAACAAGACTTATTTTTTATTTTACATACAACATTTTGTCACTGAACATTTAAGAACATTCAATAATTTTTAATCAGGCATTTCATAGTGACTTTTTACTCGTGTGCCTGTGTATGCCAGTAGTCCGAAAGGTGGCGGTATTGCATCGCTTTTTATTTAAGGAACAGTGAAAACATTATGACCACTCACAGGTGAAGCAAATAACGTTGATCATCTCCTAACAAGGACACGTCAAGGGTAGATTAGATTGTAAGCGAACAATCAGTTCTCGCATGCTGGAGAAATGAGCAGGAGTAAAGACTTGACGTGTAAAATTGTTATGGACAGACGTCGGAGCATCTCTTAAATAGCAGGCTTGTTGGGTGCTTCTGGTCAGCCGTGATGAGGGGAAATGATCATGATGGTTACGGGAGGAATGTGTCACACACAGTGGATCGCATCCCTTACAGAAAATCAAAACTAGCTGCGAATTTGCCGCTTTTTATTTTTAAATGCAAATTAGCATTTTATTCGCTTAAAATGTTTACCAGAAGTTTGCAGCTCTTCGCCGGTAGTGGTGAACCTTTGGCAACAACAGACAACATGTCGCACCATTTGAATGTGAAAATGATCAGTGGCGAGTTTGCGACAAGTTTGCGGAAAATGTGCCATGAACTCTCGATTTTTGCAAGAGACCCTGCTGTGTACTATTGAGCTGCGTAGAAGGTCTGGTTTGATGAGTTCCGTTTTCTTCTACATCGCATGAACGTGTACATGTGCACCGTTTAGCTGGGGAAGTGATGGCACCAGGATGCACTGTGGGACGACGACCAGCTGGTGGAGGGGGTGTGATGATGTGACCAATGTTCTTCTGGGAAACCCTGGCTGTGGCCATTCATGTGGACGTCAATTTGACATGTGCCACCTACCTAAACATTTGCAGGCCAGGTACACCACTTCATGGCAATGGTATTCCCTGATGGCAGTAGTCTCTTTCAGCAGGATAATGCACTCTGCACACATTGTTCGGGAATGGTTTGAGGAACATGGTGAAGAGTTCAAGGTGTTGCCCTAGCCTCAATTCCCCAGATCTCAATCAGATTGATACTTTTTTTGGGATTATTTTTTATTTTTTTTTGCAGAAGTGCTGGATAAAATATATAAAGTTTAAGAGCTACAGTATATGTTCTTCAAATCTTATTTTGGATGAGATATTTCTAGGCTAATAATAATGTCACAGTATGACAATTTATGGTATACTAACAGCTTTCTTTCTGTGAAAGAGCAAAAATTACTGTTATTAAATTTTTTATAATTTAAGTAAAATCTATTGTTACGCATAGCTTTTCAACAATATTTCAAAACAGCTCGTGAGTATCACAAGGAACTGCACAATAATTCACCTGGTGAAACTGTAATGTTAAAGTGTGACAATTCGTCATAGGTAAACGGTTATCCTTTATGAATATTATACATGAATAATTAGTGTAATTGGGATATAGTTCAACCGGACGGTAATTTCGTTGAGGACTATCCTAAATCCAAGGTCCATGCAATGGCATATGATGTGTCCGTATGAATGAAGAATTAAATTATGTATAAGGTTTGAAAAAACATTCATACATTTAAACCAAAGGAAAACAAATAAATGTTACATACACATTCACTTAAAAAATATTTTCAAAATTAACAGCTCAAGATTTACATGTTTCAGTTTCATAACAAATTTCCATAAAATTAAATTGAGTAATCTTAGCAAAATTAAGTTTTACTAATTTAATTTAAAGATCACACAATAAAATTTAATGGAAATGTGTTATGAAATTGAAACCCATAACTCTTGAAATGCACTTTTTCTTTCAATCCTGGAAAAGCCTGGGCAGGTGGCAACCCAAGTCCTTTTTCACATGAACAGGGTTGGGGAGTAACGGATTGTAACGGTAGCCAGCTGATAGTTACAGTATCTTTGCAGTGTGTAAACCTCACTTCCCTAACAGGCTATATAGCCTTTAGCCTCCTCGATAGACCACCCCACTTCCATGCCAGAGACCCTGGTTCAAATCCAGCTTGAAGCAGGTCAAGCAGAACCAGTTATAGGAATACATGTAACAGGATTATGTATTTTAAATTCAAAATATTTTTAACTGTTTTTCTCCACAGTTACAATTTTAATAGTTGGTAATCAGAATACAGTTACATTCAAAAAGTATTTAGTTTTTCTGAAGAGATTACTTTTTTCTGCATTTTATTTTCATTTGTTTAATTCAATATTCTATTCAGTTGGAAAACATTTGTGATCCAACTAATATTTGAACAGCATTGAAATGCTTTCTTATGATGTTACATTCATGCTAGCAGACAGAGGGCGCTCTCACTCGGTTATCAGTGAAATGGTGAATGTGACATCAGTGAGGATGAGTAACTTTTCCTTTGGGAGATTAATAAATAGAATCCACATAAGATCAGAAAAATATTTTGTTGTGTACACTCTCTGGGGTTTTGAAGTTTGGAGCAGCAGAAATAGTTAACCTTGTGTAAATTGCCATGTGAACATTTAGCTTTATGCTAAGACAAAATGCTATTTATAGCCCTTTTACATGCACATGTTACCAGGCGCAATTATATTTTTTCTATCAAGAAAATCGTCTCGGTTATGTGAAATGTAACCCTGGTACCCTGAGTGGGAACGAGACACTGCATAATCGGATTAAGACAAGCCATGATTGTCGGGTGGTCTGAAGCTCTTATATAATCACAATTTATTGTCTGGTTGCGGTTTCACGTAACTGAGGCATTCGCTTACGATATACATTCACGCCATGCGAACAGTAGCTGCCAACTGTCTCTGCCCATGTGCATGTAGCTGTGCACAAACGAGCTAAAGCATCTGAATAAAAGAGAGAAAATTATCAGTTTACTCCTGTTAGATTTTATAATCTGGATGAGGATTTCATTTCTGCTTCCCAGGTTCTCACTTTTTGAACAGAAGTATGTGGAGAGGACCTCCCTGCTGCCATACAAATATCCTCCAAGGATGCAGCTCTTGCCAAAGCCCATGAGGATGCAATTATCCTCATAGAATTGGCTTGAATACCCAAAGGCAAAGGTAAACTGTGTGCATCGTAAGCACCTTAAATTGCATCAGTATGCCAGTGAGACAGTTTTTGTTGGACACTGAAACACCCCTGTTGCGGCCACCAAAGCACACAGACAACTGCTCTGACATACGCCACTGACTAGTACAGTCAACATATTTTAAACTCCAAGCACCCGGTTTGGGCAAATCATATACAATCTTTCATGCTCCTCTGCCTCAAAAGAGGATAGAGAGCCTGAAAATGAATAGTCTGCGAGTGAATTGATGTAGAAACGACCTTGGGCAAATAGCACAAACAAGGTAAGAACACCCTGGCACAAAATCCATACATAAAGGATTGATTGACAGTACATGTATATCACTAACCCTTGTAAACGATGCCAATGCTGCTAGTAGGGCCATTTTATTGGTCAAACTTGGCACCAGAGAATGCCTTAAAACAACAGATAAATCGCATAAGGGTATGCAGATGGGACCAAAAGGTTTAAGCCTGCATACCCCGTGCATAAAACGAGAGTTAAGAGAATGTCTACTGACAGAGACTCCACTGATAAGTGCATGCTCAGCCGCTATAGCGGCAACATAGACTTTAAGCATTGGCAACCCTGGCTCCAAAACACTCTTGCAAAAAATCCAGCACTGTACTGACAGGGCTGTGAACTGGATTCTCACCTCTTGCTTTACACCAAGAAGCAAAAGTATGGCACTTGAACATATAAAGCTTCCTAGTTGATGGAGCTCTAGCATTCAGAATGGTTCAGAATAAATGTCAGCCACATCGGGGGATAACCCATCATTCAAAAGAGTGCCCCGTTGAAGGATCATATCCATAACTTCTGGCTGGGGTGGCAAATGCTGCCCTGTGCCTGAGACAACATGTTTGTTCTGACTGGAATTTCCTCCAGGAGAGGTCAGTGGGAACGCGTAAAGACAGTGTGACGTCTCGCTCGAAGCGAACTTCCGCTCTGCCGAACCTTCTCCAGATTGTTCCATAATCTGAGGATGTAATGTCGATTGTCCTGGCTTCAAGACCTGTCTGGACAGGAGATCTGACCCAAATTCAACCGGCCTGGGACATAAATAGCTCGTAGGCAGAGCACATTGTCCCCATGCCAAAAGAAGTATGTGAAGTGCCTGCCTCAGCATGGCATGAGAAAGCACTCATTCGTTGCGATTTAGGTAGGACACCACCATCCTTTTGTCTGACCAGATGAGGACAATCTCCAGCAGCAACGTCAACACCTCCAGACAGTTTATGTGCCAATATTGCTCCTGGCCCATCCAAACCCCGTAGGCTGGTCGACAATTGCATACAGCGCCACAACCCGTTGAGGAAACATCTGTCCTTATATCTTTTCAGTGAAACACCTGTCCTAACGGAATGCCCATCTTCAAAAGGCGAGTCTGATTCCATGGTAACAGAGATCGGTAGCACCCACGCATCATTTTGAAGAGACAGAACGCATGTGTCTTTTAGGAGTTCATCCAGCACTGATGAGGTCTCGCATGCAACAAGCTCAGGGGAATGACAGCACAAGCCATGATCATGAGCCCCAAATGCATCCCACTCTAAATGCTAGACACCGCCAGAATAACCATATGCCAACTGGAGACAGATGTGCCTGCATCGCCCGCAAAACCAGCTCCACCCCTAGAAACAGAGTCTGCTGCCTTGGCAACTTGGGACACTCTTGTCTAGGTTTACACACAGCCCTAGATTGCTCAAATGGTTAGGCTGAGAATGACATATCTGTGTTGGGGAACCAAAACTGCATTCATGCATTTTTTGAAAGTCAGAACGGAAAGATGCAAAAATGATACTCTTTGCCCCCGAAAACGAATCTGAGAAATCACCTGTGCTTTGGTGCAATCTGAATATGGAAATAAGCGTCCTTCATATCTATTGTCATTAACCAGTACCCTGGCTGCACTTGTGACATTATTTGCTTCTGCATCAGCATTCTGAATTGACTTTTCATCAGAGTGGAATTCAATCGTTTCAAATCCAGAATGGAACGCAAGCTGTTGTCTTTTTTCAGTACCAGAAAATAACGGCTGTAAAAACTTCATTCTCTATGAGAAGGGGGAATGTCCTCTATTGCACCTTTTTCTAAGTGGCAATACCTTTCCTGAATCAAAAACTGGGCTTCCTGAACAGAAACATCTTTTGTAACAACTCTATTGAACACCTGCAGAGTTTGCCTGAATTGAATTCAATAGCCATGCTTTATCTTTCGAAGTACCCAGTTCGAAATGTCCTTCAGCTGCTTCCAAGCTGACAGATGGGATGGAGGGATTAATGCATTAATGCAGTGTGACCTGTAACCACTAGATGGCGTATTTTGGCTTACTTTTGACGACTGCCCCAGAACCAGCGGCACAGTAGAGGGAAGCCTTCGCTTCATGTGTTTGCCTTTATTGTATTTAGGCATAAAAGAGCAGCGCCCTGAAATGTATCTACAGCAGAGACTTCTGAGGGGGTGCAGAATTTGTTTCCGGTGCTATATGTGGAAGATACTCTCTCTCTGCGAGGACGCATTTGCTTGAATGTGGCAGTCTACTGTTTCACAGACTTTTTCCTTCACCGACTGGACTGCATCAACGAACAGTTCGGATTTTGACTCGAGGGTGTTCATTAGAAAGGCCTTGTCCTTGTCAGGAATATCTGTGAGCGTAAGTCAGTCGGCCTGCTGCTCAGCTCCCATCATCTCGCCGTCCACACGGGCCTCCCACGAGCCAAATGGACCAACATGGGTCTTGACCGAATTTCCGAAAGAGGCAAGCCTTTCACGGAGAGTCCTGACATTCATTTAATCGTACTGTGGGCAATCTGAACCCTCCAATGTGGCCTCTGTGTGGCAAAACCCTTGACAGGTCACACGTGTAATGGAATCTTCACCGGCGATGAGCCGCATGCACCGAGGTAAGCACTTATTAAATTACATTCGGTATCGAATGTCTTGCTTTGATGTGAGTTGTTGGTACAACACGGGCCAGATGAGATCGTGCACTGAAGAACAAAAAATGTGACTTGCTGGTGCGAAAACGACCACTTTTATGGAGCCCGTGAAGTAGCTCCCTTGGGGCATTGCTTAAAATTAGATTATGTTACTGACTTTGAGTGAATATGTTACAAATTACATGTATTCTGTAATCTGTAGTGGAATACATTTTAAAAGTAACCCTGCACATGAACTGTACATAGGAGGATTCTGGGGAAATTGTGTTTTGTAGCTGAGAAAGCCCCCAATGCCATTTTCACAATGCCGCTGTTGGTATTTTTCTTTCTTCCTGGTCGAAATACAACTTCATCATGTGACCTCGCACATCAATGACGTATTCAGGATATCTCTATGATATAGGAATCCGTGGGACAATACCTCAATTTAACACATATTATTCATGAATTAAATGTTTTTATTTCCTGCTCAGCTACTGTTCGGACGCTCTTGCTTACTGCTCCGCGCTTTGCTCTATCACTTTTATATTTTTATATTTGATCTCCTTTTATCAACTAATTTTAACTTAAGCAAATCAGCACAGTGCTCAAAAGCTTGGACTACTACTACAAAAAAAGCATAATTCTTTTATCCGACCAGCCTCCCACTGAAAGTTTTAATTCCATGGAAGGGAAAACACAACTGCCTACATTCAAAAGGATAAGGGAAAATGCCTATTCTGGAATATACTTGCTGCACTAACTGCCACAGACTTTTACATAGGATTGCAGTTCTTGAAACAAAGTTAATTACGGGACCACCAAACCAGATGGAACACACAACAGAGCTTCGTCATGGACGCCCTCAGCATGTAGCCAGTGAGTCCCATGAATCTAGTGCTCCTCGACAGGCCATACTGAGTGTAGAGAAACAAGCTGATCAACTTACAAATCGATGGCACAAACAGGGAGCAAGACCAAAAGGCACTCGAGACATCAGATTGTCACGAGCATCACATATTGCCGCATTAGCATCCTCTACCCCAGATACGGCTCTGACAAGGATTGCAAACACTGGTTTCTACCACCGCCTATACATCTTGAGAACAGATTTGAAGTATTAATGAATGAGGAATCCCCAAACGTGATGAATGTGATCGAACACAGACTGAATCAGCCAGTAGCTAATACTGATGCCAACTGGCGCTCAAGGTCGAGCAGACAGCTGTATTCAGCTCAGAGCGCAGCCAGGCTCAGGACTCTGATAGTGTGTGACTCCATAATCAGAAACATTAGCAGCAGGGATACAACTACATGCTGCCTTCCACAAGCAACAACCTCGGATGTAAACAGGGAACTTCAGAACATTCTGATGAAACATAAGACTGCAAATCGACTCATCATTCATGTGGGGAAGAATGATATTCATAAAGAGCAGTCAGAACTCCTTAAGAAGGATTTCAATTAACTTTTTGAAACACTTAAAAGACTAAAAATTCAAACATTCATCAGTGGACCACTTCCAGCAAGAGGAACAACCAGGTTTTCACGGTTGCTTGGGCTTAATACATGACTGCAAAAAACCTGCAATATAAAAGGAGTGAACTTCATTGACAATTTCAATCTTTTCTGGAGTCAGAGGCAACTGTTTCGACAGGATGGCCACCACTCAAACAAACTTGGTTCAAGAGTGCTAAAGGACAATATCTACTTCTCCCTCAATCATCCTTCTGCAGTGTGTGCCAATCCACTCAATCTGAATGGCACACACACACCTGGACACAGTATGAATGACAACAGGACTTCACTTCAGCACCTGAATGGACATGCGGTTGACAAATCACACAAGGACAATGATAACACCACTCAGCCACAACAATTTCTGCTCACGGACACAATCTCAGCTGAGCCCTGCCCACAAAGCTCAACACAGACAGACTGTGAAATATTAGAACTGCTCCAAGATTCAGCACCCAAGGACGACTTTCTGGAAAACACCCAGGGAAACCAGGACAGCATATTACAGCCTCCGATAACACCAGAGCAACAGCACCCTCTCACCAGACACGTTATCCCTCTCTCCAGCATCTCCACATCTGTGCTTCTCAGAGAAAATGGAAGAACTGGTGTATGCTGAACCAAACTATCCCACTCTTTTGCTGCAAGCCCCCAGATATCAAGCAAAAAACGGCAGGCACTCAACCACCTGCGGGCCCAGCTCACCCTCCCCCTCCTCCTGTGAGAGCTCTTCGACCTCTGCCACAATGCCAGGGCTCACACCCTCCTCCATCTGCTCGAGGTGAACCAAAAACAACTGATACCAGCTCTCAGTGATATGTGTCGGGTCCCCGCTATGATAAAAGTAACTTTCTCAAATGTTTACAAAACAAGCGGGAACCCAGTGTGCCTGTATCTTTCTCTATTGCTGTTCGATTACATGATAGAAAGTCTAAGGCCTTCAAAAGCCGTACAGCAAACCCATCTAATCTGGTGCCTATTACACACCAAACTAAGATTGCTATGGGGACAAAAAATGTTAAGTTAGCACTTTTAAACATCCGCTCACTGAAAAATAAATCACTTCTAGTCAACGACTTAATAAGCACATACAACCTGGATTTTATGTTTCTAAATGAAACTTGGCTAGAAGACAGCTGTAGTGCAACAGTCCTTAATGAAACATCCCCTCCTAACTTTACTTTTTTGAGTGTCTGGAGAGAAGGTAGGAGAGGTGGGGGTTTAGCTGCTCTTTTTAAAGATGTCGGTCAATGTAAGCAAATATAATTTGAGAATTACCCGTCTTTCGAATATCTGGGTAGTGTGTTAAAAGGTGCTCCACGCATTTTACTTATCATTATTTACAGGCCTCCAAAATACTCTCCAGCCTTTGCTGAGGACTTTACAGAACTGTTTTCAACAATTACCTCAGAGTTTGACTGTCTTGTCATTGCTGGAGATTTTAACATTCACATAGATAATGCAGAAACCAATATGACAAATCAAACCTGTTTTAAAAACTTTTGATCTGACTCAGCATGTACATGGACCCACACACAATCATGGACACACTCTAGATTTACTTATCAGTAAGGGTCTAAACATTTCATCGATTGTTAAGGATGTAGCACTGTCTGATCATTTCTGTATTTTCTTTGATATATTGATCTCTCCTGCCATTGAAGCTAGATCTGTGTCTGTCAAGAAGAGATGCTTAAGTGAGAACACTAGTGTACTATTTATGAAGGCTATATCTTTAACACCAAGTATATCTGCTGACACTGTTGATTTTCTCCTTGATTCTTTTAACTCAAAAGTTAAAAGTGTAATTGATGATATTGCTCCTGTGAAAGTCAGGAAGAAGAGTGGCAGACAAAAAGCACCTTGGAGAAACTCAACAGCAGTGCAAAATATGAAAAGACAATGCAGAAAAGCAGAGCGCATGTGACGGAAGACAAAACTTGTAGTCCATTATAACATCTACAAAGACAGCATCCATGCTTTTAATATGGAACTAGGCAAAGCTAGACAGACTTTCTTCTCGAATATTATAAACAGCAACTTAAACAACACACGCACTCTTTTTGCGACTGTAGAGAGACTGACAAACCCCCCAAGCCAGATTCCCAGTGAAATGCTCTCAGACAGCATGTGCAGTGAGTTTGCTTCTTTCTTCTCTGAAAAAGTCAATAATATCAGAAAGGAGATCAGCACATCCTTGAGTTGTGCTGGGGTCAGACAAATCAAACCACAACCTGAGAAAGTAGTTACTATGTCTGATTTCAAAGAAATTGATGGCAACATTTTGGAAGAAACTGTACAGCACCTTAAAACATCAGCCTGCGCCCTTGATGCACTTCCCACATCTTTTTTCAAAAGTGTGTTCAGCTGTTTAGAAGCAGATCTCCTAGAAGTGATAAACTCCTCACTTCTCTCTGGGAGTTTTCCAAACTCCCTGAAACCTGCAGTTGTCAAGCCCCTCTTGAAAAAGAGCAATCTGGATAAGACCATATTAAGCAACTATAGACCGATCTCAAATCTTCCTTTCATAGGCAAGATCATTGAAAAAGTTGTCTTCAATCAGCTGAACAAATTCTTGAGCTCAAATGGATACTTTGACCATTTTCAATCTGGTTTCCGATCGCATCACAGCACAGAGACAGCGCTCATAAAGATAATAAACGATATTTGCTTAAATACTGATACAGGCAAATTATCAGTACTGGTACTACTCGACCTCAGTGCTGCATTTGACACTGTCGATCACAACATACTTCTTGACAGGCTGGAAAACTGGGTGGGGCTTTCTGGGATGGTCCTAAAATGGTTCAGGTCATACTTAGAAGGGAGAGGTTATTATGTGAGTATAGGAGACCATAAGTCTGAGTGGACATCCATGACATGCGGAGTCCCTCAAGGCTCAATTCTTGCGCCACTCCTGTTCAACCTGTATATGCTTCCAATGAGCCAAATAATGAGAAAGAACCAAATTGCTTACCACAGCTATGCAGACGACACAGATCTACTTAGCCCTATCACCTAACGATTACAGCCCCATTGACTCCCTGTGCCAATGCATTGATGAAGTAAACAGTTGGATGTGCCAAAACTTTCTTCAGTTAAACAAAGACAAAACTGAAGTCATTGCGTTTGGAAACAAAGATGATGTTCTCAAGGTGAATGCATACCTTGACGCTAGGGGTCAAACAACTAAAAATCAAGTCAGGAATATTGGTGTCTCTCTAGAGTCAGACCTTAGTTTCAGTAGTCATGTCAAGGCAATAACTAAATCAGCATACTATCATATGAAAAATATTGCAAGAATTAGATGCTTTGTTTCCAGTCAAGACCTAGAGAAACTTGTGCATGCTTTCATCACCAGCAGGGTGGATTATTGTAATGGACTCCTCACTGGCCTTCCCAAAAATACCATAAGGCAGTTGCAGCTCATACAGAACGCTGCTGCCAGGATTCTGAGCAGAACCAGAGAATATGAACATATCACACCAGTCCTCAGGTCTTTACACTGGCTCCCAGTTACATTTAGGATTGATTTTAAAGTATTATTACTGGTATATAAATCACTCAATGGGTTAGGACCTCAATATATTGCATATATGCTCACTGAATATAAACCCAACAGATCACTCAGATCATTAGGATCACATCAGCTAGAAATACCAAGGGTTAACTCTAAGCAAGGAGAGTCTGCTTTTAGCTATTATGCCAGCCGCAGCTGGAACCAGCTTCCAGAAGAGATCAGATGTGCTCCTACAGTAGTCACATTCAAATCCAGACTCAAAACACATCTGTTTAGCTGTGCATTTACTGAATGAGCACTGTGCCACTGTGTGTCCGACTGTTTGTACTGTATTTTATTTTATATTCTAAACTGTTTCAATTATTCTTATTTTTTTTATTCTTATTTTAATCTCTTCTATGTAAAGCACTTTGAATTACCATTGTGTATGAAATGTGCTATATAAATAAACTTGCCTTGCCTTGTAGTTGTTTAGATCATCGTTACATGTCAATTTTATGCAAATGTTCAAGTTTTATAGCTCGCTATTGGCCAAAATACGGACGCCAGTACACAAATTGTATGTTTAGATGCAATTACGCTAACATGCATGTCGTCTGTATGTTACGTGTAAAAATATTAGGTGTGTTCAACTTCATGCAACGCTGTGCAGACCGATCAGTGCTGGACTTGAAGCAATGCATGTCAGTTCGAATTTTTGTCAGATTTGTGAAGGCACCATCACGGCATCACAGTGACTTATGCCATCAAAGTACCGCGAGAGAGATTCGAGAGCAGCCGTCTAGCTCAACCGGTGCATTTTTTTTCAGAGCAGCTGCATGAGCTCTGAATGACGACACAGCTTATTTGCGATTGGCCAGACTCGCAACTTGACAAAGGTTATGCACAGAACCAGTGATCACCAGCAGGTGCATGCCGGTTAGAAATCTGTCCGACTTGGTGTGATGTAATGGCGACGTTTGTCAAAAAATATCCTGCGTGGCGGCACAGCTGCTTTTTCTGAGCTGTGGAAACTACAAGCACGGTTGTTAATTTTAATCCAGCAAATTAGTTATTTATTCAACCTAAATGCTGGTTAATTTTTACAGGAATGCTGGGTTAATTTGATCTCATAAGAGGGTTAATATTTTCAGATGGTTTTATCCTTAAATATTGTACAATAAACCACACCATAAACAAATATTTAAACATGGTAGCTCCTTTGTATTAGGATGAATATAAATACATGCAATAAGTACATTTAAACAATTTTACAAGTATTTTAAACAATGTGTTTAAAATGTTACTTTATTGTTCAATACACTAGGCATTAAAAACATTAAACAAACATTGTATTATTAAATGGATAGTTCATCCTTCAAATGAAAATGTCTCATTTTCTCACCCTCATCCCATATGTGAATGCCGTCTTCTGCATCTAAAATTATTTGTTTTTTGTTCAGAATATCTCAGCACCGTTTGGTCCATTCTATGCAAGTGAATAGTGGCCAGAATTTTGATGCTCCGAAAAGTACATAAGGGCAGCATGAAAGTAATCAATTAAACTCTAGTGGTTAAATCCATGTCTTCAGCATTGATATAATAGATGTGGACATGTAGACAAACAGATCAATATTTAAGACCTTTTTTACTCTAAATCCACACGTTCACATCTGAAATATAAACTAAACCGGTGCCACGTGTGACAGATGTGAAAGTGAAGATTTATAGTAAAAACAGGACTTAAATATTGATGCATTTCTCACTTTCAGTCTTTTAACCACTGGAAACATATGGATTATTCTTGCTGCATTTATGTGCTGTTTGGAACTTCAAAGTTTTGGTCACCATTCACTTGCGTTGAAAGGACCCAAAGAGCTAAAATATTTTTCTAAAATCTTCATTTGTGTTCTGCAGAAGAAAGTAAGACATACCATCTGGGATGGCATCAGAGTAAATTATGATATTCATGGGGTGAACTTTCCCTTTAAATGTTACTTAATATCAGTTTATAAATCTTATTTTAATTTATAAACCTTACATAGAGTTTTCTAGTAATAGACAATTATTAGAAAACTCTATGTAAGGTTTATAAATTAAAATAAGAATTAAAAACGTATCTTCTGTATGTACAGTCATGTTTTGCTGAGTGTAGGATGTGGGGGGGATAAGACCTGCTGGAGGTACTCAACCATATTTGTTCCAACATGCAAAAAGACAAAGGTTAAAGAAAGATATCAACCCATAACGTTAGCAATCTAACATTTATCAGAATACTGGAAGCATGGTTACTAAATGTAAATGTTTCTGTGCAATAACTGGTCGAAGTTTGCACCAGATTGTGATTTTTCACACAAGTGTTTGCATCACTGGTTATGGTTTTAAAGTACAAATAAAAATAGAAATTCGATGGCTCACAATCTATTTATTCATTAATAGTTACCTTATTTTTTCTACTCTAAACTGCAAAATTTTTTTCAATGTTTATCATGCACACCAATGAACAAAAACAAAGCTCTGCATGATGCTTGCCTAGAGTGGTGTGTTGAAGCCCTGAAGCCTGTGATGCGAGTATTGTGAAACAGCCTTCGTATCAGCGACACACCGCTCGCCTCCGGTGTAGACATGGTGATACAAGGTATGAACTAAATTAATCATGTAGGTCAGGGGTGCCCACACTTTTTTAAGAAAGGACATGGTCAGAAACAATGCTCAGGTAGGCCGTGGCATTTAAGCGATGCCTAATTGGCACTAAGGGGCCTAAAGTGTGCCATGAAAACATCCCCCACACCATTACACCACCACCACCAGCCTGCACAGTGGTAACAAGGCATGATGGATCCATGTTCTCATTCTGTTTACGCCAAATTCTTACTCTACCATCTGAATTTCTCAACAGAAATCGAGACTCATCAGACCAGGCAACAGTTTTCCAGTCTTCAGCTGTCCAATTTTGGTGAGCTCTTGCAAATTGTAGCCTCTTTTTCCTATTTGTAGTGGAGGTGAGTGGTACCCGGTGGGGTCTTCTGCTGTTGTAGCCCATCCGCCTCAAGGTTGTGCATGTTGTGGCTTCACAAATGCTTTGCTGCATACCTCGGTTGTAACGAGGCAAAGTTGCTCTTCTATCAGCTTGAATCAGTCGGCCCATTCTCCTCTGACCTCTAGCATCAACAAGGCATTTTCGCCCACAGGACTGCCGCATACTGGTTGTTTTTCCCTTTTCACACCATTCTTTGTAAACCCTAGAAATGGTTGTGCGTGAAAATCCCAGTAACTGAGCAGATTGTGAAATACTCAGACCGGCCCGTCTGGCACCAACAACCATGCCACGCTCAAAATTGCTTAAATCACCTTTCTTTCCCATTCTGACATTCAGTTTGGAGTTCAAGAGATTGTCTTGACCAGGACCACACCCCTAAATGCATTGAAGCAACTGCCATGTGATTGGTTGATTAGATAATTGCATTAATGAGAAATTGAACAGGTGTTCCTAATAATCCTTTAGGTGAGTGTATATATGTGTGTGTATATATATATGTATACATTTGTGTATGTATATATATATATATATATATATATATATATATACACACACACACACACACACACACACACACACACACATACATATATACATACATAGACGTACTCACAACAACACAGAGATGATTAAATTTAAATTAATATTTACACAAAACACACACTTTGTTTTTTTCTGCATTCAAAATGATTTCCTTCTACATCCAGGATCAAGAGTCTATCCTCTTTAGTGAATGAAGCTCTCTTTAAATACCCAAGGCCACAAACACTTCGGATCATACCACTCTGAAAGGTTAAGCAGGTATGACATGTATTTTTTTTAAACCACGTTCTTCCACATACGTACTTATAACAACAGACATTATAACTCTGTACCCATTTCAATACTTAACAAAATAACATTTAATGGAATATTCCTAACTATCTTCTTTTTATCTCTCAGAACACAGTGTGGTTGCGCAGTGTGGATCTGGTATGTTTTAGCCATCCCATCTGCTGACACACCATTTGGCCGATGTCGCTGCAAACCCGGAAGACAAAAACATACACACAGGCAACACACAAGACATGCCACATAAATGATCAAAAATATAATGAAACAAACAATAAACATAACCAGGACAATCAGTAATGTGTGTTTGTGTTCTGCTTGCAGTAAGTGTTAATTCTATTTCTTGGAGTATTATGAATTAATGCGTGTATGTGTGTGTGAATGGTGAGTGGTCACAGCCACTTTGTGTGTACTATGTTACGAATGCAACCTTGGTTCCCTGAAAAGAGGAAATGAGACAATGCGTGGGTGTTCCTCACTACTGATTTTTCGCTGTTAAGGGACAGAGAGATGAGCTTTTCTCCCTTCAGTTGTAAAAAAAAAAACTAATGGTGTGGCGCTGGGCTCCAGTTTATATGCCCGCGATGCTGGCATAGGGCGGAGCGGCAAGCATCACCAGCCAATCAAATTAGTATAATGGTATATGGTTTCAAGGTCATCGCCTCTAGGAGGATCGCCCACAAACCAATGTTTCATCAGTAATGGAGACATTTTCATATACCTTGTAAATCTGAAAAATTGTGAATGTAATGGTGTCTATGCTCCTAGAACATGTGAGCCTTTGACAATTGTCAGTAAACAATATGTTTAGCCCGGGTGGTATGTGTTCTCTCATTACCTCTCAATGTCAACTTTGCAATCACCATATATGTCAATTAAATGTATCTTTTGTTGGGGGGGGGGACATAACCAGAGAAATATTCTTTTGACTGAGAGGGTAAAAATCACCCTGGTCTCCAAACAAGCTTTGTAAAAGCAAACTGTCCCTTTAGTAGCACATATCCAAATATCACCAGAATTAAAGCAATGGATACCTCTTTCCAAGGGTTTATAAGCTTGGTTTACAGCAATATGCTCATAAATTTTATGAACATCAGCTAAATTGGTTGATGTTTCTGACGTTAGTAAATTTGAGCAGTTTTAGTTAAGTTAACCAAGCACCAGCTCTAAATCAGTTCTGGCCAAATTGTCTCCATCCTACAGTACATCTGTAAAAACTCTGTGACTCATATTGGACTATAAGAGCATTGTCAGAGACAATGGCTAAGCAAGGCTCCACCCATTTGTTCATAGATAGAACATCCACAAGTAAAAAAAAAAATACATTAATTTGAGGTGCAGCTGCAAGAGATAGGATGTGCAGAAAAAAGCCATATTTGAGACAATAAAGATACCGAAATGTTATGATGATCAGAAACTCCCCCCTTAGACTAGTATTTCTTTGACAAATCTTGAGCTCAATAAATTGATTCAGAATGTGGTAAGAAATGCTAAGAGGTAAGAAGGGTCCAACTTATGCGCCTAAGTGGTTTCTCAGGTGCTTTAACTATGGGACCTATAGGTTCTAAGTTCAAGTACAAGTTATCTATATACAATTGAGTTATGGCTAGACTACACCTGCATCTGTAGACTCAAATGGCTTGGCTTTCTTGCTAAATATCTGGAAGCCTTAAAAGCTGAAGTGTACTGAACTGAACAAGTCCCAAAGCAAATATTTAGCCTGAAGAACATATGAGAGCACTACTTATATGGAAACATCTTATCTGAAAATAACCAGAACATTTATCAATGACATCCATAAATTGAATAAAACAAACAAAAATTGCTGGTTCTCTTTGTAAAGTGTTCCACAAATTCACTATCTACCTTCTACTATCTTAAAAAAAATCAGTGGGAAAATTAGGGAACTGCAGTTTACTGGAACTTAAATTTGTCACATCTAACCTGCTTGAAGCTTTAAAATGTCGCTCACAATGAATTTGAAGTTTCATAGATAGTCTGAAAAACCTGCAGAAAATGATCTTAAATAGAAACAATCGTAAAAACATAGCTGCAAGCAGCAATTATTGGGCCACAGCACAACCCAATGAACATATAGAGATCAAATGACAAAGAAAAAAAAACAATTTAAAAGGTGCCCTAGGATGGGTTTGGATCTGTAACTTTCTGTACAACAATCCAATTGACTGTACCACAGAGGCACAACACTGACATTCACCAATGGGAAATAACAGGCTGAGAATTAGCACAACCACAGTTGCCAGAATCAGCTATGTATTTGCATTAAAAGTTAAGAGTAAAAAAAAAAAAGTTTCAGAGATTATGTTTTTGATACATCAAAGCAGGCCTGGCTCCAGCTCTAAGATGTAAGATGGGTCATAGGACCCTCTGGGTGGGCCGAACAGTTGGAGGGGTGGGTATATGTGTATTTCTCAAGGTGGGTTCATGATTGGGTGGGCCAGGCCCCCCTGTGGAGACGGGCCTGCATCATATTGGTTTGAACTGAAGCAGGAATTTGGCCTGTAAGCAAAACATGAAGAAACAAAGGTCAACAGAACTAAAATTTAAGTTAAAAACTAAACACCCTTTTGAGCAGTGGTCCAACACTTTAAACACTTGGCCACTCAGTTAAGATACTTAATGGCAAAGAGGCTTGACAAGTTTAGAGCGAGCACACCAATGTATTGGTTAGCATACTAACTAATTAGCATGCTAGGGTAATGTTGCCTTACGTATGACATTGTGATCAAATAGCTTTGTAAGACAAAAACCCCAACAGTTAGCATGCTAACCAATTAGCATGCTAAGCTATAGTATGTAGCATGATAAACGGACCATGCTTTTCAGACCAACTTCAGGTGATGCTGTCTTCAAACTTCTCAATCCATTCAAAAGATATCACTCTGATTTATATCAGAACAACACTAAAAAGACAAAGAAGAACAACAATTATACCTGCAAATGGAAATTATCTGTGATAAGCCTTGTAAACTATTCGGTAAACAATACAAAGACCTCCAGTATAAATATAACATCAACTCGAACACAGGTGGTTCACATGGAAATCAAACCCATGACCCTTAGAACTATAAACCAGTGCTTTAACACACTGAGCCACTCAGTTGACCGGCCTATTAAGTGGCAAAGAGACTTCCTGGGTCAGCATGTAAGTGTACTGTAGATTATCTTTTGAACTATAGGTGGCACTGTTTCCAAACTGCTCAAGTATCATCAGGACATGATGTCGATGATGCATACAAATTTACTTTGAAATCCAACAATGTATTTTAAAGATATAACATTTTGTATAATACATTTCAATATGGTGGAAAGACAGTATATTTGATAGGGGTATCGTTGAAATCCTCATGACCCACATAATCCTCATGATTTTAGAACATACAGTTCAAAAGTTATGGGCAAATGTATTAATTTGTTACATTTCTTGACTCATAGGTGGTGCTGTCTCCAAAGTACCCTCAGATCATGGTTCTGATGAAGCATATCAAGTTTCGTTTTGATAGGACAAAGTGCTGCTGAGATTTAACCTTACAACCTATTTTGCATCAACCTCATTAAACTCACGATGACATAACATTTCAACAATAGCAAAAATCAAAATGAAGTCATTACTATGCAGCTTGGTCTGGACATTATTTTGAGCCATTGTTTGGGCAAATCAGACACAATTTCAAACAACAGTAGCTGAAAAACAATACATCTCATGCCCACCCCTATCAGTGTGCCAAATTTCATAATTTCCCCATGTACTTTTCTATGGGCTGCAATAGACTCCCATTTGAGAGGAATACTACTACTAATAATAAATATAGCTGCAAAAAGCAATGACAGGGCCAAGCATGGCAACCGATGCACAACCCAAACACATTGCATGAATGTGACATACAAAGCAACCCACACTACTTCACAAGTCACCAAAAACAACTACAGAAACAGAAAAGTTTCACAGGTTCTAAAAAGACATAGCAAGCTGAGAGTCAGCAAGTTTTAAATAAAACTTGTATTTAAAATGGTGGTGTGATGATATGGCTTATATCAAAACAAAAAGTAATAAACTATTCATTATGTATTTTGCAATAACTAAAAGTTTATCCATTTGCTTCAAGTTGGTCTCAAACCTGCAACCTTTTGATCTCCAAAGCACACAGGTATGGTGCACCACAACGCTGGACCACATTGCCAAAGAAATATACCAAGCTGAGAGTCAGCAGGTTTTTAAATAAAAAAAAAAGTATTCAAAATGGTGGAAAGCTGATTTCAAACAGCAGAAAGAAAGAAAAGTCCTGTCATAATGTATTTTGAAAATACTAAAAATCTTGCAAGTTCGTTTTGAACTGGCAATCTTTTGATCTTCAGAGAACAAAGGCATGGTGCACTGACTACTGTGCCACATGTTTTACAGGTGCTGAAGAAATATACCAAGATCAAAGTCAGTATGTTTTAAATTTAAAAAGTATTCAGAAGGATGGAGTGCTGATATCAAACACAGCAGAAAGAAAGAACAAACAGGTCATGAGGAATTTTGCAGTTACTCAAGTTTTTGTAGTTGTCCCCAGCTTGCTGCTGCTGCTGCTGCTGCTTCTTCTTCTTCTTCTTCTGTTGTTTTATGGCGTTTGGCAATCCAACTTAAATGGTGCATTCCCGCCACCTACTGGATTGGAGTGTGGAGCGCTAAATGGTTGGAAAGTTGGAGAAAAGGGAGAGGAAAATATATATATATATATATATTCTTATATTCTATTAATCAATCTTGTATCTTTTAAGAAATAAAATAATTCTTGATAAATTCTTGATTGCTTTGGGCCATTTCCTAGCAAAACCTGAAGAGATACGTCATTTACTCCCAAAGATCTTAAAGCTTGAGTTAGATGTAATCTTGCTCTTTCATATGCATCACATTTTATAACTAGAAAAAAAAGTTCGTCGAGACAAACTTTAAGTTGGCTTGTGAAAGTTTGGACCAGAAAGTTTGAAGAAGTTTAAAGTAGTTTGAAGTTTAAATTAGTTTAAATTATTTTAAAGTTTAAAGTAGTTTATAGTTTCAATTAGTTTGTAGTTTAAATTAGTTTGAAGTATAAATTAGTTTGTAGTTTAAATTAGTTTGAAGTTTAAATTAGTTTAAAGTAGTTTATAGTTTAAAGTAGTTTATAGTTTAAATCAGTTTAGTTTAAATTAGTTTAAAGTAGTTTAAAGTTTAAATTAGTTGCTAGATAGATAGATAGATAGATAGATAGATAGATAGATAGATAGATAGATAGATAGATAGATAGATAGATAGATAGATAGACAGACACTCAGATAGATAGAGAGATAGATAGATAGATATTTACCCTCAGATAGATAGATAGACAACAGACAGACAGATAGATAGATAGATAGATAGATAGATAGATAGATAGATAGATAGATAGATAGATAGATAGATAGATAGATATTGACCCTCAGATAGATAGATAGATAGATGGATTGATTGATTGATTGATTGATTGATTGATTGATCCTTGCTACCCTGAGTCCCAAGAACAAAGCCAGAAGTCTTTATGTTGTTCTGTTGCAGAGATTTGTGATTTGTTACTCGGTTGCTAGGGTAACCCCATATGGTTGCTAGGCAGTTACCATAGTGATACTTATCAAGTCTTCTTGCCATCCTGATTGAAATAAATCAACCCAGACGTCTCTACGATTTTCTGTTGCAGAGATATGTGATTTGTTACTCGGTTGCTAGGGTAACCCCATCTGGTTGTTAGGCAGTCACCATAGTGATACTTATCAAGTGTTCTTGACATCCTTATTGAAATAAACCAACCCAGAAGTCTCTATGATTTTCTGGTGCATAGATATGTGATTTGTTACTCGGTTGCTAGGGTAACCCCATCTGGTTGCTAGGCAGTTACCATAGTGATACTAATGAAGTGTCCTTGCCATCCTGATTGAAATAAGTCAATCCGGAAGTCTCTACGTTTTTCTGATGCAGAGATATGTGATTTGTTACTCGGTTGCTAAGGTAACCCCATGTGGTTGCTAGGCAGTTACCATAGTGATACTTATCAAGTCTCCTTGCCATCCTGATTGAAATAAATCAACCCAAAAGTCTCTCTGATTTTCTGGTGCAGAGATATGTGATTTGTTACTTGGTTGCTAGGGTAACCACATCTGGTTGCTAGGCAGTTACCATAGTGATACTAATGAAGTCTCTTTGCCATCCTGATTGAAATAATTCAATCTGGAAGTCTCTACGTTTTTCTGATGCAGAGATATTTGATTTGTTACTCGGTTGCTAAGGTAACCCCATGTGGTTGCTAGGCAGTTACCATAGTGATACTTATCAAGTCTCCTTGCCATCCTGATTGAAATAAATCAACCCAGAAGTCTCTCTGATTTTCTGGTGCAGAGATATGTGATTTGTTACTCGGTTGCTAGGGTAACCCCATGTGGTTTCTAGGCAGTTACCATAGTGATACTTATCAAGTCTCCTTGCCATCCTGATTGAAATAAATGAACCCAGAAGTCTCTCTGATTTTCTGGTGCAGAGATATAGTTATTGCTAAGCGGTTGCTAGGGTACTCTGTTTAGTTGCTAGGGAGTGGCTTGATAGCTGCCAATCATGAAACTCCAAAGGCTGCTTGTCAGTATGAATGATATAAACCAACTCCCATGCCTCTGTGACATTCAGAATGGAAGATATCCCTCTATGGATTTTGGTTGTTAAGGTGCTCGACAATGGTTGCTAAGGAGGGGCTAGGAAGTGTTGAGGTGATTCATGATTGGCTGTTTGCTGCCCCGAGTCAAACGAGACCACCCTTGTGTTTCTATGACACTTCTATCCGGAGATATCCCTTTGATATCTTTCATTAGAAGTCTATGGGAGTTGTTGCTAAGGTGCTTTAAATTGTTGCTAGGGCGTGGTTTGATAGCTTCACAATGATCCCGAGAGACTGATTGGTCGTCTGAGTAAAATGAGCCCGCCCCCTTGTCTCTATGACACTGTGATCCAGAGCTATGTTCAATACAAAATCCAGGGCTGATAGGCCCTTTTTGTCTGTGTGTGTTCCCAAATTAATGACTCTAATGAGCCGGTTCTTTTGACTCTACAATGTGAAACATACAGTGTGACCAGTGTAGTCTGATTCCCAAATTAATGACTCTAATGAGCCAGTTCTTTTGAATCTACAGTGTGAAACATACAGTGTGACCAGTGTAGTCTGATTCCCAAATTAATGACTCTAATGAGCCAGTTCTTTTGAATCTACAGTGTGAAACATGCAGTGTGACCAGTGTAGTCTGATTCCCAAATGAATGAGTCTAATGAGCCAGTTCTTTTGACTCTACAATGTGAAACATACAGTGTGACCAGTGTAGTCTGATTCCCAAATGAATGACTCTAATGAGCCAGTTCTTTTGACTGTACAGTGTGAAACATACAGTGTGACCAGTGTAGTCTGATTCCCAAATGAATGACTGTAATGAGCCAGTTCTACAGTGTAGTGTTAAAAAAGTTTAACTTAGTTGCTAGATAGATAGATAGATAGATAGATATTTACCCTTAGATATATAGAGAGATAGATATAGATAGATAGAGAGAGAGAGATAGATATTTACCCACAGATAGATAGATAGATAGATAGATAGATAGATAGATAGATAGATAGATAGATAGATAGATAGAATGGAAGTTAAAGGGATTTGGTTGCTAGGGTGCTCTAAATGGTTGCTAGGGCATGGCTTAGTATTTTTCATGATGATACTTAAAGACTGACTGCTCACCCAATTCAAACAAGCCAACTCTCATGTCTGTAGGACATACTGATCAGGTGATATCCATCTAAGCAATTTTGAATGGCAGTCAATGGGTTCTGGTTGCTAGGTTGCACTAAATGATAGACAGACAGACAGACAGATAGACAGATATGAGGAAAAAGGATGAATAGAAAGAAATAGATAGAGAGAGATATATATAAACATTGTATTGACATAGCAATATTGTAAAAACAGTGATTTAAATAAAGTTTGATTGAATTTGTTAGAAATAAAGATTGAACAGAGTGGCCCTCTTCACTTTAAGAGACAGATAGAAATAGAGATTTGATAGAAACGAAGCCTGAAGCATGTTAAAGCCTTCTGTTGGTGGCTCATATTTGAATTTTGACAGTTGGTGTTGGCTCATCTGAACATTCCGTCAATGTAAGTCAATGGGATTTTTCAAGTGTTTGATCATCCGCTTTGAGAAAACAGTAAGTCCGATCAGTTAGAAAAGATATAGCACACTATTCGGGATTAGTCTGAAGGTCTGTGATGAGTTTGGTGCCTGTAGCTTAAAAGCTCTAGGAGGAGTTAGTCTTGGTAATTTTAGTCTCAGAAGAATAATAATAACTAGATAGGTACATTTCCTGCAGAAAATGTGAGTGGTGCTTGCCGTGGCAAAACTCGTCAAACAGCATGTTGTAAGTGGAAAAGAACAAAAATTATGGTCATAAATAAATCAACCCAGAAGTCTGTACGATTTTCTGGTGCAGAAATATGTGATTTGTTACTCGGTTGCTAGGGTAAGCCCGTGTGGTTGCTATGCAGTTACCAAGGTAATACAATACATGGCTCCTTTCCATCCTGAGTGAAATAAGTCAACCCGAAGTCTGTAGTGTGTTCTGGTGCAGAGATATGTGATATGTTGCTCGGTTGCTAGGGTAACTCCATCTGGTTGCTAGGCAGTTACCATAGTGATACTAATCAAGTCTCCTGGCCATCCTGATTAAAATAAATCAACCCGGAAGTCTCTATGTTTTTGTGATGCAGAGATATGTGATTTTTTACTCGGTTGCTAGGGTAACCCCATCTGGTTGCTAGGCAGATACCATAGTGATACTAATCAAGTGTCCTTGCCATCCTTATTGAAATAAGTCAACCCGGAAGTCTCTACGCTTTTCTGATGCAGAGATATGTGATTTGTTACACGGTTGCTAGGGTAAGCCCATCTGGTTGCTAGGCAGTTACCATAGTGATACTAATGAAGTCTCCTTGCCATCCTGATTGAAATAAGTCAACCCGGAAGTCTCTATGTTTTTGTGATGCAGAGATATGTGATTTTTTACTCGGTTGCTAGGGTAACCCCATCTGGTTGCTAGGCAGATACCATAGTGATACTAATCAAGTGTCCTTGCCATCCTTATTGAAATAAGTCAACCCGGAAGTCTCTACGTTTTTCTGATGCAGAGATATGTGATTTGTTACTCGGTTGCTAGGGTAAGCCCATGTGGTTGGTAGGCAGTTACCATAGTGATACTAATGAAGTCTCCTTGCCATCCTGATTGAAGTAAGTCAACCCGGAAGTCTCTATGTTTTTGTGATGCAGAGATATGTGATTTGTTACTCGGTTGCTAGGGTAAGCCCATCTGGTTGCTAGGCAGTTACCATAGTGATACTAATGAAGTGTCCTTGCCATCCTGATTGAAATAAGTCAACCCGGAAGTCTCTACGTTTTTCTGATGCAGAGATATGTGTTTTGTTACTCGGTTGCTAGGGTAACCCCATCTGGTTGCTAGGCAGTTAACATAGTGATACTTATCAAGTCTCCTTGCCATCCTGATTGAAATAAATGAACCCATAAGTCTCTCTGATTTTCTGGTGCAGAGATATAGTTACTGCTAAACGGTTGCTAGGGTACTCTGTGTAGTTGCTAGGGAGTGGCTTGGCAGCTGCCAATCATGAATCTCCAAAGGCTGCTTGTCAGTATGAATGATATAAACCAACTCCCATGCCTCTGTGACATTCAGAATGGAAGATATCCCTCTATGGATTTTGGTTGTTAAGGTGCTCGACAATGGTTGCTAGGGAGGGGCTAGGAAGTGTTGAAGTGATGCATGATTGGCTGTTTGCTGTCCCGAGTCAAACGAGACCACCCTTGTGTTTCTATGACACTTCTATCCGGAGATATCCCTTTGATCTTTTTCAATAGAAGTCTATGGGACTTGTTGCTAAGGTGCTCTTAATGGTTGCTAGGGCGTGGCTTGATAGCTTCACAATGATCCCGAGAGACTGATTGGTTGTCTGAGTAAAATGAGCCCACCCCCTCGTCTCTATGACACTGTGATCCAGAGCTATGTTCAATACAAATCCCTATGCCTTTTCATTTCATGGGCCGTCCTACACCATTATAAGTCAATTGGGGCATTTTTGGGCAGCTCCTGCCCCCCAGGGGTGCAACTTTTACCCCATATTGAGGTATGCTCTTACAGAGCCTGCCAGCCTCTTCAAATGTGGCAAATGACACGTTTCTACGAATTCCTCGCTTGGAGCTGTGACGCGTCAAAGTTTGTCTCAATGTTAAGTCTATGGGATTTTTCGGCCGCTTTTTGCCCCTGGGGCAAATACCGTACCCGATCAGCTTATAAAAGTCATAGCACACGTGTCCTCAATAGGCCGTTCGATTTGATACCTCATTCGTGGGTCTACGCCAAACGGTGCGGGACGAGTTAGGTGCCGAAGTTTTGTTAAGAGATATAATAAAAATAAAAACTAGATAGGTACATTTCCTGAAGAAAATGTGAGTGGTGCTTGCCGTGGCAAAACTCGTCAAACAGCATGTTGTAACTTGAAAAGAACAAAAATTATGGTCATAAATAAATCAACCCAGAAGTCTGTATGATTTTCTGGTGCAGAAATATGTGATTTGTTACTCGGTTGCTAGGGTAAGCCCATGTGGTTGCTATGCAGTTACCAAGGTAATACAATACATGGCTCCTTTCCATCCTGAGTGAAATAAGTCAACCCGGAAGTCTGTAGTGTTTTCTGGTGCAGAGATATGTGATTTGTTACTCGGTTGCTAGGGTAACCCCATCTGGTTGCTAGGCAGTTACCATAGTGATACTAATCAAGTCTCCTTGCCATCCTGATTAAAATAAATCAACCCGGAAGTCTCTACTGTTTTCGTGATGCAGAGATATGTGATTTGTTACTCGGTTGCTAGGGTAACCCCATCTGGTTGCTAGGCAGTTACCATAGTGATACTAATCAAGTGTCCTTGCCATCCTGATTGAAATAAATCAACCCGGAAGTCTCTACGCTTTTCTGATGCAGAGATATGTGATTTGTTACTCGGTTGCTAGGGTAACCCCATCTGGTTGCTAGGCAGTTACCATAGTGATACTAATGAAGTCTCCTTGCCATCCTGAGTGAAATAAGTCAACCCGGAAGTCACTACTGTTTTCTGGTGCAGAGATATGTGATTTGTTACTCGGTTGCTAGGGTAACCCCATCTGGTTGCTAGGCAGTTACCATAGTGATACTAATCAAGTGTCCTTGCCATCCTGATTGAAATAAGTCAACCCGGAAGTCTCTACGCTTTTCTGATGCAGAGATATGTGATTTGTTACTCGGTTGCTAGGGTAACCCCATCTGGTTGCTAGGCAGTTACCATATTGATACTAATGAAGTGTCCTTGCCATCCTGGTTGAAATAAATCAACCCGGAAGTCTGTACTCTTTTCTGGTGCCGAGATATGTGATTTGTTTCTCGGTTGCTAGGGTAACCCCATCTGGTTGCTAGGCAGTTACCATAGTGATAGTAATCAAGTGTCCTTGCCATCCTGAGTGAAATAAATCAACCCGGAAGTCAGTACTATTTTCTGGTGCAGAGATATGTGATTTGTTACTCGGTTGCTAGGGTAACCCCATCTGGTTGCTAGGCAGTTACCATAGTGATAGTAATCAAGTGTCCTTGCCATCCTGATTGAAATAAGTCAACCCAGAAGTCTCTACGTTTTTCTGATGCAGAGATATGTGATTTGTTACTCGGTTGCTAGGGTAACCCCATGTGGTTGCTAGGCAGTTACCATAGTGATACTAATGAAGTGTCCTTGCCATCCTGATTGAAATAAATCAACCCGGAAGTCTGTACTCTTTTCTGGTGCAGAGATATGTGATTTGTTACTCGGTTGCTAGGGTAACCCCATCTGGTTGCTAGGCAGTTACCATAGTGATAGTAATCAAGTGTCCTTGCCATCCTGATTGAAATAAGTCAACCCGAAGTCTCTACTGTTTTCTGATGCAGAGATATGTGATTTGTTACTCGGTTGCTAGGGTAACCCCATCTGGTTGCTAGGCAGTTACCATAGTGATACTAATCAAGTGTCCTTGCCATCCTGATTGAAATAAGTCAACCCGGAAGTCTCTACGCTTTTCTGATGCAGAGATATGTGATTTGTTACTCGGTCGCTAGGGTAACCCCATCTGGTTGCTAGGCAGTTACCATAGTGATACTAATGAAGTGTCCTTGCCATCCTGATTGAAATAAATCAACCCAGAAGTTTCTCTGATTTTCTGGTGCAGAGATATAGTTACTGCTAAAGGGTTGCTAGGGTACTCTGTTTAGTTGCTAGGGAGTGGCTTGGCAGCTGCCAATCATTAATCTCCAAAGGCTGCTTGTCAGTATGAATGATATAAACCAACTCCCATGCCTCTGTGACATTCAGAATGGAAGATATCCTCTATGGATTTTGGTTGCTAAGGTGCTCGACAATGGTTGCTAGGGAGGGGCTAGGAAGTGTTGAGGTGATTCATGATTGGCTGTTTGCTGCCCCGAGTGAAACGAGACCACCCTTGTGTTTCTATGACACTTCTATCCGGAGATATCCCTTTGATGTCTTTCATTAGAAGTCTATGGGACTTGTTGCTAAGGTGCTCTAAATTGTTGCTAGGGCGTGGCTTGATAGATTCAAAATGATCCTGAGATACTGATTGGTCGTCTGAGTAAAATGAGCCCGCCCCATTGTCTCTATGACACTGTGATCCAGAGCTATGTTGAATACAAATCCCAATGCCATTTCATTTCATGGGCCGTCCTACACCATTGTAAGTCAATTGGGGCATTTTTGGGCAGCTCCTGCCCCCAGGGGTGCAACTTTTACCCCATTTTGAGGTATGCTCTTACAGAGCCTGCCAGCCTCTTCAAATATGGCAAATCACACGTTTCTGCGAAATCCTCGCTCGGAGCTGTGACGCGTCAAAGTTTGTCGCAATGTTAAGTCTATGGGATTTTTCGGCCGCTTTTTTGCCCCTGGGGCAATTACCGTACCCCCGATCGCTTATAAAAGTCATAGCACACGTGTCCTCAATAGGCCGTTCGATTTGACACCTCATTCGTGGGTCTACGCCAAACGGTGCGGGACGAGTTAGGTGCCGAAGTTTTGTACGGAGATAGAATAATAATAAAAAACTAGATGGGTACATTTCCTGAAGAAAATGTGAGTGGTGCTTGCCGTGGCAAAACTCGTCAAACAGCATGTTGTAACTGGAAAAGAAAAAAATTATGGTCATAAATAAATCAGCCCAGAAGTCTGTACGATTTTCTGGTGCAGAAATATGTGATTTTTTACTCGGTTGCTAGGGTAAGCCCATGTGGTTGCTATGCAGTTACCAAGGTAATACAATACATGGCTCCTTTCCATCCTGAGTGAAATAAGTCAACCCAGAAGTCTGTAGTGTTTTCTGGTGCAGAGATATGTGATTTGTTACTCGGTTGCTAGGGTAACCCCATCTGGTTGCTAGGCAGTTACCATATTGATACTAATGAAGTGTCCTTGCCATCCTGGTTGAAATAAATCAACCCAGAAGTCTGTACTGTTTTCTGGTGCCGAGATATGTGATTTGTTTCTCGGTTGCTAGGGTAACCCCATCTGGTTGCTAGGCAGTTACCATAGTGATAGTAATCAAGTGTCCTTGCGATGCTGAGTGAAATAAATCAACCCGGAAGTCTGTACTCTTTTCTGGTGCCGAGATATGTGATTTGTTTCTCGGTTGCTAGGGTAACCCCATCTGGTTGCTAGGCAGTTACCATAGTGATAGTAATCAAGTGTCCTTGCGATCCTGAGTGAAATAAATCAACCCGGAAGTCAGTACTATTTTGTGGTGCAGAGATATGTGATTTGTTACTCGGTTGCTAGGGTAACCCCATCTGGTTGCTAGGCAGTTACCATAGTGATAGTAATCAAGTGTCCTTGCGATGCTGAGTGAAATAAATCAACCCGGAAGTCTGTACTCTTTTCTGGTGCCGAGATATGTGATTTGTTTCTCGGTTGCTAGGGTAACCCCATCTGGTTGCTAGGCAGTTACCATAGTGATAGTAATCAAGTGTCCTTGCCATCCTGATTGAAATAAATCAACCCGGAAGTCTGTACTCTTTTCTGGTGCCGAGATATGTGATTTGTTTCTCGGTTGCTAGGGTAACCCCATCTGGTTGCTAGGCAGTTAACATAGTGATAGTAATCAAGTGTCCTTGCCATCCTGATTGAAATAAATCAACCCGGAAGTCTGTACTCTTTTCTGGTGCCGAGATATGTGATTTGTTTCTCGGTTGCTAGGGTAACCCCATCTGGTTGCTAGGCAGTTACCATAGTGATAGTAATCAAGTGTCCTTGCCATCCTGATTGAAATAAATCAACCCGGAAGTCTGTACTCTTTTCTGGTGCCGAGATATGTGATTTGTTTCTCGGTTGCTAGGGTAACCCCATCTGGTTGCTAGGCAGTTAACATAGTGATACTTATGAAGTCTCCTTGCCATCCTGATTGAAATAAGTCAACCCGGAAGTCTCTATGTTTTTGTGATGCAGAGATATGTGATTTGTTACTCGGTTGCTAGGGTAAGCCCATCTGGTTGCTAGGCAGATACCATAGTGATACTAATCAAGTGTCCTTGCCATCCTGATTGAAATAAGTCAACCCGGAAGTCTCTACGTTTTTCTGATGCAGAGATATGTGATTTGTTACTCGGTTGCTAGGGTAAGCTCATCTGGTTGCTAGGCAGTTACCATAGTGATACTAATGAAGTGTCCTTGCCATCCTGATTGAAATAAGTCAACCCGGAAGTCTCTATGTTTTTGTGATGCAGAGATATGTGATTTGTTACTCGGTTGCTAGGGTAAGCCCATCTGGTTGCTAGGCAGTTACCATAGTGATACTAATGAAGTGTCCTTTCCATCCTGATTGAAATAAGTCAACCCGGAAGTCTCTACGTTTTTCTGATGCAGAGATATGTGATTTGTTACTCGGTTGCTAGGGTAACCCCATCTGGTTGCTAGGCAGTTACCATAGTGATACTAATCAAGTCTCCTTGCCATCCTGATTGAAATAAATCAACCCAGAAGTCTCTCTGATTTTGTGGTGCAGAGATATAGTTACTGCTAAACGGTTGCTAGGGTACTCTGTTTAGTTGCTAGGGAGTGGCTTGGCAGCTGCCAATCATGAATCTCCAAAGGCTGCTTGTCAGTATGAATGATATAAACCAACTCCCATGCCTCTGTGACATTCAGAATGGAAGATATCCCTCTATGGATTTTGGTTGTTAAGGTGCTCGACAATGGTTGCTAGGGAGGGGCTAGGAAGTGTTGATTTGATGCATGATTGGCTGTTTGCTGTCCCGAGTCAAACGAGACCACCCTTGTGTTTCTATGACACTTCTATCCGGAGATATCCCTTTGATCTGTTTCAATAGAAGTCTATGGGACTTGTTGCTAAGGTGCTCTTAATGGTTGCTAGGGCGTGGCTTGATAGCTTCACAATGATCCTGAGAGACTGATTGGTCGTCTGAGTAAAATGAGCCCACCCCCTGGTCTCTATGACACTGTGATCCAGAGCTATGTTCAATACAAATCCCTATGCCTTTTCATTTCATGGGCCGTCCTACACCATTATAAGTCAATTGGGGCATTTTTGGGCAGCTCCTGCCCCCAGGGGTGCAACTTTTACCCCATATTGAGGTATGCTCTTACAGAGCCTGCCAGCCTCTTCAAATGTGGCAAATCACACGTTTCTGTGAAATCCTCGCTCGGAGCTGTGACGCCTCAAAGTTTGTCACAATGTTAAGTCTATGGGATTTTTCGGCCGCTTTTTTGCCCCTGGGGCAAATACCGTACTCCGATCGCTTATAAAAGTCATAGCACACGTGTCCTCAATAGGCCGTTCGATTTGACACCTCATTTGTGGGTCTACGCCAAACGGTGCGGGACGAGTTAGGTGCCGAAGTTTTGTACGGAGATAGAATAATAATAAAAAGAAGAAAAATAAAAATAAGTATGTGAGATTACAATAGTGATGCTTTGCAAGCACCACTAAAAAGAAAAATAAAAATAAGTATGTGAGATTACAATAGTGATGCTTTGCAAGCACCACTAATAAAAAGTATAACTAGATAGGTACATTTCCTGAAGAAAATGTGAGTGGTGCTTGCCGTGGCAAAACTCGTCAAATAGCATGCTTGAAAAGAACAAAAATCATGGTCATAAATAAATCAACCCAGAAGTCTGTACGTTTTTCTGATGCAGAGATATGTGATTTGTTACTCGGTTGCTAGGGTAAACCCATCTGGTTGCTAGGCAGTTACCATAGTGATAGTAATGAAGTGTCCTTGCCATCCTTATTGAAATAAGTCAACCCGGAAGTCTCTAATATTTTCTGGTGCAGAGATATGTGATTTGTTACTCGGTTGCTAGGGTAACCCCATCTGGTTGCTAGGCAGTTTCCATAGTGATAGTAATCAAGTTTCCTTGCCATCCTGAGTGAAATAAATCAACCCAGTAGTCTGTACTATTTTCTGGTGTAGAGATATGTGATTTGTTACTCGGTTGCTAGGGTACTATGTGTAGTTGCTAGGGAGTGGCTTGGCAGCTGCCAATCATGAAATTCCAAAGGCTGCTTGTCAGTATGAATGACATAAATCAACTCCCATGCCTCTGTGACATTCAGAATGGAAGATGTCCCTCTATGGATTTTGGTTGCTAAGGTGCTCGACAATAGTTGCTAGGGAGGGGCTAGGAAGTGTTGAGGTGATTCATGATTGGCTGTTTGCTGCCCCGAGTCAAACGAGACCACCCTTGTGTTGGTATGACACTTCTAGCTGGAGATATCCCTTTGATCTGTTTCATTAGAAGTCTATGGGACTTGTTGCTAAGGTCCTCTAAATGGTTGCTAGGGCGTGGCTTGATAGCTCTGCAATGATCCTGAGAGACTGATTGGTCGTCTTAGTAAAATGAGGCAGGCCCCTTGTCTCTATGACACTGTGATCCAGAGCTATGTTTAATAAAAATCCCTATTTCATGGGCCGTCCTACACCATTGTAAGTCAATGGGGGCAACTTTGGGCAGCTCCTGCCCCCCAGGGGTGCAACTTTTACCCCATATTGAGGTATGCTCTTACAGAGCCTGCCAGCCTCTTCAAATGTGGCAAATCACACGTTTCTGCGAAATCCTCGCTCGGAGCTGTGACGCGTCAAAGTTTGTCTCAATGTTAAGTCAATGGGATTTTTCGGCCGCTTTTTTGCCCCTGGGGCAAATACCGTACCCCCGATGGCTTATAAAAGTCATAGCACACGTGTCCTCAATAGGCCGTTCGATTTGACACCTCATTCGTGGGTCTATGCCAAACGGTGCGGGACGAGTTAGGTGCCGAAGTTTTGTTAAGAGATATAAAAATAAAAACTAGATAGGTACATTTCCTGAAGAAAATGTGAGTGGTGCTTGCCGTGGCAAAACTCGTGAAATAGCATGCTTGAAAAGAACAAAAATTATGGTCATAAATAAATCAACCCAGAAGTCTCTACGTTTTTCTGATGCAGAGATATGTGATTTGTTACTCGGTTGCTAGGGTAAACCCATCTGGTTGCTAGGCAGTTACCATAGTGATAGTAATGAAGTCTCCTTGCCATCCTTATTGAAATAAGTCAACCCGGAAGTCTGTACTATTTTCTGGTGCAGAGATATGTGATTTGTTACTCGGTTGCTAGGGTAACCCCATGTGGTTGCTAGGCAGTTACCATAGTGATACTTATCAAGTCTCCTTGCTATCCAGAGTAAAATCAGTCAACCAGGAAGTCTCTACGATGTTCTGATCCAGAGATATGTGATTTGTTATTTGGTTGCTAGGGTAACCCCTCCTTGTTGCTAGGAAGTTACCATAGTGATACTTATGAAGTGTCCTTGCCATCCTGAGTGAAATAAACCAACCCAGAAGTCTCTACGTTTTTCTGATGCAGAGATATGTGATTTGTTAATTGGTTGCTAGGGTAACCCCATCTGGTTGCTAGGCAGTTACCATATTGATACTAATGAAGTGTCCTTGCCATCCTGGTTGAAATAAATCAACCCGGAAGTCTGTACTCTTTTCTGGTGCCGAGATCTGTGATTTGTTTCTCGGTTGCTAGGGTAACCCCATCTGGTTGCTAGGCAGTTACCATAGTGATAGTAATCAAGTGTCCTTGCGATCCTGAGTGAAATAAATCAACCCGGAAGTCAGTACTATTTTCTGGTGCAGAGATATGTGATTTGTTACTCGGTTGCTAGGGTAACCCCATCTGGTTGCTAGGCAGTTACCATAGTGATAGTAATCAAGTGTCCTTGCCATCCTGATTGAAATAAGTCAACCCAGAAGTATGTACGTTTTTCTGATGCAGAGATATGTGATTTGTTACTCGGTTGCTAGGGTAACCCCATGTGGTTGCTAGGCAGTTACCATATTGATACTAATGAAGTGTCCTTGCCATCCTGGTTGAAATAAATCAACCTGGAAGTCTGTACTCTTTTCTGGTGCCGAGATATGTGATGTGTTTCTCGGTTGCTAGGGTAACCCCATCTGGTTGCTAGGCAGTTACCATAGTGATAGTAATCAAGTGTCCTTGCCATCCTGAGTGAAATAAATCAACCCGGAAGTCAGTACTATTTTGTGGTGCAGAGATATGTGATTTGTTACTCGGTTGCTAGGGTAACCCCATCTGGTTGCTAGGCAGTAATCATAGTGATAGTAATCAAGTGTCCTTGCCATCCTGATTGAAATAAGTCAACCCGAAGTCTCTACGCTTTTCTGATGCAGAGATATGTGATTTGTTATTTGGTTGCTAGGGTAACCCCATCTGGTTGCTAGGCAGTTACCATAGTGATAGTAATCAAGTGTCCTTGCCATCCTGATTGAAATAAGTCAACCCAGAAGTATTGGGACTTGTTGCTAAGGTGCTCTAAATTGTTGCTAGGGCGTGGCTTGATAGATTCAAAATGATCCTGAGATACTGATTGGTCGTCTGAGTAAAATGAGCCCGCCCCATTGTCTCTATGACACTGTGATCCAGAGCTATGTTGAATACAAATCCCAATGCCATTTCATTTCATGGGCCGTCCTACACCATTGTAAGTCAATTGGGGCATTTTTGGGCAGCTCCTGCCCCCCAGGGGTGCAACTTTTACCCCATTTTGAGGTATGCTCTTACAGAGCCTGCCAGCCTCTTCAAATGTGGCAAATCACACGTTTCTACGAAATCCTCGCTCGGAGCTGTGACGCGTCAAAGTTTGTCGCAATGTTAAGTCTATGGGATTTTTCGGCCGCTTTTTGCCCCTGGGGCAATTACCGTACCCCGATCAGCTTATAAAAGTCATAGCACACGTGTCCTCAATAGGCCGTTCGATTTGACACCTCATTCGTGGGTCTACGCCAAACGGTGCGGGACGAGTTAGGTGCCGAAGTTTTGTACGGAGATAGAATAATAAAAAGTATAAAAATAAAAATAAGTATGTGAGATTACAATAGTGATGCTTTGCAAGCACCACTAATAAAAATAAAAATAAAAACTAGATAGGTACATTTCCTGAAGAAAATGTGAGTGGTGCTTGCCGTGGCAAAACTCGTCAAACAGCATGTTGTAACTGGAAAAGAACAAAAATTATGGTCATAAATAAATCAACCCAGAAGTCTGTACGATTTTCTGGTGCAGAAATATGTGATTTGTTACTCGGTTGCTAGGGTAAGCCCGTGTGGTTGCTATGCAGTTACCAAGGTAATACAATACATGGCTCCTTTCCATCCTGAGTGAAATAAGTCAACCCGGAAGTCTGTAGTGTGTTCTGGTGCAGAGATATGTGATATGTTGCTCGGTTGCTAGGGTAACTCCATCTGGTTGCTAGGCAGTTACCATAGTGATACTAATCAAGTCTCCTGGCCATCCTGATTAAAATAAATCAACCCGGAAGTCTCTATGTTTTTGTGATGCAGAGATATGTGATTTTTTACTCGGTTGCTAGGGTAACCCCATCTGGTTGCTAGGCAGATACCATAGTGATACTAATCAAGTGTCCTTGCCATCCTTATTGAAATAAGTCAACCCGGAAGTCTCTACGCTTTTCTGATGCAGAGATATGTGATTTGTTACTCGGTTGCTAGGGTAAGCCCATCTGGTTGCTAGGCAGTTACCATAGTGATACTAATGAAGTCTCCTTGCCATCCTGATTGAAATAAGTCAACCCGGAAGTCTCTATGTTTTTGTGATGCAGAGATATGTGATTTGTTACTCGGTTGCTAGGGTAACCCCATCTGGTTGCTAGGCAGATACCATAGTGATACTAATCAAGTGTCCTTGCCATCCTTATTGAAATAAGTCAACCCGGAAGTCTCTACGCTTTTCTGATGCAGAGATATGTGATTTGTTACTCGGTTGCTAGGGTAAGCCCATCTGGTTGCTAGGCAGTTACCATAGTGATACTAATGAAGTCTCCTTGCCATCCTGATTGAAGTAAGTCAACCCGGAAGTCTCTATGTTTTTGTGATGCAGAGATATGTGATTTGTTACTCGGTTGCTAGGGTAAGCCCATCTGGTTGCTAGGCAGTTACCATAGTGATACTAATGAAGTGTCCTTGCCATCCTGATTGAAATAAGTCAACCCGGAAGTCTCTACGTTTTTCTGATGCAGAGATATGTGATTTGTTACTCGGTTGCTAGGGTAACCCCATCTGGTTGCTAGGCAGTTACCATAGTGATACTAATGAAGTCTCCTTGCCATCCTGATTGAAATAAGTCAACCCGGAAGTCTGTACTATTTTCTGGTGCAGAGATATGTGATTTGTTACTCGGTTGCTAGGGTAACCCCATCTGGTTGCTAGGCAGTTACCATAGTGATAGTAATCAAGTGTCCTTGCCATCCTGAGTGAAATAAATCAACCCGAAGTCTGTACTGTTTTCTGGTGCCGAGATATGTGATTTGTTTCTCGGTTGCTAGGGTAACCCCATCTGGTTGCTAGGCAGTTACCATAGTGATAGTAATCAAGTGTCCTTGCGATCCTGAGTGAAATAAATCAACCCGGAAGTCTGTACTCTTTTCTGATGCCGAGATATGTGATTTGTTTCTCGGTTGCTAGGGTAACCCCATCTGGTTGCTAGGCAGTTACCATAGTGATAGTAATCAAGTGTCCTTGCGATCCTGAGTGAAATAAATCAACCCGGAAGTCAGTACTATTTTCTGGTGCAGAGATATGTGATTTGTTACTCGGTTGCTAGGGTAACCCCATGTGGTTGCTATGCAGTTAGCAAGGTAATACAATACATGGCTCCTTTCCATCCTGAGTGAAATAATTCAACCCAAAAATCTGTACTGTTTTCTGGTGCAGAGATATGTGATTTGTTACTGGGTTGCTAGGGTAACCCCATGTGGTTGCTAGGCAGTTACCATAGTGATACTTATCAAGTCTCCTTGCTATCCAGAGTAAAATCAGTCAACCAGGAAGTCTCTACGATGTTGTGATCCAGAGATATGTGATTTGTTATTTGGTTGCTAGGGTAACCCCTCCTTGTTGCTAGGCAGTTACCATAGTGATACTTATGAAGTCTCCTTGCCATCCTGAGTGAAATAAACCAACCCAGAAGTCTCTACGCTTTTCTGATGCAGAGATATGTGATTTGTTACTCGGTTGCTAGGGTAAGCCCATCTGGTTGCTAGGCAGTTACCATAGTGATACTAATCAAGTGTCCTTGCCATCCTGATTGAAATAAGTCAACCCGGAAGTCTCTACGTTTTTCTGATGCAGAGATATGTGATTTGTTACTCGGTTGCTAGGGTAACCCCATCTGGTTGCTAGGCAGTTACCACAGTGATACTAATCAAGTGTCCTTGCCATCCTGATTGAAATAAGTCAACCCGGAAGTCTCTATGTTTTTCTGATGCAGAGATATGTGATTTGTTACTCGGTTGCTAGGGTAACCCCATCTGGTTGCTAGGCAGTTACCATAGTGATACTAATCAAGTGTCCTTGCCATCCTGATTGAAATAAGTCAACCCGGAAGTCTCTACGTTTTTCTGATGCAGAGATATGTGATTTGTTACTCGGTTGCTAGGGTAACCCCATCTGGTTGCTAGGCAGTTACCATAGTGATACTAATCAAGTCTCCTTGCCATCCTGATTGAAATAAGTCAACCCGAAGTCTCTACGCTTTTCTGATGCAGAGATATGTGATTTGTTACTCGGTTGCTAGGGTAACCCCATCTGGTTGCTAGGCAGTTACCATAGTGATACTAATCAAGTCTCCTTGCCATCCTGATTGAAATAAATCAACCCGGAAGTCTGTACTCTTTTCTGGTGCCGAGATATGTGATTTGTTTCTCGGTTGCTAGGGTAACCCCATCTGGTTGCTAGGCAGTTACCATAGTGATAGTAATCAAGTGTCCTTGCCATCCTGATTGAAATAAATCAACCCGAAGTCTGTACTCTTTTCTGGTGCCGAGATATGTGATTTGTTTCTCGGTTGCTAGGGTAACCCCATCTGGTTGCTAGGCAGTTAACATAGTGATACTTATCAAGTGTCCTTGCCATCCTGATTGAAATAAGTCAACCCGGAAGTCTCTATGTTTTTGTGATGCAGAGATATGTGATTTGTTACTCGGTTGCTAGGGTAAGCCCATCTGGTTGCTAGGCAGATACCATAGTGATACTAATCAAGTGTCCTTGCCATCCTGATTGAAATAAGTCAACCCGAAGTCTCTACGCTTTTCTGATGCAGAGATATGTGATTTGTTACTCGGTTGCTAGGGTAAGCCCATCTGGTTGCTAGGCAGTTACCATAGTGATACTAATGAAGTGTCCTTGCCATCCTGATTGAAATAAGTCAACCCGAAGTCTCTATGTTTTTGTGATGCAGAGATATGTGATTTGTTACTCGGTTGCTAGGGTAAGCCCATCTGGTTGCTAGGCAGTTACCATAGTGATACTAATGAAGTGTCCTTTCCATCCTGATTGAAATAAGTCAACCCGGAAGTCTCTACGCTTTTCTGATGCAGAGATATGTGATTTGTTACTCGGTTGCTAGGGTAACCCCATCTGGTTGCTAGGCAGTTACCATAGTGATACTAATCAAGTCTCCTTGCCATCCTGATTGAAATAAATCAACCCAGAAGTCTCTCTGATTTTGTGGTGCAGAGATATAGTTACTGCTAAACGGTTGCTAGGGTACTCTGTTTAGTTGCTAGGAGTGGCTTGGCAGCTGCCAATCATGAATCTCCAAAGGCTGCTTGTCAGTATGAATGATATAAACCAACTCCCATGCCTCTGTGACATTCAGAATGGAAGATATCCCTCTATGGATTTTGGTTGTTAAGGTGCTCGACAATGGTTGCTAGGGAGGGGCTAGGAAGTGTTGATTTGATGCATGATTGGCTGTTTGCTGTCCCGAGTCAAACGAGACCACCCTTGTGTTTCTATGACACTTCTATCCGGAGATATCCCTTTGATCTGTTTCAATAGAAGTCTATGGGACTTGTTGCTAAGGTGCTCTTAATGGTTGCTAGGGCGTGGCTTGATAGCTTCACAATGATCCTGAGAGACTGATTGGTCGTCTGAGTAAAATGAGCCCACCCCCTGGTCTCTATGACACTGTGATCCAGAGCTATGTTCAATACAAATCCCTATGCCTTTTCATTTCATGGGCCGTCCTACACCATTATAAGTCAATTGGGGCATTTTTGGGCAGCTCCTGCCCCCAGGGGTGCAACTTTTACCCCATATTGAGGTATGCTCTTACAGAGCCTGCCAGCCTCTTCAAATGTGGCAAATCACACGCTTCTGTGAAATCCTCGCTCGGAGCTGTGACGCTCAAAGTTTGTCACAATGTTAAGTCTATGGGATTTTTCGGCCGCTTTTTTGCCCCTGGGGCAAATACCGCACTCCGATCGCTTATAAAAGTCATAGCACACGTGTCCTCAATAGGCCGTTCGATTTGACACCTCATTTGTGGGTCTACGCCAAACGGTGCGGGACGAGTTAGGTGCCGAAGTTTTGTACGGAGATAGAATAATAATAAAAGAAGAAAATAAAATAAAATAAGTATGTGAGATTACAATAGTGATGCTTTGCAAGCACCACTAACTAGATGGGTACATTTCCTGAAGAAAATGTGAGTGGTGCTTGCCGTGGCAAAACTCGTCAAACAGCATGTTGTAACTGGAAAAGAAAAAAATTATGGTCATAAATAAATCAGCCCAGAAGTCTGTACGATTTTCTGGTGCAGAAATATGTGATTTTTTACTCGGTTGCTAGGGTAAGCCCATGTGGTTGCTATGCAGTTACCAAGGTAATACAATACATGGCTCCTTTCCATCCTGAGTGAAATAAGTCAACCCAGAAGTCTGTAGTGTTTTCTGGTGCAGAGATATGTGATTTGTTACTCGGTTGCTAGGGTAACCCCATCTGGTTGCTAGGCAGTTACCATATTGATACTAATGAAGTGTCCTTGCCATCCTGGTTGAAATAAATCAACCCAGAAGTCTGTACTGTTTTCTGGTGCCGAGATATGTGATTTGTTTCTCGGTTGCTAGGGTAACCCCATCTGGTTGCTAGGCAGTTACCATAGTGATAGTAATCAAGTGTCCTTGCGATGCTGAGTGAAATAAATCAACCCGGAAGTCTGTACTCTTTTCTGGTGCCGAGATATGTGATTTGTTTCTCGGTTGCTAGGGTAACCCCATCTGGTTGCTAGGCAGTTACCATAGTGATAGTAATCAAGTGTCCTTGCGATCCTGAGTGAAATAAATCAACCCGGAAGTCAGAACTATTTTGTGGTGCAGAGATATGTGATTTGTTACTCGGTTGCTAGGGTAACCCCATCTGGTTGCTAGGCAGTTACCATAGTGATAGTAATCAAGTGTCCTTGCGATGCTGAGTGAAATAAATCAACCCGGAAGTCTGTACTCTTTTCTGGTGCCGAGATATGTGATTTGTTTCTCGGTTGCTAGGGTAACCCCATCTGGTTGCTAGGCAGTTACCATAGTGATAGTAATCAAGTGTCCTTGCCATCCTGATTGAAATAAATCAACCCGGAAGTCTGTACTCTTTTCTGGTGCCGAGATATGTGATTTGTTTCTCGGTTGCTAGGGTAACCCCATCTGGTTGCTAGGCAGTTAACATAGTGATAGTAATCAAGTGTCCTTGCCATCCTGATTGAAATAAATCAACCCGAAGTCTGTACTCTTTTCTGGTGCCGAGATATGTGATTTGTTTCTCGGTTGCTAGGGTAACCCCATCTGGTTGCTAGGCAGTTACCATAGTGATAGTAATCAAGTGTCCTTGCCATCCTGATTGAAATAAATCAACCCGGAAGTCTGTACTCTTTTCTGGTGCCGAGATATGTGATTTGTTTCTCGGTTGCTAGGGTAACCCCATCTGGTTGCTAGGCAGTTAACATAGTGATACTTATGAAGTCTCCTTGCCATCCTGATTGAAATAAGTCAACCCGGAAGTCTCTATGTTTTTGTGATGCAGAGATATGTGATTTGTTACTCGGTTGCTAGGGTAAGCCCATCTGGTTGCTAGGCAGATACCATAGTGATACTAATCAAGTGTCCTTGCCATCCTGATTGAAATAAGTCAACCCGAAGTCTCTACGCTTTTCTGATGCAGAGATATGTGATTTGTTACTCGGTTGCTAGGGTAAGCTCATCTGGTTGCTAGGCAGTTACCATAGTGATACTAATGAAGTGTCCTTGCCATCCTGATTGAAATAAGTCAACCCGAAGTCTCTATGTTTTTGTGATGCAGAGATATGTGATTTGTTACTCGGTTGCTAGGGTAAGCCCATCTGGTTGCTAGGCAGTTACCATAGTGATACTAATGAAGTGTCCTTTCCATCCTGATTGAAATAAGTCAACCCGGAAGTCTCTACGCTTTTCTGATGCAGAGATATGTGATTTGTTACTCGGTTGCTAGGGTAACCCCATCTGGTTGCTAGGCAGTTACCATAGTGATACTAATCAAGTCTCCTTGCCATCCTGATTGAAATAAATCAACCCAGAAGTCTCTCTGATTTTGTGGTGCAGAGATATAGTTACTGCTAAACGGTTGCTAGGGTACTCTGTTTAGTTGCTAGGGAGTGGCTTGGCAGCTGCCAATCATGAATCTCCAAAGGCTGCTTGTCAGTATGAATGATATAAACCAACTCCCATGCCTCTGTGACATTCAGAATGGAAGATATCCCTCTATGGATTTTGGTTGTTAAGGTGCTCGACAATGGTTGCTAGGGAGGGGCTAGGAAGTGTTGATTTGATGCATGATTGGCTGTTTGCTGTCCCGAGTCAAACGAGACCACCCTTGTGTTTCTATGACACTTCTATCCGGAGATATCCCTTTGATCTGTTTCAATAGAAGTCTATGGGACTTGTTGCTAAGGTGCTCTTAATGGTTGCTAGGGCGTGGCTTGATAGCTTCACAATGATCCTGAGAGACTGATTGGTCGTCTGAGTAAAATGAGCCCACCCCTGGTCTCTATGACACTGTGATCCAGAGCTATGTTCAATACAAATCCCTATGCCTTTTCATTTCATGGGCCGTCCTACACCATTATAAGTCAATTGGGGCATTTTTGGGCAGCTCCTGCCCCCCAGGGGTGCAACTTTTACCCCATATTGAGGTATGCTCTTACAGAGCCTGCCAGCCTCTTCAAATGTGGCAAATCACAAGTTTCTGTGAAATCCTCGCTCGGAGCTGTGACGCCTCAAAGTTTGTCACAATGTTAAGTCTATGGGATTTTTCGGCCGCTTTTTTGCCCCTGGGGCAAATACCGTACCCCCGATCGCTTATAAAAGTCATAGCACACGTGTCCTCAATAGGCCGTTCGATTTGACACCTCATTTGTGGGTCTACGCCAAACGGTGCGGGACGAGTTAGGTGCCGAAGTTTTGTACGGAGATAGAATAATAATAAAAAGAAGAAAAATAAAAATAAGTATGTGAGATTACAATAGTGATGCTTTGCAAGCACCACTAATAAAAAGTATAATAATAAGTATGTGAGATTACAATAGTGATGCTTTGCAAGCACCACTAATAAAAATAATAAGTATGTGAGATTACAATAGTGATGCTTTGCAAGCACCACTAATAAGTATGTGAGATTACAATAGTGATGCTTTGCAAGCACCACTAATAAGTTTAAATAGGATTTCAGTAAGTTGGCTCTCACAAGCCAACTTAATTACATGTTCTACAGATTCTTCTAGACCACATGCATCACATTTACCATTCTCATGTTTCCCTATTCTATACAAACACTTATTTAATGCACAATGTCCAATACGCATTCTAGAAATTAAAACATCCTCTTTCCTGTTTCCAAATTTTCTTCTTTCTAGACCAACAATTTTTTGAATATGATGCAAGTGTCTTCCTTTAATTCCACCATCCCATTCTTTCTGCCATATCTTTCTTATTTAATTCGCTATAATTCCTTTAACTTCCGTTTTACTTAATGATACTTTTATGTCAATTTGAGAATGATTCAAAGCCTGTTTAGCCATATGGTCTGCTTCCTCATTTACTTTAACACCCACATGTGATGGTACCCACAACAAATTTACAATAAGCCCACATTGTTTTATTCTAAATAGACTCTGCATCACTTCATATATCAAATATTGTCTTGCTACTGATATGCCACTTGACAAGCTATTGATAGCTGAAAGTGAATCTGTGCATATCACTGACCTTGTAGGTTGTATTTCCTCAAGCCATTGAAGTGCTAGGAATATTGTTATTAATTCAGAAGTAAATACCGAAATATGATTAGTGATCCTCTTTGAAATTTTAACTTTAAAATGAGGTATGTAAACTGCTGCTGCAGTAAATCCAGAATCTGGGTCCTTTGATCCATATGTATAAATTTGCACTGCATTATAACATGTTTCATCAATATATTGTTGTACTGTTACACTTTCCAACACATTTCTTTCCTTGTTATGCTTCTCTTCAAACAACTGTGTGTCCACTAGAGGCATAGGGAAAAGCCACAGAGGTATACTGGCATAGCCACAGAAGGGGAAATGTTGATATCACTAACTCCTATGCTTTGTGCCTCCATATTAGCTGTCCATCCAAAACTTGTTGATTTTTTATATTCGTATTCCCAGCAATTATTCAAGACTTTCTTAACTGGATGACTATCTGAATGACCTTTTATATTAATCCAATATCTCATCTTTACTTTGAGCCTTCTAATTTCTAGAGGCATTTCATTCATCTCTACTTGTACTGCTGTTATTGGAGATGATCTTATTGCTCCAGAACATATTCTCATTACTTGTGATTGCAGTGCCTCAACTTTTAAAAGTAATGTTTTAGATGCAGAACTGTACACAGTACATCCATAATCAATGGCAGCTCTTATTAGTGCACAATAAATACTTTTAAGAGACTGACGGCATGCTCCCCATTCAATTCCTGCCAAACACCTCATTACATTAATTGTTTTTATACATTTGTCTATCATTTTCTGAATATGTATGTGGCAGGGCGGAGGGCGGGGCCGGGTCATGATCCTACACACCCGGTCCAGTATTAGGCTAATTATACCTCCGTGATGTTTAAAGGCTGACTGCAGAGGGCCGTGCGGGAGAGAGAGGTCGTTAGCGGACATGTCCATCATGTGTGTTTATGTTGTCTTTTAAGTTTACCATTAAACTATTATTTATATCGTCAAGCCGGTTCTCGCCTCCTCCTTTCCATTGATCCCTTTACAATGTACTTTAAAATTCAGTTTTGAGTCCATCCACATTCCCAAGAATCGAACTACTGCTGATTGCTCCAGTTGATGTCCATACAGATTAATATTTATAGTTGGGATAATCCTTCTTTTTGTAAAACAGATCACCTGAGTTTTTGCCACTGAAAAACGAAAACCCCATTCAAAAGCCCAATTCTCTACCTTTCTTACAGCAGTTTGAATTATTTTACATTAATTTGATGTTAATGCTATGGGCCTGTAATTAGTGGGCTGCGAATGATCCTTCCCTGGCTTCGCTATTGGCACTATGATCCCGTGCTTCCAGTCAGCTGGCAATTTCCCTGACGCCAACACCTTATTAAAAAGACTCAAAATAATATTTAGCGATGTTTCTGATAGGTGTTTGACCATCTCATAACAGATGTCATCTCTACCTGGAGAGGTTTGTTTAACCCCAGCAAGCGCTTTCTTTAGTTCAAACAAGGTAAACTTTAAATCTAAAGTACATCCTGATGGTCCTTTTTCCTCCAGAATTTGAAGGTTCTTACTCAAGCTCAGATCCCTAAAGCTCCTCATTTGTACTGTTATATTTGAATTACTATGGATATTAGCAAATGTTTCTGCTAACGCCTCTGCTTTTTGAATGTCTGATATAACTGATCTATTGTTGTATACTAAGACAGGAATGTTACTGTTTCCTTGTTTTCCTCCATATATTCCATATTTCATTAATTTCAATATCTTCTCCAATCTTATTACAAAATTCCCTCCAATATATTTTCTTAGATTTCCTAATTACTCTTCTCACTATAGCCTGTGCTCTTTTATAGTTAATAAAATCATTATAATTGAGTGATCTTCTAACTCTCTTAAGTGCTTTATTTCTTTTTTTAATTGCCTCATTGCATTCCTCATTGCACCATGGGACAGCTTTACTCCTGCATCCTGGCCTCTTCATACCAATCACTTCTTCAGCTGTACTCCGAAGAACTTGACTTACCTTATAATTAAAAAGTTCTACATCCTCTATAGAATTACTAATTTATGCCATTTTGTTTTGACATACTACCTTATATTTATCCCAGTCAGCTGTTTTAAATTTCCACCTTGGTAACCTTTCCACCACTGTTTGGGCTATGTCCACACCGATTATACAACTGATAGGAAAATGATCACTACCTATTGAACTATGATTTAGAACTTTCCAATCACATTTTCCATGTCAGTCATATATTTTATTTCTTGTTTTGATTCAGGCCTGCCTCCATAGCGGGGGCTGGGTGGGCCTGGCCCACCCAATCATGAGCTTGGCCCACCTTGACAACCAAACCCACCCATTTAACTGTTCAGCCCACCCTACATCTTAAAGCTGAAGCTGGCCCTGTTTTGATTTCTTTACTGCCAAATAGATTGTTGAAATTCAAGACTTTTCAGTCTTTGATTTTGTATCATAACCGAGTTCCACCACACATCAGTGAGCTATCTTACTGAATTATACTTTCTGAGGGAACCAGAACTGGAGAAATGCCACAGCCTTACACTGAGTGGGCTTTAGTTGAGGAAGACCTTATAAAGTCTCTAACGCCCAATGTCACAGAGTTTCTGCAGAACAAAGAGGGCACATGCAAGTAAGCCTGAGGCAGATTGTGCAGCCAATTACACAAGCTGTAAACATAAGTCCTAGTACAGAGGCTATGGAGACAGTGACATACACCATGCTGTCTGCTATGGCTGGTGTGGAGGAGGCTGTTAAAAATAAACAGTTTGTAATCAGAAAAGTTTGCATGACATATCTCAGTTTCTTTAAAAAATGATTTTACTCTTTGATACTTCAAAAATATATTTAATATTTGACAGGAGTGAAAACAACAGACTCACCTTTTCAGTGGCAAGCACTATATAATACAGACTAAAGCTGAATACAGGTCCTAGATCATATCAAACTTGTGTTTTCTGGAGATTATGTAAAAATATTTTGGAAAGATATTTTGCGATGTTTCATTAGCTGACTGATTTAAACAACAGTACAACTCATTGATGATACTGTAAGTATCTGTGACGAGGAGGAGGGTGTGTCTGGGCCATGATGGAGCACGGCTGGCGCTGAATCGGCTGATCAGCGGGAGAGCGAGATAAGTTTATTTAAATCATTAAAGTTTATAAGGACGGGCAAGGAGGAGGCGGGAACTGGTTGAACAGTAAACAATAAACTTGATTTAATTTAACTTAAAACAACATAAAACACAAGGACTTAGACACACACGCAATGTGGCCACGTGCTTCTCTCTCTCTCAAACCTGCGTCTCCAGCTGCCCCTTATCTCGCTCTCCCACTGATCAGCTGATTCAGTGCCGGCCATGCTCCATCACGGCCCGGCCATGCCCTCATTCTCATCACAGTATTCCTCACTGCCAATGCCTCCCCCTAGCCCCAGTGGTGGAAAGAATAGTGATTTGTTTTACTTAAGTAAAAGTACTGCTACTGAAGAAATAATTCACTTGAGTACAAGTAGAAGTACTAAGAAATATTATGACTCAAGTAAGAGTAAATAAGTAGTTTGCCGAATAAATACTCAAGAAATTATGTTACAAGATACTTTATGAAAATTATATTATATATAGTATATACACTTACATTTTTATAACACAAAGACATTTGTGTTCTTGAAAGAAACTTATGCTTCCTTTCACAAAGGATGCATTAAATTGATAAAAAAAAAACTGTGAAAATCATTAATTGCCAATATTATTACGGTATGAAATAATTGTTTTATGTGATATTTATTAATTTTTTTCTTTACCTGTGATGGCAAACATATAATGTGTCACCTATTCCTTACAAAAGGATTCTAAAGTGCTAATTTGGTACTCAAGAAAATGTTCCTATTATTAGAACAATTGAAAATGGTTGCACTATCATGCGGAAATCACATTCCCCCATTTGCAAAGGTATTGACGTCTTACAAGTTGCTTTACACTTGTAAAGAACACATTTCTTCTGAAATTCTATTTTCTCCTGAAGTCTATTGTTTTAGCGAGATGAAGGCTATTCTATGCATTACTGTTTTGAAAAAAGAATCTCTAACCAGGATAGAGAGTGAAGTGGAGACCAGATGTACAACAAAAAGACAAGTAAATCACTATTTTGAGAAACAGACTCCTCACAAGTCTTAAACTAACTGCTTCTAAATGCCAAAGACCTGCATTGCTGCAAGAGGATTCTTGGACAAACAGACAATTTTAAAAATACAACATTTATTTAAATAGAAATAGCCATTTGTAACATTCTAAATGTCTCTAAATCATCTCCAATCTACATAATGTGCATTGTGTCTGAAACACACTCCTATTTCAGGATTATTCTCACTCACCATGTATTTTGGCTATTAAGTTAACATACTGTACAAAATTATATTATGATATAATGCAATATCATGGAAGATATCCTCTATAATATTGCAGCAAATATCCAGATATGGAATGAGATTATTATAATTTTTTATTATTATTTATATTTAGCCCATTTTCTTCCCAATTTAGAATGCCAAATTCCCACTACTTTGTAGGTCCTCTTGGTGTCATGGTTACTCACCTCAATCCGGGTGGCGGAGGAGAAGTCTCAGTTGCCTCCACTTCTGAGACATTCAATACGCACATCTTATCACGTGGTTAATCATGCATGACACTGCGGAGACTCACAACTTGTGGAGGCTACTCTCTACAATCCAAGCACAATTTACCATGCACCCCATTGAGAGCAAGAACCACTAATTGCGACCACGAGGAGGTTACCCCAGGTGACTCTACCCTCCCTAGCATACGGGCAAATTTGGTTGCTTAGGAGACCTGGCTGGAGTCACTCAGCACACCCTGGATTTGAACTCATGATTCCAGGTTTGGTAGTCAGTGTTAATACTCGCTGAGCTACCCAGGACCATATCAGATATTATTAATAAAACACAGGAACTAATTGCATGGGCATTTTTTGCCCCCATATTTTTTTGGGATTGTATCTTTCTAAGGTATATCAAAAGTTAGGTTTAGACATACAGTAGCAAATAAACAAGATATTCCCACATATATGTCAAACTACACTGCGTTTGTCACGATCGGCCACCGGAGATCGGGTTCACCTGAGTTCTAATCTCCTCCTTACCCACATACCGGGGCTTGATTAAGGTACAGCTGTTCCTCATTCAACTCCCTCTACATAAGCCACGCGCAGTGGCATTCACATTGCGAAGTCTTGTTTGTTCCGGCTACACTACTGAGCGGTCTAACTACGAAACCTGATTCATCCTCTGACTACCGGCCTTGCTTACCCCTCTGACTACCGGCCTTGCTTACCCCTCTGACTACCGGCCTTGCTTACCCCTCTGACTACCGGCCTTGCTTACCCCTCTGACTACCGGCCTTGCTTACCCCTCTGACTACCGGCCTTGCTTACCCCTCTGACTACCAGCCTTGCTTACCCCTCTGACTACTGGCCTTGCTTACCCCTCTGACTACCGGCCTTGCTTACCCCTCTGACTACCGGCCTTGCTTACCCCTCTGACTACCGGCCTTGCTTACCCCTCTGACAACCGGCCTTGCTTACCCCTCTGACTACCGGCCTTGCTTACCCCTCTGACTACCGGCCTTGCTTACCCCTCTGACTACGATTGACTGCTACCTACCTACCTGAAACTCTTGCCTGCCTCTTCATATTGCCACTTGCTGCCTGCCCTGACGTTCTGCCTGCCTCACTACGCACTCAGCCTGTCTATGATTGTCCTGCTTACCCACTGCTTGACCATTGCCTGTTTATCTCTGAGTTCAATAAAGAAACTGCTGATGGATCCCAACTTACCCTGAGTCTGTGTTACAGTGTTAATGTTTGACACAGTTTAAACCTGGTCTACAAGTGAAGTTTGATCAACGGTTAAACGTGTTCCGCTGGTTTTCCTTGTACCTGAATAAAATGAAATATGCAGAAAATTACCGTATTACAGTTCTTTTCTAGTGACAGGGCAGAAAATCTAGAAGCTAGAGAAGAGAGGACACTGGCGGCCGTTTATACAAGCTGCTACGCTCATGATGTTATGACCTGCAGGCTTCCGTCGTGCAGCACACAATGCAATTTAGTTTATAAACAGATTTAGTGCTTATAACTTTCTTCTCAAAAATATGATGTATTTTTTTTGTACTTTGTAATTGTGAAGTCGAATACTTCATTTTTAATCAACTCAAGTAAAAGTACTATTATTTAGCCTATTCATATTTTTTAAAAGCAGGAAAATGTGAGAAATTTACTCAAGTACTGCACTGATCAGCTGATTCAGTGCCGGCCATGCTCCATCACGGCCCGGCCATGCCCTCATTCTCATCACAGTATTCCTCACTGCCAATGCCTCCCCCTAGCCCCAGTGGTGGAAAGAATAGTGATTTTTTTTACTTAAGTAAAAGTACTGCTGCTGAAGAAATAATTCACTTGAGTACAAGTAGAAGTACTAAGAAATATTATGACTCAAGTAAGAGTAAATAAGTAGTTTGCCAAAAAAATACTCAAGTAATTATGTTACAAGATACTTTATGAAAATTATATTATATATAGTATATACACTTAAATTTTTATAACACAAAGACATTTGTGTTCTTTAAAGAAACTTATGCTTCCTTTCACAAAGGATGCATTAAATTGATAAAAATGTGAGAAATTGACTCAAGTACTGTAACGAGAGTAATTGTAATTTGTTACTTTCTACCTCTGCCTAGCCCCATATGAAATATATGTTAATAAATGGTGTTCACTGATAAAAAATTAAAAAAAAAAAGTTACAAATGTGACATACAGAACAAATATTTGACTACAAAAGTTTCAGTTTTCGTATAAACTGGTTTGGAAAAGTTTGGGATAAGGTACCGATTTTGCTGTTTCGGAAGGAAATTAGTACTTGAATTCATCAATGTGGCATTCAATTGATCTCGAAGTATACTCAGAACATTACTGAAGACTTAGGGGTGCAGGCCTTATGGGAAGAATTGCAAAGAAAAAGCCACTTTTGAAACAGAAAAACTAAAATAAAAGGTTAGAGTGGGCAAAGTAACACAGACATGGCAAGCCACATATATGACAAGTACTACAGGAAGCATGGGGTGAAATGTCACCTGAGTATCTGGATAAACTGACAGCTAGAATGCCAAGGATCTGCAAAGCTTTCATTGCTGCATGTGGAGGATTTTCTTTTATGAGAACTCTTTGAAATAGTTTAAGTTCTGATTTTTTTTTCAAAATTGTAATTGTAAATTTTCACGTTATTAATGTCCTGACTATACATTGTGATCAGTTGAATGCCACTTTGGAGAATAAAAGAACCGATTTCTTTCCATAAGAGCAAAATTTTTACATTATCCCAAACTTTTGACCACCAGTGTATGTATCATTTCCCATTTTTAACATGTATGCTCAAATATATTAATATTATACTATATTATAGCCTTTATAAACAATATGTTTGCCATGTCAGATTCTATATGGGAAATGTTATTCTGGTTATTCCACACATTGCCTTGATAGATTGTCAGTATCAAGTATAAAAACTGAAAGAAGTTTAAACATAATTGTCCTAAGAGTGACGCAAAGGAAATTGTTTTATTTTGAAAGTTAAAATGGAGGGGCTGTGGATGATATGCCTCCGGGAGTTCCTAACAATGAGGTGCTTGTGGGTCATGGACAGATGTAGCACCACATAAAAATAAGCGTATATTCCGAACGGAAAGTGAGAAAGGCGTATCTGCGAACGCCATTGTCTATCATTTTGAATCATGTATTGAAGACCCCGCCCAGGCAGCTCAGCCTATTGCAGATGGAGTGAAGAACTGCGCAAGTGCCGCAACCGCAAGGACATGCTACCAACCTCTATGATCATCGGCTGTAGACGGAGAACGCTACCCAGATCAATTTAAGGGTGAGTCAAACCTGGGTCCTTTTGCCTTAGCTTGTCTCTGTTTTGAGATCAAACGTTGCAGTTATGCCTGTTGAGTTATCTTATCTGAATGACGAAATAGCTGGATGTTGTTGAAACGCGTTAGGGACACGGTTTAACTTTTCAGACCCCATCAAATAGGGCAACGTGGTACAGGTATTGTTCCAAATTGTTCCAAGAGGTGCGAATATGTTGAACTTACTCAAACATTAAGGGACGAAAGAAAAATGATGACAATCAAAGAGTCTATGAATAGTTCTAAGAATATGTGCGTCAATGAAAGGTTCTTGGAATGTTTTTATGTGATGTTTTGTGTGCCTGTTTATGGAATCCCACATTGCTCTCTATTTAAAATGTCTGTCTCTTGTGAGAATTAAATCAAACGATAGAATTTAGAATAAAATTTAAATTGCACGAGGGGATGCATATTTGTCTTTTATTTATTTTTGTCCACTAGCCTGCTCTTGTGAAAGCGAAACAACATGCCTGTTTATTTTTCGTAATTATCAATAGAGGAAATCGGCTGCATACATCATTATGAAACACTGGATTCCGTGAGCATGTTTTTAGTGAGATGTCGGAGCTCTTCATCCTGTTGACTGGATGTAATTCAGACGTGCGGTGTTTTTTTTTTTTTTTTCTTCCCTTCGTTTTCCACAGCTCTATATTAGAATCACCCCATTTCCTGGCAGGAAGAGCTGCTCAAGGAGATGGTACAGCTTTCTATTGAGCTGAGTTTAGTACTTAGAGCAATTAGATTAACTGGTCTGTATCAATGTGCAAACAACTTCCATCCCTTCTTACAGTGCTTATTTCTGTTTATCAGATCTCATTTGATTTGTCTACAAAGTCTGCCAGCATCGGTTATGGAATGTCTAATCACTGGAAAAATGGCAGCATTTAGCCATACGAAAAGTAATGGATTTTTAGCCTTTTAGAATTGATTCATAAAGACCATAATACTATCTTGTTCGTCCTGTGAGTGTTAGATAGTTTTGTATGGCCTGTACATGCAAGCCATTATGAGTACTATATCTTGTAACAAAATCGGACAGAAATCCAGATTCTCCAGATACTTGAACTGCTGCAGCTGTTCACAGATGTCCACATATTTTGCACTGCCTGAAGTAGCCTGCCTGTTGAAGCATGTTGAATATACAACAAAGGTCTTTTACCCCTGGTTTTCTTTTTTGTCACGTTTGGGGTTGCATATGCTTTGTACAGTAGCAAATGGTACTTTTACACAGACTTTACTCATGCAGATGGTTCTTTTGTGTTAGACTACTGACTTTTTTTCTTTTGGATGAAAGGTTAAACAGTGGATTGGTGAATGAGTATGTTTTAACAAGATTGTTTATATTTACTATGATGTAAGCAGTGAAGCACCATTGAACCCTTAACATTTTCAGGAAGTACAACACAACTTGGGAATTTACAGTCAGATGAGCTCAGGTCTGTCTGCTTAATTTGCTGACCAGTTTGTGATTAATAAGCTACTTGCATTGTACACTTTCCTGTATTAACCCTGACAGCTGACAGCCACAGTCACCATTCAATTTCATTGTATGGAAAACAAAAATTAATTTGAATGTTGAATGAGGCCAACATTCTGCCTAACATATCTTGTGATCCATGGACAAAAAAAAAACTTTTGTCTGGAATAATAACATGAGGGTGAGTAAATGATTAAAGCATTTTCATTTCAGGTTGATCTGTTTTTTTGACGAGAGTGAATAATTTACCCTACGTTCCAGATGGGATAATTCAGCTTCTGAAGGGCACTTTGAAGGGAGAACAACCAGGGCTGCCATGTTAAAGGATTGTTCCAAACTGAAGTGCTCATAAATGGCTTCTTTGAAGAGCCCTTCGGAATGAACACTTCTGTAGGGTTCAACTGATGGACACTTCACTGCCAAGCGGATCAAAATCGGACCATACATCATAATGGAATGTAAATTTTAACCAGCTGCACCTCTAAACATACTCTGGTTCTATAAACAAAAACACAGGACATTCTTTCAACTCTGTAGTTTATAAAAGCCTTTAAAGGGATAGTTCACACAAAAATTCTCACATCATTCACTCACCCTCATGCCATCCCAGATGTTAATGACTTTGTTTCTTCTGCTGAACGGAAGATTTTTTTTAGATGAATTTCTCTGCTCTGTAGGTCTTCACAATGCAAGTGAATGTTGGCAATCGAAAAATCAATATAGCAATATAAAAATAATATATATGACTCAAGTGGTTAATCTGTCTTTAGAAGTGATATGATAAGTGTGGGTGAGAAACAAATAAACATTTATGTCCTTTTTTTTACTGTAAATCTCCACTATCACTTTCACATTCTGAAAGTAAAAGATTTATAGGAAAAATTATTTAAATATTGATCTGTTTCTCACCCAAGGTGATTGCATCACTTCAGAAGACGTATATTAAACCCATTTTTTGAGTCTTATGGATTACTTTTATGCTGCATTTATGTGATTTTTTTTTTTTTTGGAGCTTCAAATGTCTGGCAACAATTCACTTGCATTGAAAGGACTTACAGAGCTGAGATATTCTTTGAGAAATATTTGTGGTCAACATAAGAAAGTCATACACATCTGGGATGACATGAGGGTGAACTATCCCTTAAATTATGAATATAATATTTTTATATAATATAATATTCTGGCTTTCTGTTTTTAAAACTGACTGTTGCTTATTTTACTGTAAATTTGCTTGATTTGTTAATTCTAATAAAGGATTTGAAATAAAAAGTATAAATTGTGTCAGTTTATTTATCTTATAATAGTTGACTTGTTAATTTTCTTTTTATAAAAACAAAAACCTATTTATATATGAAGCTTACATTTCTTTATAAAGTTTAAGAGTTTAAAATCATTGTTATTTTGGTTTGCTTTCCAAAAGTAGTTAATAATTAGTAATAATAATTTCTAGGTAACTAATTCAAAATCAAATCAAATCAAAAATCAAATCACTTTATTGTCACACTACCATGTACACAAGTGCAACAGTAGGTGAAATTCTTGTTTGCAGTTCCGAGCAACATAGCAGTCATGACAGTGACGAGACATATACCAATTACAATAAACAACATACTTACACAAAACAATTTACATATCAAATGTACACATACTTACACAAAACAATTTACAAATCAGATGTACACATACTTACACAACACAATAATTATATACAATGCAGAATATAGAACAGAATATACAATACAATACAATAAGTGGGAGTATATGAAATATATATGTGTATATATATATATATATAGCAGTTATATTGAGGAGAATATGTTGACAGTCCAGTGTGAGATTATAGCTGAATAAAGTGCAGTGCTAATTATTGATCCTGATAGATCAAGAGTTCAACAGTCTGATTGCTTGGGGAAAAAGCTATCATGTACTCGGCTGGTGCGGGTCCTGATGCTGCGATACCGCCTGCCTGATGGTAGCAGTGAGAACAGCCCATGACTTGGGTGACTGGAGTCTCTGATGATCCTCCGAGCTTTTTTCACACACGCCTGGTGTATATGTCCTGGAGGGAGGAAGCTCACCTCCGATGATGTTCCTGGCAGTTCGCACCACCCTTTGCAGGGCTTTGCAGTTGTGCTGCGGTGCTATTGCCGTACCAGGCGGTGATGCAGCCAGTCAGGATGCTCTCTACAGTGCTGGTGTAGAACCGTGTGAGGATGTGGTGGTTCATTCCAAACTTCCTCAGCCGTCTCAGGAAGAAGAGGCGCTGGTGAGCCTTCTTCACAACGGCCTCAGTGTGGACCGGACCATGTGAGTTCCTCAGTAATGTGGACACCGAGGAACTTGAAGCTGCTGACTCTCTCCACCGGTGCTCCATTGATGGTGATGGGGCTGTGTTCTCCGTCTTTCTTCCTGAAGTCCACAACAAGCTCCTTGGTTTTACTGACGTTGAGGGAGAGGTTGTGCTCCTGACACCAGCGTGTCAGAGTGTGCACCTCCTCTCTGTAGGCTCTTTCATCATTGTCAGTGATCAGACCTACCACCGTCGTATCGTCAGCAAACTTAATGATGGCATTGGAGCTATGTGTTGCCACACAGTCATGTGTGTACAGGGAATACAGGAGTGGGCTGAGAACACAGCCCTGCGGGGCTCCAGTGTTGAGGGTCAGTGATGAGGAGGTGTTGCTGCCCATTCTAACCACCTGACGTCTGCCTGACAGGAAATCCAGGATCCAGCTGCACAGCGAGCTGTTTAAGCCCAGAGCCCGGAGTTTCTCATCAAGCTTGGAGGGCACTATGGTGTTGAATGCTGAGCTGTAGTCTACAAACAGCATTCTCACATATGTGTTCCATTTTTCCAGGTGGGAGAGAGCAGTGTGTATTGTAGATGCAATGGCATCATCAGTGGAGCGGTTGTTGCGGTAGGCAAACTGCAATGGGTCCAAAGAGGGGGCAGAACAGAGCAGATGTGATCTCTGATTAACCTCTCGAAGCATTTGCTGATGATGGGGGTCAGAGCAACAGGACGCCAGTCATTTAAGCATGTGATTATAGCTTGCTTCGGTACAGGCACAATGGTTGATGTTTTGAAGCATGTGGGGACTACAGACAGGGAGAGGGACAGATTGAAAATGTCCGTAAAAACACCAGCCAGTTGATTCGCGCGACGCTCTGATGACGCGGCCCGGAATGCCGTCTGGACCCGCGGCTTTACGGATGTTCACCCGTCGGAATGATCGGGTTACATCCACAACAGAGACGGAGAGTGAATCAACCTCTGTAGCGTCAGTCGCGAGTGCACTCTCCGCGAGGGCGGTGTTACTGTCCTCAAAACGAGCATAAAATGTATTAAGTTCGTCCGGGAGAGATGCAGCGGTGTTCATGGCGGAGACTTTATTCCGCTTGTAGTCCGTGATTGTGTTAATTCCTGCCACATACTTCTGGAGTCAGTGGTGTTGAACTGACTTTCAAGTTTGTGCCTGTACTGGCGCTTAGCTGCACTGATAGTGTTACGGAGGGCATAACTGGCTTGTTTACGCTCCTCCGTGTTAGGAGAATTAAAGCGGAGGTCCGCGCAGTGAGTGCCGCGCTAACATCGCCGTTAACCCATGGTTTCTGGTTGGGGTATATCCAGTATAGTTTTGGTCGGAACAACGTCCTCACGCACTTCCTGATGAAACACGCTACGCTGTCAGCGTAAACCTCGATGTCGTCATCAGAGGCGGACCGAACATCTCCCAGTCCGCGTGATCAAAACAGTCTTGTAGCGCAGAGTCTGATTGGTCCGACCAGCACTGGATCGTTCTGAGGGTGGGTGCTTCCTGTTTCAGTTTCTGCCTGTAAGCGGGCAGAAGCAGAACGGAAGAATGGTCCGATTTGCCAAATGGGGGCGGGGAGGGATTTGTAGCCTTCCGGAAGGGAGAGTAACAATGATCCAAAACCCGGTCCCCTCGTGTGTTGAACTTTATGTGTTGGTGGTATTTTGGGGCGATTGCTTTGAAGTTGGCTTTGTTAAAGTCCCCGGCAACAATGAACGCAGCCTCAGGGTGCGCGGTTTCCTGCTCACTTATACACCCATACAGTTCCCTGAGTGCCCGGTCTGTGTCGACTTGCGGGGGATGTACACAGCTGTGATGATAACCGCTGTGAATTCCCTCGGCAGCCAGAATGGTCGACACAGAAGCATGAGATATTCCAGATCAGGAGAGCAAAAAGACTTGATGAAATGTACGTTCCTCTGATCACACCATGATTTGTTGATCATAAAACATACACCACCACCTCTGCTTTTACCAGAGAGGTCTTTCGCTCTGTCCGCTCGGTGCACGGAAAAGCCCGTGATTTCGATGGCCGAGTCTGGAATCTCCGTGAGACAGCCAGGTTTCTGTAAGGCACATAACGCAGCAGTCCCTCGCTCTCGTTGGAAAGAGATCCGCGCCTCAGCTCGCAGAGTTTGTTGTCCAGAGACTGAACATTTGCCAGTAGTATACTGGGTAGCGGGGTCGATTTGCACGACGTCTTACTCTGATGAGAACGCCGCTCGTTTTCCTCTTTTCCTTCTGCGCTTCAGCGGCCGAGCAGCACAGACAAAGGGCTCCGCCGGCGTGTTTGTAAACAGCGGGTCGGCATTAAGGAATTTGAAGTCCGGTTTTCGATGTGTGATTGTAGAACTAATGTCCAAAAGCGTTTGTCTGTCGTAAACAATAAGGCAGACAACATCCAAGACAAAAAAACAAAGAACTGTAAACAAAACAAACAATAAACCGCAGTGTTGTAACGGAGCTCGCAACGCAGCAGCCATACTCGGCGCCATCTTGAGTCCTAGGTACAACTCTTGTTTATTAGCCTTGTGTGATGGTAACAGCGGCTCTTTTGGCATTGATAGATGATGTTGAAGTGCGTTCTGTTTGGTATAGTACTAACCCTTCCTTTGTGGAGTGCTCTCCATCTGTGCAGGCTTTTAAGGATCAACAAACAGGTTCCTCTTATTTTTTTTAATGACTGCTGCAAAGTGAGGCCAATAATTCAAGGGCTTAATAATTAATAAGATCAGTGGAATATGCATTGTGCATGATTTCATGAAAGAGGTGCAGCTTAAAAGAGATAACAAGCCCAGAGGACACCCTGTATTTGAATGGAAGAGCTGCATAGTACGTCAAACTTCAACTAATGGTGGTGTATTTAATTGTAACTACACTGCCTGGCCAAAAAAAAAAGTTGCCATTTGGATTTAAATAAGCAGATACTTAAGAGCCTATGATTGGATGATTATTGTAGTGATTAATATGTATAAGCTGGCAGGAATTCTTTTAACAGATGCAGTGTGTAGCTTCTCTTTTTTTTTTTTTTTTTTTTTTTTCTCTCTCCCCAATTGTTTGGAATTCTGTGCATGACACCGCAGAGACTCACAACATGTGGAGGCTCATGCTACTCTCCACGATCCACGCACAACTTACCATGTGCCCCATTGAGAGCGAGAACCACTAAATTGCGACCACCAGGAGGTTACTCCATGTGACTCTACCGCTCCTTAGGAACCGGGCCAATTTGGTTGATTAGGAGAACTGACTGGAGTCACTCAGCAGACCCTGGATTCAAACTCGCGACTCCAGGGGTGGTAGTCAGCGTCAATACTCGCTGAGCTACCCAAGCCCCAGCTTCTAATTTTTTTAAACAACCATGTCAGAAGACCTATCTTGTGGTCATGGAAAAGATGTGTTTCAGAAGGGGCAAATTATTGAAGCAACAAAAACAACTAAGGAGATTGCTGCAATCACAGGAATTGGGTTAAGAACTGTCCAACACATTATTAAACCCTGGGAGGATAGTGGTGAACTGACAGCTTCATGGAAAAAATGTGGTTGGAAAAAAATCTTGAATGATCATGATCAGAAATCACTAAAACGCTTGGTCATGTTGTAAAAAATCAACAGTACAACTCATGGATATGTTTAATAGTGAAAGTAAAAGCATTTTCACAAGCACGATGTTACGAGAACTTACAGGATTGGGACTTAACAGCTGTATGCCACAAGAAAGCCACTTGTTAGTGATGCTAATCAGAAAAAAATCACTTCAGTTTGCTAGGGAGCATAAAGATTGGAATGTGGAGCAATGGAAAAGGGCATGTGGTCTAATGAGTCCAGATTTAGCCTATTCCAAAGCGATGCGCACGTCAGGGTAAGAAGGGAAGCACATGAAGCGATGCACCCGTCATGCATGGTGCCCACTGTACAAGCCTCTGGAGACAATGTTATGATCAAGGGTTGCTTCAATTGGTCAGGTCTAGGCTTCGCAACATTATGCAGCAATATGCAAAAAAAATGAAGTTAGCTGACTACCTGAATGTACTGAATGAACAGGTTATCCAATTGTAAGGGGGGTACAAGGGAAAGGAGGTGGCAAGAACCGGCTTAACAATATAAATAATATTTAATTAAATAAAAAAACATATATGGCAGCTGCCCATAAATCTTTGTCTCCTGTTGCCTTTATCCCTCGCTAGCCTCATCAGGCTGACTGGGGTCCGTCATTCCGTCCGGCCCCGCCCTCCATTTTATGGAGTGGTTTGACTCTCCCATCATCAATACAAGATCTTGGGCAAAAATTCCTCTGGATGGAAATAAATGTTGTGACATTGCTTAATGTTGTCAACAATGCCACAACGAATGCATGCCATAATAAAAGCTAAAGGCAGTCCAATGAAATATTCGAGTATCCAACTTTTTTTTTGGGCCAGGTATTGTTCTATAACACATGAGTCAAACCACAGTTTCTTTATGACAGTGTTGTCTTGGTGCTTTTATGATGACCTACGTTCTTATCCAGAGTGTCTTTTAGTATTCATGAATTCAAATTGAAATTTATCATAGCAACTTACTTGTATTGATATCCCAGTAAAAGGTAAACATACCTTACCAGTAGATATTCAATTATTACCAGATATAACATGGTGATCTTTGGATAGCTTAGTGGTATAAAGTGTCACACCATGATTTGCAAATGTAATTTTTCTAATACAGAAAAAAGACAAATATGCTGCTCCTTTGCAAAGAAAGACTATTTGAGGGCTTAGGCCTGTTTTGTTAATATATAGTGAAACAGCGAATAACTTGTTTTAAAAAGAAATAAGAGAATAACTACAGCTAAATAAAAAAATCCTGTATTTGTGTTGCACACAATTGTGATTGTAGGGTGTCATTCCAGTAAGTATTTTAAATATCCAGAAGGATATATTTAGTATATCAGCTGTCTTTAGTGTTGATTAATAGTAATACCCAATTTCAGCAGGTCATGTTTAAATGTATAAATAAAAAAAACTGTATTGGTCTGTGTATCATGCTGTATTCTGAATAATTCATAGTTTAAAATTCTTTATTGCTCATTGTGTCTTTACAGGAGCATGATTCCAGTGACAGAATTCAGGCAGTTCACGGAACAGCAACCAGCGTTCCGGGTTCTGAAGCCATGGTGGGATGTATTCACAGACTACCTCTCCGTGGTCATGCTCATGATTGGTGTATTTGGGTGCACTCTGCAGGTAAATATTACACTTCTTTTCCAGTGTGTTGTTACCATTGCTCCACAGTAAAGAAAGTGCACAGATTTCTACAGACCTTGTATGGACTTGCAAAATGAACTAAATATCACAAGAACACTACTACCTTTTAAGGCTAATTAAAAGACAAAACACATAGTCTTCCTTGATCAACAACAACGGAATAATGACTTCACAACATAAATGGATTTCCACGGCCTTCTCTTTGAATGAACCACCCACTGTTGGGTGGTGCATACTAAATAAAGAAGTGGGAGTTTGTTAACGGAAAAGAAGCTAAATTACAGTCACCCTACACGAAACAATTACACCTCCTCTTCATGGCTGGCCCTTCTATAAACACGCAATTGCTCCTTTCTATACTTGGCCTCATAAATTAGTGGGTGGAGCTTCAAGCAGCATAGTTGACCTTCAGTTCAAATTCCTGTAGTTGATCCTGATTATTTTTAGTTTCAACAAATTACTTTAACAGGAACTCATTTTTAGGGTGGGAATATCCCCCACTCTCCCTGGAGGTGTGCATCAAAGAATGTCACATTTGTATAATGTATTGCAATTTGTAAATTGTGACTAGATGTTCTTGATGATCCCAGTGAAGGCAGTAATAATTGCCCTAATTAATTTTACTGAAATCATTGCACAGTCCCTTGGTTCTGAGAAAGGGATAAACACTCTCTTCTTTGCTAAAAGGCCATGTTTAACTGGGGGCACTTTAAGTGGCCATTTTGTGCATAATGCACATTTTATTAGCCACTTGGGGCTACTGCGCCTTACATCCATTTTACCACTGAGATGCCGTGAACCATGTACAGAGCTGCTGATTCTTCCTTACTCAGCAGTCAGACTGTTGTGCTCGGCCATACTAGAGTGCTCTGTAGAGGCCTCATAGTTCTCTTTCCCTCTCTCTTTAGCTGATAGCTCATTACATTTCCAGAGTGAGCCTAAGCATGCACACAAACCACATGGTAATTACCAGACAAACTAAAACGGTTTCACAGGATAATGGGGGAAGGTACAAAACTTGCTTTCTATAGTGTTTTTGGAGTTGGTGTGTTCTTAATAAATATTAACGCACAGTTTCCTGTTAATGCAGAGGAAAATGTGTCTCCCTCTTGAGTTCCACTGACCAGTGTAATGATCTCTCATTTCCTGTCTAAGTCACAACACTGATGTCAGAGTACCGGAATAGTAATCTCTAAAGAGATGCTCCTCCTATGAGATAATGTTACACTGATCCAGGCAATGTAACAGTGGAGTGAGATGTAACACCGTGCAAAAAATGTCTCATTTACTCTATTTTAGATTCAACAGAGATTTGAGGTTTATGCTGGGGCTTTGGAATTACCTGAAAATAAATGTTATCAGCTTGGCTCATGAATATTAAAGGTGATGTAATGCTAAGATTATGCATTTATCTATCATGAATTGTGTATATACTGTCTCATTAAGGCCCATTTTTATTTTTATTTTACAGTTGTAGATGTTGTAATTCACTGTACTGCTTGGCAGATATAGATCATTTTGTCTGGATTTATGTTAAATGTTGTGCTGTAGTTTTTTTGAAAAAATCTCATTTCATTTTATTCATCTGTATTGTGTGTAATAACTAATATTACACACAATAAATGCTAATAAACCTGACTTTCACTTTGCTTAGAAGTCTGTAGCTGTGTCCGAAATCGCTCCCTATCCACTATATAGTGCACTATTTTGGGTGTCGGAGTTTACAGCACTGATCTATAATATAGAACTGGATTGCTGATGATGTCATAATTGAAGCCACTACACCACCATTGCTATTCCCAAACATTTCAGTGTGCCTAATGACTTAAAGATACACTCAGCGATTCCTGAGAAACACTGTTGATAGCAAGCTCAACTACCAAACCACACCACTCCCATCAGTGCTCCTTTGGAAGCACTGGCCCCCAAATTCAGTAAGTTGCTGCTGCATAGAAGACAAGATGGTTTTACGCACACCAGCTTCAGACACTCGCACCTCTCCTGCTACTAAATCTAACATCACAACAAGAGCATATATGGGTTCTGTGAAACATAGCAAAATTTAAGTTACCCACCTATTGAGAAGAAAAAGAGCAACTTCTGCATCCATTTTCAAGCCTTTTACCTCTCGGAGGTCTCTCCACTGCTGAAAAGTCTTGTAGATGTTAATGCGACTCATAATCCTTAGTTTTTAGTTTTTTTTTTTTGTCTGATCTTTTTCTCTTTGTCTGTTTCTTGGCCATTTGTCCTCCTTGGAGTTTAGAAAGTCCACATCATTCAGATTTGCCATTGCTCTTCTAATGAATTTCCCTCTCGCTCTGCCCCCACCCCCCATCCTGTGCACGTGCAAGTACCACCACCTGTTGCTGATTGGCTGGAGTAGTGTTGTTAGGATTGGTCCGATCCACTTTGTTTTTGTCCTTTTACAGAGCCATGGCTGTGTTAAAATTTTGTTTGACTTTAAGAATTGTATTACTTTCTTCTTCTGAACAAAAATTTTTTTTAGGAGAATATCTCTAAATATGTGACTCCAGAGCTCCCAAAAGGAGAAAAGGTCAGCATAAAATACACAAGACTCCATGGGTTTAATCAATGACCACGTTTACATGCACTTAAGAATGCAGTTTATTCCAGGATTTTTGCAGAAAACGGCATTCTGAAATGTCATAGTAAGAGAACGTGATTTTCCTTACGTTAAGGGATGCTTAAGGGATTAAGAGAAAGCGGGTGTAAAGGGATTAATGGAAGAGAGTAGGCAAGAACCGGTTTGACAATATAAATAATAGTTTAATATAAAACTCAACCAAAAAGACAAACACACACACAGGTGTCGACTTCGGTCGGCCCTTATCCTTCTCGATGGCTAATTAGCCTTATTATGGGCTGGGTATGTGGAATCATGACCTGGCCCCACCCTCAGCCCTGCCACATTCCTTCCTCATTCTCTTAGGCCGGGGAGCCCACGGAATGACGTACCCCACCTCACACCCCCCCACCTGTCATCCCCGTCTACCTGGATGAGGGAGGGGACAAGGGGAGGGAAACAAAAAAAGTGTGGCACCTACATGTCGTAATGGCGATCGTGCCAAATTAACAAAACATTTTTAAAAATAGAGGGAAAGGCTAAGACGGAGCAGCAGTGGGAGAGAGAGGAGAGGGGGAGAGAGGGAAAAAAAAAGCTGGTTCTCCGATACGCCGTAGCTTGGTCCTCGGCCACTCCTCCACCCACTAATTTGATGACAGCAGCACCTCCAAAGGCAGATCGGAGGCAGTCTTCCAGCCCCTGGCGGACGGAACGCCCCGCCGCGTTCTCAGGAAACAGAAGGGGTCTCCCCTGCCCCTGGCAGCGGTTCTCCCACTCCAGGCGGTCAGCCGGGAGCACCTCCCCATTCGCGGTCGGCAGTCGTCATGACCGTGCCACGTTTAACAGCTGGTAAGGGTTTCCCCCCGCCCCTGGCAGCAGCGCTGACCACTCCAGGCAGTCGGCTAGGAGCCCCTGGTCCCTTCACAGTCTGCAGCCGTTCGTCCTCTCTCAGGCTCCTCTGTCCCCCGGCAGATGGCCGCGGCTGCACCTTTGGGGTGGATGGTAGTGGCAAGGACTCTACTATGCCGCATCCCTCCTCCTTCCCAGGTTTTGGCACCAGTGTAAAGGGATTAATGGAAAGGATGAGGCGAGAACCAGCTTGACAATATAAATAATATTTTTATATAAAACTCAACACACAGGTGACAAACAGACAAACACACACAGGTGTCGGACAGCTGTCCGTAAATCTCACTCGCTGTCGCTCTGCTATCTTCGGTCGGCCCTTATCCCTCTCGAGGGCTAATTAGACTGATTAGGGGCCGGGTGTGCAGAATCACGACACGCCTAGATTTCTCCTGAGGAAAGCTGCTTATTTGGCCATGTGAACACATAAGCAGCATTCTTACAGGGTTTTAAGGAGTGCGCATGTGTGTGGAACAGACCAGAGAACAAATGTCATAGGATGGAGTCCAACAAGAAGTCAACCAAACATTTCTGGGAGTACAGTGAGAAAAGCACACTTAAAACTATACACCACTATAAAATATCAACCTATTTACAGTATAAACACCACTGTAAATGTATATGCACTCATACATTAGAGGGAAATCCCTCTATTGATGCGAAATTCTGCTGCAGGTTGCGACAGAAACATATAAACAAATACAGCAACAACTCTGGAATATCTGGAAATAAAGCAAAGCAACCGTGAATAAAATAGTGAAGTCTTCCTCGGATACCATGTTTGTTATTAACACAAGCGTAAAGGGGAAATTACGTTGATGTGGAGAGAACTGCTTGCTGACCGGCGCTTATACGGTGCATATAAACCACAACACTGCTTTCTCACAATACGCAATATGCCAATTTCTGGTATCCATGTAAATTTAGTCTGTGTACAATCCTGTTGGTTTAGGGTGAGAACAGAACAAAATATAACTCCTCCATCTCCTTGGCGGTCACAATTTGAAACTTGATTACACTTGCTAGTGCTCTGCGCATGCGTCAGACGCTAGGAAGTGTAATCAAACTGAAATTATGATGGTGCCTAGAGGCTGCAATGACAAGGCGTACAGTGAAAAAGAAGTAACATATTTGGTCTGTTCTCATCAAACAAATGTTAGAATTTAAGTGAACAGACAACTACAGTCATGGACTGATTATATTATCCCTCATCACTAATGTTTGAAGACTGTCTATGTTTCACGTTATTTCTAAAGACTGTTTTACCTTATTAGAGAACTACTTGGAGTGAAATAAACCTCAATTATATAGCGAGGTTCCTTTATGTTAAAGGACAGATTAGAAATTTTTTGATGATCAAATTTAGCCTGTCCAAGAATACTGTATTTGACTAACTTGGTTTACACAAAATCCACAATAATCGCTGTGCCAAGATACTTTGATAAACAAATTAAGTCGTATGCTATTTAAAAAAAATTGACAACCCTTACTATAGCTGTGATAACGCAGCTGAAAACTGTATGAGTTTTCTCTAAATTCCACTGACACTATTTTAGAGAGTGCATGGTCTAAACAATTAAAAATTCCTTACCTGTCCAACAAAAAGAAGCAACATCAGCATCACTAAGGTTTTATTTTGTCATCAGATCTTTCCACCTTTTGTGTATGCCGTACTGATGTTTACTATCGTTTTTTGCCTTTGCAGGCTTTCTGTCTTCAGACCATTTTCGTTTCTTCAGCAGTACAGCCACTGAATCTCCAGTTGTCTCCTGCTAAAGCACAATTATAATATGTTCCATTACGTTCTTTTCGCTCTTCACATCACCAAACAACACCGTTCTAAGCAAAGCCAAGCATGTCTACATAGGCGGCAGCCAATGAGCGTGTGGCCACCGTTACAAGCGCAAGGGTTTTCTTTGCCGTTTAGTGAAATAGTAAACTATTATGAGTACAGTCTTCAACTCATGTGCGTGTACACCATTCCAATCACTCTTCACAAAAAACAATTAATTCGTTATTGTGTAAAACTTTTTAAATTAGCCCTAAATTACTATATGACCTTTAAAAAGCCAGAGCGAGTTATGTTTATCAATATCAAATGGTACACTTCTAACAAACTTCAGTGGTGGACGGATCAGCTGAATGTAAACAAGTTCACTGAGGTAAGATACAAACAGACATTTTCAAAGATATTAAATGCGAACCTCAAAGTGTTCGTTCTGAGTTACGTTTTTTTTTTTTTACATTTTCATCCTAAAGTGCCTTTTTCTCGCTGTCACTTGTCTGGGGGTATCCCTTTCTATCAAAGACCCGACACAGGCGCGCAGAGAGGTATAGAGACAAAAATTAAACTGGCATGCTAGGTTAATGTTTTATTTATTTATTTTTTATATTGGCTAATGCACACTGAATGTATGACTACCGTTAGCACTTCCCGGTCTGATTTTTATGGACCCTCCGGTGGAAAGTACGTGTCGTCACTCGTCACCATATAACAACCAAATATGATGGCTTTTCTTGCTAACATTACAGCTTGTGAATGCTCTACTATTGGTGAATGCTCTGTTGACTGTTGATTTTTATTTTGCCTTTTAATGCCAAGTAATTTCTTCACTAATTCACTGAGGTGATATTATTGTTAAATCAAGACTGCGGACAGTGGAAATAATTTGGAGGATGAAAATATTCAGTTTATCACATTCAGGTAACATCCGTCTAATCAATGGATGTTATGTTATTAATAACTTTAGTTCAATATTGTAGTCTCATGAGGGCACTATGCACACATGGTCATCTCTTTGCTCACTTGTTTTGTTCAATTCTTGCTGATATAGTGCACTCACTGACATCCACTACATAGGAAATAGTTACCGAGGGATTGACTGCGTGATTTCGGACATGGCTTGTGATAAAAACAAATTTAAAAAACGGCGCTGGCCATGATACATAACCGCTTACTGCTTGAGCTTTCTTTTTGTACTTTATCGAAGCAACCGGTTGGCAGAGGCTTCTGTTAGGTTTTAAAGACATCTTTTTATGTAAAATTGTTGTAAAGCCCTTGGGTTTATGTATTTTCCCTCCGTTGTGCCTCAGGTGTTTGGAGAATTGTGTAAAAGATTCACACTTGGAAAAACACTTGCATATTAAAAGAACAGTCAAATAAAAATGAAAATTATTTAAAAAAAAATTGTCAGCTTTCATGTCCTTTTTTTTTTGTGGAACACGAGATAATTTCTATTTAAAATTCCTTTATTGGATACAGTATTTCTGAAAATTGGACTGAAGGCAGACAAATTATTTATACATTTTTCCAATTTACAATGCCTCAAATATTATACAGTATAATAATTATACAGGCAGCTTGCAAACATTATACCCATTTATTTTTGTGCCATAAGATATCTTTGTCAGGAGCAGACCGAAATTTTAGTTGTTATTCATGGACCGTCTGCTGCAGCTGTCAAATCTCATTCTCCATTCTGTATTTAAACTGGCATGGTGTGTTGTGTTATGTCACGTGAGAACCAATGCTGTTTTGGTGTCAGTGACATTGTTGAATATTAACACATTCATGAATGAGATTTCAGAGCTTTGGCAAGTGGATAATTATCATAAATTGAATTTCATACTGTTCCTCACAAGATTTTTGTATGGCTTTTGAAGACTTTGAGTATAGCACACAAGATGTACAGTATGGACTTTTTTCCAACTTTTTTGGAGCCTGACAACTGTTGCGACAATAAGCTGCTGTTGTACGGAGAAGAGCTGTGTGAAAAGTCTTCAAAATGTCTTGTTTATTCCAGAGAAAAAATTATAGCTCGTGTAAGAGGGGGAGTAATGTTTTTTTAATTGATTTTTCTATTTTTTATTTTTTGGGTGAACTATTCCTTAAAGGTAATTTGAATAACAAGACTTGGACAAAGCCTTGGTATGTCTTGATTTTATTTGTTGATGTTGATAGCTACACTCTTGTCTTTTCAGGTAATGCAAAACAAAATCATATGCCTTCCTCAACGGTCATTCTCAAATCAGACAGAGCTGATGAGCACACCTGTTCCCTCATCACCTGTATCCTCAGTGCCTGTGGTGCGTGAGCTGAAAGGACTGAAGACAAACTTGGATATTCAGCAGTATAGCTACATAAACCAAATGTGCTACGAAAAGGCTCTTCATTGGTATGCCAAGTATTTCCCATACCTGGTTCTCATACATACCCTAATTTTCATGGTGTGCAGCAATTTCTGGTTTAAGTTTCCTGGCTCCAGCTCCAAAATTGAGCACTTTATATCCATACTGGGCAAGTGTTTTGACTCTCCTTGGACTACAAGAGCTCTGTCAGAGGTATCGGGGGAGAATCCTGAAGAGAAGGACAACAAAAAGAACAGTGCCAGTAGGTCAAACCTTGATGCTCCAATTGGTGAGAGCAACCTAGAGAAGACTCCATCTCTCAGATCCATTCCTGAAAAAATTGTTGTGGACAAGCCAGCAGCCAGTGTCCTTGACAAGAAGGCGGGAGAGCAAGCCAAGGCCTTATTTGAAAAGGTTAAGAAATTCCGCCTGCATGTGGAGGAGGGTGATATATTATATGTAATGTATGTCCGTCAGACTGTCGTGAAAGTGCTCAAGTTTATCCTTATAATTGCTTACAACAGTGCTCTGGTGTCAAAGGTTCGGTTTACTGTTAGATGTACTGTGGACATAGAGGACATGACAGGTTATCGGCACTTCTATTGCAATCATACTATGGCCCACTTGTTCTCTAAGCTCTCCTACTGTTATTTGTGTTTTGTTATTGTTTATGGATTGACGTGTCTTTATACATCCTACTGGTTGTTCTATCGTTCTCTGAAGGAATACTCTTTTGAATATGTAAGGCAAGAAACTGGAATTGATGACATCCCAGATGTGAAGAATGACTTTGCTTTCATGTTACACATGATTGATCAGTATGATCCCCTTTACTCCAAGAGGTTTGCTGTATTTCTGTCAGAGGTCAGTGAAAATAAGCTTAAACAGCTTAATCTCAACCATGAGTGGACAGCTGACAAGCTTCGGCAGAAGCTGCAGACCAATAGTAATAACAGGCTGGAACTTCAGCTCTTCATGCTCTCTGGTCTTCCAGATACCATCTTTGAGGTGACAGAGCTGCAGTCTTTGAAGCTCGAGATCATTAATAATGTTACCATACCCGCATCAATTGCCCAGCTGGAGGATCTCCAGGAGCTTTCACTTTACCAGTGCTCGCTCAAGATCCACAACACAGCCACATCGTTCCTCAAGGAGAACTTGAAGGTGTTGCGAGTGAAGTTTGATGACTTCCGTGAACTTCCACAGTGGTTGTATGTGTTGCGAAACTTGGAAGAACTCCATTTGATTGGCTCTTTGTGTTCTGATGCATCAAAGAATATAACCCTAGACTCTCTACGAGAGCTCAAGGCACTAAAGACCCTGACACTCAAGAGCAACTTCAGCAAGATCCCTCAGTCTATTGTGGATGTGGCCAGCCATCTACAGCGTCTCTGTATTTGCAATGATGGCACCAAGCTCGTCATGCTAAACAACCTTAAAAAGATGGTGAATCTTGTAGAACTTGAGTTGGTGCATTGTGACCTGGAACGCATACCACATGGCATTTTCAGCCTTACTAATCTGCAGACATTGGACCTGAAGGAGAACAATCTACGCTCCATTGAAGAGATTGTCAGCTTTCAGCACCTCCGTAAGCTGACTTGTCTGAAGCTTTGGCACAATTCCATCACTTTTATTCCTGAACACATAAAAAAACTCAGCAGCTTGGAGCGGCTCCACTTCAGCCACAACAAGATCGAAATCCTGCCTTCCCACTTGTTCCTCTGCACCAAACTGCGCTACCTCGACCTTTCCAACAATGACATCCGTTTTATCCCACCAGAGATCGGCGTTCTCCAGAGCCTTCAATACTTCTCTGTTAGTTGTAACAAACTTGAAAATATTCCAGATGAACTCTTCTTCTGTAAGAAGCTGAAAACTCTGAAGCTTGGCAGAAACACACTGTCTGTCCTCTCACCAAAGATTTCTTACCTAAGTGTACTGTCTCACTTGGAGTTAAAGGGTAATCACTTTGAGGTCTTGCCAGCCGAGCTTGGCTGTTGCCGTACCTTAAAGCAGAGTGGACTTGTGGTAGAAGATGTGCTGTATGAGACGCTGCCTTCAGACATCAGGGAACAAATGCAAGAAGAGTGATTTTCCAATGGTTTGCTTTAATGTCAAATGTTTAAAACTGACTCCTAAACAGACAACACTCCCAAGTGTTCCATCCTGTAGTGTGTATTGTGCAATTTCATGTTTAGAGTTGTAAACATACTTACAGGCCTTTTATGCATAAAAGTTTGATATATTTAGGGATGAACACCTTTTAATGCCTTACATTGTTTATTATGAAAAACAAGTAGTCAGGTAAAATATACAAATTTAAAACTGATTATCTTAAATTTGTAGGAACCTTTTTTTATTATTTAAGCAACCAAAGATGCATTTATTTACAGGCAGTGGGAGGTATGGCATTTTCATTGTATGTTTTCACTGCTTATGACTGACATTTGCTTTTCATAACCCATTATGCTTTTACAGGTCAAGTACTGTACAAAATGTTTTGCACTGGAAATTTCAGTATTCGAATTTGCACTGGAAATTTCAACACTCCTTTATTTTACTTTTCATTGTTTATATAGGACTTTGCAAGGGTTTATTGAAGTACCTGTGATAGGAAAGCATACAGTGCATTTAATAATTTATGCTAGTGGTTTGTACAATGTTTTTTTTTTCCATATTTACTCTTAAGAATTGTAAAGCTTTTGGAAAACAGGGAGAGTAGAAGCCTTATAATGCATGTGATCTCAGGTAGATTTAACTGTTTTTGTTTTTATCACTGTTAAACGTTAAACTGTTTTGGGAGCTGTTGACAGTGGATTATTGGTAGATAAAGAGAGCTGCATCATATAACTCTTGTGAACATGTTATTTAAGCTTCAGCTAGTAAGCAACACATAAAATGGGTCTTTATTCACCCAGTAATTGAATATTCACCTGTTAATTACTTGGACTTTGCTTCTGGAGTGTAAGACAGTCCAGATATAGTCTTTATTTGTTCCAGACATGATCTCTATTGCCTTAAACTATTTTTATATTATATACATTTTTCTCCAGCTGCTTTTATCATGTCATTTGTAAGTAATATTCAACAATACACTATAATAGAGGATTTGGATTATTCACCATATTAAATTAGGCAATATTAATATGTCTTCCATTGTATGCTGTAGTTGTTTATATTTTATGTAAATTGAAAGAAAAAAAGTTAAAATCATATACACACACACAGATGATCTGATCTTGCCTTGTGGGAGGTGACTCATTTCATGTATTGAGATCAGCATGTCTTCTGTCTGTACAGATTGCTTGTCACACTCCCCTATTATAAACAAATACCACTGAATCAGTGCTTCACCTCTGTGTTACCATTGTTTTGGAAGTCATATAACTTTACCTGCTTTTAGAAGGTTAAGGCTGATTACTTGAAATAAGCAAATCATCAGGCTTTTGTTGTGTGTTTTGCCTTATTTTATTATTATTATTATTGTTTTAAAATGTATTATTAAATTATACATCCACATAAATGGTTGAGCTTTAGAACATGAGTCTGTTTGACAGTAGGCCTGTCTTGGGTTAAGGAGTTTGGGCTTTCAGTTTGGTCTTGTGTCTGTGTATTAAAGGTAAAAATTGTGTGGATGCCAAAGCATTTCATATGGACACAGTATTTTTTTGTTTGTTTTGTTATTGGTATACTATGAAGGCTGTTGTAATTCTTATCATTAAAGGGGTCATGACATGGGTTTTTTTTATTGTATTATTATGTTCCCTTAGGTGCAATTATAGTATTAATATATTTTTTTTTAAGAAAAACTTTTAAAATCTAGTGATTTATGACCTTTTCCCACCCTGTTTCTCATCCTCTGATTCAAACAGTCTGTTTTGGGGGCGTTTTCCATTTAAGACTTCAGTGTTAACGCCCACTGTTATGATTGGCTAACGCCAGTGCCTATGTATCAATTATTGACGCCTCCAGCCAGAACAATATGCAAGTAAACTAAGTAAAAACACTGTGATTATTCATAATGAATGAAATTGCGCTTTAAAAAGTAGTTTAAAGTTTAAAATAGATTACTTACAGTTTATGCCGTCGTTGTTCCCAGAATAGTCGGCACGGACTTATCTTTGAGCAACAGTTTTCTGGCAAAGCCAGCATCATATTGAGATTTGTTCTCAAAACAGTCATCCTTAAAATGTACAGAACAAACGCTTAAGTTAACACTGCCGTGACTGGGACGTCCGCAAAAAATAAACTGCATCCATTTTTCCCTGACGCCTGGATCTTTCGGTAGCTTATTCAGAGGTTTTGTTTGACCACAGCCAGGAACAGCACATCTGTGTGGCATCGTAATTTTCCTGTGCACAAGTAGTCTCTGTCAGAGCTCGCTGTCCATCGACTGAACACTTGTGAGGCGACGGCGATACGTAAATGAGCGTGAGTTGTCTTGGCGCTTAAAGCGTATGTTATCTTGTGCTGGAGGCGGTCATATGCAAACGCTGGTACGTCACTTCTAACCGTCACGTCACTTCTAACCATGAATCCAGAACGAGCTGTATTTTGAGCTTGATTAAATAAATGATTCGTTTAGAATGGGGAGGATGTCTTAAAATATTAAACTTGCAGGACGTTTTAATGATACAAAGACCTCTTATATACCAAAAGATCAAGGCAAATTTGGTTTCTCATGTCATGACCCCTTTAAAGTGCTGACATATTATAGTGTAACCATATGCCTTTATTTTCTTCTTTGTATTTTTTGCATTCTGCCAAAGTGTTTAAATTTGTAAAAGGGCATAAATAAAATGCGTTCTTTTTATTTTGTATCTGGTGTTGCATTCAGTTAATGTTTTGAATTTCTCCAAGTAGAATTATGTCACCCAGGTGGCAGTATTGTGCAGTAAATTACTCGGCAATATGCATTTTTAATGGCTTCTGTGTGTATGGAAGCATAACAATGATAATAAGAATAAATACTTATTATGTGTAAAGCAACACAGTTGAAAGGGTACTGCATTAGCAAAGATGGAAATGTGTGTGCGAGAGAGAAAGACAGGCTTTCTCATTCAAAGATGTGCGACAGGTGCACAAGTGTGGTGAGAGATTGCCTCTGATTATAAACTGCCTCTAACATGGTAAACGCCCAGGGCTGAGGCTTACATTTGTCTCTCATCACATATCATGCAACAGCACCAATTAGGGGTCAGAGTATTTGATTAGTGACATGATCAGCTGTGAGGAGTATGAATAATAATAGATAAAACATGGCCTGGCATACAGTAAAAAGCCAACAAGGAGCACACGTGCACAGCTTTAGTCCCTTTAAATGCATTACCTCTGCCTTGGGTCTGCTTTTATAAAGAATAAGGTACATTTAAGATAAAAATTTAAATGCCCACCAGGAAAAGACTGATGTTGGTACCATTAAAAGGAGAATGCACAGGGATCTCTTCGATCTCCTGTACAACATGAAGTCCAACTAGTCTTTAACCACCCCCCCCCCCTTAAACTCTATACGCTATATCTAACTATCATATATATAACTATCACTTCTGCATTTATGTTACTTAAAATAACAAAATAAATATATTTGTGATGAATATTAGCACTGGGGTACAAATATTTATATAAAAATGAAAGTCCTTCACATAGCACATAAATCAAATGAAAGCTCTCTGGCTGTACAGTTAATTGTGTTGCCCTAATACCACATTTCGAAAGATTTTTAAAAGAATCACAAATTGAAATATGGTATATATATTTATGTTCCAATAACTGCTGCTGTGAGCCCCAAATCGCTCTGCTCTTACCTTAGGAAATCCTCAAAAGAATTTGCAATATTCTCTTGTCTGTGACTTGCTTTGCTGAATCTTATAATTTTATATCTTAGATGTCCAGAACAAAATATGCCATCCAGAATGAAAAGCATACAAAACAAATAATCAGAAAATATGTTTTCGACTATTGATGATACAATTATTAAAAAATTGTATCACCGCAAAAGATTGAGCTTCTAGTCCACTCAGAGGCTAAGATATTCAATGAAACAACAAGGGTGGTGCTTGAACTGAAAATTAGACTGAATGTCTACGGACGAGTGCTTCTGTGAGGACTAAAATGCATTATAGTGCCACCTACATTTCGATCTGTATATTGTGATGGAAGGGGATAGAGAAAACAAAGTATTTTTTCTAGTGCTTTCTGCCACATAGTGGAATAAAATGAGACTTTTCAAAGTGAGGCTGAGCGAACAGAACCAGAATTACAGTTTTTTGGGCGGTTCTCCAAAGAATTTGACCAACTATGTGCATTTTGTCCAAAGTATGTGTGAATGGTGAGATTTAAAAAATGTGTGTTTATGAATAAAGCGGAATTGCTGCCTTAAAATTATCATACTGAAACACAACACCATTTTAAGATCCATGGCAGGCAATGTAATTATTTCCACCCTAAAAAAAATAGTTCCACAATCTTTTGTCAAGAAGATGTGTTTGCCTGATCACTTGTCCTGCACTTTGTATGCAAGAGTGTACACATGCTTTGTGTGTATTTACTCACAAAAACATTACAGTATACCTGTTACAGTGTATTTAGCTCATAAACATTAAGCTTTTACATGCAGGCAGAGTTTCAAGGAATTCCATAACTTTCTGTGGAATTCACACCCACATGGACTGAATGTAGTGTGGCTAACTTATTACTAGTTGGAGCTTTAACTAAAATGGCCTTGTCACTGTTACACAATTTTACAGAGTAAGTTACAAGAACTGAAGTTGCTAACAAAGTAATACAATGTTGAAATACATTTTTAAAACAAAACTAATATATTTTTATTGATTGTGGTATCAGATTAATTCATCCAAAAAAAAAAAAAAAAATGGATCATCATTTATACAATTAAATGTTGTTACAAAGCTGTATGACTTTCTTCCGTGGAGTACAAAAAGAGACATTTGAAATGATGTACTGATTGTCCTTTTCTATGCAGTTACAATGAATGGTGACTAAAGTTTTGACACTTTGAAACGGATGGGAAAGTATCATAAATGTGGTCCATATGACTTGTTTGCTATATTCCCAAGCCATATGATAGCTATGTGTGAGAAACAGACTGATATGTAGTTGTTATTCCTTTATCGAATTCTTAACCCGAGATCCGCTGTTACTGAATGGAGGCAGTGAGTTGAATGGATAAGTCCGATTTGTGAAATAATCATTCAGACTGGATCAACCGATAGATTGGTAGATCAACCAGTGGTGCTTCTAGCTTGTATGGCGCCCTGGGCCATTCTGCACTTATTAATTTTAATTCAGACATTTGGAACAACACAAATTATCAAAACTTTTACACCTATATATTAAAATATATACAAAAATAAGACTCATATAAAAAGAAGTAACAAAGACAAATAAAAACAAATTGTAGTATATAAATAAAAATAAAAAAGAGAATCGAATTATTACACTATTACCCAATTGCTAACAAAAAACACACAAATAAAACTAAATTGCTCAAATCCTATATCACACAAAGACACAAATAGAATAACACACTTATAAAGAAGAGAACCTAATTTTTCCTAAACTGGGCACCTGATGGCTTAGACTTTTTCTTATCCATTTGTGTTGATTTGGCTCTCAAGCATCAATAATAACCACTGTCAACAAATCAAGACTAAACCAGTTCACCTTGGGGGTGTGCAGACTGTTTGGTTTTATATTATTCTTAAAGGGGTCATGACATGAGAAACCAAATTTGCCTTGATCTTTTGGTATATAAGAGGTCTTTGTATCATTAAAACGTCCTGCAAGTTTAATATTTTAAGACGTCCTCCCCATTCTAAACGAATCATTTATTTAATCAAGCTCAAAATACAGCTCGTTCTGGATTCATGGTTAGAAGTGACGTGACGGTTAGAAGTGACGTACCAGTGTTTGCATATGACCGCCTCCAGCACAAGATAACTACGCTTTAAGCGCCAAGACAACTACGCTCATTTCAGTATCGCCGTCGCCTCACAAGTGTTCAGTCGATGGACAGCGAGCTCTGACAGAGACTACTTGTGCACAGGAAAATTACGATGCCACACAGATGTGCTGTTCCTGGCTGTGGTCAAACAAAACCTCTGAATAAGCTGCCGAAAGATCCAGACGTCAGGGAAAAATGGATGCAGTTTATTTTTTGCGGACGTCCCAGTCACGGCAGTGTTAACTTAAGCGTTTGTTCTGTACATTTTAAGGATGACTGTTTTGAGAACAAATCTCAATATGATGCTGGCTTTGCCAGAAAACTGTTGCTCAAAGATAAGTCCGTGCCGACTATTCTGGGAACAACGACGACGCAAACTGTAAGTAACCTATTTTAAACTTTAAACTACTTTTTAAAGCGCAATTTCATTCATTATGAATAATCACAGTGTTTTTACTTGGTTTACTTGCATATTGTTCTGGCTGGGGGCGTCAATAATTGATACATAGGCACTGACGTTAGCCAATCATAACAGTGGGCGTTAACACTGAAGTCTTAAATGGAAAACGCCCCCAAAACAGACTGTTTGAATCAGAGGATGAGAAACAGGGTGGGAAAAGGTCATAAATAACTAGATTTTAAAAGTTTTTCTTAAAAAAATATATATTAATACTATAATTGCACCTAAGGGAACATAATAATACAATAAAAAAACCCATGTCATGACCCCTTTAACGATTTCACACAAACCACAAACAAATTCAACAATATGTCTGTGAAACTATATATTCACAATATTATGAATGAATTTTATTTTGTAACGTTTTGTAGTGTGACTTATTTTCATAAGTACAGTACAAAGTTAGAGGTGCACTATTTGATAGATTCCCCACTACCCCCTACCTCAGGTGAACTCTAATGAATGGGCCAAGGAGAGCAAGGGTGGATGTCAAGATGTTTATTACACAAAGCAATAGTAACATAGTCCACAAGTCGTATGGACTACTTTATGATATTTTCATGGTACATTTGCTTCCTTTTTTAAGCTTGAAATCTATAATCCCGACTCATTGTAACTGCATGGAAAAGAGCAACAAGTACATTATTAAAACATGTTTTTTGTGTTCCATGGAATAAAGAGAGTCAAAGAGGTTTGGAATGACATGAGAATATTATTTAATATTTTTCATTTTGAGTGAAGTAATCCTTTTAGTATTTTTAAATGCAAAATTGAGCATGTAGCCATTTGCATTGTATGAATATGTATAGTTCTGTTATCTGTGGAGACATTTTTTGCAGGTAGGTCTGGTTCCCCGTCTGTTGTTCACTTCGACGTTGTGTCGAATAAGCAACACTAGGGCTCCTAGTTTCGGTTCTTCGACACAACGTTTCGTTCCCTCCATCAGGGAATGGAGGTTACAATATTAACCTAAACGTTATTTCTTCTAATGTCTGTAAATCAAGTGCTTTTCAGGAGAAGGGTTACACAAAGGGCAGAAGTGAGGAAAACCTCTTCACTGGACTCTGGCCTGTATAAACTCGACTGCAAGCTGATGACCCTGGACAGTTTGATATTTATGTTTTACCCTGAAGCAGGGGCATTGGTTTGGAAGAGATAAGGGGTTTAGCCCCCAAAAGACCCCACCCCCCAATACATTTTGAAATACGTTAAAATGTGTAAAGAAAGATAGTATATACTAGTCAAGTCAAGTCAAGTCAAGTCAAATTTTATTTCTATAGCACATTTAAAAACAACAGAGCTGTGCCAAAGTGCTGTACAATATTACAATATGCAATTTAAAAGCATTGAAATAGACAAGGCAAAAGACAGGTTTATACATATAGCACCTGATATAATTCATTCAAAAGATTCATATGCAATCAATCAAGCAGTTTATTTAAAAGCACTAGAGAATAAATACGTTTTAAGAGCCGATTTAAAACTTGTTAGTGTCGGAGCAGACCTCACAGCGAAGGGCAGACTGTTCCAGTGCTTAGGAGCAGCGGCAGAGAAGGCCCGACCACCCTTGGTTTTGCAGCGAAAGCGTGGAACAGTTAAAAGAAGCTGACTACACGATCTAAGATTTCTTTGGGGAGTGTACATAGTCAGTAAATCACATATGTATGTTGGTGCAGCACCAGATAGCGCTGTGTACACCAAAACTGCAATTTTAAAATCAATTCTGAACTGAACTGGGAGCCAGTGTAAAATTTCTAAGACAGGAGAGATGTGATCTCTCTTTTTTGTACCAGTCAGAAGTCTCGCTGCAGCATTTTGAACAACTTGCAGACGAGTGATTGTAGATTGAGGCAGACCACAGTACAGGGAATTACAGTAGTCCAGTCGTGATGTAATGAAGGCATGGATTACAGTCTCTAAATCTTTTGGGGACAAGAACTGTTTTACTTTTGCAATAGATCTCAATTGAAAGAAACTACTACACCAAAAACCTTCAAAATTCTGCATTTATTGCATTTTGAAAAAACACAATTATGACACAATCACACAAGTAAAGAAAAGGTATGGTGCTAAACAGTTTTTTTCTCACTATGCCTGAAATACTAATTTTAACAGGAATACATGAACTTGAAACATTTTAGGATTTTGGTTAAACTTATTATTTATTGTACTGAATTAGTGCTGGGGAGCTACCAGTGAGCTACCTTCTGGACGCTGTCCCCACTGACCCTTGATCTGAATAAACAATGAAAACAAAAAAACTCTCTGATATAACTATAGCTTTATATTGGGGGGGGACACTTTTCTTTGAGAACTTGTTTAGCAATAATATTCTTATTGTTAGGCAGTTGCTTATTGATAAAGACCAGTTATGTTACCTTTCAGAATTTTTCTAAAAATTTAATTTTGAGGCCACATCAAAAGAGTTACAAATTGTCTTAAATGCCATTTAATTGGTATTACGATTTCCCCCAAATAATGTCAAAGTTCAAACTGTAGCTTAAATTTACCAGGTCACATTGTAAAATGTTCACAATTAAGCACAGAAGTCAGACATACGATCTCAATTTTGCTGAATTGTGGATAATACCTGGTTTTGAATGTAGGCCTATATTACCTCACCAGGTTTTTCAATACATGGCAGTTTCACCTACTGTCCGGAGCAGGTAGTGTCCAACATCTTGCTTTAAATGTGAGGATTTTAAAACCTGTTGATAATTATCATTTCTACAATGAACCGAATGAATGCGCAAGTGATAATCTACCATGATTATCTACGCACAAGTGATTATCTACCATGGCCATGGGCGTACTTCTACAGACGTACTTCTGGCCATGGGCGCCTGCAGGATTTAATCTGAGGGCACGCACAGAAATCTGCCTAATAAACCTTATATCTAGGGGGGTCCGAGGGCATGCTCCCCCGGGAGATATCTTTTTTGTTTGCAAAAAACTACACCAAAACATTCAGTTCTGATGACTTTGAGATAAGCATTTGTTTTATTTTCTTAAGTATGAGTAGCATTCATGTAACTATTAGCTAAAGCATTTCTTCCAGTAACCATTAAAACACGTGTTTTCACGCTAAAAAAGCAAAACGCACCACAACAAATATAGCAGAACGCAAGTATCTCGAAACGTGTTTTTATCAGTTGAATAAGTTTTTTTTTAACTTGACACAGTGTCTAAAAATAAATTGCTCCCGTGAGATTTAATAAAAACACAGTGAAACGTGACTCTGTAGTCAAAAGACATCTATCTAGCGAATATTTACATGGAAAACGATTGAAAACGGTGCGAGTGGACATAAAACATGTTCAGTTTGAACAACCCCTTGTTCACACAGCACTAGCTGAAGTTTCTCAAAGTTACCTCTCAAAATCTTAGAAATAGCTGTTTCTTGCAGTCTTTCTGACATTTTTTCCAGGAAAAAGTTGGCTAAAGCAAACTATTCTTCCATTGTATTTAGACAGCTCCAGGCCTATTGTAGCTGAAAAGGCAAGGGCTCAAGTGCCAAGAACTGTCCAGAATGTGCCTGTGGCACAATTGTGAAGGTGGAGTGTGGGATTAATCTTATCATTCTGTGTTTCAATCAAACACGGAGACAAATACCTGCTATTTTTTATTATCTACAGTAATTTATCTCCCTTAGTTTGTGCAGACGGCTGGTCACGCAAACTTTTATTTACACTGAAAAAATTAACACAAGGTGAATATTTTTTATTTCTATTACTCAATTGGTATTTAGAGTAAAATTGTGTTTTAGCTTGTTTTCTTGTTCATCCATATTAGCTGTATTTTTTAAAAAAAATGTATATTGTAAGGTATAGGCTTAATTGTATACATATTGGTGATACAAAAGTAAAGATGATAAACTTATAATAATAATAATAATTACTAAATAAAATAAAGGGCATACAATTTGGCTGGTTTACCATAAACGTTGGGTTTAGAGTTTAAACAACTTTATTCTGGACTACTCACTTTCTGTAAATCTATAATCACTTTACTCGTATACAAAGTAAAAGGTTTATAACTGGCTCGAAAATCTGACCACGTTCCCTAATATGAAATAAAACAAAATGCAAAGAAGAACGTTCCAATCCCTTCCCAGTTCCCTCAGTTAATAATTTGTTTAGTCAGTTATCAAAGTATGGAAGTTTCAACTTATGACCCGTGTATTCAAGTGTAACAAATGGGGTTTCGTTGCTTAGTAACATAGGAAATCTAGTCAGGTGTTTGTCGCGTAAATCCTCCTGTAAACTTTAGCTCCGCCCACATGCACTTCCCCAATCCGACTGAACTGTATTTGTGTTTATTACAGACATTTCATTTCCCATTCATCATTTCACAAGCATGGATATCGTGGAAGCCCTGGAGTTTTTAAAATGATAGCTTTGTTTTGAGGTATGTATGAGCCTGTAAACGTGTGTTTGTGGGGTTTCAAGGTGGCGGATATGCAGTGTAGAGAACTGGTGCAGACTGGTTGACTCTGCTGCTGTGCGCTCGGCGCTGACTGTACCATAATAATGAGAGGAGCGGGGACCCTCACATGTGTATAAAGCTCTCTCTGGTAAATGATTCGTAAATTGCCCTTTCGCACCGCCACTTTTCCGCTTAAACACAACAGTTTCATCAGCCCTCCTATGATTTCCTGCGTTTGAGTGGCGTTAATCTGCACAGAGCCACGAAGTCATGACAAGACACCGGATTGCGTCTTTAGAGAATATTCCAGTACGGTCCTGCAAACTGCGTTCTGCTCGTAGGTTATGCGTTACATGGGCGTAAAACCGTGTAGTTTATATATTGTGATCCTAACGCTTTACGTGTCGGAACAAAATGACGTCTACCACGCTAGTGGTTTGCAGAGATGTCTCCCAACAGTGTTCTCTGTACTGCAAGGGCAACTGGACGATATTTATTCAGTTTCTCAGGAATTAATGTAGCGCATGGCGGAATTTCTCAAATGTCAGTACAGATGATGTTGATATGAGAAAGTAAGTATTTACGTTATGTCGCGCAGACATTTCTGATATAGGATATTGCATATAATTGAGTATTGTTTAAATTGTTTTAAGTTCAGAGCAGTTTAAGCAAGATGGCTTTAGCACTTTCTGAAAGAGACACAAGGTTGACTGTACATACAGTTGCACATTTTGTAATATAACAAATTGCATGGGTCCTAGTTGGTATGGAGGACTAAGAGTGCCACTTAAAAATAAAATGAAGATATAAATTATCAATGTATAAATCCAAATATAAAAATGCTAATAAATAAGTCACTTTTTAAATGGACAGATTTAGTCATAATTAATTAATGTTTTAAATTGTAGTTAAATATGTAGTTACATATAACAATAAAATAATTAATTAATAATATTTTTTTTAATTGACATAAAAAGAGATATATTAAAACTGTGATATTTCCAATTTACACTTATATTAGGCTGCATAATACTCTGTTTAATATAAAAAAAATTTACTCTGTTGACCATGGCTATTCCAAAAATATGTATCCAGCAGGACTAAGGTTGTGCGCGACACTTGTGCTGTCAAGTGTTTTTGTGTCATAATGTGAATTAATGCAGTTGTATATTTTGGTTTAGATTTACCAGTTTCTTTTTCAAGTTATGTCATGTTAACACGCATTTATGGATGTGGGATTGCCACACTTATTTGTTTTTTTGTTTAGATTTTTTCCACTTGACTGAGCAGGTATTGCAATGAACAGATGTTCAACAGTTCCCACATCATGCATTCAGTCCTGCTTTGGCTCTGCTAATATTTAACCTACTCATTTAGATTTTAAAAGAAGCACATCTGTATACACCGATCAGCCGCAGCACTAAAACCACCTGCCTAATATTGTGTAGATCCCCATCCTACAACAAAACAGTGCCAACCTGCAATTATCAGTTATCTGAGTTACTGTAGACTTTGTCAGCTCGAACCAGTCTGGCCATTCTCTGTTGATCAACAAGGTGTTTCTGTCCACAGAACTACTGCTCACTGAATGTTTTAATTTGTTTTTGGCACCATACATCCTACATCCTAGAGACTGTTGTGCATGAAATTCCCAGGAGATCAGCAGTTACAGAAATACTCAAACCAGCCCATCTGGCATCAACAATCATCCATGCAATTATCTAAACAGCCAATCATGTAGTAGCAGTGCATAATATCATTCAGATATGGGTCAGGAGCTTCAGTTAATGTTCACATCAGAATGGCGAAAAAATTTGATCTCATTGATTTGGACCATGGCATGATTGTTGGTGCCTGATTGGCTGGTTTGAGTATTTCTCATAAGTGCTGATCTCCTGGGATTTTCAGTTCTGTGGACGGAAATGCCTTGTTGATCAACAGAGAATGGCCAGACTGGTTCAGACTGACAAAGTCTACAGTAACTCAGATAACCATTCTGTACAATTGTGGTGAGAAGAATAGCTTCTCAGGATGCTATTCTGAGATGCAGGTTGGTGCTGTTTCGGTGGCACGAGAGAGACCTATACAATATTAGGCAGGTCATTTTAATGTTGTGGCTGTATGTGATATTACAATTAACTTAAGGATGTCCTGGCAAAATATGTAAAATCTTTGCATATAAGAGTGCCACTGGGACACATATGGTTACCCCTGAAAAAATTTGCAGGATAACATGAAGAGGCCCAGAAAATGGGAATAACAGCTGCAACCATGACCTAGTTATGGGGTAAAAGCTCAGACTGAGGTTAAATGAGGCTAGCTCTTATAGTAATTGTGTTTTCTGTGGGTAAGGTTTGTCTTAACCAAGTGAGGTTCTGAAACTGAGACTGCTCATCACCATGCTGGAGAAACATTAGTGAAATACTGTAATTGCTTATGCAAACTTGATTTATGATCCTGAATCCTAGCTATCATTTCAACCCCCTAATCCACCGGTCACCAAATAACATACCACGGTCCAGGTCCGGACCTCGGCTTGATTCCATTCGGACTGTCATTTGCTGCCCCGTCTCACCGTTTCTATACTTCAAGTGATCATCGCGACAAAACAATGGAGCTGTGTACAGCATAAGTGTTCTGGCACAGATAGCACTGATCTTTCAGCACTGAATCCTCAAATACTTTTCTCTTTTACTGAACACGCTTCATTTATACCCTTATCGCACACTATGTGCAGAGTTGCAGATGCGGTTATTTTAATGACAGTAGACCATAGCAGAGAAATTCAGTGAGCAGCAATATAGATGGATCCTGGCATCTTGTGTAAAACACACTGCAGAAAACGGCAATGAATCGAGATGAATTAGACTTCATGTGTCTGAAATGAATACAAACGTTCAGCTAACCCAGGTTTGTGACAGGACAATGTGCTTCCAGAATGCCTTTAAACTATGAAGTTTTTTAACATTGTGCCATGTATACTTGGACTGACAGATGAAGGAAGAAGCTCTTCTATGCAAAAATAACACAATTTAATACTAAAAATTAAAAATTTCTGTGTCTAGAAATGATAAAAAATTGCATAACATAAAAAAAAGTAAACAAGTGAGCCTGTGGCAGACCTACTAAGTGTAATGAAGACTCAGGTTGGTTGGGATCCATATGCGGCTTTATTGAAACAGCAAAACTCAGGTCGTACAGGCAAGGTCGTGGGCAGGCAAACAGAGTGTAGTAGAGAGACAGGGGCGAAACGAGAACAGGCTAGAGATCGGGGCAGGCAGCAAACAGTTGAGGTAGTTTATCAGGCTAGAGTAACTGGGTAGGAAGCTAACAAACGTGGTCAGGGAAACGCTAGGTCGGTACACGGATAAACTAGAGTGGTTTCAAAACTTGCTTGGAAATGTCGCCGGGGCTAAACAAGACTTCGCAAAGAAGGAACAAACAGACACGGTTAAATAGGGTGAGGTAACGAGAAACAGCTGGGCGAGTAATCAGACCTAGATGTGTGGGCTAGTGGGAAATGTAGTCTACGAGATCAGTACTCGGGTGAATGCGATCTCCGGAAGCTCGAGGAGGAGGCGCCTTCACCGGTGTTCATGACACTGAGATTATTTGAAGAGGCTGTTAATACATTTCAAAATAAATTTAAGTATTCAAACAAGTTCTCTTCAAAAATACCATTTACTATAAGTGAAAACAGAAGCATACTCTTTCCACCCCCCATTTATACTCTTTGCTTATTTTTATATTAAGTAACTATATTGCAGACTTGTGAATAAAGACCTTCATACACATGTGTAGAGAGGCCTCCATGTATGCACAGTGCATTAAGACACAAGAACACACATCAACAAACTCGCACGCACAGCTTTGAACTTGCCTGTGTGTGGGATGTTCAATGATAAGAGTGGAGGAAATGGACATATGCTTGTTAGGTCTGAAATAAGGCTGAAACGATTAGTCAACGTTATCGACAATGACAAAAAATTGCCAACAAAAATGTTCATTGTCGAGTAGTCGTTTGATGTCATTAAAACGTATATGAGATCACATTAAACTGTAATGATGATGATGCATGAGAGCAGCACTGCAGCTCGCCCCTGACTGAGGAGAGGAAGAATTACACAGCTCACAGTCCAGATGTACTGTAAACTTTAAGGTGATGTAGATCACAAAGTATGAGGGAATTATAATGCAAAAATACAAAATAATACAGAAGCACTCTTGTTGTGGAATAAGTGGAGCTGGAGCTGCCACTCCGCTTAAGCAAAACTTGTGTGTCGAGCGTCTTTAAAGGAAACACCCCGGTGTTACATCTTTAATGCAGTTATATGTAATACATTATTACTTTAATAAAGTGAAAATAATATGGAAGCAGGTAATGTAAATTACTACAAACTCAGAAACTGGCATTTCTCTGTGCGGTCAGCGTCTCTTCTATGAGTTGCGCGAATGTCCTGATCTAAGGGGGAGAGATTGAAACTGCATCCAGCTGAAGCACACTCATCCCTCGAGCATGTGCACTCAATGCAGCTAGATTATAACATGATGGCTTACGACGTATTGAATCATAATATATGTGTCACTGTGCATTTGACCGGGAAGAAAATTGACAATATGCAGCTTTATTAGTAAGAGAGTTTTTTTTTTCTCATTCATAAAAAAACAACATTCATTAGTATATAGTATATTTTGTCTTTACTGCACTCGCAGAAGTATATCCAAGTGCATAACATTTTAGCAAATTTTCAGCGGCTCATTTTAGCTTATCGTGGCCCATTCGGCACGTTTCGCGGCCGACCCACTGGCCCTCTCGGTTCTCCCTATGGCCAGTCCACCCCTGATCGGCCTCAAAGCGCATCGGCCCACCGGGAAAATAACCGGTATGCCAGATAACCAGTCCAGCCCTGCTTACATGCTAAATACACTTATATTTAAGATACATTCTCTTAGAGCAAGTCTAAATATCGTATATGTTGCTTAAGTAAATGTATCTTGTTTTAAGGATTTTTTTAATTTGTTATGTAAAACAAGACAAAAACACTTGATAACAATAGGATTTTTGTTCAGTGAATGCCATTTAGAGGTATTTTTAAAAGATGATTTTGTCCTCTTTATTGTTAGTAAGCACATTTAATACAACCTTTTAAGTTGGGCACAAGCTGAATAATCGGTTTAGAGCAAATCGTTAATAATCGCAGAATAGTCGAATAATCGCTCTAATAATTGTTTGATTAATCGTTAGTTGCAGCCCTAGTCTGAAACAGTGATTACCCTTGTAATAAAGCTCGACTATTGCCAGGAGTTTTTTGTTCCATTGTACTTAAGTATGTGTGTGTCCCTGCTGTCTCTGAATGATAGTAGATGTTGTCCTGGGCCCCCTAAATGTTAGCGATAGCCCTGGTGAAGGCTATACAATGTAGACGTTGCTCCATAATGTAGGTGATAGAGAAAGCAGAGAGAATAGAAAATATGAATACAGAAAAAGTTAGCTTTATTTTAAAATTTGTAATTTTGTTTGATGTTGCAGTGGAACAGGATATTGTAGAGACTCTTCTAACTATTTGTAAACAGCTTGCATAGCTCCACAGCTCATAAAGCTACAGTTTATGTGTGTGTGATCATCAAATGTATCTCCCAGCTGTTGGTCTTGGGAACCAATGGCTAGCAAACAATGTTGGGTAAACTGTGGGAAAAGACATTAGGTCAGACTCGTTCTGAAGTCTTGTTATAAAGGAGCCCTGATTTGCCTTTTATAAGGTGACATAAAGCATAGTCTAGCTGGTAGCTGTATTCTCCATTTCTACTTAGTTTGATAGACCTATATTAATTTTCATTTCAAGGAATGATTGGTCTTTTTTCACATTGAAGTAGCATCAAAGACGTGATGAGTTCAACAGAAGTTTAGTCTTTTAAATTGACAGATCACCATGTTGGAATATACAGGCAGAATTAGTTTTTTTACGGTGACCTCACTGTGTATCTTTATCTTCACTGTCATATGAGATAATGCATCTATACATTAATTCTAATATGAATTATTTTTGTGTCTTTTATGAAATCATGAGTACTTTTCTAACCTCATCGCAACACACTAGTAATTGTTGTTTATTAAATAAGATATTGTGAAATTGCTCTAAATTACAGACCAATTAATGCAGAGAACAAGCGATGGTCAAGTCTGCTGCAGTTACAGCTCTTGACTGATGATGACACTGTAAAGATTTTTATCAGTTACATATATTGTATATTCTTTTGCATTTGTATGTATTGTCAAAAATACAACATTCTGTGTTTTAAACTGAAACATTAACTGTACCTTATCCTTCTTAGGTTCTCTCTTCTTCCTTACAGTTGAAATGTTAACATCAAAGTGAGTGTAATTCTTGAAAGTAAAATCTGTAGGACAGGCAGCACAAAAGAACAAAGTGCTTGTGACTTAAAAAGGTTGGTGTGATGAATGGAAGGAATGTTATTGTCATGGGCAAAGCTCTGTAAAGGGATTTAGATGGGCAAGGAGGAGGAAAGAACCAGCTTGATGATAGTTTTAAGGATAAACTTAAACAAAAGACACAAACACACACATGACGGTCAGCTGCCGTAAACAATCTCTCTCTCTCTTGCACCACCATCGGCCTTTATCCCTCTCGGAGGCTTGATTAGCCTGATAAGGGACCGGGTGTGTAGAATCACCAGGCCGGGGAGCCCCCGGCATGACGTACACCCCCCCCCTTCAAAGGGGAGGGGTGTGCCTTCCGCTCCGTCTGCCGGCAGGTCATCCCCTTCTACCTGGATGAGGGACTGGACAAGGGGAGGGAAAAATAAATAATTAAAACTGGGGGGGTACTTCCTGTAACAGTGTAGTACCCCCCCAAAAAAACACTGTAAAATTTAAAAGAGAGGGAAAAGGCCGACGCAGAGCGAAAGTGAGAGAGAGAGAGAGAGGAGGGAGAGATGAAAACACAAACAAAAACTTACTCGCCAGTTCTCCGATATGCCGTAGCTTGGTCCTCGGCCACTCCTCCACCCTCTAACGGACGACAGCCTTGCCTCCCCGGGCAGATCAGAGGCAGTCCTCCAGCCCCTGGCGGACAGAACGCCCCACTGCGTTCACAGGGAACAGAAGGGGTCTCCCCCGCCCCTGGATGCGGTTCTTCCACTCCAAGCAGTTGGCAGCAAGCCCCTTCTCCCCTCACGGTCAGCGACCGTTCCTCCGCTTCCAGGCGGCCAGGCTCCTCCGTCCCCTGGCAGACGGCGCTCCATTGGGGTGGATGGTAGTGCGAGAACTCTACTATGGCGTATCCCTCCTCCTTCCCGTGTCTTCGGCACCAGTGTAAAGGGATTTAGACGGGCAAGGAGGAGGCGAGAACCGGCTTGACGATATAAATAATAGTTTTAATGATACATTTAAACAAAAACACAAACACACACATGACGGTCAGCTGCTGTAAATGATTTCTCTCTCTCTCTTGCACCACCATCCACAGTCGGCCTTTATCCCTCTCGGAGGCTTGATTAGCCTGATAAGGGACCGGGTGTGTAGAATCACGACCCGTCCCTACCCTCCGCCCTGTCACAAGCTCATCTAGCCTTTTTTAGAGGAATATAGACTGTGAATGCCACATTTTTGTCCCCTTATAACCACAGTTATCTTCCACATGGTAGAAATCTTAAAGGAAATCTCGAAGGTATTAGGCTAAGTAATACCACAAGCATTGCCTCAAGGAGATAACTCAATCATTCAGCAATAATCAAAACTGATCATATAATCATACTGACACAAATGTTGCACTTCTCATTCATAAAAATGCACTTTTGATTAATATAAATAACAGCTTTATTGGATAAGTGAAATACAAGTTAATTAATCATCATGACAATCGTCAATTGTTCATTGACAGTGAGAAGGTCATTCACTTATGGCAATTGGATGTTTATGAGTAAGTCTTAGCAATGTGAAAGAAGAGCTGCACACATCAATATCACCTCTGGAATATGCCTGAATATTAAAGTAAAGCCTTGCAACTTGATATTAAAGACAACATTGTCTTTGGCCAAGTTCACCACTGTAGCACTATTGTCTTCATGCAGTTTAGTGTAGACCCACTAAGGCTGATTATCTAATAAGGCAGTCTAATGCAGTGCTTTAGTGCCTAACCACTGATCAAGCAAATTGATGCAGGGCAGAGACACTAGGATGCCTCTCAAGAAATAGGAGATATTTCTTTTATCTTTAGTGGTGTATTAGACCACTCCTTACAGCTGTACATAATTTTTTCATGTAATGTGTGAGAGAAATGTTTTTGTGTCAAACCTTTGTTTGACATGGGGGCAACTGATCATGATTTGTTTGTTAGCATGAAGAAACTTAACACAAAATGTATTTTATTTTACTAAATAAATACTAAATACTTGTTTTATGCTTCAATATAGGAATGTTTACCCTCACAGAAGTTGCCTCTCTAAATGACATCCAGCCAACTTATCGGATACTGAAACCATGGTGGGACGTCTTTATGGATTACCTGGGTGTGGTAATGCTTATGCTCGCCATATTTGCCGGAACCATGCAGTTAACCAAAGATCAGGTGGTTTGCCTTCCTGTTCTGGAATCGTGGGAAGACGCGAACTCCGTGCCCACAGTAAGGCAGCCAGAGAAAGATTTTGGCTCAGGGATGGGAGGAGGCCATGTTACATTGTCAGCTGCCCCTTTGGCAAGTAAAGAACAATCCGACAATGTTGTTCACCAAATACACTTCCCACAACAGTCTGCTGCAAGGCATCCTGAGCCTACAGGTCTACGAACAAACCTGGATTTTCAGCAGTATGTCTTTGTTAATCAGATGTGCTACCATGTTGCCCTCCCATGGTATTCAAAGTACTTTCCATATCTCGCTCTCATTCACACCATTGTGCTCATGGTAAGCAGTAACTTTTGGTTCAAGTATCCAAAGACCAGTTCTAAAATTGAACATTTTGTGTCTATTTTGGGTAAGTGTTTTGAGTCCCCTTGGACGACCAAGGCATTGTCTGAGACAGCCTGTGAAGACTCGGAAGAGAATAAGCAGCGATTGACAGGAGCCTCTACATTACCAAAGCATCTTTCCACCAGCAGTGAAGAGGGAAGCCCAAATCAGTCCACACCCATGCTTGCAAAATCTAGCATTAAGTTTTCTGCAGAGAAGCCAGTCATTGAAGTTCCAAGCATGACTATACTTGATAAAAAGGATGGAGAGCAAGCTAAAGCCCTTTTTGAGAAAGTGAGGAAGTTCCGTGCACATGTTGAGGACAGTGACTTGATCTACAAACTTTATGTTGCTCAAACTATAATAAAAACAGTCAAATTTATTCTGATCCTGTGTTACACAATGACATTTGTCACCTCCATTAATTTTGACCATGACTGTGAGCCAGATATTAAACATTTAACTGGATACACCAAATTTAAATGTACGCATAACATGGCTTTCATGTTGAAAAAGCTTCTTGTAAGCTACATAGTCCTCATATTTGTTTATGGCTTGGTTTGCATTTATACTCTTTTTTGGCTGTTTAGGCGGCCTCTTAAGGAGTACTCATTTGAGAAAGTTAGAGAGGAAAGCAGTTTTAGTGATATTCCAGATGTGAAGAATGACTTTGCTTTTCTACTTCACATGGTGGACCAGTATGACCAGTTGTACTCTAAACGTTTTGGCGTCTTTCTCTCAGAGGTAAGTGAGAATAAACTGCGGGAAATCAGCTTAAACCATGAGTGGACATTCGAGAAACTACGGCAACATGTGACTCGTAATGCACAGGATAAGCTTGAGCTGCATCTTTTCATGCTCTCAGGTGTGCCTGATGTAGTTTTTGACCTCACTGATTTAGAGGTCCTGAAACTAGAGCTCATTCCAGAGGCTCGCATTACAGCAAAAATTTCCCAGATGGTCAACCTCCATGAGTTGCACTTTTACCACTGCCCAGCCAAAGTCGAACAGACTGCATTCAGTTTCCTCCGCGATCACCTCCGGTGCCTTCACGTCAAGTTTACAGACGTAGCAGAGATTCCCACTTGGGTTTATATGCTGAAGAACTTGAGAGAGCTCTACTTGGTGGGAAACTTGAACTCCGAGAATAACAAAATGATTGGATTGGAATCCCTCAGGGATCTGAGGCATCTAAAGAGTCTACATCTCAAGAGCAACCTTACCAAGATCCCGACAAACATAACAGACTTATCACCCCATCTGATCAAACTTGTGGTGCACAATGATGGTACTAAACTTGTGGTATTAAATAGCTTGAAAAAGATGATGAACCTTGCTGAGCTTGAGCTCCATAATTGTGAACTGGAGAGGATACCGCATGCAATTTTTAGTTTGACCAATTTACAGGAGTTGGACTTGAAATCGAACCATATTCGTACCATCGAAGAGGTCATCAGCTTCCAGCATCTCAAACGGCTTAACTGCCTAAAACTATGGCACAATAAAATTATCTCCATTCCATTGTCCATAAGTCATGTCAAAAACATAGAGTTCCTCTATCTGTCCCATAACAAACTAGAGACATTGCCTACTACTCTGTTTAATCTTCTTAAATTGAGATACCTGGATGTCAGTCATAACTCCATTGTAGTGATTCCCCCAGAGGTGGGTTTTCTTCAGAATCTACAGCACTTTGCCATCACAGGAAATAAAGTTGAAGTGGTTCCCAAGCAGCTTTTCAAATGCACAAAGTTGCGCACCTTGTCCCTTGGGCACAACTGCATTTCTTTGCTGCCAGAGAAAATTGGCCAGTTGTTGCAGCTGACTCATCTTGAACTGAAGGGGAACTGCATGGATCGCCTTCCGGCACAGCTTGGGCAGTGTCGAAATTTGCGTCGAAACGGTCTCATTGTGGAGGACCACCTGTATGATTCACTGCCCCTAGAGGTCAAAGAGAGCATCAGTCAAGAAACCAATGCAACCTTTGCTAACGGAGTGTGATTGTGGATAGAAAAAAATGGTATAAACCTACCCTACATTGAACATTCAGTAATGATCAGTACGTTTCCCAAGTAGAACTGGAAAAAGTATTTTTAAAAAGAACTTTTGAAGGCTTTGTCTATATAAAAGAATACTATCCTGAACTGCAGGCATGAATGAATGTAAAGAAAGATAATAGTATGAAAAACATTTGTTATTTCTCTCTTAACAGGCCAAAACAAACCCATTTGTGGGCTGCAACTCTGCTTAGTTCATTGAAGAAAAAGAACATGAAGGATATTTCAGAATTGTTCACATTTTCAGAGCCTTATGCCCATCTGCATATTTATTTTGTTTGGTTTTTTTTGGTCGTTTTCCATGTTACAGTGTAGATATAAAGCAAGTAGTCCCTAATACAACACTGACGTTTTACAGTTACTTTGTTTCTAATAGCATTTCAATAAAGGTTTTCACCATGTTATTCGCATAGTCTAATCACAATGTGCATTTTGGTGCAGTTAACAATTGTGTTTATTGTTTGGGAGAACCCAGAACAATTTATAATTATTAACGTTCTACGTTTTGCCAATTTGCGCGTGAATTGACAAAACGTTTTGCCAATTTCCTGGTTGAATTAACAGCAGAGGAGCTACAACAAGGTTAGGTCTAGGTGTTGGTTTAGGGTAAGGATGCCTGTTTTGTTTACCTCTAAATTGCGGTTAGGAATCTTTTGTTTAGGTTAAGGTTAAAGTTTTAGGTTAGGGAGGTACGTTTTAAGAATTAAAACCTCCATCTAACATTCACCTTAAAAACCTTGTCTGATTATGACAACATTTCACTTGCTTTTGGTGACCCTCGCTGGACATTTCACTGGGAAACTGCAGCAAAATGTGCAATGAAGCATTTAAATTCATTTAGCAAAAATGTTGCTGTGGTCATGTAATTGTCATGAGATCAGGCTGGGTATGTTCCATCCTACTGTAATGAGAATTTCTCAGCCTGTTTCTATTGATCCAACCATCTTTAACTTAATAACAATGCTTTAAATGAAACATGTACTTGTGGTTTTTTCTGCAACATCTAAATTGGATTTGACAATGGACATACTAAAGGTAATGATGTGCACTACAAGTCTTGGGAATAAAATAGCCTTTTCCTGTTAACTGCATCTTTTCATGTGGGTTATAGAAGTAACGCACAAGCTATGTTGAACTCATTTGACTTGTGCATGTTTTGTATATAATACAATATTATGATGCGGCAGGCCTGTAATATGTACAGTATACACTCCATGTATGTTGCTGCTCACAACACTGCAACAGACTTGTATAGTAACTTGCCCTGATATATGTATTTATATATTCTAATGTCATATCTTAGTCTGTAAATGTGTATGACTACCATCTGCTTAACTGTTAACCGTTACTGGCTAGTAAAATTAATTGTGATAGCAATTGTATGAATCATTATTTTAAGTTACCTTGCAATTGACATGCATTGTGCATGCTCAAGCAGTCAGTTTTGAGGCAGCTGCACAAAAAAGTGATTTACCAGATGTTAGGGATTAATATTTTCTCAAATTGGTACTAAGTGTTAAATAACCTACCTTAGACCTTGCTATTTTTGTTTGTTTGTTTCACTTTTCATAATTTCTTTCCTTTATAGACAGGAAATTTGAGACCATACATTATTGGTTAAAATCATGCTACTGTTTGGTTATTTCGTTAAAAACATCTTGCTGATTTTAAACTTTTTGGAGCTTTTGCAGTACAGAAACAGTTGAGCTTTGAATACATGTTATCCTAACTTTACTGCACTTTTGATTGCAGGGTTATTGTTCATTTAATGTTTTGGATAATGTCTGTTGCATTTTTTATTTTTTTATTTATTTTATTGAAAATCAATAACATTTCAAGAGAAACCAAGATGAGGAGACAGACCTCACATTTTAAAGTTTTTTTTTTTTCCCCCAACCAACATTTCACAGAAGAGTTGTCTAGCCATATTTTATTTTATTTATTTTTGTATTATTACTCTAACTATGCTGTGTTATATTTGTCCCTCTGAATTGCTGCAGGGTCTGATCTGTAATTGGTATCGTGACCCCTCAAGAATCTTGTTGATGTCTTGTCAGATGAGGCTTGAAATCCATTCATGTTTCATTTGTAACTGAGAATAATCATAATGCGTTATTGCTTAATTTCACAAATAGTACAAAGGTTTATCTAAACGTGAGTGTTAATTTGTTTTGAGCGATCTTAAATGTGTTTCATATGAAGGCTTTGTTTTTACTGTTGCAATGTTAAAATGGTTATCTTTCAAGAAATATATATATTTTTTTTAATGAAAATTACTTTCAATACATGTACAGTTTGAATAATTTATGTTCTGTTTCTACAGCCTGTTGATAGTTTAATAACCTAATTTTAATTGAATCCACTATAAAATATACATTGTTTTAAAAGTGTGATTTCAGGTGCACAAAACACTTTCTGGTCATTTCAACTGATTATGTATCTGCAGAACAGTGGCATTTTTTAGCAAGGTACTTTTAAGGTATATAGCTCTTCAGCCTTGAATGTAGCCTAATGCATCCTCGATGTCTAGCCTTCCCTTTTCTGATGGAAAGGAGAATGAAATTAGCTTGCATTGCTCCTAAAAACATTGTTGTTATGTTTTTGAAGGATGTTAAAAATTTGAAAATAAAATACATTGATTTCTCTGCTGTTGTAAAATGCCATTTACATTTTATTTGCTGGCTCTCTATACTAGAAAAAAAACACAAAAAAAACAGTTTACAAAGTTTTTTTTTTTTTCTCCAAATGCCTGCATTTAAATTAGGAACATATCTAAAATACATTGTGGATTAGTCCTTAAAAACAACTGTGTGATCCACAGTATCAAACTATACAGAAATATGTACACTTTATTAATAATAATAATAACAATAATAAACAGAATATACTGTATAAGACTGAAAACTGGGGGTATTAGTGTGATAAGTATTATTTATTTTAACATTTGTAGTATTTTAAAGATTCATATATTGCAAAATTAGCTGCAAAAATAAAATACATCTTGTGGAGCACTTGCTTCTGTTCACACATGACAATAAAATACTGAGAACAAGCTGGTCCTGAATAAATTATTTAATTATTTATTTTATACAATAACATTTTTACTCTGGACTTGTGCATTGCAGGATTTAAATGTATCCATGTGGCTCGAGTGTTTTGTCTATGTTCACCAAAATTTGTTCAGATCCATTTAATGATTCAGTGACTATTTCTGGTGATGCCAGAAGGTGGTAACAAATGAGTGTCTTGTGTGAAATTAGTTAAGTCACTGAATGAAATACCAAAATAACATTTCAATCCTTTAAAATTTGAATGTCTACAGACCTACAAGCAGATTTTAGTACAGGTTTTAAGCATTATAAGAACAAAGAAAATCTTTAATTTTCTTTCAGTTTGTGAGCAGTTGAGCATGACTTTTATCAAAAGACAACAATAATAGTCTTATATTATTATGAGTTTCAATAATGTCAGTATGTTTGGATATATAAATAAACGTGTCTACATATCTATTGACTTTAGTAAAATGCATACGTATTTCTAAGATCACAGAAGATTTATTTTTTTTCCTATAGTTTGTCGACTGCACATCAACATAGAGGTTAAAAAAACAGAAGCTGATATTATAAATAGCTTTACATATTTACCACAGATCTACTTAAATTGGCAAAAAACAACCGACCAAACCATTACCTCAGAAACATAATGTAAAAAGTATAACTTAATGAAGACTCTGGCGCTGTTATAAAATCCACTTGCAATGTGTGATTAAAGGAAGGATTGTCCTTTGTTTTGTTTTTTGTTTTTCTTTGCACTGTAATGGCAGCCAGCTGGTACATCTGTGCAGTGTATGAGTGCACTAGTGAAATGTCCGCCTCCCAAGTTGAAATGCTGTTTCGAATCCCGCTCAGAGCGACTTTAAAGGGTAACTAAACCCCTGCTCAGAGTCTGACTCCACCCACTAGCAATATTTGAAAAATGCTCGAAAAGTGGGCAGACCCCAGCGGGGATAGAGGGGACGAACTGAGGGCGGGGCTGAGCGGGGGTGGGGCGTGCACCTGAGACCCGTAGTGACAGATTAATTGACAGCTGCTGTCAGACTCTAAAATGGAGAGTGACTGGAGTGACGCAAGTAGCTTTGCCACGGAGCAGTCTTTTGAAGTCGAGGACCTTTCTCCCCCACCTTCACCTGAAGTGGAGGAGGGTGAATTGTCTGTGGACACAGGGCCGGAGCCATATCAATTCGAGCCGCTGGCTCAAACTGCGGTTTTAACTCCCTGTTGAGCATCCGAGTGCACATTCACCTTCACTCGCATGCAGGAAAAACAAACGAAACGCTGTTCAGTGATGTTTATCCTTTTAGCAGGATTTTTATTTCGCAAGCTTCACTTGAACATAACCTCAGTTAGCTGTTCTCTCAACTTAGAAGAATGTGACGTAAAGCGTAACGTCATCATGTACAAAACGTATATCTCCAAATAAAACTATACAGGTAGTCAATACCGTAATACAATGTATAAGGGTGCAATACGCTTAACACTCCCGCGATCGCTAACGCGCTTGTCGACCCCAGAGGATTAACTTTAGCCTAACCATAAATTGTGATTCAAATATATATGATCACTCACCTCAAGACGCCGCTGAGGTGGTGGAGTCCATGCAGGAGGAGCAGCGTTTGGCACTGCGTCGCTTTTCAGCGCGAGCTGTTTGGAGAAGCCCATTTCCACCTCCATTGCGTTGGAGAAGCAATCCCGCGTAAAATGCAGTTTGCACACTCCTACAGCTCTAGGCGGGAACTCGTGGTCTTCCAGAACAAGGACGTGCAACCCCTGGCTCTAATTTCCAAGTCTATATGGAAAGCAATACAGTCCAGCAGTGCTGTTGCAACCAGCAACATTACACCTACGTACCATCCTGACCACTGTACTAAATACAGATAATCTACGCTAACTTGAAGCTATCCTAACTGACGCAATACTATGCTACTAACTAACTATGCTTCTAACAATACTACACTAACATATATGCTAATTAACTACCTAGACAACACTAAATAATCTAAATAACTATATAAATGCTATGCTAAATAGATGCTAAAATACTCTATCCTGATCGTTTTCAATACTCGCAATTCCAACTCCTGACTCGCTACAGTGGTTTTGACGAAACGAGATGGTTTTTATACTGCCATGGGCGTGGTAGCTCATACCAAGGGCGTGGTGAGTTGGAACCTGCTTATGTCAGCTGTCACTGCTTACATCACGAAGTACCGCAAACAGCCAATAGGAAAATTCAACTGCAGTAGCCACCGTTCAACCTGAAGAGGGCAGCACTCAGACGTTTTTACACCATATATTGTAGAATTAAAACACTTTATACACAAATGTCAAAAAAATTACTTGAATCAATGACCAGTACCATTCAAAGCCCCATTCTTACAGATCATTAACTAAAAAAAGTTGGTTTAGGGTTTAGTTACCCTTTAATACAACCGGTGACAATTTCATTTAACGTAATGCTGCCAATAAAGAACTATATGCCAATAAATAATTATCTTTTGTGTGTTCCTCATCTCTAGTTTATTACTTTAGATCAATATCAATTCAGATAAAAAACATGGATAAATGAGCATTGTTGAAAGCAGCTTTGTAGAAATGAACTGAGCCACGTTGAATACTGTCTGACTGACGGCTTATTACGTCAGGGTTGTTTCGGCTCATGAAATTCAACTGTGATTGGCTAGATCAGGGGTACTCAATTAAAGTTTCAAATGGCTATGAAATTATATAATATATATTTTATTTTTGAATAGTCTCTGCAAAACTGGACAGAGATGAGGACATTGGGTCCCAGAGACAGCCAAAATCGTGCGGTGAGAGGGATCTTCTACTGTCTAAAATCTGAATGGACCATTTTTTTATATTTTCCTTAGTGAGAATCTACTAAGTTACAAACAAGCAAACAATTTACATAAGAATGAAGCATTAAAATACTGTTTATTTATTTAAATAGAAGGCTTTCCGCATGATGACATCTGTGATTCATTTTCATAAAATTAAAACAAAAATGTGTTTGTCTGTTATGAATGGCTCCTAACATGCTGATTAATGAAGATACATTTAGATGGTAAAACATTATTGTCTAAAAGCAGCACGTTAACTTGTCCTGACACAAACCTGGCTTAACTGAACTGTCTGAATCACACATCAGACAGATGAAGATAGGTTCACTTTGCTTCATTTTTGTTTTCTGCAGTGTTTAGCCTACATGTATATTGCATTTATTCATTTGGCAGACGCTTTATCCAAAGCGACTTACAAAAGAGGAAAACATAAGCGAATCATCTTAAGGAGACAGTGGTACAAAAATGCCATATTACAAAGTTTCACTAGCATCAGAATAGTATTCAAAACATATTAGCCCACACCTGCAATTTCTTTTTTTTTTGTCTGTAGTGTAGTAGTTACTGTTTTTTTTTTTTTTTTTTTTTTAAATAACCACAACTGGCGAATAAATATGCGTTCATCACTAGGGAATAAGCGCGTAGCGTGCACGAGCAAAACTATTCTTACACAATCACTTAGCCAAGTGTCATAACTGGCACAAAGGTTTCGGCCCAGACTGAATTGTCCGGACCGGTCCGGATCAGCTCCCCCCCCAAAAAACAAACGCAAAAGAATACTGTATTCAAATTCACCATTTGGACTCGGTATGGGTTTAGCTTGTTTAGCTAGTGTACATGTCCCTCACGTCACTTGTAGGCTATATGTGCACATAAGCTTAGTACTTGAATAAACATCACATTTTGTGGCGATTTTCCATTATAATTTTAGTGTAGGAATACATTTAAGGAAAATAATTAGATATTTCACTTTGACGCCATGGTCAAATCCTGACACAGCAGTTTAGGTTTGAGCTCCCTCTAGAGGTGAATGAGTATATCTTCATGCAAGCATAACATTGCTGCTTTGGGGATAAAATTTGAACAAATGGAGAGCCTGGAGATAAATTGTACGAATGAAAGCAATTCATTCGAAATAAATGTCAACTCATTAAAATAAAAATCCAATATGATTAACACACAGAGAGAGTTTGGATAAATTATAGTAGATTATACTTTTTTGAACTGTTAAATGTTGCCCTGAAGATTGCTTTTTTTTAACCTTCATAACCTGCACGGACTATTAATACAGAAAACGAATGAGCTGATAAAGAGTCAATTCGCAAGAATTTCTGAAGCAATATAGATGCGGCGTCAACACATAGTATCTGTTACTAGGATTGACCATTCACAGTCGTATGTGTTTACCTGAAAATATAATAGTCCTATAATATATATATATATATATATATATATATTTTTTTTCAAATAATTTTTATTGAGATTGCTCTTGGCAGATTTTATTTTGTATGTCAGTTAAAATCATTGAATTAAAAATATTTAAACGATTACACGTTTTAGTTTACAAATGTAAAAAAAAAAAAGAAAACGCCTAGTTATTTAAAAGCGACTCAAATGATGATTCGAATTTTTGAGCGGCAGCGCCCTCTAGAGGAAAAGATCTATGAATTTCATTGCAAGTAGGTAGTAACGTGAATTACTAGAACACATTGTTTGTTTCTAGCGGGAAATGATTTCAGTGACACCTGCTTTAATTTAACGCGGCAGGGTTGATTGATTCTCACGCGTTTATGTGGTAAGTGATGCGATCTCTGTATAAAAAAATTAAATAGCATTTTTAAAAATATTTTCTTATGTTGTCATGTTGCAACAAAAAATATACTTTTTAAATCGTGTCCAGTTCAGCCATGTTTACAGTTTATTGCAAAATTGAGAACTTGAACTAATGCAACACTTTATTTCAAATATCTAAACTTAATTAAATTAGATATTTTTTGTTTAAGTGTTCAGTCCATGAAGTTTGAAGTTTTGCGCATGAAAGACAAACCCCTCAAAACTGTCCTTTACCCGTCAATTATCTCACAAATCACGCCATAGGATATTTTAATCAGGATTAAAGTCAGAAGAACAGTAGTACAAATAACCATAATGGGCAATCCAAAAAACTGGTGGCAAAGTAAAACATGCATTAAATTAGGAAGAGTGTTTGGAAGTCCCAATTGGTACTGTTGGTTCAATTACCACACAGATACTGCTAACAAAAGATCGTGCCTCTCCAATTGGTTTTGCAAACTTGAAGGGCACTTTGAGAGGCCAGTGTTCACTTTTAAGCTGTGTTTCTGTGGACTTGTATCAATAACTCTGCATAAGACTGATCCTTTTTGGGAAAGCTGTGCAAAAGCCTTTACCAAAAAAAAATTGTAATGTCCGGAGTTTGCCAAGATGCACAATCTTCTTTCCACACCACAAAACACTGTCACGCAGTTAGGCTGTTCTTCATTATGCAAGTACATGGCATGATGTTGAAATAGAGGAATGGATGGTGCAAAAATCATGGATTACAGCAAGCTTGATTTTCCTTGTGGATGTTAAGGCAAAGAGCAGTATTGTATTTGTTAACCTATAACGTATTTCCAGTGCTTTTGGATAAAAATATCACAGGGAACAATATTTAGTTTTTTGTAATTCCAGTATAATCAGGTTCTGAATACTTTGGCAAGATACTGTAAATGCATTTTGGCAAAACAACTAGTGATAGACTGATATATTAACCAGTCTGATTAATTGTCTATGTGTTTGACTATTTTGAGATATTTAGTTAATATTGTGTAAAATAAGTGTTTGTTTAAATTGTGCAGTTTTGTATTATTATTTGCTATTTTATTTTAAACCATAAACTTATTTTTGGGTTAACCCAAATTTTTGGGTTATTCTCGCTTTATTTTACCATAGTAGTCAGCTAACATGTCATTGTCTTTGTTTGTAATAATTTAAATAATGACGTTATGCATCCTGTGTTGAAAGATTTAAGATAAAGATGAAATGTTCCCATCATCAGCTGAAAATTCAGGTATGACTTGGCTTTAAAATTTTCTCACTCTCTCATGTTGCTCTTATGTTGTGCTGTTTTGTATTCAGATTGTTTTTGAATGAGGTAAATTCTCAGCACACTCAAAGTCACTTTTACATCTCCAACTGTCCAGGGAAATGCTACAGTCAGCCATTATTTGGATCGTTTCTGTCCTCTGAGTCTGTTGAGACCAATGGAACTGACAGGTAAGAATTGCCTGGACTTGTTTTAATGCTCTACTTAGAAGGCAATAGAAATGATGACAACTCCCCTTTTCTCAGTGTGTAGATACAGTTGGAGATCTTTGGTTTTAAGATACTGATATTTATTTGTTTTGCCTCAGATATGGAGCCTATGAATCTTTTAAACTTGGGTCCTTGAGCACTGAAGTTGCAGAGAGAATTTATGATAATTCCTACAGAGGATGCAGTGACACCTATTTATCCACCTGGTCTTCAGATGTCATGACTGACTGGGACAAGCCCTACCTCATGTCTTCCCAGAGGTCTAGATCTCCATTTTCAGACAGCAGCATAGAGATTCAATACTCTACATCCGATTCCTCTAGCCTTTACTCTCCCAACCATTCAAGGCCAGCTGCGATTGGCTCACGGGGCAGAGACATGCAGCCATACATGCAAAGAAACTACTGTGGACGAGGTGCTGTTGTACCCGAGGCTAGTGGACAAGGTGTAGGAGTAAGTCTGGTGTCTAGTTCACTCACACTGTTGTGACATTGAGTAGAAATTAGTAAATTCACATGTTTTTTTTTAGAAGTTTAAATGTTTGATTTCAGATTGACTAAAACAATATTTTTATAAAAAAAATGTGTTGCAAAATTGGACAAACAAACCTAGAATAAACCTCATTCAGCGTGTATACACATTAATCAGACCACAACTGACCAAGTGTTGTGTTATACACCGCTCATGCTCTAAAAGACAGAGGTGACCCGCAACATGTTTTTATCACTTAATCAGCTGACGTCCTGCCTTCAAGCATTTTATTTTTTTTTTTTATTTGAGTTAGGACAGACAGATGTAGACTAGCTAGACTACGCAAAAACCTGCTTTAGCTTCATTATTACTGCACATGTAAATGTACTCTCTTTTAGAGTGAAAAGTTTTATTTGAATTTTCCCTAAACTGTAAAGCTGAAGTTTGTAATTTCTGAGCCACTAGCTGAAAAAAGCATAATTGCAAAAATAACTAGAAAGTTTATCAAGACAAACTATTATGTTGGCTTGACAAAGACTTGTCTGAAAGTTTATCAAGACAAACTATTATGTTGGCTTGACAAAGACTTGTCTGAAAGTTAACAAGTTTAAACTAGTACAAAAACCTTTAAGTTTAATGGTTATACAGACATAACAGTAAGACAAGCAAACTAGATAGATATGTAGATAGATCTAAGTAAATAACTAATTCATGGGTTGCATGTTCCAAGGTTTCACAGTGTACATTTGTAAACACTGTGTGAACATTCTTGTTTGCATATTTGTGGTGTGAATAACAATGATTGGATGAATACAGCTTGTGATGGACACACAACTAGTCAATGAAGGTGCTCCAATGTGGACATTTTGCAAACCACGAAAACAGTCTCCATCACTCCATTTGCCATCACTGTTCAACTGTTTTTAGTGGTTTCCTTTAGACAGAATGGAAAGGCTGCTATAAATTGCATAAATAATGAGGTAAGCACTGAGGCATTATGAGCAGGGTTTCATAACCCTGTGGTATAACCACAAAGCAGTGCTAACACCCTTTTAAAATTACTAGTGTGAAACGTTGCTTTACCCAGGCGTATAAAGTGGGATTTAAAAAGGCAATAACCTGAGGTTAAGTGAAGTGTGAGAAGTATATAGATCGATTCATTAGAATTTTTGAAAGGTGGAGTTTAAACTAACGAGCATTCCGTTGGCCCATTTAAACATTCCGTCAATGTAGGTCTGTGGGATTTTTATTGATTTTGGATCAGTTAGAAAAGACACCGCAAATTATTCCAGAATTTTCTGAAGGTCTGTGCTGAGTTTAGTGGATGTAGCTTGAAAGCTCTTAGACAGCGGTGTCAACTTTTTATTTTTTTACTGGGGTCCTAATGCAAAAAAAAAAAAGATTTCTAAATTTAAGGCCATAAGTCTTATATCTTAAATGTTATAACAAAAGTCTTAATTATCATTCAAAGAGGTCTTGAATGTGTATTTTCGGCTTGAGTATAGTTATAAGTCGTGCGTTATGCACCAAATCTTAATTTTTTCCCCCTGGTTATTGGAAATATGGTTTCTTGTTGCCCCTGTATCTGTGCCCATCACAGTAATAAAAATTCTAAAATAAGTTTTACACATTTAATATAAACATTTAAAAAACTATCGATTTATCAGTTATCATCTTCCAATGCATTGTTGTATCAGCAAAATCCAATATCGTTCGACCTCTAATTCGCATGTGTTGAGATAATGGTACATAAAACCATTTAAATATGGTATGGACTTAAGAAAGGTCTTAAAATGTCTTAAATTTGATTTTAAAATCTGTGCAACATCTTGAAAAGGGTCACAGGCTGCATATTTGTTATTAAGAAAATTGGCCAGATGATTGCCACTATTGCGTCATCTTTATATTGTATGTTTAATATTATGTAAGTTTTAATCAAACTTTGTTAAGGTTATTTCTATGACTAAGACCACTTGTAATGGAACAGTGATGTAACATTTTTATACAAAATAGTCTAATACTCGTGAAGAGCTTCTGTTACTTTCACTGCCTTTGTATATTGTATTTTATTTAAAGATTCTGCGAAGAGCGCAATGGCATCTATTCAGTGTTAATGCAAAGCACATATAGAACTGCTAATTATAATTTCCTGTTGTGATTTTTGATTCAAGGAATTTTTTTATTTTTAGTAAACCAATAATAGTTTTTATTCTGTTGGTGTTACAAATACGATTTTTATTTAATAAAAATTATTGCGCTCCTTTTTGTTTGGTAAATGCGCATGTGCGAACTGAGCACACACAGTACAGGCACAGATGCGGAAATGCATTAAGCACTTTCTCCTATATCCTCGCTCAAGTGGTGCTGGAAAGCCTATTCATAATTTTTCATAGTTCAATGAAACATCAGAACTAACCAGTTCACTGTAACTTCCCACTGCTACAGAGGTCCTACTAGGAGATTGTGCTTGGCTCGCACATATCTTTGCACTCAAACTAGGTTCGGCTACACAATGCCAGATATCGGGACATTTAAACGAGAACGAATACATGGGCAAAGTATCTAACCTGACACCAGTCCTATAGCAAACGCATCATTCTTTTGCGTGATACTTCATCTTTGGAAATGTGGAGTTTTCTATACTCATGTTGAAGTCTGCCAGCTGATGATGATGGTGGCAACTAAAAAGAGAATCCACTTGTGGAGATGATATATATATATATTCAATATATGAATTTCATATCGTTTCTCAGTAGCGCAAGTAGGTATAGCTGAAGTTGGAGATCTCCATGTGGGGGTGGAATCTCCAAAAGAGGGCAGGGTTAATCCAAAAAAGGGTGTTGGTACTCCAAAAGGGGGTTGCACCAATTCTAAAAGGAGGGGGGGGGGTCCCCTTTCACACTCTAAAGTTTAGGGAAAGGGTTAGGTTAAGGGCTCCTTATATCTTTGCTGGTATTTTGGATCTCTCACCCCTTTTTGGAGCTCTGCCTGCAGCTATATCCTTCTCCAGTAGCGGGCCAAATTCTGATCCATTTCCAAAATCTCTCACTGGCTGCAAGCCAACATGATTTTCAAACAAGTTTACCAGACACTATTATGGCCCTTCTGCCCCACCCTTTCTCTGCATTATTTGGACAAACAATTAGTCTCACCCCGAACTCTTGCCATTGGTTGAAACAGAAGTTGACATGTCAGACTATTCAAACAAAACAATATATTTTTTTTTTTTACAGTAACTTTAGCTTTAATCAGATAAATTAGTAAAAGGTCTTTGTATGGTTTGGTCTATGTCTCTTCTCTGTAGTGCTCCAGTCAGAATCCCTCTATTTGTATAGATGGATACTACACAAACTCAGCTGCTCTAGTGTTTCGAGGGACCAAGCGGAAGATGATGGAACCAGTGCCTCCATGCAAGTTGGTTAAAAGAAAGAGGATGGTCAGCGCAGCTTGCAGCATAAGCAGCAGTGTGGGTAGGTACTGTGGACCACTTGTGGTTTAAATAAATTAACAATATTTGGTTTACACAAGTTGTGGCATTTTATGTGTGAAACATTTAATGAGTAGTGTACTTTTTGAACATGATACCTTATGTTGCTTGTTTTTTTAAATTATTGATTTGTTCTTATCTTTTTTTCACTTTTTAGGATTAAACATTTCAAAGGTAGGAATCTACCCTCAAACTCATTACACATAGGATCAGTCCTGTGACACTACAGGTAATGTTGGCTATCATGATGATAACCATTTTTATTTTCCACAGGATGGTTGCATTTGTCCTGATAACAAAAAAACAGATGGAAAGCATGGTATGTAGAGGCTTTATTGTTGGGCAAAAAAATAAAATACCTAAAACCATAATTTTACTTTGTTTATTGTTTAATGTTTGAGTGCAGTGGATGGTAAGAAAGTTCGTGCCAGAGAGAAACGGAGAAGACGACGGGAGAAGAATCATGAAAAATATGGACGTAAACATAGGTGAACTCTTGAGTGGCCCTCACTACTCTGATCTTTAACTGGAATCTGGATTCGTTATGATCTCTTTGCCTTTGCATGATTCGGTATATGTTCTCAGTGTTTTTAAAATTAAGTGAAATGTAAATATTAGGGCAGTTGATTTAACGAGTTAATTTAGTGCGATTAATTACATGGAAGATAATGCATTACATTTTTTGTATGCAAGTAATCATGCCCCCGATCCATACGTAAATTCCACAATAAGGAATTTTCCTAAAATCGGAGCAATTCAAGCTTGATGTACCACTTTGATGTGGCAGAAGGGGACAGTCAGCTATACAGGCAATGTGCCTCTTCAAACCAACAAGAGCAGGCAATACCCTGCTTAGCCTTCCACACAGTTCTTTTTCACTCAGTGACAGCTGGACCGAATACAACAGAATACAGGTATATCGAGATATATTGAAGGTTCAAACAACATTTAACTTGACACTGCATTCTATAAATGGCGTGTATGACTAGAGATGCTGAAAACTAGTGAAATGCAATGCAACCAAAGTGAGACACTCAGAAAGCGTGCCTGTAACGCATGAGTAAATGGACCAACTGTTAAAATAGCTCAGATGGAAGCAGGCTAATAATGTGGTTATGTTCAGTGATATAGATATAAACCCACTTTTTGTTTGTAGAAATGCTTAACTTGTCTGTTGCCACAGTATATGTATATTTATTATGTATTTGAATGATTTGAATTATAATTTGTACTCTGCCTGGCCAAAATAAGTCACCATTTGTATTTAAATAAGCAGATACTTAAGCGCATATGATTGGATAATTATTGCAGTGATTAATGTTTCAGCTGGCAACAATTCTTGACTGATGCAGTGTTTAGCTTCTCATTTCTTAAACAACCATGTCGTAAGACGTATCCCGTGGTCGTGAAAATGATGTTAGTGTTTCTAAAGGGGCAAATTATTGGCCTCCATTAAGCAAAGAAAATAAAGGGGGTTGCTGAAATCACTGGAACTGAGTTAAGAACTGTCCAATGCATTATTAAAACCTGGAAGGATAGTGGTGAACTGTCAGCTTCGTGGAAGAAATCTTGAATGATCGGAGATCACTAAAGCACTTGAAGTCACATTGTAAAAAATCGACAGTAGAACTCACTGCTTTATTTAATAGTGAAAGTAAGAGCAATGAAAACTTGCAGGATTGGGACTTAACAGCTGCATGGCCACAAGAAAGCCACTTGTTAGTGAGGCTAATCGGAAAAAACAACTTCAATTTCATAGGGAGCATAAAGATTGGAGTGTGAAGCAATGGAAAAAGGTCATGTGGTCGGAGTCTAGATTTAGCCTATTCCAAAGCAATGGGCGCGTCAGGGTAAGAAGGAAAGCACATGAAGCGATGCAACCCTCATGCATAGTGTCCACTGTACACGTCTCTGGAGGCAGTTTTATGATCTAGGGTTCCTTCAGTTGCTCAGGTCTAGGCTCAGCAATGTTATGCTGCAATAAAATGAATTCAGCTGAATACCCGAATGTACTGAATGACCAGGTTATCCCATTAATGGATTTTTTTTCTTTCCTGACGGCACAGGCATATTACAGGACAACAATGACTAGATTCATCAGGCTCAGATTGTGAAAGAGTGGTTCAGGGAGCATGAGGAATCATTTTCACACATGAATTGGCCACCACAGAGTCCTGACCTTAACCCCATTGAAAGTCTTTGGGATGTGCTGGAGAAGACTTTATGGAGTGGTTTGACTCCCATCATCAATACAAGATCTTGTAATTTATGTAACTCTGGATGGAAATAAATGTTGTGACATTGTATAAGTTTGGTGAAACTATGCCATGACGAGTGTGCGCCGTAATCAAAGCTAAAGGCGGTCCAACTAAATAGAGTATGCAAAGTTTTTGGCCAGGCAGTGTAATATACACTTATTATTTTTTTTAATTATGTACTGAATTCTTTATTTGGGGGACCTTTCTCCTAAATATTGTTTTTTGCAATTAGTTCGATTAATTAATCAGCTCCTCGTATAATTAATTCAAAATTTTTCATCGATTCACAGCCATGGTAAATGTTGGTAACATTGTTTTGAGGCAGCTCTTAATTTTGTTCCATGTCATCCAATGCTTTCAGTTTGTGAGAAGCTGTGTAATTTGAATGAACTGCTTCAAAATATAAATTCAAAATGCTGAATATCATTCTGAGCAGCATATGTTTCTCTTTAGGTGGGCTTTTACATGTGCTTTGTGTAAATTCCACACGTTTGAAGACAAAGACATTGAGAATCACCTTGGAAGCACATATCATAGAGAGACTCTTGACTATATACGACAGCAAGCCAGATTTGATGACAAGGTCATCAGTTTTTTGCATGTAAGGGCTGTTGTTTCATTGTTTTACTTTTTGTTATGGATTTGTATTATATTTGTTGATTTACATTTTATTCCATTCTATTATTGCACAGGATTGCATGGTTCACAAGTTTCATAAAACTGTCTCTACTCTACACAAACTAAAGTCTTCTTGTGGACGCAGCAAAGATGAGTGGGCAAAAATAATGGAAGGTATGACTCCACGTGTCAACCAAATTATACATTTGATTACTGTGATAAAAATAAATCCATATGTTCATATATTGGCAATAATGCTGTTTGATTGTTTAAAGTTTGCAGTGTATTTTATGGTTTTTGTATTAGCAGAGGTGACAGATGATGAATACATGAGGAGAATGGAGGTGTTTTACTGTGTTGCATGTGACACTCACATTCCTTCAGTTTTCACCTCTGTACAGCAGCATCTACATTCTTTCACTCACCTCAAGAGCAAAGAGGTGAAGTCTATCTTTCCTCAGTCTTCAACATATCCTGAACCTCCTTTTTAATATGGAGGCTTGTTGGTTTGTTTATTGTGTCTTGTGCTTCCTTCAAAGGCCTACAAAGAGCAGTTAAAAAGAGACAGTGTGATCACAGCCAAAGCCATAATAAATAATGATAATATGAAGGTGTGCTATGAGAAATACATGAAGGTAAATGAAAAATTAAAAAAAAAATAGGTCCTCTTAAATTATATCTGTTTTATTTTGTTTTGTTTTTTTACAGGGAGAAGACCCGTTTGCAGCTGATGCCAAAGACAAAAGTTCTGATTCGCAAGATCAAGAAAGATCTGATGAAGCAGAGGAAGATGAGTCCGAAAATAGTGACCCTTATCAATGGAAATGAGGACTATGGAATTGTCCCAGAAAAAGAGAAAAGATGGAAAGACTCTTTCTAGTTTCTTGTTCTATATTCTTAAATACAAGCCATCTATCACATCTATGTGGTTCAGATGAACTTGCTACGTAAAAGGACTGAGATTTGGTTCATATTTCAGTGCATAATGATCCATATTTATCAGTGTTAAGCTAGTGTTCCACATGAAGTGTAGGCCCCTTTTTATTGTATTTCTTGCAGTGCTGCCTGAAAAGTCTTAGTATCTGAACAAGTTTGTAGTAACAATGTTTTGGCACTGCTGTAAATGACATTAAATTGAAGAGTAATATATTTAAATGCTGATGACTGTGGCTTAAATTTGTTACTCCCTATACTATTTATGATTGTAAAATTTCCTTTTCACTGTTTATTCTTAAATTAGATGCATGCTGACAATTAAATCTTCACTTTACACAAGCTGGCCTTGTGAAATTATCTTGATATAATAGTCGTTTTTAGGAGTAGCTACTGGCACCTGCTGCAAAACAAGACCTGAGTGAATATAGGAGAACAAGGGTCCCCCTACTGGAGCAAACAAACTATGACTTGCTGGTATGAAATAATATATCGCTGTCAAACTAGAGTAGATAAGATCAATTGACTGAAACGTATTATATTTATAAGTAGCTTTAAGAAGTGTTTGGCCAAATTACAAAAATCTATGAACAGCTTGATTTACCAAGTTATTGTTTTGAATGATACATTTTATAATGTAGATAATCAAAGAAGCACAGAATATCCCCGGAAATTCGTGTATTTTGGATAAATTAAAGGTGTAATTGATTTTAGTCTTGGACTGTCACACTATTGACTGATTTTATACTGATATGAAAGTGAAGATCCGGCCCTCTTGTGACCATGCTCGGTCATCAGATGATAATGCCATGTCTGAATTTGAACATCCCAAAACGACTACAAGTTAATGTTAAATGTAAGTGCTTTTGTTTTACAATTTAACTTTACATTAAGTTATCAAGATATTAAAGCTGAAGTGTGTCATTTCTGCACCATCGAATGTAAAAGCAATAATAAACATGGTTTTCAGATAAAAACATTTTAATAGTGTCACAGAGACGCAGTGTTTAATATTTTTGAGGAAATAAAAATTTGAATGGCATTTTAATCAGGATATTAAGTATTTTTATATTGGAAAAAGTTACATCAGCGTAATGCATGTGAAGACATCAGAGTTTCCATAACCTACAGGGATTGACAGTAGAGCATATAGTTTGTATATGAAGCATTACATTTGGAGATTTCTGTTTTAACTAACATTTATTTTTCTAAAATTGTTATTATTTTTAAACACCTTGACTGACATTCAATTATAATTGTGTGCATTCACATAATGTAATGAAATGGCTACTGTGTCATTAAAAACACTTTTGCATAAAAGAGCCAAAGTTAACTAATGCCCACATAGCTTTCAGTGGAGACTAGAGCAAGTTTTAACCAAGGTAAATCAAAAGATTTATACGTTTTCACAAATGTGTGTTTTCTATAGCATGGGTTTTGTACAGCATGTTGACTTCAAAACCCTCTTAAATTAGATAATCTTGTGAATTCTATCCTCAAAACTGTATTGCCAATATCATATTTGTTTTGCTATACTGTTGATTGGTAAACTGAACACAATAAAACCCTAATGACAAACATTCAGGCAACTGCCAATTAGTTATGTAGATTTATCCGAAAGGTCCATATCTATATCTTCAGAAGCGATAACCAATCAATATTTTTTTTTTACCATAAATCTCCACTTTCAGTTTTAGAATGTGAAAGTGGAGATTTATGGTAAAAAAGGACTGGAATATTGATCAGTTTCTCACCCACACTTATATTGCTTCTGAAGATATGGATTTCAGAATGAGTTTTATTGCCAAGTGTTCCATGTGGTATAAGGAATTCTTTATTAATTTTTTTGGGTGATAGGAGAAACAAGTGCACACAGAACATTAAAGTAAGACACAGAATATAAAACAAGGTAAGAGTATAAATAGACATACAAATAATAGGACATACTGTATAAAAGAATGGCATATGTACATGTGCAAGTGGTAATGTATGTGCAATTTAGGGGTATGCACAGTTATTGAATTAAATATGTGAATTTACATATGTACATGAGATATTTATTTACATTATTGCATTATGGGGGAGTCCTGAGGCAGTTTAATTATTAATGTGTAAAATGGCCCGAGGGTAGAAAATGTTCTTTTGTCCTGGCACTCAGTGCTCTGTAGCGCTGGCCAGAGGGCAACAGTTCAAAGAGGGATTGGGCAGGGTGTGTGAGGCCAGAATTATTCTACCTGCATGTTTACTTACTCTGGAGATTTGAGACTTCTGTTTTATTTGGTGGCTGAACCAAACCAGACAGTTATAGATGTACACAGGACAGACTCAATGACGGCCGAGTAGAACTGTGTCAGCACCTGCTATGGCAGGTTGAACTTTCTCAGCTGGCAAAGGAAAAAGTACAACTTCTGCCAACCACTGGATTATTTTTATTTGGCCTTTTTGTGTGGCAAGGAGGAGGGTGGGGCCAGGTCGTGATGCATATCCGGCCCCTAATCAGGCTAATCAAGGACTGCCTCCGATCCGCTTGGGGAGGCGCAGCTGTCCACTAGAGGGTGGAGGAGTGATCGAGGACCAGGCTACGGCGTATCAGAGAACTGGTGAGTATGTTTTTTCTCTCTCTCTCTCTCCCGCTGTCGCTCCCGCTGTCGCTCCGTGTTGGCCTTTCCCTCTCATTTGTTGTTGTTGTTGTTTTTCCCCTTCCCCTTATCACCCTCCATGTAGGCTCCCCGGCCTGAAGGAAAGGAGAGAGGAGTGTGGCATGGAGGAAGGCCGGGCTGGGTCGTGATGCTGCACACCCGGCCCCTAATCAGGCTAATCAAGCCCTCGAGAGGGACAAAGGTGTCAGTTCAAGAGAGAGAGAGAAAGAGAGAGAGAGAGAGCGCGAGAGAGAGAGTGATTTATGGGCAGCTGCCCTGCACGTGTTTATGCTTGTGTATTTTTGTTTTAGTAATAGATCATTTATATTTTCAAGCCAGTTCTCGCCTCCTTTCCAGAGGAGCCAGGCCGCCTGAGAGCGTTGGAACGCGAGGTCGGCGCCGGGCTCCACCGTCACCCGGCAGATGGCCACGGCTGCTCCGTTGGGGTGGATGGTAGTGGCGAGGACTATGATATGAAGGATCTCTCCTCCTTCCCGGGTTTCGGCACCAGTGTAACAAAGTTCAATGGAAAGGAGGAGGCAAGAACCAGCTTGACAATATAAATAATCTTTTAATAAAGCAAAAAGACAGACCTGATTAGGGGCCGGGCAGCATCTTGACCCGGCCCTGCCCTCCTCCCTGCTACAGTGATTTTTGGAGCTTCAAAGGTCTGGTCACCATTCACTTGCATTGTAAGGACCAACAGAGCTGAGATGTTCTTCTAAAAACTTTAGTTTGAAGGTTTTTAGAAGAATAATGAAAGTCATACACATCTGGGATGTCATGAGGGTGAGTGAATTAGGAGGGAATTTTCATTTTTGGATTGAAATATCCCTTTAAATTGTGCTCTCAGGACAAGACATTTATCATAAACAATTATCAAGTTGCCACATGAGTTTTAAATGTTATATTTATATGAATTTGATTAATTACAATAATTATAATTATTTTTTAATGAATTGTTTTGTGTTGTAGTTTTAATGTTTAAATTTAGCTGAGAAGCATATAGGCTGTTCAATGGCATGTTCCATTCTAACCACTTACCCCATATAGTGTTAATATGCACTGCTATTTGAGTATGTTATCACAAATTGTCAAATTGTGTTCAATGTACTCTACATTTTTGTCCTGGGCAATAACTGGTCTCCCCTATTCTCAATATGTTTACATATTAATCTCTATCAAAACCCAGATTACTTAACTGCTTAACCTACTGAGTATTTGTCGAAAGACCCTTGCCATGATCCGCTTTTGAAGGTCAACAAGACTAGTTGTCTGAAATCTGTTTGTCTGGTCTGATGGTCTAAGGGGCCTCTTAATGATGCTGATTAGGTCTGACAGAGGCCTGTTATGGCAATCCCATCATACAGAATTCACAGGCTACTTTCACCTTACCATAAATCCTATTTGTTTGCACCATCCTGCAATAGTCTGCTTATAATTCAATATGTCTACTGGATATAGATGCCATCTATAGAGAAAAAAGTTTGTCTTCACTCTAAGATGGTGTGGGAGGGCGGGGCCGGGTCGTGATCCTACACACCCGGCCCCGCCCTGCCACAGATGGGAACTTCATATCAAGTGTGCACAGTAATTGGTATGCGGATGTTGTTGTCATCTAAATGGGACAAAACCTCATTGCTTTAATGACTGGTTTAACTGAATCTGAAATTACACACCTTTACATTGGCTGCTACAAGTGATAGATTGTAAATTAAATTCATGTTGATATTGCATTAGACCTGGAACAAAAAAAGCCACTTCTGGCATATAATGATGTTAAGTGTTGCCTCTGAGATTAAGTCAGTGATTTCTAGATGCTGCATCTTTAATTTTAATTGGGCCTTAAATCCAGCAAGAGATTGATTGTAAAACTTTTATCTAGGGTATGGCCTTGGATTTATTTTGTGTCTGTGTGTATGTTTGTTTGTGTGTGTGTGTGTTGCCCAGGGGATAGAAGCACTGGCACTTTGTAAGCACTTGCACAGATGATGAGCAGTAATTATGCTTTAATGATTTCTTTAGGGCTTCTCCCCCTTTCCCTTTCCCTTGCTCAAACTCTCTCTCTCTCTCTCTCTCTCTCTCTCTCTCTCTCTCTCTCTCTCTTCCTTCGTACTCCTAAATTAAGAGTTATTTTGAAAACATTTGGTGATGAAATGCAGCTTAAGTTCTCTAATTGCCACATGAACCTCATGCAGGCATTTTCACTTGGCATCTTTGATGTCAGATGCCCCTGTCTGGGTGTTCCAGGCATTGATTGGTGCTTATTGGCTGTAATTGGGATGCATGACTTTGATGGCTGCAGTGGCCTTGCCATTGCTCAAAGTGAAGGAGTCCTCCCCCAACGCACACCCGCAAGCACTAAGGCCCTGTCACTTATTAAAGGAGGTTGTCACCACAAAGTGACAGATGTCCTGATAGGAATTGGCTGAGTCTTTGGCCCCCGACTGGCTTGTTAGTACACATGGTTTAAGGGAAGAGAACTGTTACTTTAATAACTGTTACTTGTATTCTTTGGAGGCCTCTGTCTTTCCCACCCTTTCTCTCACTGTTACTTACTCATTCTTTGCCATACATCCATCTGTCCTCGATGAGCAAGTCTCTCTTCCTCGCTTGTCTCTCTTCTTTTTTCTCCTGACAGGAGGTGTTTTAAAGCCCTTATAGCTGCTCTCAGATTCTGAGCTCTGTTCTTTTTCTCTCCCTTAGGTGCTGGCCTTGTCATGTCAAGGGTTCAGTGCCATCCGAATGTTTTTAAAGCTCCATTTTCACTCTGCACTGCGCCCCTGCTTGTCACATGAAGATGAGGCTGGTGTCCTGGGGTACACACGTGGCTCTCTCAGTACCTCACACTCCCCCCATCAAGCCGATCCACCCCTCTAGAGAGTGGCCTGTCCTTTTTAGGTTTTTTTCCACAGGTAAAATTGCGAAAAACCTTGCAAGGCCCCTGGTTCCCCCGGAGGTAAAATCTATAATGGAGTTTTGATTCAAGCTACAAGGGCCTTGAAAATTGACTGCTTTAACCACACAGCTGCCTTTCAGAAGGTCAGCTCTGCACAGAGACAAGAGAAAATCATTGGCCCAAACAGGGCTGGAAAAGGCAAGAGCAGCTCACTGCAAATTACACAGCAGTAGGTCACTGTACAGAATTATTATTATTTTATTTTTTTTAAATGTGTAGTGTGGCTTCTTAAACTTTCACATTTTTTGATAATAAATTATTCACCATGTAAACTTCTTAAATTATGGAACTTCCAAACCAATAACAGTTCTCATGCAGTCTGCTCCCAACTCTCAAGGATACAAAGTGATAGGTTTGCTTCTGTTTGATATCCTTTGATGAATGCATAAGGTCAGTAACCTGGGCTAGCTATAAAGGGAATATTTCTATTGGTCTCTAAATGAGGCCTGTAATATACTTGGGTTTCTTAGGTAGCATTAGGTTCTGCAGAAAATATAGTACTTAATTTACTACGTCTAAAAGAATGAGGGCGCTATAGTATAACATTGCACTATTCAAAGATTTATTTCAGTGTCAATCAGGTTTTTGTCGTTTGATATCAACTGACACATAACTGTATTTTTTTTTCCAAAGCTCTTGTTATATCCCATTATATGCAACAACACTGTCATAGCAGGAGGGCATCCTATGCATTTCTCCAAATGATCACCTAATCCAATCATCAAACAAGCCAAACGCAAAGTCCTTTGTATTTCATCAATTCAATGTAATATATTCCATTTTCAAGTAGCTATATTACTTGTCAGTCTCAAGACTGTTTGGAGAAGTTAAGCCTAAACAATGTGTATTACATCTGTATGTAAAACCTGACTGATTTAGTGTATGCTCATCTGAAAATATATAATAATACACCCTCTCATATAACACACTTTTCTCAGTCTAGGTTTTGATATGGAGTCTTCATTTCCATTGATGATGGAATCATTCATCTCTTTATCGTCCAATTCATTTCACTCAGTAGAGATAAACTGAGAATTCTTGTCTGCCAGCTCTCGGTCTCACATCACCAATGGCAATTTCATTTTTGTTTGAAGAAATAGGAGTAGTCATTACTTCCTGTCAATACCCTTTTAATTTAATGCTACCTGACAGTTAAATTCAGCTTCTGACAGCACCAAACTTGTTGAATTCCCATGGAAGTTAATAGTCTAAATACTCATTGTTGCAATCAGTTAATCATCCTTGGGAGGCTCAGAGTATTCCCTTTGAAAAAATACCCAAGGGAGGCCAGTCTGGGACAGTGCCAGAACCTACAGGTCTTAACGGCAGGTGCTGCTGGGAGTTTATCTAATTAAACAATTGGTAATTTCTCCCACGACTGCATGGGTAGAGAAGAGAGAAGATGTTGAAAATGAAAGTAGAGAAATAGTTGAGAGTGTGTTTTAAGAAAGAATCTTTATCTGGGCTTAATTTCCTGTGATTGAGAAGAGTGGAGGATTTTTTTCATCCTTACTGATCTTTTTGTCAGATCCTGCCTGCCCAAGATAGACCCAGGGGCACTCTAAGAACATACACATCACCTAGATTTGCCTTCCAGCCCACTTCCCTCTCCAGCAATCGCTCCCTCGATCCCCGGTGGATTCTTTGTGCAGCAAAGACGAGAACGTTTTAGAAATAAAATTTCACTTTGTCAAAAGGAAACTGGAACAGACTTTAATTTGAATGGATTAAATAAGAGCATAATTGTTTCAAATGCACAGTCACACATCTACCCAGATATTGAATGCTTGCTCTAAAACATCTAAATGACATCTTCAGTTAATGCAGTGGCAGTGGAAATTCATGAATTATGATTCCACATTTCTGTGGAATCATGAACAATTTGCACACAAAACAGAATGTCATGTAGTTTAAATTATGTTTCCCTTTAAACTACACCTCCATTTAAAGGAATAGTTCACCCAAAAATAAATCTTCTGTCATAGTTTACTCACCTTCATGTCATTCCAAACCTGTATGACTTTATTCTTCCATTAAAACAATATAACAAGTTCCTGCTTAACTTAAATGAGGTAGTAGCAAGCCAGGTAAATACTCCATATTTATTCATATATACACACACATGGAAACACAACGTGTGTGTGTGTGTGTGTGTGTGTGTGTGTATATGAATAAATACTCCATATTTATTCATATACACACACACACACACACACACGTTGTGTTTCCATGTTTTATGGGGACTTTCCATAGACATAATGGTTTTTATACTGTACAAACTTTATATTCTATCCCCTAAACCTAACCCTGCCCCTAAACCTAACCCTCACAGAAAACTTTCTGCATTTTCAAAAAACACAATTTAGTATGATTTATAAGCGGTTTTCCTCATGGGGACCGACAAAATGTCCCACACGGTCAAATATTTTGGGTTTTACTATCCTTATGGGGACATTTGGTCCCCACAAAGTGATCAATACACACACATTTCATTGTTCACAATAAACTACACACACAGAACAGCACATGTCACTCCTCTCCCCTCTGTGGCTCTCTGCTCCCTTTTATCTCTCTGTCGCCTCTCACTGCAATACAGAACATCTGTTAGTAAAATTGCCCACAGGTGGAACTCCTTACTGCTCTCATCTCCTGGTCTCGCTCTCCATTCACAAATCGGTGCTCGAACACGCCCCCATCTCCAAAAACACATAAGGAAATGTTAAGCAATATGACAGCCTCAGTCACCAATAACTTTCATTGTATGGAAAAAAGTTGCAATGAAACTAAACAAAAAACTCCATGGAAGATAGTCATATGGGACTCTAACAACATGAGAGTGAGTAAATGATGATAGAATTTTCATTATTACTATTTCTTTAAAGTTGCTGTAAGCGATTTTAGCCATTCTGGATTAGCCAAACTGAGCCCCTGGATTAGCCAAGCCCCCTCTTTCCAAAACCCTGCACATAACAAAGATACCAAATTATCTTTATTGAGACCAACATCAAGCAGAAATGGCTGCCACAAACCATAGTAGCAAAATAGCACTCTCAACTGATAACTGTCATGAGCAACATGCCATAAAATGGCATTACGCCTCAATAATTTGCTACAACTACAAAACTATGAAAACGTGCAGAATGATTGACAGGCAGAAAGTGTTGGAGACCATGGCCTTTGGACACATTTTTGTTTGCAGTTTAAAGAGTCTAGTGAGATTACATTACATTACATGAATATCTTTCAGGGAGTATTTTATTTAGCATACCTTTCCAAAAAAAAAAAAAAACACAGCTTACTGCACCATTAAGTTGGTCACATTCCTAACTGTGAGCCATTTCCTGCTGCATTCCACTTGCATGTCTTTCTTGAACTTGCTCATGTTTGGTTCATCATTGCTCTCTCATAAACACCTCAACCCCTCTGTTCCCTTGAAAGCACCGTTCTTGTTTGTCGTGGTAGCATGCTGACAGACTTGTGGCCCATTTGGGGATTTTGAAGTGTACATGCTATCATAAGGATGAGTCAGTCTACTGAGACACAAGGGACATGGAAGTGGTCTACAGAGAGAGAGAAGGGAGTGTTGGTGTGGGGGTTTGGAGGAGATACACGTAGGTAGTAGTCCTCCATCCCTCAGCACCTTGCCTGCGTTGACCAGAGTGTCCATCATTGTGGTCTCTTGAGTGCTGTAGGAACAGCAGTGCTGGCAAAAAAAAAAAAAACACCCTAGGAAAGTGCTTTTTTCATGGCTGGAGTAGGAGTGATGGATTGGGTTAGCATGAGCACACAGTGCATTTGTTACAGAAAGAAAGGGAAAACAAGGTCTGTCAGAAATAAAACACTTCAACTTTACGTGCAGTTGGCACTGAAATATGAAAGACTATAATGTGTCTCAGTGTTTTATAAGATATACATATTGTAGAATGGGCATGAATGAGTTGACAAAAATATTTAAGTATTTTACTTACTGATTCATGAATTTGTAAGTATCAGAAATGTTTATTTTTTTTAAATATTATTATTAAAAATAAAAAATTATTAAAATATATTCCTTTACGCGGTCCTTTACTACTTTTCTCACTCTGTTAAATTTATGATGTCATTAAAAAACACAATAACATGTAAAGCAGACAGACATAGAATTATATTAAAGGGGTCATGCAATGCTCTTTTTTTATATATATAATTTTATTATCTTTCCTGAGGTCCACTGATAATGTTAGTAACGTTTTTGTTGTTGTTGTTGCACCAAAACATTCATAATTTAGTAAGGTATGATAATTTCTCTGACCTTCAGTCTGAAACATTTGGTTTTGGCCTAAGCGTTTCTTTTAAGCTTTCATGTAATGCCCACTGTTATGGTTGGCTAACATGATGCAGCCCCTCAAATACCGCCAAATTTGAAACACAATCGTAAAATAATGAAAAAGCTCCACAATATTATAAAACAAAATTTCAGGGTTAACACACAACACACATCCAACAAATTGCATCCGAAATATATTACACTGTTCTACTCAAGCACAACGGTTAACAGTCAGTACCAATAACTATCAAACAGTGTTAATATTTTAAATATTCATTAATTAAATGGTTTACTTATGTTTTTGACCGGGTCCAAGTGTTTTTAAATGTCCCATCCTTCAGTAACAGTTCCTTTGCAAAGCTTGAATTGTATTATGACTGGTTCACAAGCAATCCACACTGTTATGAGCCGAAAAAAAAAACATACAGTGCAAAAACATCTGTCTTATGCATGTTTATATACAAAAATGATTAAAAATAGTCCAAAATAGTCCCTTTGGTGTCTGTCCTGCTCTCTCTCAGTTTACGAACTAAAGCACCAAGGATGCAATGATGTAAAGTAGGCGTTAATGTTTTTTTGCGGTAGAGGCGGTCATGAATTAATGGGGCCCCAAATGAAGTAGGGTAATCATTGAAGTAGAGAATGTGGTGTTTTTGTAGCTTGGTTTCAATAAATTATTTTATTGCATTCATGATTAAGTTTTGAGTTCTGACATTTACGGTCTAAGGTGATCATCCAGGGTGGTTTAAATCAGACTACAGTTGCGACGCACTGTGCAAGAACTAACCACAGTGCATCTAATTTTCAGATTTTTACACCCTAAATTGTTATAAATGGCTTTTATAGACCTTTCCATTTTAGTGGGCACCATTCATTAAAGTTTTAAGACTTATTGATTCTCATTTGTAAATATATTTGTGTCCTAATCAACATACAGTATGATTGACTTTTTAATCAACAACACATGGAGTGCTTATATTGTGTCCTTGAATTGAGATCTGACTTAATGTGACCCTTTGTGTTCTGCATGTATTCTCTGACATTTTTTGTAACTATGCAATTTAATTAATTGTAGTTCTGATAGATATGAAACATGTCCTCCTGAGACTTGTCTAAAGGCAGGCTACCTGCTAGCAATTCTGAGAGCGTAAAATATAAACCACCTTTTTGTGCAATTATCGTCCCAATTTCCTTTGAAGAAGGCCCTCATCCTAGATGTTCACCAAGACCTTATTTTGGGATATCCTCTTTTCCATCTAGGTTATATTAATTAATGCATGCCTTAGCTCAAATTAGCCCTCTGAGGAGCAATAACTAAAATTCTTGTATTTATGTAAGTAATAGGTCAGAAAAAACATGCTAAACTGAAATAATTATGCAGTCCAACACTTTGCTTTGAGAGTAAACTGCTTGAAAATCCTGATAAAATATGGATGTGTTTAGGGTGCAAATTTGTAAAATATTTACAGCCAAGTATGGTGGGGTACAGCAGTCAAGTCAGCAGTCAACTTCAATAATTTCTAACAAATGAAACTTTTCACTGAATTTACTGTTACTCACATAATAGCGAATTGCGCAGATGATTTTAACAATAATAATTGATATGGAAGATAATAGTGGGATATCTGGAGAATTGTGCTGAATGCTGCTTCAGAACGCAGTGCTCAGTTGTGATTTGATAACTGAAAGAGACTGCCTGAGAGTAAGCAAGAAGCCCCCATGGGGACTGATCTTATGTCAGGATATTGCAGATTTTTTACGCTAAAGAGAAGCTACTCAATCTCTCCAAAGACTGAATTATTAAAGGCCCTGTATGTTTTCAAAGGCTGGGTTTAGCTTTTAGATGGGAGTGTTAGTGGTGGTGGTGGTGGTGAGGAGGGGGGGGGGGGGCGTACTGGATCATATCCCCCCTCCCCACCTCTAAAATTCACTATATAGTCACTCAAATGGCCCTTTACTTTCTAAGCATGCTTTTACTGCCTTTGAAGAGTTATTTTTGTTGATGAAAAGGATATGCCGGCTTGATATAGTGAACTGCGGCAATTCATTTGCTCGTTTAAAACTCCTTCCTCCAAGGTTTGGTTCATAAATTTATTATCAGTTAAGTATACAAGCAGTCTCATGCCTTAGCTGGGCCTGGAAGCAAAGTGTTGCTTATGTGAAGAGATTGAGAGCCAGACAGAACAAGAAAGAGAGCAATGAGTAAAAGAGTAAGAAGAGTCGGAAAAGAGTGTTTTGATTGTTGTGTTATCTTTGTCTGATGGAGGGCTGGTTGAACAGTAAGATTTTAACTTTTATAGCTCTGGCTTTGTTGATACTGTAATGGAACAGAAGCCTGAATTGCTGTGAGTGGAGGCTCATCAACATAGCCATAAAAACGTAGATTGTGCTGCTCCTCGGGGAGACGGCTTATATCCCCTTGTGTGCACATACTGGCATCGTCACATGTCTAGGAACGGAGCAGGGATTGCCCGGCCGAGTTAGATCTGCACCAAACCCGGACCCCCGGCACGAATTCACGCAAACATGAGAATGCGTCGCGGCCGACAGTTATGGATGCAGGGCCGCCCTTCCCCTCTCATGCTGCAGCCCAAGGGAAGCAGAGAAGACACTCTGCAAAGAAGCTGCCGAACCTTGTGCCCCATAAACCAATGAGGGTGAGCGTAGAGCCACCAGACCCCGCCCACTTCCTGGACCATCCCTTTAGGGACAGACCATCCCTCTGTGGTCCATGTTGCCAGCGGCAGCGACGACTTTGGTGGCTTTGCTTTCCTGGAACCACGTGTTCCGATCCCCAGCATTGCATCTATCCTGCGCCGGGGGTATGGCATACCCTCATCGCTGTGTTGCTGGACATGCCAACATTGATGACGCTCCACTCACATCAGGTGTGTCTCAACATCCACTGCCCAAACAAGGCTGATAAGTTGTGCTTCTCCTCTCTCAAGCCGACTCCCATTGTGAGCCTGGCTGAAGGATGTAGAGGCTGGGTGATGATGACGAGAGGCAAGGGTGGGTCAGGTAACATATATAACTCAGCTCGACCTGCTCCATTCCTGTACATGAAAGGATACAAATGTGTGGCTCTGAATTGCATTTTGTGAAAAGATACAAATGAAGATTCATTACAAACAAAAACTAAAAATGTGTGATGTCTATGCTGCATTCTAATTTTCAATGTAACTACTGAATGTCTGTTAGATCAGTGGCATCGCTTTATATATATATATATATATATATATATATATATATATATATATACACTCACCTAAAGGATTATTAGGAACACCTATTAAATTTCTCATTAATGCAATTATCTAATCAACCAATCACATGGCAGTTGCTTCAATGCATTTAGGGGTGTGGTCCTGGTCAAGACAATCTCCTGAACTCCAAACTGAATGTCAGAATGGGAAAGAAAGGTAATTTAAGCAATTTTGAGCGTGGCATGGTTGTTGGTGCCAGACGGGCCGGTCTGAGTAGTTCACAATCTGCTCAGTTACTGGGATTTTCACGCACAACCATTTCTAGGGTTTACAAAGAATGGTGTGAAAAGGAAAAACATCCAGTATGCGGCAGTCCTGTGGGCGAAAATGCCTTGTTGATGCTAGAGGTCAGAGGAGAATGGGCCGACTGATTCAAGCTGATAGAAGAGCAACTTTGCCTGAAATAACCACTCGTTACAACCGAGGTATGCCGCAAAGCATTTGTGAAGCCACAACACGCACAACCTTGAGGTGGATGGGCTACAACAGCAGAAGACCCCACCGGGTACCACTCATCTCCACTACAAATAGGAAAAAGAGGCTACAATTTGCAAGAGCTCACCAAAATTGGACAGTTGAATACTGGAAAAATGTTGCCTGGTCTGATGAGTCTTGATTTCTGTTGAGACATTCAGATGGTAGAGTCAGAATTTGGCGTAAACAGAATGAGAACATGGATCTATCATGCCTTGTTACCACTGTGCAGGCTGGTGGTGGTGGTGTAATGGTGTGGGGGATGTTTTTTTGGCACACTTTAGGCCTCTTAGTGCCAATTGGGCATCGTTTAAATGCCACGGCCTACCTGAGCATTGTTTCTGACCATGTCCATCCCTTTATGGCCACCATGTACCCATCCTCTGATGGCTACTTCCAGCAGGATAATGCACCATGTCACAAAGCTCGAATCATTTCAAATTGGTTTCTTGAACATGACAATGAGTTCACTGTACTAAAATGGCCCCCACAGTCACCAGATCTCAACCCAATAGAGCATCTTTGGGATGTGGTGGAACGGGAGCTTCGTGCCCTGGATGTGCATCCCACAAATCTCCATCAACTGCAAGATGCTATCCTATCAATATGGGCCAACATTTCTAAAGAATGCTTTCAGCACCTTGTTGAATCAATGCCACGTAGAATTAAGGCAGTTCTGAAGGCAAAAGGGGGTCAAACACAGTATTAGTATGGTGTTCCTAATAATCCTTTAGGTGAGTGTGTGTGTATATATATATATACACACACACACACACACACACACACACAGTATAAACTGATCAGACACAACATTAAAACAACTGACAGGTGAAGTAAATAACATTTATTATTTCGTAACAATGGCACCTGTCAAGGGGTGGGATATATTAGACAGCAAGTGATCAGTCAGTTCTTAAATTTCATGTGTTGGAAGCAGGAAAAATGGGCACGCATAAGGATCTGAGCAACTTTGACAAGGGCCAAATTGTGATTGTGACCCCTGCCCATCGCCAAAAGTGCCATAATGGGCATGTGAGTGTCAGAACTGGACCATGGAGCAATAGAAGAAGGTAGCCTGGTCTGATGAATCACATTTTCTTTTAGATCATGTGGACGGCTGGGTGCATATGCATCGTTTAATTGTGGAAAATATGGCAGCAGGATGCACTATTGGAAGAAGGCATACCGGCAGAGGTAGTATGATGCTCTGGACAATGTTCTGCAGGGAAACCTTGGGTCCTGGCATTCATGTGAATGTTACTTTGACTCATACCACCTACCTAAAGATTGTTGTAGACCATTTACACTCCTTCATGGCAACAGAATTTCCTGATGGCAGTGGCCTATTTCAGCCAAAATTGTTCAGGAATGTTTTGAGGAACATGACAAAAAGTTCAAGGTGTTGTCCTGGCCTCCAAATTCCGATTGAGCATCTATGGGATGTGCTGGACCAGCAAGTCCAATCCATGGAGCCCCCACCTCGCAACTTACAGGACTTGAAGGATCTCCTGCTAATGTTTTGGTGCCAGATATTACAGGATACCTTCAGAGGTCTTGTGGAGTCCATGCCTTGATGGGTCAGAGCTGTTTTGGCCTACACGATATTAGGCATGTGGTTTTAATGTTGTGGCTGATTGGTGTATATGTTAAATATTTATAAATGATAACCAATTTTGGTTGAATGTTTACATTTGATTTAAATATAATTTTTTTATTATGTATTACAATTATAACATAATTTATTACAATACAAAACGTCATGGTTACTGTTGTAACCTCCGTTCCCTGAGGTGAAAGGTGCTAGGCACAAGCAGCATACCCGGCCGGTCAAAGCCGGGCTGGAGGCTCCTGAGCACTGACTGCGCACGCTCGTTGGTGAGGCATACTGTCATTGAGTCTAACTCCATGCCAAGAATAGAGATGAACCGGGGCGAGCTTGCTCTTTTCCCAGTAGACTTGAAGCCCTAGACGGCTGAGGTGCCTGAGCACCTGGTCTCTGTGAGCACACAGCAACTCTCGAGAGTGAGCCAGGATGAGCCCGGTCTTTAAGGTAGTTGAGTATGCGGATGCCCACTTCCCTTAGCGGGGCAAGAGCTGCCTCTGCGATCTTCGTGAAGACGGGGACAGGGACAGGCCGAAAGGGAGGACCTTGTACTGATACGCCTGGCCAGCTCCGGAGCGAACATCTGACTCAGAGCCACGAAGGTCACAGCGCAGGCGGTGGCCGACGGACACCCTCGTGGTCCAGGAGAGCCACCTCTGGCTGATAATGGTCGAGCACATACCATATACTTCGGATACTTGGAGTGAAATTGAGTTTAAAACTACCCGGGTAGTAATTATTTCTTCTGTCACGTGACTACCTCTGCTTTTATTTTTTTTTCTTCAACATTCCTGGAAGGATCAGACTCTATAAAAAAAAAGACAAGTGACAACACAAGGAAAATACTTTCTGAACTGTGTTTTGGGAACCATTTTGTTTCATTTATCATACTAATAAGGCCTGATTGTATTTTTTAGTTTTATTTTATGTATTTGTATGTTTACAAATATTGAACTGGTACCAATACAGTAATTTTTTTAGCTGTAGTGAAATTGCTGTCTCAAATCCTCCTTACGAACCTAAACATTAACTATATTGTAATGCTACTTTGCCCATTCAACCTGATCAGTTAAGTTAGAGTCCTACACTAGAGTGATGCAACGTGTTACATAAGCAAAATCAAGTGTTATCTTGAGCATTGTTGCTTTATTTCTAGGTTGCAGATTTTCTATAATCATTTACTGCACATTTGTCTTTAAAAAACAATCCTGTCTCATGGCTAGCCGCCAGGAAGAATACTTCGAAGCTCCCCTGAGATGGGCGACCCAGGGACACGAGAATCAATTGCCTTGGAGCTGGTAAGCAGACCACTCCATCCTCCGGCTGGCTCTCTACTGGCCCACCCTGACTTGGTTCTCGGACCTCATGCTCCTCGCGTCAGCCCCTTCCTGGCAACTTCCCCTGAGGAAGGACCTTCTTTTTCAGGGACGGGGCACCATCTGGCACCCGCGACCACACCTCTGGAACCTCCTTGTCTGGCCCCTGGACGGGATGCTGAAGACCTCAGTGGCCTACCACCTGCTGTGGCAGACACCATTACTCAGGCTAGGGCCCCCTCTATGAGGTGCCTGTATGCCTTGAAGTGGCTCAGTGCTTTCCTTTCTGCAGGAGAGGTTGGAGGGACGGCTGTCCCCCTCCACCTTGAAGGTGTACATAGCTGCCATAGCTGCACACCATGACACAGTGGACGGAAAGTCTTTAGGGAAGCATGACCTGATTATCAGGTTCCAGAGAGGCTCTAGGAGGTTGAATCCCTCGTTCCCTCATGGGACCTCACCGTAGTCTGGAGTTATGTGCCCAAGGTTCCCACAACCCCTTTCAGGGACCAAGTGGTGAACCTGCAAGCGCTGCCCCAGGAGGAGGCAGACCCAGACTTAGCATTGCTGTGTCTGGTGTGTGACTTACACATCTATTTGGATTGCACGCAGAGCTTTAGGATCTCTGAAAAGCTCTGTCTGCTTTGGTGGATAGCGGAAAGGAAGCACTGTATCCAAACAGATGATCGCCCACTGGATCATCGACGCCATAGCTGTTGCCTACCAGGCTCAGCACGTGCCAACCCCTGCAGGGCTATTAGCCCATTCCACCAGGAGTGTGGTTGCCTCCTGGGCTCTGACCAGTGGTGTCTCTCTAGTTGACATTTGCAGAACAGCGGGCTGGGCTACACCCAACACCTTCTCGAGATTCTACAATCTCCGGGTTGAGCCGGTCTCTTCCCACGTCTTAGTAGGAACGAACGGGTAAGTCCGGATTGACCGGCCGGGTATGCTGCTTGTGCCTAGCACCTTTCACCTCCCTTGAGCTGAAGATGTGCGTTGTTGATGCCCAGCAGTGTTCACAGATGTGTTCCCTGGTTGATTTCCTCCTAGCCCTGCGGCAGATGAGTTTGCGGAGAAAGTCACTGCCAGCCCAGTACTTGTGCTAACTACGCCCCATACTGGAACAGGTGCTCTGCATGGGCTGGTTCCCCATAGGCAACCCCTTGTAACGTATATTCCTTGTTTCCCTGTTGGCAAACTGCATCTTCCTTGGGCAGAGACCCCTCTGCCCCAGTCTGGGCAGGATCTACCATGGGACTTCGCACACATGACATACTTCTGACTAGACCATGTGATGTATTTCCACTTAATACCCCCCCTCTCTGGGTGGGGAGTGGTCTCCATGGTGTCTTCCCCTTGGGAGTTACACCCTGGCGTCCTAGTCGGTTAGCAAATTCTCTCTTTTTCTGGGGAGAAAAAGAAAAAAAGAGGGAAAAGAGGCATGACTAGGACAAGCCTGTCCCTATCTTTTTGGGCAGTTGACTTTGGGCAGAAGGGCTGTTCGAAACTCACACTAGAATCAGGGGAGGTTACGGGCCAAATGGAAAACAGCCCGGTGCGCTGGCTATGTCTCGCACAGCCGACTCACGTAACCCAGTTCAAGTAATTAAAAAAATAACTAATAATTACATTTGTGAAATTAGAAAAACAGAGAAAAAGCCTGCACACTGTCGTTTAGCTTGCAAATCTGTAATATCTTACAGCGTTTCTGTCAAAGACCTTCTTCAGACTTTCTATCAATTTCTTTAAAGATTTGTCCTGTTGCAAGCAAAATATCACTGTTAGCATCATGATTTATGCGAGAAGTTTTGCCAATGACACTGGCAATGCGCTCAACTGAACCAAAGAAGATTAATCGTGGTGGTTATTCTCCTGCCTGGGTGAACTGAAAATTTATTTACAATAAAGCTTAATATCAAACAATTTTTATTGACCTCTTAGACTGTTTAATTGACAAAAGAACCTCCGATGACATCAATGCATGCACTGACTAAGTTTCTCACTTTCTTTTTAGAATGAACATGCACGTGTGTGCTAAATCAATATTTTATTATGTTAAAGCATTCCATCTGAAAACAATATAATAAAAATAACTTGTATTACTGTTCGCATAGATGTTGAAAGCTTTCTATTCTCATTTACTAGTGAGTCTGAAGCTTTCCTTATATGCCGTTTGTTTCTATGGTGTGGATTATGCTAATTGTGAATGAACATGCACATGCCCCCTGTTTACAAATGTTTGAAATTCACTAACATACACACATTTCACTAAGAAATCTTGAGTATAAAGCATTTATGAATCCGGCGGAAAGTTTTTGGGAAGGTACATTTTATGCGCAAATTACTCGGAATTTACTCATACGGTATATTTACGAAAGTATCATGAATGAGGCCCCATGTTTTCAAGCTCTGGCATGTTTCTGGTAATTTAAACTGCTGGTTGGGGAACTGAAAGGCATCTAACGTATTGTGTAGATGAGATCCCAGGTGGGATACTGTTGCAGCATTGTCCTTTTACCAGATGTTCTGCTCTGGCCTCAACCCAAGACGAAAAATGAGTGAAGACATGTAATCTGATTTATGCACAAAGACACAAGCTGTGCTCACATAAAATACAGAATCTTAACTGATTACACCATGAAATACATAATGGAGTTTGGAGGCTGTTAATCCATGTCTGTTGGCTTTGAGGTTCTTCTAAATGTTAACAATCTTTTAGCAGATACATGCATGTAAAATTTCTATAGTGAAAGCATGTAGAAAAAAATATTTCTTTAACTTACTGTTCAATAAGAAATACACTCACTGAGCACTTTAACACCATGGTCCTAATAAAGTGCATGACATGGTCTGCTGTTGTATAGCCCGTCCGCCTCAAGGTTTGATGTGTTGTGCATTCTGAGATGCTATTCTGCTCGAACTAATCTGGCCATTCTCTGTTGACTTCTCTCATCCACGAGGTGCTTCCATATGCAGAACTGCCGGTCACTGGATATTTTTGTTTTTCGCACCATTCTGAGTAAACTCTAGAGACAGTTGTGCATGAAAATCAAACCAGCCTGTCTGGCACAAACAATCATGCCAAGGACAAAATCACTGAGATTTCACTGAGACACTTTTTCCCAATTCAAATAGTTGACGTTAATATTAAAGGAATATTCCAGGTTCAACACAAGTTAAACTCAACCGACAGCATGTGTGGCATATTATTGATTACCACAACAATGAATTTCTACTTCCTTTTCTTTAAAAAAAGATAAAATCTGGGTTACAGTGAGGCACACAATGAAAGGGGCAAATTTGTAAATGTTAAAATACTCACTATTTCAAAAGTATAACCTCATTCATTAAACACATAGTAATACTCAAAGATATAAAACAACAACAAAAATAACTTCCTTCTCATTACAGCATTGTTTCCGCTCCCCAAAAATGAACAGGATGTGTTTAAGCTTCAACATTAGAAGCAAATCATGTATAGGATGACATCCTCCTATTTGACCAGCCTTTGGGCAGTGCTCGCCCTCCTGTTCCCTGTCCTGATAATGAGAGGCTGGGCCTGTGACAAACTAATGGGTAATTACAGCAATAAGACATAGAGGATGTCACTGAGAAAGATTGGAGGTGAGGGGCCTCTCTGCTTTGTGCCAGCAGCTTGATGCTCTTGTCCCCCTGATCCTACCACTCCCTCTTTCATCTCCTCTGCTCATCCATTAAAAATTCATCCAAGACCACCAGACATATTTATGGGCAAATGCTTTGGTTGAAGTGGTAGTACTGAAAAATTTATGGCTACACTGGCTTCTAACAGCCCTAAAACCCGTAATTAATTTGATTACTCACATTATACAATTCATTCATTTAAACAATGTTTACTTAGCTTTCTATTTTACCATCTCGATCAAATAAGGGCCGATCAAATAAAACTTTCCATGTGAGTGTTAGAGCTGAGAGCTGTGTTTCTCTGTCTTGTCTTTGTAACAGAATCTTTCTCTGTTAAGAGGTAGCCATTACCTTGGGGACAGTTTCTTTGAGTCCAGGAACTACTTTTAAATTGGAATTAATTTCCCATTCAGACACTGGGATAGTGTGCTTGTTTATGCTGTTTAGTAAATCTATTCATGCTTAAAATGGAATAACAATCGCATCTATGCCCACAGGTTCAGATTTGATAGTGTAAGACATGGAGAGGATTAAAGTTCCCCTTAGGCCATGTGAAAAATGAGGTTTAACAAAACCTTGCCACAAGGCTCTGTTAGAGAGAGCTCAGTCATCTTACTGAGCATGCGATACATGCCCGTGAGGACCTCATTTAATTCTATCATGGCTTCATCTCTTCAATGTCAAAGCAAATCAACCTGGAACAACATGATGCATTTTTTGCAAACGATGGATGTCGATTATTCATTTTTTTTTTTTTTTTAAAGCAATACTTTTGTGCCCATTTCTAGGACTGGGCAATATATTGAATATTCATGGTATTTTCATGATAATTTTGCTACTCACATACTTTTCACATATTCAACTTGTACCTGTCCACTGTGTACCATGTTTTGGTCAACTTTGTGATAGGGTCTCTACTATTATTATAATCATTATTATACAATAGTAATATATTTATGTAATAAAAATTGTAATGTAAAATAAATCTTATCTTGCATGGGGCATTGCTATGTGGTACAGTTAAACCAAAGTGTTCTAAACCGTTGGTGAACAAATGGATGAGTTTTTGTGTAGCTGAATTCACAACGTAATTTTTAATTTCTTCTACTCCATCCACAAATACCTAAGGGTATGTCATGGGGTATATTATTTGTATTTGTACTGTATATAAAAGTGTAGTGGCCATGCATATTTAGAATTTTGCAAAAGTGAAATTAATTTGAATCTCGTGCACTTTAAAAATTACGTGCTCAGTGTACGTAAGCAAACCAGACTTGGAGCTCATCTTTTACTCTGAGCACGAGGTGGAGTTGTGGGGCACAGAACAACTCAGAAAACACTTTAATAACACACTTACACAACAGATACAGGACAGAATAGAGCACAAATCTTTAAATCCATCAGATCTATTTATTTATTTAATAAAATTTCCGCCCTAACAATCGCACAAGATGATATCGTGATTTCGATTTTTTTTCCCCCTGATTTTTATAGCCCTACTCACAAGTAAGAGAGCATTAAACATACCTCCCTCTAAACTTTAAACATAAACCAAACTGGTAATGACAAAAACACCAACTGTGTGATGAAAAACATTTTCAAAACGTTTTAAGGTTAGTGCTCTACCGAGTATTAAATGAACAAAACCTACCTCCATACCCTAAACATAACCCAAGGTGTAGTAAAAAGCAAATGTGAGAGGAAAAACACAATAGCTATAGTAACCACAGTATTTTGTGGTGCTTAACACTTTCAGCTGATGAGTTGACTCACGTGCTCTTCAGGACTCAAATTCAAATGAGCTTTATAGGCATGACTGTAAACAATGTACAATGTTGCCAAAGCATTGAGTAATAAACATATTTCAAACATTAAAAAACAAAAAAATATGTATGTACAATAAATAATATTATTAATAATGATAATAAAATACAAACAAATGACAAAGTAAATAAAGAGAGCAATGAGAAAGGGATGAAAAAGTTAAATTTAAATAGCAGTTTCAATATCATGAAGGGTCAGTCTCTCTACCTCATATGAATACATGAGGACACATGCCGCGCTGCCATCTAAATACGCTCCACATTCTCTCCCAAAAGATACGAGAGTTTGTCTAAATTAATTCTGTCCTGGAATTCAGGTAGAATATGAGCTATTTGTGTAAAGTAAGTGTTTCTAATTATCTCATATTTACTGTAGTCAGTGAGGAAGTGCAACTCGTCCTCCATGACTAGTGCAGTTTGAACACAGTCTGTCCTCTGGGCCTCAGGCTCTGCCTGTGTCGGCCTGTCTCTACGAACAGACTTTGACAGTATCTTTCTTTGTCGATAGTCTTTAATATTGTTCAAATATTGTTCAAAGTTTTTAATCATTCTTGATTCTGTGGAAGTAGCTCAATTTATTGTTTGCGTGACTTTGTTCATGAGTCATGAATGTTTTCTTCCTGTGTTGTTCTTTCTGTCTGTTTCAGTTTTGCCAGACTAAACTGGATGGATAAATTTAGCTGATATTTTTCCACTAAAAGAGCATAGAGTCACTCTCTGGGTGCCCTGCCCTGTGTGGTAAAGCACAGTGATGTAGTTATCTGGAGGTGTGTCTGACAAATGGAATCAGAACTTAGCTGCTCCCTTCTGGATTTCAGTGAGGAGAAGGAAACGGCCCAGTTCTGCTCTACAACCCAGACTTGGAGCATTTCTTTGAATTCCCAGGATGCAGAATTCTAGGTGGACAATTTCAACAGGGCTTTTATTAATCTTCTTTTCAGTTCAGTTAAAATACAATTTGACAATTTCAAATAAAACAAATTTAGTTGGTTATATAATGTAAATGTTAAAACGTATCACTTTACCAATCAAGCACTATAGAAAAAGTGTTTTGATGCCATAACATTGTGAGGAACAGGGCAAACGGAATTAGATAATCTGCTGTTTTACTTGTGATTTGTGTGAAAGGAAACATTCGTTGTTGTAATGCCATGAGATCAGGTTGACTTATTTTTATAACGATTTTTGCTGTGTATTAGTACTTGTATAAAACATTTTAAATCTACGTGGCAACAATGGCTGATTGGTTGAAATGATACTATTAAGCCATTTCAGAGTAAGTACATACATATACAGAAGTTTATTGAATGTTATGGCTAAACAATACTGAGATTTATATTTTTCACCCAGCAAGCTGTTTTTTTTTTTTGTTTTTTTTTTATACTATTAGCTAATTGAAAGTTTTTATTGCATGAAAGGACCCGGGGTGGGGCAGGCAGGCTCCCTGCACTCTTATAAAGTTTAATTTTTGTCCCCCGCATTTTTCCAAGCTAGACCCATACCAAGTCCAAGTGGTGGATTTGTATACGATATTATTTGCGGTTTGTTACTTTGGTCTGATTGAGCGACCATCTAGCCAATCACAGGTGAGTTTCATGAGCCAAAACAACACTTACATAATAGGCTTTCACAAAAAGCTTTCATTTAAAGTTGCTTTTAACAATGCTCATTTATCCATGTTTTTATCGGCATTGATGTTGATCTAAATTAATAATCTAGAGTAGAGGAACACACAAATGAGAGTTATTTATAGGCATATCGTTATTGATTGGCAGCATTACGTGAAATGCACTGCAGAAAATCCTTCTTGTAAGCAATCCTTCTTCTAAGCACACATTGTAAGTGGAGTTTCTATCAGCGCATGAGTCTTCATTAAGTTCTCTATCTGTCACTTACTTGACGTTGTGTTGATGTAGTGACACTAGGGATCGCTCTTGGGAGCCCCAAACACCTCTTTGAGAAAAGGCCAATGGGTATTGGTGAGTGGAATTTGCATGCCACTCCCCCAGACATACAGGTATAAAAGAAGCTGGCTTGCAACCACTCATTCAGATTTTTTCTTCAGAGCTGAGCAGCGTTTAATCAGTGAGTTCCACTGCCATTCCATTCACCTTGCGATGGTATGCTGTTGGATATACAGTGCATCGCAGCAGTTTCTCTCCCTTGTGCACATTTTGCAGATTATGCACCTGGTGCTTCGACAGCTAAAAGAGTATATGTTCTGATAAAGATTATTTTCTCGAAAAGAGTGTGCACTGACAGAGAGTGTCTTTTTTAAGATGCCTTTCCATCTGTGTGTAGTTCCTGGATGTGGTCACTACCTCTCCGCTTCTGATGGCCAGGATCGCCTCACGTGTCTGGGCCGTAGTCACGCTGAAACGGCATTCGTGGATGGTTCATGTCCTCACTGCGACCTCAACATGACCATGGCAATGTTGCGATTGTGGCTTTCTTCTTCCGGGGGAAAGCCACTCCAGCCGCTGCCCGCCCCGGTCCTTCTGCCTGCAGGCACATTTGCCCGGGCTGATGTGAGTGTCAGGCTGGAGTGGAACCCTCCACCCTGCCCTGAGCCCTCATGGCTTGATAAATGGTTCCTGGGTCTGGAGCTCCGCTCACAGCCTTGACCCTCTCCATTCTTCCCGGAGGTGCATGAGGAACTCATGAAGTCGAGGCTGGCACCTTTAACTGCCCGGACCCGACTTTTGGGTTCCTCTGCTCTCACTACCCTCGATGGTGGGACAGCCAGGGGGTACACCTGAGATTTCTCAGATGGACACGACAGCCCGCAAAATGCCGCCACCTGGTGGAATCACCCGGGACACCTATCCAAGGCCTGTAAGTCTACGTCGTCTCTTATGGCCAAGGCTTACAGTGTCGCTGGACAGGCTGCCTCCATCCAACATGCCATAGCCCTCCTGCAAGTACACCAGGCCAAGGCATTGGAAGAGCTGTATGGTGGAGGGCCGAGAGGAGAATCCTTTGTTTCCTTTTGTGTTGATTTTGACGCATACCCAAGGCTCCCTGAAGGGAAGACGTGCGCTTTTTCCCCATGCGATTTTCCGAGATGGTGGACCCTGGATGTCCTTACTCCTTAGCTCTGCGGAAGGTAAATTTGGTAGAGGAATTTGAAGCTGGGCCTAGTACGTGTGCTAGTATGCCCTGTACTGGGGTAGATGCTCCACATGTGCTGGTTACTTGTGGTAACCCCTTGTGACGTATTTTCAAAGGTACTGTTTCTCTGAGGGCAAATCCATGTTTCCCTTCGGCAGGGCCACCCCTGCCACCGGTCACCGTGCTGTAGAGTTCCTCCCCTCCAGGTAGGACCTACCGCGGGGCTTCTTCTACATGCGGCTGGTAAGCGCATGTAACTTATTTGCCACATGTTAACCTCCCCTTCGGCAGGATGTGGTCTCCGTGGTGTCTTCCCTTGTGGGAAGAGCGCCTTCCCCGGTGCAAATACATTTGGCCCCAGCTGAATAAATGTCATTTTTGTGAAAAAAAAAAAAAAAAGAGAAAAGGTTGCAGCTGGTGCGGCCTGCTCCCATTGTAAATACGTCTTACAGAGGTGTTTGGGGCTCCCACAAACAACCCCTATTGTCACTACATCGACACATCGTCTCATTCCCTCCATCAGGGAATGGATGTTACAACAGTAACCAAGACTTTTTACATTGTGTTTGTGAGGTAATAGTTTGATTGGTTGTTTTTTACCAATTTAAGCAGATTACTAGATCTGTGTTAAATATGTAAAGCTATTTTTAATATCAGCTTCTGTTTTTTACCTCTATCTTGGTGTACAGTCGACAAACTATAGGATAAAAGATAGATCTGCTGTTATCTTAGAAACACTTATACATTTCAAAACATCAAAATCAATAGATATGTAGACAATTTTTTATACATGAAAATGTACAGACATTATTGAAACTCATGATAATATAAGACTATTATTGTTGTCTTTTGATGAAAGTCATGCTCATCTGCTCACAAACTGTAGGGAAATTATAGATTTACTTAGTTTAAATAATGCTTAAAACCTCTACTAAAGTCTGCTTGTAGGTCTGTATACATACAAATTTTAAAGGATTAAAATGTTATTTTGGTATTTCATTCAGTTTCAAACTAATTTCACACAAGACACTAATTAGTTACCACCTTCTGGCATCACCAGAAATAGTCACTGAATCATTAAATGGATCAGAACAAATTTTGGTCAATATAGTCAAAACACTCGAGCCACATGGATACATTTAAATCCCGCAATGCACAAGTACAGAGTAAAATGTTATTGTGCACGTGCACAATTGTCATTATTGTAATTGATTAAATATTTTTTTCAGGAGCAGCTTGTTCTCAGTCTTTTATTATCATGTGTGAAACAGAAGCAAACTGCACCATAAGATTTTTGCAGCTAATTTTCAAATATTTTGCAATACATGAATCTTTAAAATATATATTTTTTAAAAAGTAAATAATATGTATTTATTAAAACTTATACTTATATCATACTTATATATTAATATATACTATAATATATTAATACTGCACTGTAACTGTTGGGTCTGTGCGAGCAACCTACTGACAGCTACACTTTTAAAATGACTGCTACGCCCCTGCCAGCATGCCTTGATAAAGAGGGGCATTGCCCACTGAGAGTTGGTACTTTTCCAGTTTTCTGCCAGATGTGTGCTGGAGGGGATTGAAGTGCAGGGTTAATGTTCATGTAATGGAGACTGCTTAGAACTGTCGAGGTCCATCCACACTCTCGCTCTAGCACAGGCCCTGTCAGGGCTCAAGTGGGGTCAGCAGTGACATTAGTCTGACTTCTGTTTTTCATTAGCTCTGTTAAACATGGGGCTTCTCTTAAGGGATTGCTTACTAATTAGCTCTTTCCAGGTGTTCTTTTGCATGTCCCAATTTTTTAGAAGCAGAAGAAATTTATTTCACTTTGATTTGCACAGCCCTCTCCATGAATAGGGTACAAAATAGGCCATAACATTCCTTAAATAATAATAATAATAATAATAATAATAATAATAATAATATATTGTGTTGAGGAGGGGGGCAGGGCTGGGCCATAGGTGTGCACAGCCGGCCCCCAATCGGGCTAATTAGCTGAGGAGTGGGATAAGGCAGAGCCGGATGTGGCAGATCGGGAGAGAGAGAGAGAGCCATATGCATCTGCCGTGTGTGTTTATGTTTGTGTATTTTTAAGTTTTCATTAAACTGCTCAGCCGGTTTCCAACGACTCCTTGCCCATTTTAACCCTGTAACAATAATATATATATATATATATATATATATATATATATATATATATATTCAAGAATTGGTCAGTTAAAAGAGGTTCTTAACCTTAATAGAATGTGCCGGGTTCAATACAAGTTGAGCTCAATCAACAGCATTTGTGGCATAATATTGATTACCTCAAAAATGTATTTTGACTTGTCCCTCCTTTTCTTTAAAAAAAGCAAAAATCTTGGCTCCAGTGAGGCACTTACAATAGAAGTGAATGTGGGGCAATTTTCTAACATTAAAATGCTCAATTTCAAAAGTATAGACACAAGACTTAAAGGATGTATTTAAAATGATTTTAGTGTGATAATATCACTTACTAACCTTTGCTGTGTAAAGTTATAGCCAATACAACATTGTTACCATGACAATGTAATGTCAACAAACCCTAAAACCACTATAAAAATGACTATTTAAACAACTTTACAGCTCAAAAAATACACAAACTTTAACAGAAGAATTAATGCAAATACTTCACATTTCTGTGTTTAAACCCTCCAAAAATTGGCCACATTCACTTTCATTGACCCCATTCACTTCCATTGTAAGTGCCTCACTGTAACCTAGATTTTTGCTTTTTTTAAAGAAAAAGAAAGACTTGTTGAAACTAAGTAATGCTGTCAATTGAGCTTAACTTGTATTGAACCAAGAACCCAGACGACACAAGTAAGTCTTTGAGATGTCTGTTTTAGATCTTTTCATCTGGAAAGCATCATAATCTTAATAAAATCTGCTAAACATCTTAAAAAGATCAAATTTACACACATTCTAAATCCTAAACATCTCAAAGTTATCTGCTGAATATCTTATTAACATCCGAGATGAAACATCTTTTAGACATATTTCAGATGAGCAAACAACACATGTCTTCCAGATGTAAACACACATCTAATAGACGTCTAGGAGATGTACCTGTGCTATCAGGGAACAATCCTTTAAGAAAACGTTGAAATAAAATTATTAAAAAATGATCCATAATGCGTAACAGATTTGCAAGTTTACTAAAAATCTGCTGCTCCTCATCCTCCGTGCCATATAGAAGAGGGAGCCTCTCACTCTCTGCTCTACGGTTCACTCACCCAATGGGAGTCGCGAATCTTCCTTGCAGAAGGCCCCGCTACAAAGCCCACTTTATCAGCCATCCAGAAAATAGCTATCTGTGATCATAACGGAGTCCAAGACATCGATGAAACAAACTTCTACAAATGCAAAAGAACCAAGCAACACAAAGAATGCAATGCAAGGAAACACAACAACATGCAAGTACATCTCCAGACTTTTGCTCAAAGTGCTGGTGTATTAGTTTAATACTTTAGGTAATCCGAATGCAAATCAATTTAGACTCAAAGAAGGATAAATGGTTCTTAAGGCATTGTCAACAGACTCCGTAAAGTTCATTTTAGCTGTATTGATCATATATTTCAAATTCTGTCACTTTACTCACCAACCTGTTTCATGTATTATGTGTTAGATTAGTATATGTTTAGAATAACAATAACGTTTGTCTGTATTTAAAGATAATTGGACTGTGGTATAGTTTGATAAATAATCTCATCCCTGTTTTTAAAAGATTTAGATTCAAAGCTGTACCTAAATATGTTTATTTAATTTAATTTCTTAAAAGGGGACAATACATATTAATGAACATTTTCACAAATGTAAATATGTCAGATTATAGCCTTAGGCTAATTTCCATCTGCAGACCCTCTGGCAGGTTGATTTTACACACAGAAATTAATAAATACATACCAATACACTATACACAGACTATATACAGAAAAACAAGGACCAGAGCAGTGATCACAACATGTTAGAACAGACAGTAACAACAAGAGTGGACAACAAAAGACATATAGAAAATTGGAAAGCATCGACTATATTGCACAAACCACAATTTTGCACATATCCTGACTAACCTGATATTGCACTGACCAATATTACACCATATTGCACTGACCCCGCATTGCACTGACCCCTGTTGCACAACCCATATCACACTGATAATTGTATCCATTTTTGTAATGCACTAACTCTGTTTTACATCTGATATCTAATGATTAACTAAACATGATCACATGTTTGTGTGTCCCTCAGCCACACTTTTAAATGACTCTTAAAGGTAGGAAGACTTGTGCTTTCCCTCATTAACAATGGAATACTATTCCAGAAGCTCACTCCCTGATATGACAGGATGTTCTGTGAAAAGGCGGTCCGCCTAAATGCCAAGTCACAATCACCTCTCATAGTGGCTCTAGTCACTCGAGACCCGGCAACACTACTAGACTTTTGTTTAATAAAATCACTCAATGGTGGAGGCGCCAGACCATGTATAACTTTATAGATTAGACAGGCTGATTTAAATAATTTGAAATTGGCAAAATTTAAAAGCTTATATTTATCTAAAATTTGACAATGGTGATATAAAAAAAAAAATGTGTGTGATATTATTTTCAATAAGCCATGAGAATAATATTACACCAATAAGTGAATTAATCATAATTCCCTTTTTTAAAGCTAATTTCTAACAATAGAAATTGTGAGCGGATACAATGAGGCATTGTATTACGATTTTAATGGTAGAGAATTTTATTCAGACAAATAATCTAGTTCCCCTTCTGTCACTAACTTGGCGTTTGGTCAAATGAAGTGATACAAGGGGTCTCCCTTGGGAGCCTCGCATACCTCTGAACTTGAGAAAAGGCCAATGAGAAATTGGCAGACAGAATTTGGATGCCCCCGGACATACGGGTATAAAGGGAAGCGGGCATGCATCTGTCAGTTATATATTTTCTTCAGAGCCGAGCGGTTGTGCAACAGCAAGCTGAGTTCATCACTGTTCCACTCACCTATACTGGCAAGAAGCACCGCTGTTGGATCCTATGGCGCATTTCCAGCTGGCATTCTCTCTCTCTGCATGCTGTGCAGTCCACGTCACTGGAAGCTTCGACAGCACTTTCACTGCCTAAAAGAAAGTTTTCTCCTCCTAAAAGAGATTTATTCTCTAAAAGAGTTTGAGTTTCACCCATAAAAGAGCAATACACAGACAGGCGTTGAACATCCTTTTCAGAACGCGTCTTTTTCAAGATACCCATCCGCCTCCGTGTAGTTCCTGGATGTGGCCGATATCTCTCCAAGACTGACGGCCACAGACGCTGTCTCGTGTGCCTGGGCAGCGATCACACTGAGGTGGCGTTTGTGGATGGTTCATGCACTCCCTGCGAGAACCCCGGAATTGGATGATGACATCGCCGCTGCATCGAAGAGCGTCCAGGCTTCTGACGCAGAGGACTCGACTGGGCTGCCGCCTTTGGGCCAGCCGCCAAGTCTGAGGCTGATGCACAGATGGCCGACATGCTTACCTGGGCTGCCGTGAGTGTGGGCTTGGACTGATACCCTCTGTCCTCCCCACAGCCTTCACGGCTCGACGACTGGTACCTTGCCTCAGGGTGCTGCTCCCAGCCATAGGCAGAGATCACGACTCTGTTTCACAAGGACGCGATAGAGCCCATCCCTCCAGCCGAGATGAAGGGTTTCTACAGCTCTTACTTCATCGTACCCAAAAAAGGCGGTGGGTTGCGACCAATCTTGGAATTGCGAGTTCTCACAACACAAACTCCCGTTCAGAATGCTTACACAGAGACGGATTCTAACCTGCGTTCGACAGCTAGATTGGTTCGCGGCGGGAGACCTGAAGGATGCGTACTTCCACGTCTCCATCTTGCCAGTTCGCGTTCGATGGCCAGGCATACCAGTACAAGGTCCTCCCCTTCGGCCTGTCCCTGTCCCTTCGTGTCTTCACCAAGGTCACAGAGGCAGCCCTTGCCCAGCTACAGGAAGTGGGCATCCACATACTCAATTACCTCGACAACTGGCTAATTCTGGCTCACTCTCGAGAGTTCCTATGTGCTCACAGGAACAGGTGCTCAGGCACCACAGCCGTCTTGGGCTTCAGGTCAACTGGGAAAAGAGCAAGCTCGCCCCGGTTCAGAGCATCTCTATTCTCAGCATGGAGTTAGACTCAGTCTCAATGACAGCACGCCTCACCAATGAGCGTGCGCAGTCAGTGCTCAGGTGCCTCCAGCCTGGCACAATGGTTCCTCTAAAACAATTCCAGGGGCTCCTGGGACATATGGCATCCTCAGCCGCAGTCGCGCCGCTTGGTTGATGCATAAGAGACCGCTTCAGAACTGGCTTCAGACTCGAGTCCCGAGATGGGCATTGCGCCGCAGCACATTCCATGTGATAATCACCCCCTCCTGCCATCAGACATTCAACCCTTGGACAGACCTCTGTTTTCCGTGGACCGGAGTACCCCTACAGCAGGTGTCCAGATGAGTAATGTCACCCCATATGCCTCTCAACAGGGTTGGGGTGCCGTGTGTAATGGGCACGCTGCCGCTGTCTCCTGGACAGGGCCTCGGCTGCATTGGCACATCAACTGCCTAGAGTTGCTGGCTGTATTCCTTGCCCTACGTAGGTTTCTCCAGCTGATTCGGGGCAAGTACGTCTTGATCCATTCAGACAGCACCGCGACTGTAGCATACATAAATCGACAAGGCGGCGTGCGCTCTCGTCATATGTCACAACTCACCTGCCATCTCCTCCTTTTAAGTCAGCATCAACTCGCTGCACGCCACTGATATATCCCTGGCAAACTCAACACAACGGCAGATGCACTGTCATGACAGGTTTCGCCCAGCAGAGAGTGGAAGCTCCATCCCCAGGTGGTCCAGCTGATTTGGGGCCGATTTGGCATGGCACAGGTAGATCTCTTTGCCTCCCAGGACAACACTCACTGCCCGCTCTGGTACTCCCTGACAGAAGCCCCTCTCGGGACAGACGTATTGGCACACAGCTTGCCCTGGGGGCTGCACAATTACGCATTTCCCCCAGTGGGCCTTCTTGCACTGGTGCTGTGCAAGATCAGGGAGGTCGAGGTACAGGTCACCTTGTTGGCTCCTTATTGGCCCACCCGGACCTGGTTCTCAGATCTCACGCTCCTCGTGACAGCACCTCCCTGGAACGACCTTCTTTCTCAGAGACAGGGCACCCTCTGGCACCCGTGCCCAGACCTTTGGAACCTCCACGTCTGGCCCCTGGACGGGATGATCTGATTGATCTAGCACCCGCAGTCGTAGAAAATCCACCTTGAAGGTGTATGAAGCCACTATCATGGTCCACCACGACGCAGTGGACGACAAGTCCTTGGGTAAGCATGACTTGATTTTTATGTTCCTTAGAGGCGCCTGGAAACTGAACCCTCCACGGCCAAGCCTGTTCCCCACCTGGGATCTCTCAGTTGTCCTCTCGGGCCTTCAGAGACCCCCTTTGAGACCCCCCTGAGCTGCTTGACTCAGTTGAGCTCAAGGCCCTCTCCCTGAAAATGGCCCTCCAGATAGTGCTAGCCTCCATCAAGAGGGTTGGGGACCTGCAAGCATTCTTTGTCAGCCACACCTGCCTGGAGTTCGGTCCGGCACATACTCGTGTTATCCTGAGGCCACGACCGGGCTATATGCCCAAGGTTTCTACAACCCCCTTCAGAGATCAGGTCATGAACCTGCAAGCATTGCCCCGGGAGGAGGCAGTCCCAGACATTTTGTTGCTGTGTCCGGTATATGCTTTGCGTATCTATTTGGACCGCATGCAGAGCAGCACTTTGTCTGCTTTGTTGACAGTGGAAAGGGAATGCCGTCTCCAAACAGAGGTTAGCTCTTTAGGTCATTAATGCCATCTTGCTGGCTTACCAGACCCAGGCTGTGCCCGCCACCTTGCGGGTTCGAGCACACTCGATGTGACTACAATTTTTTTTCCTAGTATTTGTCTCTTTTGTCATTATTGCCGTGAACGAGGAATTTCACCATTTTGAGGGTCAGATGACTCTTCCACTAGCCATGTATTTGACACCACGGATGTAGAGTGCAGCTCTAACAGTAGATGGAACAATATGGCAGATGCTATTAGTGATAGATCGCAGTTTATTATGCTCTGGGAGCCCAAGCTTCAACAAGCCCCAAAAAATGCAACCCGCAACTTCCTATATTTATTAGCAACTTCATGAAAAAACAAGCCCACAGTTGCTTATAAAAGAGGACATGGCAACACTGCTGTCCTCTAACACAGACTGTTATTTATAGACAGTTCTTTGACAGCGTTTTTAATTTTTAAAATTAGTTAAATTAGTAGTTTTTAAGAGCAAAAACCTGCATCTATTTCATTGACCTCCCGCAATCTAGTTTATCCAGGCTCTTTAATTTCAGACAGATTGCGCTTTATTCACAAAACTCCATGCTATTTGCCAGCCGCAATAAATATTGCACTATTTTCACACGTAGAAAGCAGGTGGTAAACTTAATTTGATTTAAAAGAGATGCTTTTGTACATTTTCTATCAATTATAGCAGTAGTAATTTATCAAATAATGATCAAATGATTCTGTATGTGCCGTGCACTTTTGGCACGTTAAAGAGATGATTCAGGTATCTGGGTCACAGTAAAGGAGTGATGCCGTACACTCCTGGCAGAATGTGCCAGATTATTGTGGTCTACTGCAGCCTCCACAACCGACACACAAAACCAGAATTGTACCATGCAAATTGCGTCCAATACAGATTTTGTAGGTGCGTGTGCGGTGTTGTCTGATCTGCATAATTCCTTTAGTGAATTATGCGCTTAACCAGTGCATATAGCGTGTGCAAATAAACAGTGCTTTGCACCTTGCACAATTGTCTGATGTCAGTTGTGGCTGAATCTATGACTTTTGCTCCATATATTCACTTCTCCATCAGTGCTGCACTGAGAGTGAGCTGCTCCCTGATGAAAGGTACCACACGCTGAGCAGGAAGGTGTTAGAATGATGATTGCCTCCTGACCTGCTCATACCCTCTATTCCATCCACAGTTAAAAAAAAGCCTCTGTTTCCCACTCACCTGTCTCTAAATGGATAAAGCTGCATAACCACGACATGTTCCTTTTGGTTTCTTTGCTGTCATTTGATCCCCAACTCACCTAAGTGCAGAGACCCACCATTCTTCCAGCTCAGAGGATGTGTCATAGATCAGCACCTAAACAGCCCACACTAGTGCAGCCACCATCTGATCTATCCTTTCCAGTGGCTTGTTTGATCAAGGCCTTTGACAAGATGAGGGATAAAACATTTTGTGGACCTTTCTGAAGATGCGTTTTTGCTACCGGTACAGCAGATGACCTTGATGTGAATACGGTAACCCTTCCGCAATTCAAACTTTCCATTACATTGCTCCAGCATTTCCTCTCATACACAGGATTTAATATGACAAAGAAAAGATATCACTACAAGATGTGTTTTGATATCATGGGAAGTCATGCTGACAAGCTGATGCTAAAGGTTAGTGTGGCTTGGGGGGAGTGGTCATGTGTTGGTCTGCGGGCTCGTCACCTGGTTCATAATTATGTCTAACACCTGCCTCATTATAGTGATGGCAGAGGGAGACACTCTTCCAGGTGGCTCACTATAATCCAATGGCTGGCCACTTAGGTTAAGAAAAGTCTTTGAACCGTATAATGGCCCATTTCTTTTGGCCAGTTGGTAAACCATTGCCGTTGATCAAGATCACCTTCAAGAGAATTGCCTTGGATTTCGTCGGCCATTAGAACGGACTGCACACGGACATTGTATTAGTTCTGGTGGACTATGCAATGCGATATCCGGAAGCGGTACCCCTGCGCAACATCTCAGCACGTAGTGTTGCAGAGGCACTCTTCAAAATTATATCCCAAGTGGGCATTCCAAAGGAAATCCTCACTGATCAAGGCACAACATTCAGGTCACGTACACTATGCAAACCATATGAATTATTAGGTTGATTCTGCAAAACTGCAGTGATCGCAGCCTGCCCGGCGCCCAAGACTAAAAAGGGGGTAAGGCAGTTTTTGGGGCTGGCTGGCTACTACTGATGTTTTGTGCCTAGTTATTCTGATGTCACCTGCCCGCTGACTGACCTTACTAAAAAGGGGGCTCCCAATCCGGTCCAGCTTTTACATGCACCTGATTTCTCTCTCCCCTTTATTTTACAGACTGATGCATCTGACAGGGGGCTGGGGCTGGGGCTGGTGCTCTCGCAGGAGGTGGGAGGGGAGGAACGGCAAGTGCTGTTTATTAGTCGCAAGCTCTCCCTCACGGAGACAAAATATAGTACTATTGAGGAGTGTCTTGCGACTAATAAACAGCACTTGCCGTTCCAGTACTATTGAGGAGTGTCTTGCGATTTAGTGGGCTTTTCTGACTCTCCACTATTACCTGCTGGGGCGGGCCTTCGTCCTCTGTTCTGATCACGCTCCTCTGTAGTGGCTCCACCACATGAAGTATACTAAGGTTCGGATCACCCGGTGGTATCTGGCTCTCTAACCTTTTAAATTCAAGGTGGTCCACAAATGGGAGGTGCAGATGCTTGTGGCTGACTTTCTCTCCAGAAATGGGGGGGGTTAAGAAAATTTAAGAAAATTCATTGTTCATTGTCTAAAGCAGTGTTTGAATTTCTGGGATGCTATAGTTTCGAGAGTGCCTAGATGCAGTCATAGCTAACTCTAGAATCAGGTCGAGAGGTGGGCTACCAAACCATACCCCTATGATATTGGCCTGAGATTTATTATTTAACATAAATATTAGAATTTACAATTAAAAAAGCTGTTTGCAATGTTTTCCGCCATAGATGCTGTCGGCAACGTGTCATATACGGCTATTGTTTTGACCTGTTCTAGACAGACAGACAGGCAGATAGACAGATGAGAGATGCACATTAGGTAAAGCTTGCAATTGAAAATGTTGTGAACTAATGTCCAGAGGGGATGCATGCATGCCTCTGTACACACCACTTTACACTTGTGGCCACTGATAAGATGAAGTACTGAAATTCAATTTACACCACTTTAAAAGGAGTGTAAACAATCTACATGGTTATGTGTGAAAGAAAAAAAAGTGACAAACCTCAAGAGCACCATGTCTCAAACCAAGTCATCCATGTGATTTCCAACCTGTAGAAGTGAGGATTAGCATATAAAGGAGAGATGGATCAAGGTTTGGAACTGATAACACTCTTTTACTATCTTGATTTTAGAGTTCTTAGCAATTTGAAAATACTTTTCATTTCCTAAAAAGGAATGAAACTAATTACCTCTAGCTTTAAAGAAATAGTGATATAACTAGTGATACATTAAAATGTATCTCTGAAAATCTGTGAATACAGTATTATTACAATTACTATACTTCAGTGAAGTATTGATAGCTGTGACAGGGTGGAGGGCCTGTCCACACTCGGCCCCTTATCAAGCTAATCAAGCCTCCGAGAGGGATAAAGGCCGACTGCGGACTGTGGTGCAGGAGAGAGAGAGAGAACGTTTATGGGCAGCTCTCCGACACCTTTGTGTGTTTGTGTCTTTTGGTTTAAGTTTTTAATTAAAATATTATTTATATTGTGAAGCCTGTTCTCACATCCTCCTTTCCCTTAATCCCTTTACAACACATGGAGGGTTTGGGAAAGAAGGAGACTGTTGGGATCGCTCCCCATGGAGTTAACAATGCAAATATCTTACTGATGAACATGCAAATAAACTGCAGAAAAATCCAAAAGTTAAAAAATGTTTATTAGACAGTTTTATAATGTTTGAGAAAGTTGCAAATATGAAACATGTTTCCCATGAGTGAAAAAAGTATGTGAGCCCCTAGGCTGAGGAAATCAACAAAAGCTAATACACACTCCACAATGCTACTAGGAAAATGTTTTGTGGACTGATGAAACTAAGGTTGAATTGTTTGGGAAGAACACACAGAACTATGTATGGTGTAAATAGAGCACCGCATACAACATGAAATTATCATCCCAGTGGTGAAGTACTGTGGAGGGAGCATCATGTTTTGGAGCTGCTTTGGGCCCTGGACCACTTGCCATCAAGATATTCTACAGGATAATGTCAGGGTGGCTGTGCACCAGCTGAAGCTCAGTAGAAGTAATCCACTACAGAATGGCTTTAAAAAAGAAAAGACAACTTTTGGAGTGCTCCAGTCAGAACCCAGACCTTAACCCAATAGAGATGCTGTGGAATGACCTCAAGAGAGACGTTCACACCAGACATCCTAAGAATATGGCTAAGCTGAAGCAGTTCTGTAAGGAAGAATGGTCCAAAATTCCTTCTGAACATTGTGCAGGTCAAATCCACAGCTATCGGGAATGCTTGGTTGAGGTTATTGCTGCCAAAGGAGGATCAAACAGTTATTAAATCAAAGGGTTCACTTACTTTTTCCACAACACTGAATGTTTAATAGGATGTGTTCAATAAAGACAAAAAATACTATCATTGTTTTTGTGTTGTTAACTTAAGCACATTGTGTTTGTCTATAATTGTGACTTTGATGAAGATGAGATCACAGGTAATTCCAAAGGGTTCATATACTTTTTGTGTCCTCTGTATATCAGAGTAAAAAAATAAGTAAATAAATAAATTAGTGGAAATGTGCAGGGGCAGTTCAAGGGTCAGTGGATATTTGGGGCTTTGCCTATAATAAAAGTTTAAATGTTTATATATTTTTATTTTTCATATACTATAAAGGGAATACATGTACAATATCGTAAAAAAAAAAAAACAGTAGGCAAAATACATATGCTGCAAACATAAATTATTTAAATAAAAATCACTGAATATTAAATTAAGCTATTTAATTGAATATGCCCCTTGCTCTTGCTAGCAATACACTTCTGAATCATAATACACAAGTATAAACCAACCCACAACTACTGGATCGATGCATATCACAATTGAATTAAAATATACACACTTCATACTCTGTAGATAAGACACAATGACAGGAATTACTCCCTAAACATCTTCATCTCCTGTGCTATCGGATTTGTTTCCAAATCTTATTGAAAGTGTCCCGTCCTGCAAATATTAGTTCTTTCAGGTACAACAACTTTCTCAGCTCTCTTGCCCACATCTTAAAGGTAGGAACAGATTCAAATTTCCACAATTGTAATATGAGCCTCTTTGCTAATATCATACAGAATTAAATTGCCTGTGCTTGAAAACTGCAAAGTTAATTGAACACTCCCAGAATTCCCAGGAAAGGACCAGGCTGCCAATTAGTAGAATATGCCTTCCAGAGGAATCTGAATATGTGTTCCCAAAATAGTTAGATCTTATAGTATGACCAAAAAGAATGAGTTAAAGGGCCTACTGATGGTTTACACTTGTTACAAACTAATGGGGTCTTGGAATAAATTGTATGTAGTCTAGATTTAAAATAATAGTCTATGCATGACTTTAAAATGTATAAGAGTGTGTCTAGCATTCACAGAACATGTATGTACTGTATGTTTTTCAATCATTCATCCCACATATTATCATGAATATTTAAACAAATTTCTCCATGTTCTTTATTTTAATATCCACCTTTTCTAAAGCAAAGTATAAAAATATGACAGCATTGGTAGTCCCAGTATTAAATACCTTAATTATTTCTAATATGGGTAAAAATGTGAATCTTTTATCTTTAGATTTTGAAAAAGGTTAGAGGGTGGGAAAGAATATAGTTCAAATTACCCAAATTTAAAAGGGTAAAAGTCTCTTATAGTTTTTATACTGTCCCATTTCCACTGATGAAACACAATGTTGTCTAAAGCTGGGGGAAAGACATGGTTGTTACATATTGGGCAATCAAGATCTAGAATTTGAAAAAGCAGGAATTGATTCTTCCTGCCACGGACATGGGAAGAGTTTTTCACATTTTTAAATCTGCTTTTAAGTCGATACATTTTCTTTGCCCAATTGAATTGTAATAATGATTCTGGTTTTCTTTGTAATAATTATACCTCAATATTTGAAGGACTTGTGCTCAATTTTAAACCTGTTGTAGTTAATAACTGCTTTTTTTATTATCTGAAATGGGCACAAACTCACTTTTTTACCCTAATTTATTGTAAACCTGGATAAATTGCCAAATGTTTCAAGGAAATTAAGTAACGGTGGAATAGACAATTGTGGCTTTGAAATATTATGGTTCCCCTTCTGTCACTCTCCACGTTGTGTCGGAGAAGCGACACAAGGGGTCTCCCTTGAGCGCCGATATATACCTCTGTTCTATGAAAAAAGGCCAATGAGAAGTTGGCAGACGGTATTTGCATATCCCGCCCCCGGACATACGGGCATTTAAGCGGGGCGAATATGGGAGTTCATTCAGAAAATTTCTTCGGAGCCGATGGTCGTGCATGCAGTCTGTTGCGAGTCACACCAGTTCCTGTTTAATCCTCTGACGCTCTGCATGCTGTTGGATCTGACGGTGCATAACAGCGGCTTTCTCCTTCCTTGCACGGCTGTGCATTTGTTGCCCCTGGGCACTTCGACAGCGCAGACAACTCGAAAGAGTTATTCTAAAAGAGTAATTTCGCTCTAAAAAAGCAAAACACAGCGGCGTTGAACGTCCTTCTCAGGACGGGTCTTTCTAAAGACGATTTTTCCACCCCTGTGTAGTTTCGGGATGCGGTTGATTTCTCCCCACCTCTGACGGTCATAAAAACTGCCTCACGTACCTGGGTTGCGATCACACGCAGGCAGCGTTTTTATGAATGTTCTATGTTTTCAGTACGAGAACATAGCCATGACAGCATTGCGGTTGCGGCTTTTTCTTGTAGTGAGAGAACGCCACTTCAGCCGCCCCCCGCACCTCGTCTCCTTCCTACGGGATTGCGGCAGGCGCCGTGGGTGATGAAGACGATCTGGGGACAATGACGGGCTCCGTTTCGCAGGGTGAACCCCCTCGAAACCCCCCCACCTCCCCGGCACGCTTGCTTGTTTCCGTCCGAGCTCAGGATGAGCATTCTCTCCAATGGGTTATGTTTTCAGTGTGAGAACATAACCTCAGCAGCGTTGCGATCTCTGCTTTCTCTTGTAGTGAGAGGAAGCCACTTCAGCCGCCCCCTACACCTCGTCTCCTTCCTATGGGATTGAGGCAGGTGCCGCGGCCGATGAAAGACGATCTGGGGAGAATAACGGGACGCTTTCGCCAGGTAAATCCCCTCGAAACCTCCCGCCTCCCCGGCACGCTTGCGTGCTTCCCCCGAGCTCGGGATTAGTGCGGTCCGCTTAACGGCCTACCGTCCGGTCCCTCGAGCTCCCCGGCATTGGATGTCGAGAAGCCGGCATACGCATACTCAATTACCTCGACGATTGGCTCATCCTGGCCCCCTCGCGAGAGTTACTATGCGCGCACACAGACCGAGTGCTCAGGCACCTCAGCCGTTTGGGGCTTCAGGTCAACTGGGAAAAGAGCAAGCTCGCCCCGGTTCAGAGCATCTCTTTTCTCAGCATGGAGTTAGACTCAGTCTCAATGTCAGCACGTCTCTCCAACGAGCGTGCACAGTCGGTGCTGAAATGCCTCGTTTCTTTCAAGCCAGGCACCGTGGTCCCTTTGACGTTTCCAGAGGCTCCTGGGGCATATGGAATCCTCCGCGGTGGCCGCACCGCTGGGGTTGATGCATATGAGACCACCTCAGCACCTGGCCTCAGACTCGGGAGGGAGACGAGGATGACGCCGCGGCACGCACCGTGTGAGAATCACCACTGCCTGCCGCCAAACCTTCAAACCCTGGACAGACCTCTGCTTTCTACGGGCAGGAGTAACCTTGCAGCAGGTGTCCTGACGGGTCCTGGTCACGACCGACGCCTCCAAATCGGGTTGGGGCGCCGTGTGCAATGGGCACGCAGCTGCGGGCCGTTGGAACAGGGCCCCGCTGCGCTGGCACATCAACTGCACATCACTGACCCACAGAGGTGCGCAGTTAGGTCAGTGCTTGTGTTCCTACAGGAGAGGCTGGAGGGGAGGCTGTCCCCCTCCACCCTCAAGGTGTATGTCGCCGGCAATAGATGGCAAGACTCTGGGTAAGCACGACTTAATTATCAGGTTCCTAAAAGGCGCCCGGAGGCTAACTCCCTCCCGGCCAAGCCTGTTCCCCTCCTGGGATCTCTCGGTGGTCCTCACGGGCCTCCGGAGACCCCCCCTTCGAGCCGCTAGATTCAGCTGGACTCAGGGCCCTCTCTCTCAAAACGGCCCTGCTGATCGCGCTCGCCTCCATCAAGAGGGTCGGGGACCTGCAAACGTTCTCTGTCAGCGACACTTGCCTGGAGTTCGGTCCGGCAGACACATACGTGATCCTAAGACCACTACCGGGCTACGTGCCCAAGGTTCCTTAGTTTCCTAAGTGTCTTAACGACCTGTTCCACAGGTGTATGTTCATTAACCGTTTATAGTTCATTGAAAAAGCATGCAAAACATTGTTTAAACCCTTTACAATAAAGATTAGTAAAGTTATTTGGATTTCTTTTTAAATGATCTTTAAAATATAGTGTCCTGAAAAAGGGACGTTTCTTTTTTTGCTGTTTATATATCCTGTATACAGTATACTAATCAAACTATTTCAAGATCATTTCGGTTGTAACATGGAACACGTCAGGGATGCCCCATATCCCCTTTTTTGTCTTTTATTAATACAGTGCAATAAACCTTGAAAACTTTGCCAATCTGTCAATTGTACACAATGTGCATTGAAGCTGAATATCTGAAGCTGAGGCAAAAGTTACAGGGTTTTCTTTTTATTTGTTTCAGTAATATTTAAATATTTACTATATACAGTAAATTATATCTGTCATACAGATGTAATATTTAAACTTTTATGATAAAGTGTATTATATTTATATATTTCATCAAAGGACGGCCCAAATGTATCCACAGAGGTCTGGGCTAAGCCCCAAATATCCACTGACCCTAGAACCGCCCCTGGTTCTGTATATAAATATTTGGTACTTAATGCTTCTGGGTGGACCAAGTCAACACAGTTTTCAATATTACACCAAGACAGGCATTTTGACTGATTGTTTGTTGGGAGTGCACTTCTTGTATGAGCACAAACACGTATTAGTGCTGGACAGCAGCTGGCAGTAAAACTGTATGTTTGTACAGAATTAAGTAGCTATTTATTAATGATACTGTACAAAGACCGGTATCATTACTTATATACTGTGGTGGGGTGAGCAAGAGACAGACAGTGGGTGTGGCATCAGGTCTCTGAGAGGCGATTATTTTAAATAATAATAAAAGAAAAAGAGAAATAAAGTGTCCAGATCCCCCTTTTGCTTGTGTCAAAATGAAAGGTGGATCTGGTGTCTTCGTAGTAAAATGGGGCATTGTGTAGATTGGGGAGTGCCCATAGGATGATCCAGGGCATGGGCAGGGTCTGGCGGTCGTACGCACTCCCCTCATTGGTTTCTGGGGTACGAGGGGCACTGGTGGCGGCAGGGGGGACAGGAGATGCGGAGCAGGCAACGCATTGAACTCAGCCGTTACCCTCCCTGCTCTGCTCTTGGACCTGCAAGGACGCCAGTGTGTGCACACAAGGAGATAGATGCCGGCTCCCTGAGGAGAGATGCTCTGCGTTTTAATGGCAGCAGTGATGACACCATATATTTCCATCAGGTATGCCACATCATCCGCTGCTTAAACGAGGCTTATTAAATTGCACCTCTCCTCTCTCCAACCCACTACCATTGTGAGCCTGGCTGAAGGATGGTCCTCAGATGCAGGGCAATGATGACGAGAGAGAGGGACGGGTCGTTCCGCCACAATATATATTACTTAATATAATTTTTTTTTTTATATATTTAAATATCGACTTGATACTGAAGTATTAGTACTTTTTATATAACTACAAGATGATTACCACCCAAAGCCCAAATTTACTGTATCTATAAAGTTTTCAGATCCTCCCACATGACTAACAAGTACCAGTGTGAGATTTTGGGCCAGTTGACAGGATTTAAATTTTCCTTATAGAACCAGTATTCTGTTTCTGTGATATATAAAAATTGTTATTGCAAATTCTGTTGATTTAAATTTCTCACCAAGGTAACATTATTTAACTTGCTAAAAAAGATAAATGTTTGTTGTAATTGCGAAAAATACTTTGTAAGAAAACGTTTTAAAATTCTGGCAAATAGAAAATTACATCGTAAAAATTATATATATATATATATATATATATATATATATATATATATATATATATATATATATAAAATGTGTGGTGGCACCCGTGAAAATGTGGCAAGTACAAATCTGAACTACTGGTCTGGCCGGCCAAGCAAAAAAATCTTCCAATTCTCTTGCTTTGGCTGGCTCCTATATACTGCACCTCCCAAATGCAAAGTGAGAAAGGGATCTTAACTCAGAAATGAGGCCATAGAATGGTATATGGCCCCTGAGAAAGACTGGGGCAGGTCTACTGGACAGTTTTCCTTACTTTAAACAAGCTTCCCAAGGTGAAAACAAAGATGGAAACACAGTTTCTACATACAAAAGATGAATGTTTGGTCATACAAAATGACAAGGGTATTCACATCCAGTTACCTGCAGGTTAACTCAATTGTCACCTAAGGTGAGATATTATGCTTTGTTTGCAAGCAATTTTTTGCAACAGTCTTTCGATTCCGAGACTTTGGAGGCAATTACGCTGTGTCCTTCCGCCACATCAGATTGAAACCGATTTATTATTTTCAGTGTGCGCATTGAAATAACTTTTTCTGTTGTGAAAGAAAAAGCAGAACTTGTGGTTTTGGGCAGAGTAATCTCTGCCTCATAGTCAGCCATGACCCTGGATTCAACCTCTTTCCTTTTATCTTCCTTTGTTGGGGTTGCTGCTCTGATTCTCCTTCCAATTCCCTCCTCCTCTCCTCTTTCTAGCCTTTTCCCTTCCACTGTGACTTTGAGAAAATGATTGCCTTTTGGTAAAGACATTCCTCTGTTCACCTCTATTTCGATACCACATTTGTGCCCATATTTCCCCTCATTCTCTTTCTTTTGCTCCTTGTCTTCTTGTCCTTACTCTCCAGCACCATGGCACTACTCTTAGCAAACATCAAAGGAAACCTATCACACACCAATGGTTTAAATCTTTAAACCTTGAATAACAGCCAGTGAACATCCAGACCTCTCCCGTCCCTTGGTCACTGTGTCACTGTTCCTGATGACTGGTGGAACTCGTGGACTCACCCACTGAAAAGGTTGTGGTTGGAGGGGATTGTTATAATGCCTACTCTCTCTGCAGGCCTTACAAAAAGGGGGTCCTGGTGCTGTGATCAGTGGCTGGTGATATTCTGTTTGAAATGAGAAAAGGATTCATTTTCAACAGCCTTCCTCACACAGAGGGCAGTCCCATGTGCCACAGCATGCCAAGGGTCATCATTAGAATATGATTGCCTTCAAAAAAATCCCTGCTAAGCTGCAGTGTCTCATGGCAATTTTATACCTCTTTTTAAAAGCCTGCTTTCTCATTGTTAAGTGCATACACATTAATGAAGACACTTTCACGCCCCATGCTTCTGTTTTTGGAATGATCCTGAGCTCTAGTCCTCCCTCCTTCTCTCTTCATTTTTCTTTTTCCCATTTATTTCTGTCATTATTTTACTCTTTCTCCTCTCTAGCTAATTCTGGCAATGGGTCTGTGTAGTAAACAAACAGAGTAGTCACACCAAGGGAGGAGAAAGCAAGAAAGGCAGAGATAAAGAGAAAGGGACTCATTTCTTATTTTGAATTCAGAAAGATGCAATGATCAAAGAAGGCTCAAAATCTCGTAGCTGTTCAAAGGCACTTATAAATCAAATATGATGTGTTCTATCCTGATGAATAGAAATGCTCTCATTAAGAGCTAAAGCAGCTCATTACAGGTGTGTAGAAGTATCTCGTAACACTCATTTTCATCCCCCATTTTAAACAGGTGTTTGCTTTTCCTTTAGTTTTCCTCCCTAGGCCTCGTCTTATTGTATGTTGTTGCTCCTGATATTGATTAGGGAGAGAACAGTGGAGGAGTAGAGAGGGATTTCACAGATGCTGCTCCCGTGCTTGGTTTTATCGGTGAAAGACCCTCTCCTTCTGGCAACTGGAGCCCTGAGCAGGGCATGAGACATATGATTGCTGTTTGCACACAAAAGTCACACCAAGCTAAACAAGGGTTTAAGAATGGCAACTACTAAGTGAGGAACTCATTGCTGATCAGGTGGCTTTCTTCAAACAGATGTGGCTTTCATTGAGAAAAGAAGCAGGCCACATGATGCTGCCGAGCTATGGAGAAAACCTTTCCTCTCTGGAAAGTGAAATTCTGTGCACATCAAACTTGAGAGACAACAATATAAAAATCATTATGTAAATGATATAAATCACTTGAATCACAAATACTTTGTATAGTTTTGATAGAATGGATAGTTCCAACTCTCAATTCTGAATGGATGAGCCACATTCATAGTCTATAATCACAATCTTCTGACCGCACATTCTATATTAATATGCCAGGTAGCTATGTATGAACTTTACCATTATTTATACCATGATCAATGGAAAGATGTAATATGCTTTTCTCTTCACTGTATTCTATAATTGACAACTAAAAACAACATGTTTTAGATCTCACTTTTGGCACTACTCTGTGGGCATTTCACCCAGAAACTGAAGCTCACACATGTCCTTACTTTCAACAACACTTCCTGCTTCAGCCATTGGGGACAGTGCTTTGAATTTGGGTACACACAGATAGAGTTTAGCTCAAGGAAAGCCTACTTACTGTTTCCAAATTTATGGACATTTCTGGCATTGTAGAGTATGTTTGATAGAAACTGATAGTCATGAGAAAAGAGCTGATCCCTCTGTAAGATTTCAAATCCAAAGTAGAGGCTGAATCACAAGTTTGCAGTGTTTCAGGAAAATGAAAGTCAATCCTTTATTATACATTGGTTGACACCTTTTATGAATATACCTGCACAGTTCAGCAACTTTATATTAGGTGGCCTTAACTACAATGCACTTAACCATTTGATACAATGTACGCATTATGTACATACATGTTGTTGCATTTTAATTACATTTAAAGTACCTGAATTTAATTAAATTTGTAGTTACACAGTTAACTTTACCCCTAACTCAACCCTTACACCAAAACCTAACTCTAACCCCTTATACTAACCCTCACCCTATCTGTACTCTTAGATCTAACTGTACCTCAACCTCAGTAGCAGCAAATGTGGGTATTTTGCAGAATAACATGTAGTTACACAGTAAATACATAGTCTTGTATGTATTTAATGTTAGTACATAGTAGTTAAGGCCACTTAATATTTCAAAATGTGCATGAAAAACAAATACGCTCACTTGAGGTAGATATATTTTTTACTCAGTAAGAAGACTATGACGGAAACACTATTATTATTGCCTAGAACTGTCTGACACGTTTTCGCTCTCAGACCTGAAGCATCTGCCGCTGAATGCTAGCAGCATGACGATTGTTTTGTCTGCCTGCTCTAAACTGCACAGAATTTATTAATATAAGGGCAGTGGCTTCAATTTCCATTTAATTTCTATTTTGCACCAGTTTCCCTAGAAGTGGCAATTTTTTATTCTTAAACAAAGGGGATGGAAACGCTGCTTTATTCACAAATAATTGTGACGTTCAGATGTGTTGCATAAATTAAATTTGCATAGCTACTCAATATTATTTATCTGTATTATTCTCTGTAATTATTGAACCTCTTGGATAGATTGGCAAGTTTTCGAGTGGTGGTTTTCTTTGCTGGAACATGTAATGAAATATTTAGTGTTTTTCTCCAGCCAGGTTGGTGGCATGGGCTTTGTTACTGATGCTCTGACACACATCCCAGGACAGCATGCCTATAAGATCAAAATGCCTGTACAACAAACTGATGATAAGTGATGAGTGACCTCACCACTTCCATCATACCATCCACACATACGAACACTTTCAAATTCACAGTGTTCTTGCAGTCTGTGAAAGTTAACTTTTTGGTTATCACATCAAAATTGCTTTGGATCTGTCAGATTATTCCTCCCTAGTAGGCTTGACAATTCTTGTGTTTGTATTCCAGTGCCTTTTTATTGCTGATATCTGCTGTATCTGCTTAGCCCAATGGAAACAGGATGTGTTTTGTTGTGATTTTGAGCTTCTGCAATACATAAGCAAAGGATAGGCTCTTGAATAATACATAGAACTGGGCAGAAAGAAATGGACCTGTTTTATTTACAGCCCAGTTTATTGGAAATATTTCTTTATCCAGATAATTTATTAATGAGAGACGTTACATGGTGGTACAAAACATGCAAAATACTTTAAGTAAATATGAACAAAGTGTATATATATATAAAACAAAAAAAACAAAACAAAAAACAAGATGGAATACATTTCATATTTGATTTATTGGGAGGTAATGACAGGGATCAACTGACATTTCATTTGTTGGCAGAAAGTCTGTGGAGCAGATAATAAGATTCTCCTCCTGTGTTTGTTCAAATGAGGGCGCATGTTTGATTCTTCTGTCTCTGTTTGAGTCTTGGCTGCGGATCATTCTGAGGATTGCGTTTGGTTTTTAACAAAGTATGATCAGTTAATGCAATCAAGAAACTACTCAGTGGTTCAACTGCTGTAGTTTGACCTGAATTCAGTGAGATCTGTAATTACTTCACTCATAGATAGATTTGTTTTATACATGATGCAATAGAGTATGTTTGATAGAAACTGGTAGCTGGAGGATTATGAGTCATATGTCAGCTAATCAGAAAAGATCTGATCCCTCTGTAATATGTGAATTCCACAGTAGAGTCTGAATCACAAGTTTGCCATGTTTCATGAAAAACTGCTTAAATTAAAGTTGATCCTTTATTATACATTGTTGACACCTTCTATGAATAGACCTGCACAATTCAGCAACTAATTTGCATACACCAATATTTCAGCTTAACTATCATGTTGTCATAGACTATTGTTATTTGTCTTGAATAAAATGACACTTGGTTAACATGTGACAGGCTTGTACCAAATGTGTCTTAGCTCTCCTTCCACACATGTACCGGTACCTTAAAAATTAGGCAAATTTTTATATCCTCAATTACTATATAGTATGTTCTTAAAGGTTATTTTCAGGAAACAATGCCATTTGTGCTAGAAAATTTAAGGATTGTTTTTTCAAAAGGTTACTGCTAAACTTCCAAGAAATTATATTTGCCCAAGTCAGACCCAAAGTAACAGGACTGTAGCCAATATAGATATGAAGGCCGTAGGGGATTCATATACTATTACCTCAATCCTTAATATGTGTTTGCAGGTTAGCAAAGTACCAATAGTTATTTAGCTGTACTATTCCTAAGACTTAAACCTAAATCACTACATTATGTCAACCCTGTAACAGGAAGTTTTATAATTTTTATAATTAACGTGAAATAAGAAACAAAAGAGTATCACTCTTTTGTGATTTAATTGTAATCACACATTATATACACCTTGACATTGTGATTTAATTGTAATCACACATTATATACTCCTTGACAACCTCAATATATATATATATATATATAGGGCAAGCATAAAATAATGAAATACAAAAAAAAAAAACTAACATACCTCTACTTGAACCATGTGTGAAAAAATATAATTCCCTTAAATATGATGTCAGAAATATCAAACCATGAGGCCACTGATTCTTGAGATAAGGTACAAAACATGTGCTACAAACAAAAGTGCACTTTATGTTAAAAATCAAGAAATTCATAATAATAGGAATACTGAAAAAGTTACATCTAAAGGAAATGTGGATACTCAGGGCATTCAGTAGATATATGTTTAAATAATTTCATTAGAATGTTTTAAATGCATGCTCTATACTTTGAAGCACATTTATCTTAACCTGTCCTCAGCAAAAGGTCACAACGATAAACTACCAGACTCTATTAAACTGTATGGGTTAAAAAATATAAATATAAAATCAAAGGTAGGGATCTGTAAGATATCAATCAATACATAAAGTAAAATTAAAATTATATTTTCATAAAAAAACCTGCCGATCAAAGTTAACTCCTCAACTTGGCGTTTACTCAACAAGATCTTTTAATAATCCTGAATAATTCAGACAATGTCATGGTCAGCTATATCTCTGAGTGCCCCTTTCCCACTTGCTGCTGATTGTGGATGCAACAGTAAGACATAGGGTCTGGTAATATTTATATTTATTATATATTTCAAACAAAAAATATTTTTTATATTCTCTGCGGTCACAGCTTCAATATGTCAACACCGTCATCCCATTGTGATAACATCTGTTAAAACTTGTGGAAATATTTTGGCATTTTACTTAAATAATTACAATATTTATATAACATTAAAATAGCATGCTTTTAGTGTGTCTAACAGAGTTAACAGAAATATGTAATTTATAAAATGAATAAATGTCAATTTATAGAAAAAGTGCATATATATATATATATATATCCTGCAAATTATATTGGTATTAAGTCATGGGGGACATATTTTGCTTACAAATTTTTTTTTTTCTTCTGAGAATGACACTTAAAATATCCTATTATGATTGATATTGGAAATTATGGACAACAGAAATTCATCATCAATCCAAGAATGCAAGTATACTCGAAACACTTACATGCTTGCACTGAAAATTGAAATTAATTAACTCATATATGAGACCTGACCATTTTTTTTTTATATTATTTCCTATGCCTCTAAAAGCTAAAATTGGTCTTTAGCATGGCTGATTAACCTTGTAGATAGACTGACATACACACACGCTGAGAGAACTGCACTGATTTATAACTGCCATCATCTGTCCTTGCACCAGGGGGCAGTATGTGACTTAAAAACACACAGCCGGACAGACATTTGTCTTTCAATCATAGCAAAAATGCAAAACGGAACAGACAGAGCCAATCCCTGCAAGTCCAGCACAGTTTTAAGGTGTCATTTGTGCCATATACTGATTGTATGCAGTCTGGCAGGGATTGATTTTCAACACACTCTTTCTTCCCATGTGTTTGTTTGCTTCGTACTCAGCTAATGATGTAAGCTCCTGCAAGTTACTGCAGGTATTGTGCACAGGTGTATATTCAAAATTAGTTCAAGGCCTTAACAAAGGATTCTGTGCTGCATAGTTTTTCATGTCTACCTTTTATGCTTTATAAATAGTGCACGTCCCACAAATGAATAATTGAGCATTCCAATGTTACGTCCTCCGACTCTTAACTGGAGTGAGTAGCCTACATTTTGAACTCTCACTTACTGCTCTCCTAGAAGGTGATGGACAGTGTTTAAGTGATGGAATTTTCTAAAATACTAAGATAATAGTTCTAATGATCTGAAAAGCTTTTTGAGGGCCTTCAGTTTGACTGTCTAGACTTTTTTGTCTAACCTTATCTGCCATTATCCTTTTAATAGCTGACACCTCTTTAAATCCTCTTTATACCCTATAGGCAGGATTCTGTTGCTCTCAGTGTCTAGCTGTTTTAATATGCTATTCCATTTATGGCAAAATGGCACAGACATATTAACCTTCTAAATCATATCAGAGGAAAATAATACACATACAAATGTCAAAATGTTTTATTCTGTTTAAATTAACAAATATTAGGGTTTGCTGTTGTTTCTTAAAGGGAAACTCCTGTGCATTTTAAGTACTGTTATGTAACACAATAATGCTAGGCACGTTTGTATAAGTTAATGCATTAGATATCATGAACTGACAATGAAAAATTTTTGTAGCATTTGTTAATCTTGGTTAATGTTAACTTATACTGTTGTTCATTGTTAGTTAACAATGCATTAATGTTAATATATGTAATTTTTATACTAACAGTATCAGTGTGTAGAAATTAACATTTACCAGGATTAATACATGCTGAAAAGGTATTGTTCATTGTTAACCATTGCTAGGGTTGACACAATATCAAAATCTGTACCGATTATTTTTATTCTTGATACTAATTTCGATTTCAAAGCAGAAATGTATAATATGCTATTGAACACACTACTTTAGCCTATTTAAAAGGTAAAATATCAATGCACTTTTCCTTCTTTTTACATTTTTTTTAATTATTTCAAAATGTTCAATGATTCCTTCAAGTATTTCTCAATTAAGTAAGCACCTATTTTTTTTTTTTTTTACGAATGAATCTTCTGAAATCTGTATTATCTGTGCTTTCATTGTATCTTTTATGAATTCAATGTTTTAAAGTTTAATTACATTTTATCATCAAAATATGTCACATACAATTTTTGGTCAAATAAAGTTCTGCACTGCATCATTGAAGTATAAATGAAAACATTGATTAAAACCTTTATTTTGTACTACACTCTTGCTTGTGATATATTGCTTTATTATTATTATTATTATTATTATTATTATTATTATTTCATATTATTTTTATTTATTAACCATTATTTCGAATATTATTAATATAAATAATCACTGTTATTATTCATATTATTATTACTACTACAGTGAATATTGCTTTTTATTATACAGTTGTAATATAATTCTGGCACAATTTCTTCAACTTCACCTGTGTAGTTCAATCAAGCTTTTATTGTAATGTCAAGACTTTACAATTTCAAGTTGCTTTAAACCCAGTATAATTATTATAGTGCAAATACTACGATTTAATAATATAAATATATCGTCTGCATGTGCTCTGCGTTTCACAGAGAACAAGTGGTCTGCTTTGTTATCTCCTTTAAAATGCACAGGGCGTCTGATGCTGAAAATGAAAAGTTTTCAATAGCTTCACACATTCACTTTGAAGTGCGCAGCACATGCAGACTAAATTGCAGCCTTTTGCTCTTAAATAATAACTCTACAACATATCATGGTTTAAATTTCATTAATTATGCATAAATTTTTTTCCCAATATGTCAAATTCGTGTGTGAGCAAATGAAAGCAGTCGTGTGTCAGTCAGACAGTGATTGAGTATCGAATTCACTCAGTACTAACGGTACTGCAGGTTCTTTTTTTATTTTATTTTCGATCTATATTATATTGAAGGTATTTTTGACATCCCTAACTATTGTGTTGTTGCTAATGTTAACATGTACAACCTTTTGGTAAAGTGTTACCAATTATTCATTAAAAATGCATTCTGCATGGTCACCTAGTGGACACCAGCCCTTCAGTATGAACAGTGTCAATCGTGGTTGGCTTTAGATTATTTGTAAATTAAATGTGTGTGTATATGTGTGGCTGAGGGGGTAGCTGGGCCCACTCAGGTACAGAGGCTAACAACTTGCTCTGAAACAGTAACAGCTGCCAGGGCCTGCTCCACTGAGAGGGAGAGGGCTGTGTTCATTAGGCGGCGATGTCTCCTGGGCTCGTCCACCTGCCTTGATCACGTTAACATTAATAATACATGACTGAGCACGGTAATACAACCATTACATTCGCTCCTCTTCTTTTCTATCTCATGCTGCTGGTGCTATGTGCTCCACATGTGGGGAAAGAATCAAATTTTTTCCCTTTATCGAATGCTTCCTCTTGGATTATTGCCACCTAAAAGTACACATATCTTGTCTGCACTCAGAGGCACAAAAATGAGTTTACCCTTTCTTTTTGGTGTTCATTTGACATTAAACAATACACTGCCTCCAGAATCCCAGAGATGTATGTTTCTGATTTGAGGGGGGGTGAAACCAAAGCATTTTTATTTCTGTGTAATTCCAAATCCATTGCAACCAATGGGCAACCGCAGAACATGGTGTTTTATCCCAGAGCAGGAGTCAGATGGAGCAAATCGCTACAGATGATGGGATTTTATCCGACACATATATGTCTTTCCAATACGGTTCAAAAAACATTTCTCAGAGTGAACATAAATTTTAATGTAGGCAGAAATGGTTTTTGGAGATTGCTTTAAATGATTGGATTTGCCTGTTAAGATTGGAATGGGAGGATTTGCATAGATTTAAAGCACCTGTGATGAAATCTAAATGTGCCATGGCCTTTCTCAAACAGCGGATTTATATGGGCAGAGTGGGGAATAAAGAAGGAAAGGGAAAAGGGAAACAATCCAGGGATCATATCCTTGTTAAAATTCACACAGTCATTTCCTTTTATGGGAGCAGATCCTATCAGTCAATAAGGAGAGCGAACCGTCTGAATTGTAAGTATGACTACTGGCTAGATCAGTAAATATGACGTATTATTTTTTAATGTAACGGTCTTAAGCCGGAGATCACATTTCCATTTGGAGGATTCTGGAGTCAGCCAAATGGCCAAGTAATTAGTGTTACCATGCACGCTCAGGACATTAAAATGTTAACAGTGTTGGAGCTGTGTGATGGAGAATACAGAATGAGGGTTTTATTAGATCTCTGTGGATGGGGGGGTGACATATCTCCTAATTGGGGACATCAGGGTTCCTGCTGCCGGTTTTTTATTTGTAGTTCAGATCACTCCTTTTTTAATTTATTCATGTAAACCCATCTCCCTGCCCCCTCTCTCTGTTTCTCGCATTGCTCTCATTAGTAGTCTGCTGTGATGGTGTCCCCTTGTTTGCATTTGAAGTGGCTGTACTGTGCAGGAGCATCCCTGCTGCATGAGAGAGAAGGGATGGAGAGAGTGCAGAGTATGTGAGAGAGAGACAGAGGTTTGCAGCACAGAACTGAGCCACAGCTTGACATCTGGGGCCGGCTCTCTTATTCCCAGTGGTACCGGCATGTCATTAACAGTATTAATCTAAGCCCAAATGCCTTAATGATCACTGTTTTAATATATGTGAACCAGCTCAGTCTCTTGACTCATTAACACCAATTTGCCCGAGAATTACATAATCGGCCTCTTGTAGCACGCACCAACATTTATTTTTGCTAATATGTTGCCCTTTTTTTCCAAGCATGGACTGAGCAAACAGTTTTAGTTTGGAGCAGATTGCAGAATTGGTCTATTAATCATGCAAAAGGTAGTGGGAAACAAAGATAATGACTGAAGTCTCCAACCAAGGCCTTTAAGGAATAGTTCACCCAAAAATGAAAATTCTGTTATCTTTACTCACACTTAAATTGATCCAAAACCATATTACTTCCTTACTCAACAAAAAGAGATGGCAGAGTATCAGCCATACTATTCAATGCATCTAATTTCCATAGAATGAAAGTGAATGGTGACTGTGAGTACTTCAAGGAGGAAACAGGAAACCAGATTCCTTCAAACCAGGTTAATGGGCTTTTATTGACCGATACAGGAGCGCCACAACACGCCAGCCACACATTGGACTAGCTTCACAATACATTTTTACTTTGCAACAAGATTCACAACAGGCTAGCTTCACAATAAGCTTCCAGACCCAGACTCTATCTCCCCTGCTGGCTGTGTGGCTCTTTTTATGCCGCTCTCCCCTTGCTCACTGTAATTAGAGATAGGTGTTAGACATAATTTAGCTCAGGTGTAAGTGCCCTTACCGCTTCTCTCTATCCGGACAGGCACTTGACCACGCCCCCGCTGCCACATACCCCCACTGCCCGACCTTGAATTTAAAGGGCTGGAGAGCCAGATACTACCGGGTGATCCGCGCATTGATATCCTTTTCCAATGGCTTCTGCGTTGAAGCCATTGGATTGGGGTATGATCCGAGCAGAGGGTGAAGGCCCACCTCAGCAGGTACTACCGGAGGGTGAGGACTGCCCACTTTATGGCCAGACACTCCTTTTCCACAGTGCTGTACTTGGTATCCCTCAAGGAGAGCTTACGGGCTGATGTACAGCACTGGGTGCTCCTTCCCCTTCACCACCTACGAAAGCACGGCCCCCAGCCCTCTGTCTGAAGCGTCCGTCTGTAATAGAAAAGGGAGAGAGAAAAGAGGTGTATGCAAAAGCAGCCCCACATAAAGTGCGGCTTTAACCTGTGTGAACACTTGGTGGCACTGCTCCGTCCTCTGGACCGGGTCTATAGCTCCCTTTTTAGTGAAGTCAGTCAGCGGGCCCCAGGAACTGTCTCACCCCCTTTTCGGGCAGGTGGCAACCGCTGCAGTCTTGTCAATTTGGGGACGCACCTGCCCATGACCCAAGTGGAACCCCCAGATACCGTACCTCCACCAGCCCAATCGCGCACTTCTTAGGGTTTGCTGTGAGCTCCTCCCACCGCAGCGATCTCAGGACTGCCCTCAGATGCTGCATGTACCGCTAGATATTATCTAAATTGGCAGCAGCGTAAGCTGTATGCGGTCTGAGGATATGGTCCATGAGCTGCTGAAACATAGCTGTGGGATTCCTCTATTACCCCATATCGAGCATTGCATCCAATTTTATTCTAACCATTTTCTTTTTGTGCTTGGGCAAGCGATAGGGACGGCTATGTACCACCACCCGCGGTTCGGTCTCGATGTGGTGATGGATGAGGTTCATACGACCCAGCAGAGGAGAGAACACATCCGCAAATTCTTGTTGCAACTTGGCAACCTCTGTGCGCTGCTATGGTAAGAGGTGGTCTCCGCAAGTGACCGGAGTGTTATGATTAGGTTCGGTGTTTACCTCCGCCTCCCTCCATAATTTCAGGATGTTGAGGTGATATATTTGACGTGCGCCCCCTCTATCTGTTTGATTAACCTCATAATCGAGTTCCCCCACTTGTCATGTGACCTCAAAGGGTCCTTGCCACTAGGCGAGTAATTTAGAGCTCGAGGTGAGGAGTAATACGAGAACCTTATCTCCCGGATTAAATTCCCTTAGCTGAGGACCCTTGTCGTACAGTCGACGCTGATACCAGTACCACCTGATCTAAGATTCCCATGACGTCGCAGTTCCCCGCCAGCAGCCATTTCCGGCACGCGTCTCGGAGCCACTGGGCAAAGGCAAACGGCCGGTCAGTCTTCCCATCTTCAGGGACCGGAAGAGCTGCCGGTATTGCTCCGGGCTTCGACCCACCTGCTGCAGGATTGCCTTATTCTGGTCATCGTAGGCCAGGAGGTTAGCCGCTGGCAGATGTTGGGCAGCAAGTTGGGCTTCCCTGGACAAGAGTCGGAGGAGCCTGGCCGCCCATTGGTCACACGACCAGCACCAGATCTCAGCCGTCTGCTCAAAAAGGTCTAGGAATTCTTCTGTGTCGTCTTCTGCCCCCATTTTCAGGAGTGTGGGCGGGGACAGGGGGCTGCGGATGACTCCATTGGGCCTACTTCAAATTAATTCCCGGGTTTTGTCACCAGTGTGTGAACTTCAAGGAGGACACAGAAAACCAGGTTCCTTCAACCCAGGTTAGTGGGCTTTTATTGACTGATACAGGGGCGCCACAACACGCCAGCTTCACAATGGACTAGCTTCACAATAAGCTTTTGCTTTGTAACTGGCTTCACAATAGGCTAACTTCACAATAAGCTTCCAGACCCAGACACTCTCACCCCTGCTGGCGGTGTGGCTCTTTTTATGCTACTCTCCCCTTGCTCACTGTAATTAGAGACAGGTGTTAGACATAATTTAGCTCATAATTTAGGCATAATTAGATATAATTTAGGTGTAAGTGCCCTTACAGCTTCTCTCTCTCCGGACTGGCACTTGACCACGGCCCCGCTGCCACAGTGACTGATAATAACATTCAGTCTAACATCGGCTATTGTGTTTCCATGGTAGATATAAAGTCATACAGGCTTGAAATAAGGATGGGCAATGGTACTCGAGTACTCGTGTGCTTGTATGTGGCAGCAATGATCGATTATGAAAACGATTATTGATTGTGATCATGCATGATGTGACTTCTAACTTAACTCAAAATTCAGTGACAATTACCTGACAACTAAACACAAATGTGTCAAAGACGGAGCTTATTTTAAATTTTGAGATTGACTACGTTGAGATTTTGTGGGGTACACTGATTGACAGAGATCTCATAGCAACCAAACTGATATAATGATATTGTTATGATCATCAAAGAGAGTGTAATTTTTTGCAAAATGTTAGCTAAACGTTAGCTAAATGTTTATTATCATTTAATGTAAGAACTTTGACTCGTTAATGGATATTATTTAATAAAAGTGAATGTTTATCACTGACTGTAAACCTCACTGGTTGTGTGAAGTAACACACACTTGCATCTTGACAAAATGAGAGTTGAAGATTTCTGCAGAAGTTTCCAAGTTGGAAGTCTGACATAAAGTGTCATTCTGTTGCACTTTCTCAAGTTGAAAAGTGGAAATTCTAACTCTCCGAGTTGAATGAAACGCTTCATGAATCAACACAGCAACATTACCATGACATATACTATCACTTCAGTTTTAGCATGACATGTGGAACAGCTGTGGTTGATATCACATCTTGTGGCTTCAGGTATTATTAAATAATGACCCCAATATTGAAAAGGATTATTTTCCACACCTATCAATATTTAGGGTGGACACATCATAGAGAGTCAGGATATGTTGATAAAGCTCTGGACTTTAAGGCAGGCCCCAGCGGCTTTCTTTCAGTGGAGGGTGAGGCACTCTCCTCTGGGACAGACACAGGGATTGCTGTTTGTTCGTCCAGCAATTGCTCAGCAGTCCATAAATACCGAATTGCATTCATGCCCCAGGGCAGTTTGGGGCAGCACTGTGAAACCATACAGAGGTGTCTCAGCTTCAAGAGAAGTTCTCTATGCAGCATGCCCCAAGGGGGAAGCTCCCTGGCCTCTATGACAGTTGACCTTTCACCCTGAAGAGCTGCAGCAGGTGAAAGTCATAAGAGCAGTCCCCCTAGCAGGTCATATGGTTGTCTGACTTCCTCTTACCTACTGAGGGGTTGGAGAAACTCTAAGACCTACACAACTGAACAAACTAAGCTGTAAGTTCTGGCTAAGTGATTCATGGTAGTGACAGATTCTTTATAAAACTGATAGTTCCAACTCTAAGTTCAGATTGGATTTAAAGCCATTGTAAAATGATTATAAATGCACACTTGTGACCATTATCACCCAAAAATTGTATTTGCAAAAATAATCTATTTTAAAACAGATTCCAGATCCATTGACTGTATAGATAGTACCATCCCAAACTCATACCACTGTTTAGGCCACTAGCTGCCTTTCCACCAACGGATTGAGTGGTTATGAGCAGGGTGAGAACGGTTTCAGTAGCATTTACACAAGTTAAGTTATGGACAGTACAGTACGATTACAAACTATTTCCTGCACGGATTTCTCAGCACGGTTTGCTAACCGCAATTCACAGTGCTAGTAGAATACATGTAGTATGTGTTGACTTGCTCAGTAAGTTCATTCTAAACCTGATTTCACAGTATCCAGTACCGCAATGGAAAAAGAAATATATCTGTTGTGTCGGCTGGACAAGTAGATTAAACAGGAATGTTTGATAGTGCCACAGTGTTACATTTTGGATGAAATCAACCTATTAACGGCTTTTTTCAGTGCACACACTATCCTTTCACTAGAGTGAATTACATAAAGTAATATAACAACATACAATTAGAACTTTATTAGGAACACTATGGTCCTAATAAAGTGCCTCACGTGGTCTTCTGCTGATGTAGCCCATCTGCCTCATGGTTCGATGTGCTTTCTAAGATGCTATTCTGCTCACTACAATTGTACAAAGTGGTTATTTGAGTTACTGTAGCCTTTCTGTGAGCTCAAGACAGTCTGATCATTCTCCATTGACCTCTCTAATCAACAAAGCTTTTACATCCGTAGAACGTCTAGGTTACGAATGTAACCTCCATTCCCCCATGGAGGGAACAAGACGTTGTGTTGGAGAAGCTCTCTTGAGCACCGAATATACCTCTGATCTATGAAAAAAAGCCAATGAGAAGTTGGCAGCTAGTATTTGCATACCCCGCCCCCGGACATACAGGTACAAAGGCGAGGCAAATACTAGAGTTCATTCAGGATTTTTTTGAGGAGCCGGAAATGGTCCGGCTACTACAGCGGCTCGGCTCAGCGACGTGGCCGGGAAGGACACAAGGTCTCGTTCCCTCTATCGGGGAACGGAGGTTACATTCGTAACCTAGACATTCCCCTTCTGTCGCTCTCTCCACGTTGTGTCGGAGAAGCGACACTAGGGGTCCAATTTAAATTACGCCATGTGCTGAGCCATGTACGTGGTCTGACACAGGAGCGGGCAGGTTTTTTTTTTACGTGCCAGATGACCAGCTGTATCAGACTACACGTACCCTTCCCCAATGCCCCACAAAAGTCCTCGGAATCCTTTTGGTTACCCTGACAGGGGAACAAGGCGACGCTTGCCAACGCTTCTACAATGGCTATAGAAACCCTTCTTCATTTCGGTTGGAGAGACAGGCTCTATCGCGTCTTTGAGTAGAAGAGTAGTGATCTCCGCGAGCAGGGATTGGGCATGTTCGCCGTGCACTGCGATAAAGCGGGTGTCCACGAAGGGGGGTGGGGGCCTGGCAAACTGAATTGCGGGCCAGCCACGCATCCAATCTCCATTCTAGGGGCACCAAGGGGACGAGTATTTTCGACGTACCCGGCGGGGCTTCGCAGCATGGCGAAGCAGGTAATGTGCCATCGGGAGGCGAGGCACCCGGTCTTACCATCTCCAGAGCTAACGTCTTGGGCTCTGGGTCGTCCATCTCAGGAGATCCTGGGAGCCTTCCGGATCCTCAAGGGGGTCCGTGAGACGGGGGGGCGTCTGCTTCCTGCAGGGTGCTCGACGCGTGGGCTGAGAGCTGGGCCCAGGTTGAGGTGGAGCAACCTGTTGTTTGTTCGCAGGGGGACGCCCTCGGCGAGCAGACGGGGCATGGCCCAAGGCGGCAGGTTTGCGGCGGGGCAGGATTTGAGAGATCGCCTCCGTCTGTTTCTTCACCGCGGAGAACTGCTGGGTAACGTCCTCGACAGTGTCGCCGAAGAGGACGAACTGGGAGACTGGGGCGTGTTTGGTCGGTCTCATGCATCTCGACCAAGTTCAGCCACAGGTGTCGTTCCTGGACCACGAGGGTGGCCATTGCCTGCCCGAGTGACTGCGATGTGACCTTCGTGACTCTGAGGGCGAGGTCGGTCGCTGAGCACAGTTCCTGCAGCACGTCGTGATCAGGGCTACCCACGTGCAATTCTTTGAGCGCCTTGGCCTGGTGGACTTGCAGGAGGGCCATGGCGTGCAGGGCGTAAGCGGCCTGTCCGGCAGCACTGTAGGCCTTCGCTGTCAGCGAGGATGTTGTCCTACAGGCCTTGGAGGGACTACAGGGCAACCCCGCCAGGTGGTAGGGTTTCCGGGGCATAGGTGAAGTGCAACAGCCCTATCCACCGGGGGACTCGCCGTGTATCCATGGACCGCTCCGCCATCGAGGGTAGTGAGAGCGGATGAGCGAGTGGCTTTGTGACGAGAGGGGAAAGGCGCTCTCCACAGCGACGTCGGCTCATAATGCACCTCCGGGAAAAACGGGACTGGGGGGGTATGGCCATGAGTGGCGCCCAGACCCCAGGAACCAGTCATCCAACCACGATGGCTGTGGGGAGGACGAAGGGTTCCAGTCCAAGCCCACGCTGGAGGCGGCCCAGGAAAGCATGTCGGACATCTGAGCGTCAGCCTCAGCCTGGGGGTGCTAGCCCGAAGGCGGCAGCCCAGGGGAGTCATCCATGTCAGACGCCGCGCTCTCCAATGCAGCGGCGAGCTCATCAGCTTCGAGCTCTAGAGGATAGGCAGGCTGGCTGTGAGGAGAGCCGCTGTTGCCTCGCGCACGGACGGGAGTCAACGAGCGTGCCGGGGAACGGGTGGTCCGAGGGTCTCTGGTACTCGACGGAGCCGCACACGCTGCCATCTCCAGATCGCTTCCAGCTACACTCGCACCGTCCTCAATCCCGTAGGAAGAAGGAGCAATGCGAGGGCCGGCTGGAGTGGCTCGTTCTCGGTTGCAATGTTGTCATGGTCATGTTTTGCAGTGAAAACATGAGCCATCCACAAACGCAGCCTCAGTGTGATCGCTACCCAGACACACGAGACAACCCCTGTGGCCGTCTGAAGCGGAGAGCACTCTACCGCATCTAAGAACTACACAGCAGCGGAATGGCATCTTTATAAAGACGTGTCCTGAAAAGGATGTTCAACGCTCGCTGTGTTTGCGCTTTTAGAGCAAATTACTCTTTTAAATAAAATCATTCTTTTAAGAAAACTCTTTCGGGTTTTATCTGCGCTGTCGAAGCGCCCAGGGGCAACAATGCGCAGCCGTGCACAGGAAACTCTAGTGCGGGGTATGAACACTAGTGCGGGGTATGCAAATACTAGCTGCCAACTTCTCATTGGATTTTTTTCATAGATCAGAGGTATATTCGGTGCTCAAGAGAGACCCCTAGTGTCGCTTCTCCAACACAACGTGGAGCGAGCGACAGAAGGGGAACTCACTGGATGCCACTCACTGGATGTTTTTTGGCACTCTAGAGACTGTTATTCAAGAAAATCCCAGGAGATCAGCTTTTACGGAAATACTCAAATCAGTCCATCTGGCACCAGCAATAATGCCATGGTCGAAATCACTGAGATTTTTTCATCATTTTCACTGAGATAAAATCATCATTTTTACCCATTCTGATGATATGAACATTAACTGAAGCTCCTGACCCGTTTCTGCATGATTTTATGCATTGCACTGCTGCCACACGATTGGCTGATAAGATATATTGCTATAAAAATATCAGAAGCAGTACTGTGTATATTCATTAGCAAAGCTTTTAAACACATCAAATTTCATCTGTGACAAAATATTAATTAAAATTCTTAAATGCCAGCTTGTAAATTGGTTTGCACCTGAATCCTGAAGAGCAGGTTTTATTCATTTCATCTCCCCCACCCCTTCCCATTCATTCCCCCACCTGACTTAGTTAAAGCACAGTAGTGCTAGGTAAACATTGAATTTGTGACTAAACCCCAGCTCTACGCAAGCGGAAAAGGAGAAAAAGAGACAGAGAACTGGAGAGAGTTGGGAATCCCTCCTAATTAAGGCTCTGTAATCAAGCTCAAAGTTAGGAGGTCACTCCCTGGGAGTAATTTGTGATATTAAACCATGCTGTTCCCTTCACATTGATTGTTGTGTCTCACTAGATGAAGCTGATCCCTTTTAATATCACTGCACATATGCAAACAGGGATCGCAATATTGCTCATCGTCACCGGCGATCCTCTTTTAATTCAGCTTAAGGCGAGGTGTGTGACCCTGTCACTCAAATCGAGCTCCCAACACCAGCTCGCTGTGTATGCTCTCTGAGACTAAGCCAGCTCATTACCAGAATAGTGGCACTCATTAACAATAGGTGTAATGGGACTGATGCTGGCTGTTTCTCTGTGTGACCAGAGGATGAGAACAGTGAGTTCTGGGCTGTGACCACAGAGATCATCACTCCCAAATGTAACTCACTTCCATGGTTTGGGAGAGATTCAATTATAATCTGATTTATTACTTTTAAGCATGAAAGCTGCATCTATTATCTAATGTTGTAGCTATCAGAAGTATTATCCCTGTCTTCAATTTAAAGATAAAGATGGCCATTGCTGCATTATAATGAGTCTGTGAAGAGAGGTGTGTGTGTTAACTCTTGATAATTAACGTCACCTGCAGTCATTATCTAAACCTAATTGAGCTGTCAAAGTTGAGGCTCTGACAGCTTTAAGCACAGTAGCATTTAAACAGGAAAGCTTTGATAGTTAGTACATAATGAGAGCCACGCTTCTGTCGACACCTGTTAAAACATCAAACAGAAATTACTTAACTAATCAGGCCTTAGTAAAAGTTCATTATAACGTACCTCTTATATAATGAAACAAACATTTTAATATCAGCAGAACCCCCAATGGAACATAGAAAGTGATATAGATTATTGTCATTGTGATTGATAGTCATTGACAAGTATAAACAATTCCTTCCATTAAGAAGCTTTAATGCAGATGGACTTAAATCATGCTTGGAAATGCATGTTACAAACCTTTTCAAAGAATAACACAAACTTAATTGCAGTTAGTATGATCATGATTTTGCTGCTGTAGAAAATTATCTACTTTTTGGTTGACAATAAAAAACAACATCTTATTATGGATTACATTTGTTAAAGATCTAAATATGCAGATTTCTTATGCATGCAGGTTGTAACAGCTTCATATATGAGTCTTAATTAAAAACTGCCTCATATGGTAAGCAAACAGAAATTAAATCATTATGCAAATTCTCATGTAGATGCCTGTTGTGCTAGCTGTGTAAATAGAACCCTGAGCAGGTTCTAAAACTCTAAAATTACATTTAAAAAGAATAAGCCATCAACAAAGTACAGAGAGTGGCTCAAAGTACAGTTTTTGACTATGTTGCCACAGGCACAAAGAGCCCAAGACTGACTGTTAAAGGGACCCATTTCCAGGCTTTGGGTTGTGTTCATCTTTAATGGATGAAGGTACAGATCCCCTCTCATATATTTACATATTGTGAGTGACTCCGTGATGATGCCAAATAGATCTACGGGATTCTGGTCTCTCTTGTCAAAGTCTGCAGATAAAGAAGGTGGGGGGAACACAGGGATGTGCCGTTGCCGTTGGGGACAGCTTTGGGAGTAGAGGGACCGTTCTCATCTTCTTAACCACTTCACTAATGGCTGGTAGAGATTCTCACTCTATACCCCACTGTTGGGAGGGATTGCTTTACAAGCATAAACTGAGATTCTCTGTGAAATGTATGGCTTGTTCATACACCACAAATGTGTCATCTAAACCCAGGAGAACAACACCATTTCTCTGGGGCTTTTTGGAAGCCAGCAAGTTATTGTTTAATACATTTATTGCTGCAAATTGTTTTGCAATGTTTATGTAAAGTGTTTTGTAACAGAATTGTTCACCAGAGTAATTGTGGCTAGACTAAAGCTTTTTCAGTTACAAACTTAAAGATAATTCTAAATGTATGCCTAAAAATCACACTAGAACTGGAGAAATTAGAAACCACTCTGTAGAAATGCATATTTTGATTTAAAGAATGACATTAGAAAATGGAAAATTGAGGCCACATCCACATGGTTCCATTTTCGTTTAAAAATGGAAATGCTCAGTTTTTGCTCAGCTTCTAGTGTGGATAAGAGCTGTAAATGTATATCAAATTCAATGCATTTCAGTGAAAATTGGAATAGTGTGGATGTGGTGGCTTTTGACGATTTCAAATTCCTTTTAAAATTCGAATTGTCATTAGTTTAATTTAGTGGTTTACCAATAAATTGCTGAGGCCAATTTTAAAATGATTGCCATTGGCCGATACATTTTTCAGTTCAGCCAATTAGTTTTGCAAGCTGCAACAACACAGAGAATCACCTGCTTCCATGTGTTGGTGCATTCAGTATGACATGCTCCATCAAAATGTGTCATAAGTTGCAATGGGCTGTTATTTGGGGAAAAAACTTGATTTTGTTGTTTTTGATCAAACAGAAAAAAGTCTCAGCTTTCAAATTATGTTAATGTTATCATGAATTTCCAAATAAATGTTTTTTTTCAATGTGGTGTGTCAAATTGCTTCAGCTGCTGTCACTTTACACCTGAGCACTGCATATAGCAAAAATATGACCAGTAGAGAAGAGCCTATTGTTAAAAGTTTTTATACCTTCACTGTCAAATATGCGAAAACAGAGATGGAGAGGATACAACTCAAATTTTAGCCAGTGGAAATGCAATTTCCTTGTGGATGCTCCATCAATGACTCCGAGGTGTGTGTGTGTTTGGGCTATGTGTGCATGCCTAAATTGTAAATACATGGATATGTTCTAACAATGTTTTTACGAGCCAGCATTAAAGTTTAAAGTATATATTAGGCTTGGGATTGATGTCATTTTCACGCATCGATAATCTGAAGTTCCCCTTCTGTCACTTGCGACGTTGTGTCGATGTTGTTACACTAGGGGTCAATATTGAGAGCCCTGATTACCTCGGATCTTTGAGATTAGGCCAATGAAAATTGGCAAGTGGAATTTGCATGCCACACCTCCGGACATACTGGTATAAAAGGGAGCTGGAATGTGGATTCATTCATATTTTTTCTTCGGAGTCGAGCGGTTGTACAATCAATGAGCTGATTGCGCTCACCTCCATCAAGAGGGTGGGTGATCTGTAAGCGTTCTTTGTCAGTGAAACTTGCCTGGTGTTCGGTCTGGCAGATTCTCACATGATCCTGTGACCACGACTGGGCTATGAACCCAAGGTTCCAACGACCCCTTTCAGGGATCAGGTGGTGAACCTGTAAAGCGCATGCTTTGCACCTGACACGCAGAGCATTAGATGCTCCAAACAGCTTTTTGTCTGCTTTGTGGACAGTGGAAACGGAACGCTGTCTCCAAACAGAAGCTTGCCCACTGGATCGTGGATGCCATTGCATTGGCCTACCAGACCCAGGCTGTGCCCGCCTCCTTGTGGGTTCGCGCACACTCTACAAGGAGTGTGGCATACTCTTTGGCACTGGCCAATGGCACCTCTCTAGCAGACATCTGCAGAGCAGCGGACTGGGCAACACCCAATACATTCGCAAGATTTTACAATCTCCTGGGTGAGCCGATTTCATTCCGTTTTCTTTCAGGTACGAACAGGTAGAGTTCGGTAATACGGAACAGCTGGCCGGGTGTATTGCTTGCGTATAGATCCTTTCCCTTCCCCTGAGGCAAAAACGTGCGCTTTTACCCCCAGTCGAGTTCACTAAGTCGTGGACCCTGGATGTCTTTCCTCCCTAGCCCTATGGTTCGCAAACTTGGTGGAGGAGTTTGCAGCCAGCCCCAAAACTGGGATAGGTGCTCCACAGGTGCCGATTACTCCGGTAACCCCTGTGATGTATATTCCGCGGTACGATCTCCCTGTCGGCAGACTCACATCTCCCCTGGGCTCCTCTGGGCTCTCTGCCCCCGGTTGCTGTGTTTGTAGAGTCCCCCCCATCGTGGTGGGACCTACCACCGCTCCTCTTCCATGTGTGGCTGCAAATTCCACTCCCCAATTTTCATTGGCTTTTTCTCAAAGATATGAGGTGATCTGGGCTCTCAAGAGCGACCCTTAATTTCACTACATCGACACATAGTCTCGTTCCCTCCATCAGGGAACGGAGGTTACCACAGTAATAAGATGATTTTCCCGATGATCATCGATATGTTTTGGGATTTTTTCAGATATAAATAGGGCTGCTTGTTGTATAATAGTCTTTGTCCTTTAATACATATTTCTCAACAAAGGTAAAGTGTGAGTGGAAAGGTAAAATAAAAGGGGCCACACACATGACATCTATGGGGACAACATGACACGTTCTAAAATTCGTAACAATTATTTTCTACAAAGGTATGCGCACACTACCAAAGCTCAGCTTAAAAATTCTCCAGTGCCACGGAGAACAACTTTATTCATTATCAAAGTACAAGGATTATTTACCCTAGCCATCACTGGATGATATATAGTTTATATGAATATTTCATATAAACACCTTGTCATACCCACACAAAGAGGCAGAAAATCACTTTCCCGGACTTTTGGCTTCAATGTACCTCTTTTGTGGAACAACCTATCCACATCTTTTTCATGAGCACTCTACCATACACTCATAATGATAATACTATATGCATATATACATGTGTGTTCATATAGTGGAAAACTGTGTTAAAGCTTCATTATTTACAACTATACTATACTATTTTACTTTGCATCAAACATTTCAAATCTATTTTCAATTTTAGTATTTACAGTATATACAGTATATATATATATATATATATATTAGAGCCGGGACTTTATCGCGTTAATTTAGATTAATTAATTACAGACTTTAAGCGTTAATTAAGATTAATTAATTACACAAAAAATAACACGTTTTACGCATTTTAATTTTTGCACCGTGGAACGTTTCTCACTGGATGAGTTTCGGGGACCGATTATACTGGAGCACCAACTAGCGTTCATGACTTCAGACAACAACAAATCACAGTGAACATGAACGAAGAAGCTGACGAGACCGCTTTGGTTGGCCCGTGGATGGGAAATTTTGTTATAAAAAGCGAACGGATGGAAGCGTCGATAAGAGCATGGTTGTGTGCAAGCTATGCAACAAGGAATTCGCCGCAGCACATCGAGCCTCAAGTATCACCTCAACGCAAAAACATAATACAAAAATAAACAATATTTTGTTGCTTAAGCTTATGTATTCAGTCATTATTCAATGGTATACTAAAAATCCATGTGAAAAAAATTACTTCTCACTGTTCTCAGGTCAAATATTTATGCAATTAAAATGCGATTAATTTCGATTAATTAATTACAAAGCCTCTAATTAATTAGATTAATTTTTTTAATCGAGTCCCGGCCCTAATATATATATATATACACACTGGCAGCCAAAAGTTTGGAATAATGTACAGATTTAGCTGTTTGGGAAGGAAATGGGTGCTTTAATTCACCAAAGTGGCATTGAACTGATCACAAAGTATAGTCAGTACATTAATGATGTAAAAAAACAGCACCATCAATATTTGAAAAAAAGTCCTTTTTGATCAAACTAGACAGGCCCCATTTCCAGCAGACATCACTCCATCACCTTATCCTTGAGTAATTAGTGCTGCCCCAACAAAATATTTTCCTAGTTGACTAGTAGTCGATAGTTTATGCCATTAGTCGAAAAGTTCTTGCATGTTTATGATACAAATTTAATTACTTAAATATATATATAATTTGGGGGCATCAGAAAATGGTTTGAGTTCCAGGGCTGAGAAAGAAAGTTATAAGTAGCATTGCTAACAGGGTTCTACATTACAGACATATACTAAACTGTAATAATGAGCCTTAAAATGTACATTTTACATGCGCACACATGAAGTGAGCCACAGCGACACTGGCAAAGGCAATAGTGATTCTGAATGTGTCGGAAAAACCAGCAAGGAGACTGTTTGAACAGTGTGTTAATTTATAGAGAGAAATGCACATTAGGGTTGTGCCGACAGACTATGATCTCGGGGATCGACGATGGTCAGAGTGATTGCCAATAGCTGATGCCTTTGACGATGTCAAGATGATATTTGGCTTGTTTTCCCATTAATGTATTAAATAATATTAATTATTATCATTATTATTTGGCTATTATTATTATCAAATTAATATTACAAATAATCTTCCTGTAGACACACAAACACATGCTTGAAGAAACACACTTTATTATATTATTAAGAACAGATGATAGAAAATCAGTTTATGCTCATGAATGACATGCTGTTTGTACGGAGGCGTGCAGTCTCGTGGAACATGTGCATGTACATGTTCATGTTCACATGCTCACTCTTTCTTTGTTTCTATCTTAGAATTATTTTTTTTTTTTGTTGCAAGAACTGTATTGTTACATCTCAGCTCAGGAGGTGTTTTGACTTCAGTTCACTTTATTTCCACAGAGCAGTTCATTGTGACCACAACTCTGCAACCTATACATCTGTGATTAAAACATAAAATAATACAAAAACGCGTTCACCTCGAACCATGATTTAGATTTCAGTGATTATTATCATCATTGTAATTATTATTTGAACATTTATAATTGTTTTTACTTTTCATTTGTGTAAGAAATTTTCCACCTACATGTTTAGATGGATACTTGCCTGATGGTAAATGGAAAGGTTGTTACTATATATATATATATATATATATATATATATATATATATATATATATGTCAGGTTCTACAGATTTTTTTATTTTTTTTATTTTTTTAATAGCAGTGAGGACAGTAAGTGCACTTTTGTGGAAGGGTTTGGCCCTGGTTTATCTGCTGTCCTGCATGCAGATTGAAGATGTCAGTGTGAAACGGGGAGTGTGGAAGGAAAGTATGACCCAGTGTTAATGGGTAGCAGACGCTTTGCCAAGTGTGAATGAGCTGTGAATGAGGTGAGAATGAAGAGGCCCAAAGACCTGCTGAGACCCTCCAACCAGAGCATCCAGCAGTCCTCTCTCATGCAGATATTCTTACCAGCTGAAAGCTTAAAATTGGTGTTTCAGCTAAAAAAAAAAAAAAAAAAATGTTAGGAGACATCACCCTTGTAAATGATTCCAGAGTATCAATTATTAATTTGATATATGAAGAACAGATAACTCATGCATGTTACTACTGGCCCAGTGTAACTTATTGATTTGTGGGTTAAATTTGGTTACAGATGATCTTATAGCCTAGCGGTAATCCCTGACTGAGAGACAGATCCACAGACAGAGCTGTCACTGCTGTCAGCAGTGAAGAATCACTACACAGAGTGACTCTGAGGGTGATCCATACATTTTCTTAAGGGGAGCTCAAAGCAAGAGGCACAGAGATAAGATCAATCCTTCTACATGAATGACATGTATCAATGCAGATGAAAAACCTATGCAAGATGTAAACCAGTGCAAATTGAAAATTCTAGAAACTATTAGTATGAACATAAGGCCTTGCATTTTCTTAAATGCACTAAAACTAGTGCAAATGTATTATTATTATTATTATTATTTTTGAATAATGAGTTCAGAATGTTTTTCCACCTAAAGTCGGACCCAGTGTGCCCAATTCCATTTTGATCTCTATCTAGCAACATAGTACATTTGCAAAGAAGTGAAAATAATGTTTTTTTTGGTTTCTGTACTGTCAGGTTTAGGATTAGGATTTGGTTTAGGAGTATCCTTAAACTGGCAACGTGCTCCACAAGATAAATATTGTTTAGTTTCTTAAAATTTGGTATGAGAACGAGTTTCTACCCCAATCTTGTTTTCATTTATCAAAGTTGGTTTTTACACTAAATAAATGTAGCCTATTACTGAAAAAGAGCATTATGTCTGCTTTTCATTTTTCTTCATTATCCTCCCATTAAAATTGAAAATTAGCCTTTCATTGTAATGCACATATGATTAATTTGCACACAGGAGCCAGATTCTTGTGCAGATAATGTTCAGGATTGTGAACGCTGACAAACATCTGTATACAGAACCAAACACAATCAGGATTTGTGCATGTATGCCATTTCAGCTTCACATAATCTTTTTACGAGCACTAAAGAAAATAATGGAGAATAAAAAGCTATTTTTCCTGTGTATTTTTATTGAAGGTTTGGTTTTCAACATCGATTTCCCTTTTGAGAAAAAAAAGGTTGTGAATGTAAGCTGACATCACCTCTGTAATAGCTTTGACATTTTTTTAAGTCTGTAGTTTTGAATGTATGCAGCTACTAAACAATTTACATACATACATTAGATTGAATAAGACATGTGTGGCAGGGTGGAGGGTGGGGCCGGATCGTGATTATACACACCCGGTCCCTTATCATGCTAATCAAGCCTCCGAGAGGGTTAAAGGCTGACTGCGGAGGATTGTGTGGGAGAGAGATATGTCCGTCATGTGTGTGTTTGTCTTTTGCTTCAGTTTTATATTAAACTATTATTTATATTGCCAAGCCAGTTCTCGCCTCCTCCTTTCCATTGAACCATGTTACAACGTGATAAAATGTGCTCACCTAAAAGTTGCTGGTTCATGTTTTGGAGAAGAGTATAACTCTTGCCCAGTCAAGCTTAAACACACGCACTCCTGTCCAGAACTAGTCAATGAATCACTTGATGACCATCAATGCTCTTACACATGTTGAGTGTTGCTAAACTCATCGCTGAGTTTTGCACAGAGAGCACTCAGATGTTTACTGCAACTTTATCAAAATAATTTGGAAGGTCAAATAAAAGTGATTGGCAGGCCTCATCAAATCACTGATTTACATTAAATAAAGACATTACGTCGTACTGGGACATTCTGAGAAGTGGTGGTATGCATAAAAAACAGTCGGTACTCTGTAGATTAAATAAGAAAAGTGCAGGTACTGCGTCCTGGTGAGTGCTCGTCCACTTCAAGCACTGGTTTCCTTATATGTCTTATATATGACTGATCTAACCTGTGGATACATTAACCTTGGACTGGATATAAGAAGAACATGTTCAACTCATATCAACTTAATATGAATACTTTTTACAGTAAAAGTGGAAAAAACATGGAAAGTAAAAAGAAAAGTGGAAGCGTACAGCATCGCAAGGAAGCGGGGCATCCGTTAACTTAAGGCAAGATGTGATGTGATGCAATGCAATGGAGGCTTCCAATGGAACAACCTTGTTGAATTGGAGATTTTTAGTTAATAAAGTGGCAAGGTAAAGTTGTGTTTTTGCTAACTTATACAGATTTTTTTTACAGTCTGTTGGGAAGCGCTCATCTTCATCTTGTCTTCAATGTTTCTTTGACTAGTGAAATAGCAGTAATGATGCATGTTGTTAGAGGAGACTGCGTGACACTGGGTGATACCAATTTTTACAATTGAGGGGGGACTTACATTTTTGTCTGATTATGACAGACTCATAGTCACACCATTGCAAACCTTACTGTATTTTAAATGTAAATTTCATGATAACAAACCCACATATTTTTGGTTAAAACACTCACTAAGATGTGATGTGTGACGAGGAGAAGGGCGTGGCAGGGCCGTGATGGAGCACAGCTGGCACTGAATCAGATGATTAGTGGGAGAGCGAGATAAGGGGTGGCCGGAGGCGAAGGTTCAAGAGAGAGAGATGCACGCGGTTGCATTGCATGTGTGTTTGTTTATGTTTGTTTTCTTTACATTTACATTTCTGATTAAACTTTACACTGACTGTTCAGACGGTTCCCACCTCCTCCTTGCCCGTCCTTGAACTGTTACATGCTATGTATAAATATTATGTATTTTTAGCAATCAAATTATTTTGGTGTTCTTAAAAGGACACTAAGCACTAGCAGTAAAGCCAATGTTGGGCATTGTGTCTATCATGAGGTAACCTTTAGCATTATAGGTAGTTTTTGTCCTAATTTATGTGTGACAGAGCAGGTTTGCTATAATCGCACCACCCTTGAGGTGTAGCAGGTTAAATTGAGTTGAAAATGAGATTTTAGCAGTCGCTGGCTTGATAACAGGGAGCAGAACTTTGGTGCTGTTCTTCGTTAATGGAGTGAGAGCACTAGAGGATTCAGTGTTAGTGTGTGGAGCAGGTGGAGAACAGCATCTTTTACATGATCAGACATGAAGTCAATTAGATGTGTGAGGAAAGAAGAAAAGCATATGAATGCGAGGAACAGAGCAGGGGGTGCGGCAAGTCTGATGGCTAAAATGGAGGTCAGGTGAGGCAGTCAAAATAAGATTAATCGTAAATGGAAATGCAGCAAAGAGCTCTGGATATGAAGGGGGTTTCTCAGAGATGGAAATATTTTTTTCATTTTGTGGTCATAACAGTTGATTTTAGTGTAAATGGAATAATATCTGAAGTGCTTGTAACCAAATAGATGATCAAAAGAGGTGGCATCCTAAATGGTTGTTAATATTTAAAATTTTAGGCAGCATTTTCTAAATACTGTCATCAGATATATATATAAACATCATACACATTAATGAATACACAGCTGTGTTCAGTCAGTGTTGTCCCTCTAAGTGCGGCTTAGAGATCAGTGCAACATTAGCCTCACAAATCAAAAAGGCCAGTTTAAGAAAGAGAAAGTTCTTCAGTTTCATTAAAGGGCTTTTTATTACATCACAATTATTGTATTTAACATAGTACATGGCAGTTACGCTAATTGATAGAAGGACAATTGCTCGTTATCTTAGTTACATAGATCAGGTCCCATCTTACTGATCTATTTTGCTCTCTCTCTTTATTTCTTCCATTAAAAACATGCAGATTATTCCTTGCCTGTGTACACCCTTCTATCTTGCTTCCTGCATTCTGGCTGTCTCCTATTAGGTATATTCCCAGAGGAGGGCATTTCCCTGCATTATATTATAGTAGGCTTTTAAATGATATATTGATGAACAGTGGCTCCTGTTGATTATTTGGAGGCCTCTCTTAAAATAGGACACTGTAAGTGGGCCCAGGGATGCTGTGCCTAAGATCTAACCTCAGGTTAAATAAGCTTTTGTTACATTAAAAGAGTGAGAGAAAGACTATGTGAGCATTATCTTGCCTGACACCCTCCTCAACGCCACCCCCTTGCCATGGGAGATGTAAATGACTTTGGTTGCAGACACAAGTGAAAATATATAGTAAAAAGATTGGTCTAAAGAAAGGAAAAAACAGAGGTTTCATTTCACGCCTTGCTCTTGGATCACTGAATAAAAGGAAACTACATTAGCAGCTGTTAAAGGAATCAGAAGCTATTGTTGCCGCATCAAAATTGCTTTCAGTGAACATGTGACAGTAGCATGGTGAAAATATATTTTATTCTGTCATACTACAACAGCAACTGCTTTTACGGAAGTCTTGCAGCTACATTTGTGGCATCATCACCTAAAAAATGCAAAATGAAACAAACAGCGCTGCAAGTGTGTGTTGCGGAAACAAGCCAAAACTTGTAAAACACACATCATATAATTCTGGAGAGAATAGCGCTGTTAAAGAGATCCTTTGTTTACCTGTATTATCATGTCTCCATATTATTTTGTCCTCTCAACTGGCTTTCAATACAGCTGCAGAAAGAAAGAAAAAAATAAATGGATTTTAAATCAAGTCAAGTCAAATGTATTTATAAAGCACATTTGGAAACCAAAGTGCTGTATAATAAAATTAGATAAACACAGATTTAGACAAAAAAAAAAACAGAATAAAAAAATACAAATAAAAAATACTCTGTCCTGCACACAAAGACCATTGTGCTATACCAAAAGTCAAGAGTCTTTAGCAGGGTTGGGAGAGATACTTTCAATGTGTAGTTCACTTAAGATTACAGAATACATGTTACAAATATTATGTAGCCTCAAAATGGATGCAAAAGTATCTGAAACCATAAAGTATCTCTGTGTAAGTAACGCACCAAATTTTGTCATTTTTCTTGACAAATTATCTTATAATCATAATTTGATATGTTACTGAAATGTGTGTGTATCTATCTATCTATCTATCTATCTATCTATCTATCTATCTATCTATCTATCTGTCTGTCTGTCTGTCTGTCTGTCTGTCTGTCTGTCTGTCTGTCATTAAATCCATCAGTTGTTTTATCCATGTTCCTTCTATATCTTTCTTTTGTTTATTATTATGTATTTGTTTTGTCTGCATGAAATGTTGATTGTGACAGATTTTCACCTGTTAAGTGTTTTGTTAGCAGAGGAAAGTTGCACAAACGGAAGTACATGGTACTTCAACAGTCAACACATAAATGCATCATCTCACCTCCACACAGCTGTTTATCATTAATTATAATACAGTAACAGTCCAATATTTTCAAATATTCTTTTGAGATGAATAAATAATAACAGATAAAATTTCAGATTCTTGGTTGATTAGACAGAGGAAAAGACCTCTGGGAAAACTCTAGTCTTGTTCAATTAAGTTTGAATAACTGCAGCAGCCTCTAAAGTGGGGTAATTGAAAACTAAATTAATTTTACTAAACTAAATTAATTTTTTACTCATCTATACTTGAAAAGGGGCAACTCAGAATTTGTTGTCCAAAAGTAAGTTCTAAGAGACCTTAAAATCAAGTATGAGCTTTCAAAGTGCTGCTGATTGAACGCCAATGAGAAAGTCCTAACACTTTTATCTTAGAAGTTAGAGAAAATGATGTGGATCTTGAGCCATGGCCTTTTGTATAAGTGAATATATTTAATTTCTTAAAAGAATCACAGACTTGGTTTCTTAGGTCCTTGATGCCTGTTGGGACCAAGCTGTAAAGAAGTCTGCTTTTTAACCCCTCATAACTTCACTCCCCTCTCCCTCCTACCATCTCAAAACTAGGGTTCAAGGCGTGAAATATGCCTCAAACCCTCAGCAGTCCTTTAAGTTGATTTATTTATCAGGTCTCTCTGTCTATCTCAACTCTGGTATGGGGGATGCCCTGGGGTGGATCTACATGGCGTGTTCCCATAACCCCCCCCCAAACCCATCCATAGCCATGGCAGCTGAGTTGGCACCCAGTGTTGGCTTTCATCAGGACAGCCCTTAAAGATTAACACTCAGAAATGTTGAGTTCTTCACCAGGGCTCACTACCACCACGCGGGCCATTAGAATGAGAATGCGGCAGTCAGAATCCATCTATCTGGCCCTTCTTCCCTAGGCAGTCTGCAGTAGGAGTGTCTTGCACATCCTACCCATATGTCCACAGCTGTTTGTTTTTGCTCTGGGACTCCAGCTTGCCAAGATGGTGTTCAAACAGACCCCTTGAAATGTCAATTGCTAACACAAAGTCACACTTAGTTCCCATGCTGACCCTCTGTTTTCAGGTCTGTTTAAATGAAGATTTAAACTTCTAGTGTGCAGGGCTGGGCCATGACAACAGCCAAACCAACAGCCCTGTATGTATTAGCCAAATGATAGATCCGCCTTAATGAAAGCTCCCCTTTCTTTGCTCAAGCAATTCACAAACTCAAAAAATCCTTTTGTTGTTGGATCCAGAACGGCCTGTGTTGATAACATAAAACGTTATTTTTGTGTTTACGTATTTCCCTCTCTCCTTCTCACTGTCTCTCTCTCCAACATGTTTACAATCCAAAGACTGGCTGATAAAAAGAACATCTGGCTTTTGTGCATAGCTGAAAGACTACCAATGTATTATAGATGATGATCTGTAAATCTGCCAAAACGCCCTCTTGTTGTATAGTCTTTCAATGATTCTGCCATATAGTGCATATTACTGTTCAGCTCTGTTGCCACAGCATAGAGAGAATCCTCCATCATTTATTCATGCGGTATCACTGCAACAAACATATGTATTGGCATAATTTAGACCAGAAGGCAGTGAGGTCTCGCCTGGCCAGCACAACGCATACATAATTACCTTGAAATCACTTGGAGACAAGCACAAGAAACATCAAGGTCTCAAAAAACAGATGGATTTACACGGAAGAGAGAGGTAACACATGAATTCTGGGGAGAGTAACACCATACGGTGGCTGAGATAAAGGATAACAACTTTAAAACGGTCACATTGTTTTCTGATTATTAATATAATCCATATTATCTATGATAATTACTTCTTAGCACAAAACATATGGCTCTGTTATTTTGACTTCAGCATGGGTTTGCTCTGCAGCTGTGCCTTAAATTAAATGAACATTCTTCTTTATTAGCAGACAATTATCTGCATTCGACATTTATAGGCTTAAGATGCTGCATATGGAGACCTGCTAATATTGCCTTTTAAAATCCCTTAACTGTCATATTTTATTCATCATGTGTTTTATAATAAAAATAAGAATTGTATATAAGAATAAACACAGAAGGTAGAGATGAACAACCCGTAGAAAAATCAAACCATTGTCTGGCCCGTTCATGGTGGACATCATCTCCCTCCTCACAGCAAGTTATGATAAAAACATGTAAAAGAGGTGTCAAAGATTTCTGAGTTAGATGATAGGAATGATTTTCTGACTGTGATGAGATGCCAGCAAGCCAACCCAGAATGCAGTGGGAGTTTGAATGTGTCCAGCAATGTCAGTTCCTGCTGAGATGTTGTCTGCTTCCTCTTCACTGTTGCCCTTATGATAGCACTGCAAACTGAGAGATATCTGGAACATCATAGAAACTGTACTTTCATTCTTTTCTTATTCTAAATTGGAAGTGGTGACAGAAAGATAAGCAGTGAAAGAGGTGGGGAGATGTGAGAGTCTGAGAATGGTCCCATACCTAATTATCCCCACATGGATGGCAGGTTGACTTGATAACAGTGTTGCCTTCTTGGGGCACAAATGTTCTGGCTAGGCTAAGGGAGGCAAGGATGCTGTACATGATGCCAAATGTTGGTCTCTGTCATGCTTGTTTGTTCTTCAATGCAGTTTTACCTCTGATTGCCTGGCAGACCTGTCCCCCTGGTGTCAGAGGTGTTTGAACTACATTGCCAGACCAGTAGGTCTACTGCAGTTAATTGTTCTGTTATTCTGTTCCCCTTTCAATTGTGAATGCGAACTTTTTATTTCAGTTCTGAAAATTATCAATAGGAAGTAGCTCCATCTATTATAATGTAAAACTTCACATAACATTTCTATGTGCTACATGTTTTTGTGATTATTGGAGTATTTTTTTCTCTGACAATCGAATAATGTTTTTTAAATTAGCTTAGCAACAGGCTAACATTAGAATAAACTGTGGCATAAGTCACGTCTCATGCCCTCTACACATCATGCAGTACCCTGATTGTGTTTTCTTGCCATTCCATAACAAAAGTCAATCAATAATATATAATCAAATTGCAAAATGGAAAGAAAAAAAGTTAACCTATACAATTTCATGTCATTCATTTTCCATATACTGTAGAATCGCAAACTACTAGATTACATTTTTATGGATTTAAGTGTATCTCATCCCACTGTTGCAATCCTGAAGGGTTGTCGCAGCCTGATGCTTCATAGTAAAGGCCTTGAAGAAATACTTTTACTCCCCCACACTGATAGCTCTACTGTCCCTGCAAAGCACTAACCATTTTAGTACATGACTAGGAAGGTTGCCAAGGCCCAATACAAAAAAGATGAAATGTATGCGATGAGTCGCAGACAGCTGAACAAACGCAGAGACTAAGAAAATGTGCCTAAGAGCTTGCTTTACTCACACTCTTTAAACAATCAATCGTGTGAATTATTAAAATATTATAAAAAATAAATTTTTCAATAAATAAATGCTTTGCCAAGCCCCAATTATGCATTTTAACAGCATTTCTCCACCACATTTGTTCTTTGCCCTGGGATAAAGCAGAATGCTTATCTAGAGAAAAAAAGGAAAAAGTGCAGTTGAATGCCTCTGATAGCAATTACTAGATTGGAATCCTTGCTAAGCCAAATGGCTATGTGCAGCATCCTCATTAAACATAGGCATGATAATCTCTTATTAACCATTAATTAAGAACGTCAGCACTACGAAACCACATGAACTTCCTTTTTTACTCTCAACACAAACCACACATTTCAATCTGCTTGGGGTAGAACTATTCCAGCAAAACAATCTGTACCAAGTGGTTATCATAATAGTTGTAATCATTGGGCGAATTCCAAATGGTATTTCTGCTCCGTTGAGGGGAGTGCTATTTGCTGGGTTTGGAGTGTTACTTTTGAAATGTATTCCACTACAGGTTAAAGAATGCATGCTGTAAAATGTAATGTGTAATATATTCTGTTAGATTTCTCAAGGTCAGTAACGTATTCTAATTACTTTGGATTACTACTTCAGTGCTGGTCGATGTTTTTCACTTTGACTATAAAAACTCTGCCAGTACAGTAAAACAAAATACACATGTTAAAAATACATTCTCTGAAAAACATAAATATCTTATGCAGTGTTGTTTCTAAAACAATATAAATCAAATTGATCTTGTTTTGAGGATTTTTTTATATACACATACAAACAATACAAAAATTATTATCAGGAATACGTTTGCCCTAATATCAAAGGTCTTACTAGAAAAAAAAAATTATGATCCAATGTGAATTTTCTTGATAAAAAATATGATCATGACTGGTGATGTGCATGTAATGGCTAGAAATAGCATTTTAGCTTAGCGTAAAGATGAAAATATACACAAGGTTTTTTCTATTTCATCTTCTCCAAACTTACTTAAACGTACTTCTCTGTCTGCTGGTATGAATGTAACACATCTTAAGAAGGTGTTTCACTGCTGTTCAAATGCTCTTTGGATTGCATCATTAATATGTATAAATGTTTTCCATCTGAAAGGACTAAATATAAAATGAAACAAATGACAATAAAATGCAAAATAATCTCTTCAGTAATCAAAATACTTTTTGAATGTAACTGTATTCTAATTACCAATGATTTGAATTGTAACTGTAGTGGAATACAGTCACGTATAGTTTGTATTTTAAATATGTAATCCCATTACATTTATTCCGTTACTCCCCAACCCTGGCTATTCAAAGTTTTGTTTCATGCGAGCCATTGAATCCCTTCACAAAGAGCCCTCCACAAGGCTGTTAGCATTGTCTTTGCTATTAATGTTTAACCTGAGGTAATTTATTTATCATGCATGGGTTTCCGAAACCCTCAAGGCCATTGTATACCCGAACACTGGGGAAATATTTTTTTAAATATTGACATATTTTCAAGTTTGTTTGTTTTTTCCACATGTAGACAGTGCACAAGTTGCAGTTAAATGAAAGACACAAAAAGGCAACAATAGAGTTTATATTTTTCTGCCACAGCAATCTTAGCAGATATAAGCAAGCATTTTGCTGCTATGTTATTATGTAAAGTGGCAGTTACATATTTATTTATGTAGGGTGTTCAAAATGGCCACATATAAGAGAGTAATGCCTTGCAACCTGCAAAGAACCTACTTTAATTTCTCTGCACTTTGCTGTGAGTAGGGCATAGTGATGCTCACTTTTGAATTTGCCATTTTTAGAAGCGCAGGGCTAAAGCAAGCTAAACGAATTTGCTGTAGTTATGTAGCTTTGGACCACTTCCTCTGGTCTTAACATGTGATTTGCTTGATTTTAATGAGGCTGCCAAGACCCCCTGTGATGTGACTGGGAGCGCGCTGGTGGGGGTGGACGCCTGGAGTCATCGGAGAAAGACAAGGAAAGAAAGCAAAAGAATGCTGTCGTTATTTTGGCATTAAAAACCACCCTCTTCTCCACACTCGCTTTTTGAAGGCAAATGTTTTATTAAGCAGGTTCAGGGGTTCACAGTGGACATGAGGGAGTGCGTCAATCATGTAAGAAATATTAGATGTGGAACATGGGTGTACAGCAGGTCTCCTAGCCTATTAGATATGTCAAGCATGAATGCTTCCCAAATTCGAAGATTTTCAAAAATGCACTACATATTGAATTGCTTTAATTAAATGTAAATGCATTTACCCTTGTGGACAAATGCACCATTTTGGAGGGCAGTTTGTTATAATCGCCGTCCACAATGGCACAGACCAGCCACAGGGCTAAGGAGGAAGGACATCCAGGGTCCACACTTTTGTGAACGCGACTGTTTGAAGGAGCGCACATCTTCGCCTCAAGGGAGGGTAAAGGCGCTATGTGCAAACGATACACCCGGCCAACTGTCCCGAGACTTACCTTTTTGAACCTGACAACACACAGGATGAAACCGGCTCAACCAGGAGGTTGTAGAACCTCGCAAAGGTGTTAGGTATTGCCCAGCTTGCTGCTCTACAAATGTCTGCTAGAGAGGCACCGTTGGTCAGAGCCCAGGAGGCCGCTATACCCCTTGTAGAAGAACCCCAGCATATGCTTGTCCCGGATCAATGGTGAGAGCCTCCGCAGGGCAAGCAATACCGCCAGCAACTCGAGGCAATTGATATGCCAACACAGTCACGGGCCAGTCCAAGGAACGGTGGCTGTTCGGTGGAGCCATGATCGGAGACATCAGGCATAACCATGACGTGCCTGGAGACCTGCCTAGGGGAACTCCTGCCCGTAGGATAGCTACAAAGGGCTGAACAGACGGCAGCAGACCCGCATGATGAACATGCAGTGTGTACCGTGGCGCCATGGCCATATCACGACTCGTGTCTGAAGCCATTGCTGAAGCGGTCTCATATGCATCAATCCGACCGGCGTGATGGCCATTGAGGATGCCATATGCCCCAGGAGCCTCTGAAAGGATTTCAGTGGGACCGACATCTTCTGCCTGAACGTACTCAGACAGTTCTGCACCGACTGCGTCCATGAGGTATGACCTCATTGAGTCTAACTCCATACCGAGAAAAGAGATGCTGTGAACCGGGGCAAGCTTGCTCTTTTCCCAGTTGACCCGAAGACCCAAACGGATGAGGTGCCTGAGCAACAGGTCCCTGTGCGCCCAGCCAATCATCGAGATATTTGAGGATGTGAATGCCCACTTCCCTTAATGGGGCAAGGGTTGCCTCTGTAACTTTCGTGAAGGCGCGAGGTGACAGGGAGAGACCGAAGGGGAGGACCTTTTACTGGTAGGCCTGGCCCTCGAAAGCAAACCAAAGAAAGGTCTGTGTCGAGGTAGAACCGAGACATGGAAGCACGCGTCCTTTAGGTCAACTGCCGCAAACCAATCTTGATGCCGGAGGCTTGCTAAAATGCATTTTTGTGTCAGCATCTTGAATGGGAGTCTGTGCAAAGCCCGGTTCAGTACTCGCAGGTCCAAGATTGGCCGCAACCTGCCACCTTTTTTTGTTTTAAAACCCCTCATCTAGGCTGGAGGAACAGGCTCTATCACATCCTTCCGTAGGAGGGAGTTGATCTCCGCCCACAAGGCAATGGCGTTCTCGCCTTTCACTGCAGTGAAGCTGATGCTGTTGAACCTAGGTGGGCGCCTGGTGAGCTGAATCGCATAGCTGAGTCAGAAAGTCCTGATCAGCCATCGCAACTGGTTGGGGAGCACGAGCCACGCCCCCAAGCTATGTGCGAGTGGGACCAGGGGAACAATCATGTTGGATGTACCGGCGGGTGGAGCCTAACAATGGGTGGAGCCTGAGGTGGCACTTGTGGCCATGCCGAGTCCAGGGACATCAAAACACTTGTATGGCTCCTTGTGACCACTCCCGGAATAGCCTAGGATGGGAGAGGAAGATGTTCGTCCTCATGACCCATGGAGGCCATCACATCGGTGCGGATTTGTGCCACAGCTGGGCGCGGCGGCAGGAAACCCGCCTCCGGTGCGCCGAACCTGCCAGAGAGAAACGGTACCTGGTGGTCATGATATGTGGGTACCGCAGTAAGTTGGGCGTGTGGTGAAATCAAAAGAAACTAAAATGAAGGATTCTCAACTGGCCGTGTGCAGGTTCCGGACTTCCAGGGCTGTTCGTCTCAGGGGCGCTTTGAAGCCTTTCTCGGGTTCTTGGTGGCCGGCCTTGAGAAGGGGGGCATCCGTTTTTATCCGGGGAACCGCTCGGGTAGCTTTTCCCTCTGACGAAGGAAAGCCGCGACCGCAAAGTAACCATGGTCATGCTCTCGTTATGAGAACATGAACCATCCACGAAGTGGCATGCAAATTCCACTCGTCAATTTTCATTGGCCTTTTCTCAAATATCAGAGATCTCTGTGGCTCATAGGAGCGACCCCTAGTGTAACTTCATCGACACAACCTCGAGTGAGTGACAGAAGGGGCAACTTTAGTTCCTCTTTTGAAAATATAGTTAGTTATATTACTAACTAATAACAAAAGTTATTACATATAAGCGCAGCGTAGTTCTAGTGGGAAGAATAGCAGGTGTACATTATTTCACCATTAACTATGTAACCCCTAGCCAATCACATGCAAGCCATTGCTTTATAAGTCTGCTCACAATCTATTACTTTGCGGTTGCAACTGCACATCCGGGTATAAAGTGATATCAGACCGGTCATCTGGGCAATGCGAGTCCTCTTTCTTACTTCTCATATCACTCTGCAATCTCTACAAGCTAGTAAAATAATTAAACTCAAAATAATATGTCAACGTCCATTATTTATTTATTTTTTAATTTAGTAAGTAGTCTAGCAATAAGCGGCATAACGAGCTGTCAGACGGTCCTTTTTGGAAAATAAACAACAGGTTTATTTGAACTCTGATGCACAACGGAGGTGCATTTAAGAAAATAATATGTTTATGGCTGATATAGTGATCTTCCTGTCAGGGTTTGTTTTGTGATAATGAATGGCTGACTGTAGATTATCCCTTATGTAGATAATTTCACTAAAGTACATGCAGGGGATAATATCTTTAAACATATTTTTTATCACACCACATAGCTTGGAATAAGTAGCTTGTGACAGGAAAACTGCAATATTTAAAAAAAACAGCTGAATAACGTTCAGTAAATTCTATGTGGACATGCGGTGATTGTTCATGCCCCCAAAATCACCTCCACACTCTGCCTTTGATGTCACATACCTTTCGATCTAACAATAAAATACATTTGCACCAGTGTTGATCTTGTCAACATACTCACTGACGAAAACATTAGCTGACAAAGGTTTTTTAGATTTCTTCAACGATAACGAACACAAGACGAAAAAGATGCATCATGACGATAAATAAACAGTTTTATATACATTGGAATAATGTACAGATTTTGCTCTTATGAAAAGATATTGGTACTTTTACCCAACAAAGTGGCATTCAACTGATCACAATGTATAGTCAGGACATTAATAATGTGAAAAATTACTATTACAATTTGAAAGAAAATTAGCACTTGCCATAGATTTGGCTGTCTTGTCAGGCACTTCTCATGCACCTTAACAGTCTAGCTGATCCCACAAATGCTCAAAGGGGTTAAGATCCATAACACTCTTTTCCAACTATCTGTTGTCCAATGTCTGTTTATTTGCCCACTCTAACATTTTCTTTTTGATTTTCTGCTTCAAAAGTGGCTTTTTCTTTGCAATTCTTCCAATGAGGCCTGCACCCCTGAGTCTTCTCTTTACTGTTGTACATGAAACTGGTGTTGAGCAGGCAGAATTCAATGATGCTGTCAGCTGAGGACATGCGAGGCGTCTATTTATCAAACTAAAGTCTCTGATGAACTTATCCTCTTGTTTATTTGTACATCTGGCCATACACATCTCATTCTGTCCTTGTTGGAGCCAACTGTCCTTTGTCTTTGAAGACTGTAGTGTACACCTTTGTATGTTTTATTTGACCATTTCAAGCATTGTATGGCCTACATTCCTCAAAACAATGATTGAATGATGAGTTTCTAGAGAAATCTGTTTCTTTTTTGCCATTTTTGACCTAATATTGATCTTAAGTCATGCCAATCTATTGCATACTGTGGCAACTCAAAAACAAACACAAAGACAACGTTAAGCTTAATTTATTTAATTAAGTAGCTTTCAACTGTATAATGGCAAGTGATTTTCTAGAACCAAATTTGCAATTTATCATGATTACTCAAGGATAAGGTGTTGGAGCGATGGCTGCTGTAAATGGGGCCTGTCTAGGCTTTATCAAAAATTATCTTTTTCCATATAGTAATGTTGCTGTTTTTTACATCAGTAATTTCCTGACTATATTTTGGGATCAGTTGAATTCCACTTTGGTGAATTAAATGACCAATTTCCTTCTTAAACAGCTAAATCTGTACATTACTCCAAACTTTTGGCTGCCAGTGTATCTGTTTATAGAACATATAAGATATGGATTCATCTAATCAAATAATGCAGTATGTTGAGGATTCCTTTGTTGTGTGATTTAAACCCACTGAACACCGGCAAAATGAACCGCTTTAAAATGGGTTTATTCAAACGCATCCTATTTATACATGAGACTAATTAACACCGATCAGCCACAACATTAAAACCACAATCATCCATGTGATTATCTAATCAGCCAATCGTGTGGCAGCAGTGCAGTATGTAAAATCATGTAGAATGGGTAAAAAAATGTGATCTCAGTGATTTGGACCGTGGCATGATTGTTGGTGCCAGACGGGCTGGTTTGAGTATTACTGTAACTGCTGATCTCCTGGGATTTTAAAGCACAACAGTCTCTAGAATTTACTCAGAATGGTGCTAAAAACATCCAGTGAGCAGCAGTGTTATGGATGGAAACACCAGGTTGATGTGAGTGGTCAGAGAATGGCCAGACTGGTTTGACTCGCTGTTTTGGTGGCATGAGGGGGACCTACACAATATTAGGCAGGCAGTTTTAAGATTGTGGCTGATCGGTGTATGCACAGACAACAAAGGGAGTGAAAAGATGAACTTGAACTAAGTTACACTCTAATCGTAATGTGCTTACCATGTGTTGTGAACGCTCTATTTCTGTAAAAATCACTACACACAATGCAGTATCCTAATCTGGCTATAAACAGAAATATCAGTCTCTAAAGCATGATGTTTTCAGAATACAGTTGTCTAACTTCTAAAGAGTTGCTAATAATTCAGTATATACATTACAGGCTTTTATTTCAAGAGTGCAGGATTTCACAGCAAGGGCAGTAGCGTATCTCTTATGTTTTAAACATGTTTAAACTTTTTTTTCTTTTTTCTAAATGTTAGAATAGTTAAAGTTTGGTCGGTTACATTTTTATGCATTTTAACATTAAAATATATTATTTTTTGATTTTAAAGAACATTTGCATATACTAACATTAAAATACAAACAAAACTATGTATTTACTGTGTATGAACATGTTGTTCGACAATATTCCTTTTCCTCACAGCTGCAAGTGTGGGAAATAGAGTATGTATACAGGCCTGAAGTCAGCATGAACAGTGCCAAATTTGACTTTTGAATTGACATTTACATATATTTTCATCCACAATTCATCTCTGTGTAATGTTTGGTGTCCTAGGAGTCAAGAGGAGATGCAGGAGTAGGAACTTTAAATCCTTTAATTACCATCGTAGGAGTGGACCAAAACGCAGGAGTGGAACAAAACGCAGGAGTGGAACAAAACGCAGGAGTGGAACAAAACGCAGGAGTGGAACAAAACGCAGGAGTGGAACAAAACGCAGGAGTGGAACAAAACGCAGGAGTGGAACAAAACGCAGGAGTGGAACAAAACGCAGGAGTGGAACAAACATAACAATATAATTCAAGGACTAACACCTACTGACAAAACTAGAGGGTATATATACTTGGAACTTAATAAGGGAATGACATACAGGTGGGGATAATGAGGGAGTGATCAGGGCAGTGACTTCTGGGAAACATAGTGCAGGAGATTACTTCAAAATAAGAGTCCTTGAACGTGGTGAAGACAGACTGTGACACTCTGTACAGCAACTGTTCTAATGTGTGACTGACAAGTTATCAAGAATACGTGGACTTTAATTACTATTGTGTTTTAGTTATGTTTTCATGGATTTAAAACTCTCTTTTTTGGAGTTAAGTTAAAAGTTAATTTTGTTATGAGTTCATTTAAATGTATACAGCAGTCATTCACACAGAAACTTGATAATAAAATAATATCGACTAACATTTGTACTGACACATTAAATATGTACTGTTTATTTAAATTTTTATTTTATGTTTATTACAATGTTTTACAGTTCATCGTATACCTTTAGACTGTCTGGGTGTTATGAATTGAACACAGTCTTATGTGCATGTCCAATTTAATTCTATTAAATTGACTCGATTATTAAGTTCAATTGACACATGTACTGAAAACTGTTACTAGTAAGTCAAAGCTGTTTAAGGTAAACCATTTCCATGCTCTCCCTATTCATCGCTGTTTGACTTGGCAAAATGCAGCCTTTCTACTTTAGAGATGTAACTTTTTTGAAAGAAAAATAACATTTTGGCTGAATTAACCAGCAGTATTACCATATTTTAAATTATATTTCAGAAAACACTGTGTCAGCTACTTTTGCTGAAACAAATAAGGGTGAGATTTTGGATGTCATTCTTATCTAATGTACCTGATTTAATTCCTAAAATCATTACTGGAGGCTCTATTACCAAATTTGTTGCACCAGGTATGAGAGACATCCAAAATGTGCAGTGTCTGGGATTAGCAAATGGTAATATTGTCCTAAATTAACACTAAACATTCACAGACTCCATAATGAAGCCTGTGAAACTATGAATTAGTAATAACATAACTATTCAGGGTTGCTGCAGAGTTTTTAAAATCAAATTTAAGACTTTTTCAAAACCTGAACAAATAAAATTAATACCTTATTCCCATACCAAAACAAACCCACACAAACTTAAAATAAATCTTGTATCACAGACTCTTACTTAAACAGGAAGGGGCACACATTCAATATGACCTTAACATTGCTTATCAGTAAAGTAGGCTATATGTAAGTTTAAAATACTCAAGACATGTTTTTACACAAATAAAAAACATAAAAATGTGTTTATGTAATGTTACAGAAATACAACTGATATTTTTCAAATACGACAATGTGTTGAAAGGCAGTTAACATGCCAATAGTTTGTAAAATTGGTAGCCTGTATTAAATGTTCTTAGTCTTTCCTTCCTGTGATGGGGAGGGCTAGACAGAGACCAAATTGAATTAAATTGCAGATGCAGTTTATAGTGCAATCAAAATACCAATAACCAGGGGAAAAAATATTTTATTCATAGCGCAGAACTCTTAACTTTAAAGGCTGTAATACACAGGAGACTGTTATTTTGAAATGTGCTCTCCTACAGTACTCTACCATGTATAACAATGTAAACAAATAAAAGTTAACTTTGTCATATTTCATCAACACTACATCATCATCAACAGCTGATCATTAGTAATCACTAAATTTCTGATATAGCCTAATGATTGTGAACTGCTCCACAACAGCTAGAAACACTCACAAGCTGCGTGTGCTTGGAGAAAATATAACAGTGCTGCATTTTCTCTTTGAAGGACACAGCAGATGCATTTATTTAATTAGATTGTTGTAACCCGCACACACACACACACACAAGATGAGACAGTCACAATGTCGGATGAAACTGCTTTATTAATAGAAAGCAGTGCAGGCAAAAGTACAAAGGGCAAATCCAGTGAAGAGTTGTCGAGGGAAGCGTAGGGTCAAAAGCCGGGGAATCAAAGTATCGTAAGGGGCAAATCCGGGAGAGAGTGGTAAACGAGAGCGGGAGGTCGAAGCCGGGAAAACAGTTAACAATTAGGGTGAAGAACTAGACGGGACTAGCGGGATCAAAGACAGGGGAACAAGGGGAGCTGGCAAGCTAAGGGGTAAACAAGAGGAGGTCAGAACTAGACGAGACTAGTGAGGGGCAAAGATACGGGAAACTAAACACAATAACCAACCCCCGTGAAACGGATGTGCTGTGGTATTTATAGGGGAAGGTGCAGGTGTAAACAATGAAAGGTGATGAGACGAGTGCAGGTGAAACTAATGTGCAGGAGGATTGGAAGCGCGTGAGAAACTCGAGGAAGGGAGATAACCTACGAGCATGTGAGCGAGTAGGAGCAAAGTGGGCGTGAGGGCTTGAGCGAGCAAAAAGAGCGTAAAAAGCTCGAGGGGGCGGAGCGAGGGAGTGAGGTCGAGGGAGTGAGTGTGTGTGCGACGAAGCGGGGATGGGGCAGAGGAGCGGGGTTCGTGACAGTACTCCCCCCTCTGAATAGGACGGCTCCTGACGGCCGCGGAGGCGGTGCAGGATGATCGGAGGACAGACAAAGGGAAGTGAGACAGTCCATGGGCAGTTCAAGGTAAGGTCAGGGGGAACATAGTGGACAGGCGGGTGGTCGGGAGATCTAGGGGGCAGCCATAGGGCAGAGACTGGGTCAGGGGGTCTGGAAGGTGACTGGAGGACAGGGACTGGGTCCGGGGGTCTGGAAGGTGACCACCGGACAGGAACAGGGTCAGGAGGCCAGGGAAGAGGCCACAGGACAGGGAGAGTGTCAGGGGGCCACCGGACAGGGTCAGGGGGCCAGGGAAGAGCCATGAAAGGCGGAGCCGTGGAGGACTTGGGAGACGGAGCCTTGGAAGACGGAGCCGTGAGAGACTCGGCAGGCGGGGTACTGAGAGGCTGAGGAGGCGGCGCCATGGGGAGCCCAAGAGACAGGGCAGAGGGAGGTGGTGCCGCAGGAGGCTCTAGAGGCGGAGGCCTGGAAGGCTCTGGAGGTGGAGCCGAAGGAGGCTTTAGGGGCGAAGGCCTGGAAGGCTCAGGAGGCGGAGCCAATGACGGTGGTGCCGTGGGCGGCTCTAGCGAGGTAGGCCTGGAAGGCTCTGGAGGTGGAGCCGAAGGAGGCTTTAGGGGCGAAGGCCTGGAAGGCTCAGGAGGTGGAGCCGATGAAGGTGGCGCCATGGGAGGCTCTAGCGAAGTAGGCCTGGAAGGCTCTGGAGGTGGAGCCAAGGGAGGTGGCCGTGGGAGGTCCCTGAGGCTGACGACCTGGCAGGCTCTGTAGTCTCGGGGGGTAGAGCCGTAGCAGGCTCGAGGAGCGGAGCTCTAGAAAGCTCTGAAGTCTTTGGGATCAGAGCCGTGAGAGGCTCGGGAGATGGAGCCGTGGGAGGCTCTGAGAGGCGGAGCCATAGGAGGCTCGAGAGGCGGAGCCGTAGGAGGCTCGAGAGGCGGAGCCCTAGGAGGCTCTGGAGTCTTTGGGATCAGAGCTGTGAGAGGCTCGGGAGGTGGAGCCGTGGGAGGCTCTGGAGGGGGAGCCGTAGGAGGCCCGAGAGGCGGAGCCGTAGAAAGCTCGGGAGGTGGAGCCGTGGGAGGCTCTGGAGGGGGAGCCGTAGGAGGCCCGAGAGGCGGAGCCATAGGAGGCTGTAGAGGCAGAGTCCTGGAAGGCTCGAGAGGCTTGGGGACAGAGCCCTGAGAGGCTCGAGAGGAGGAGGAGGAGTCCTAAGAGACTCGAGAGACGAAGCCGTGAGAGGTTTGAGGGGTGGAGCCATGAAAGGCTCGAGGGGAGGAGGAGCCTTGAGAGGCTCGAGGGGAGGAGGAGGCCTGAGAGGCTCGAGGGGAGGAGGAGCCCTGAGAGGCTCGAGAGGGGAAGCCCTGGAGGCTTGAGAGGGGGAGGAGCCCTGAGAGACTCGAGAGGCAAAGCCGTGAGAGGCTTGAGGGGTGGAGCCATGAAAGACTCGTGAGGCGAAGCCGTGAGAGGCTTGAGGGGTGGAGCCATGAAAGACTCAAAGGACGGAGCCCTGAGAGGCTCGAGGGGAGGAGGAGCCCTGAAAGACTCAAGAGGGGAAGCCCTGAGAGGCTTGAGAGGGGGAGGAGCCCTGAGAGACTCGAGAGGCGAAGCCGTGAGAGGCTTGAGGGGTGAAGCCATGAAAGACTCGTGAGGAGAAGCCCTAGGAGGCTTGAGAGGGGGAGGAGCCCTGAGAGACTCGAGAGGCGAAGCCGTGAGAGGCTTGAGGGGGGGAGGAGCCCTGAGAGACTCGAGAGGCGAAGCCGTGAGAGGCTTGAGGGGTGGAGCCATGAAAGACTCGAGGGGCGGAGCCCTGAGAGGCTCGAGGGAAGGAGGAGCCCTGAAAGACTCGAGAGGCGAAGCCGTGAGAGGCTTGAGGGATGGAGCCATGAAAGACTCTAGAGGAGAAGCCCTGAGAGGCTTGGAAGGAGGCGGAGCTCTGGGAGGCTCGAGAGGAGGAGCCTTGGGAGGCTCGTGAGGCGGAGGCTGAGAGGGCTCTGAGGGGTGAGCAGAGGCTGGCAGAGCCGTGGAAGACTCTGGGGGCGGAGCAGAACCCGGCAGAGTCGTGGAAGACTCTGGGGGCAAAGCAGAACCCGGCAGAGCCGTGGAAGACTCTGGGGGCGGAGCAGAACCCGGCAGAGCCGTGGAAGACTCTGGGGGCGGAGCAGAACCCGGCAGAGCCGTGGAAGACTCTGGGGGCGGAGCAGAACCCGGCAGAGCCGTGGAAGACTCTGGGGGCGGAGCAGAACCCGGCAGAGCCGTGGAGGACTTGGGAGACGGAGCCTTGGAAGACGGAGCCGTGAGAGACTCGGCAGGCGGGGTACTGAGAGGCTGAGGAGGCGGCGCCATGGGGAGCCCAAGAGACAGGGCAGAGGGAGGTGGTGCCGCAGGAGGCTCTAGAGGCGGAGGCCTGGAAGGCTCTGGAGGTGGAGCCGAAGGAGGCTTTAGGGGCGAAGGCCTGGAAGGCTCAGGAGGCGGAGCCAATGACGGTGGTGCCGTGGGCGGCTCTAGCGAGGTAGGCCTGGAAGGCTCTGGAGGTGGAGCCGAAGGAGGCTTTAGGGGCGAAGGCCTGGAAGGCTCAGGAGGTGGAGCCGATGAAGGTGGCGCCATGGGAGGCTCTAGCGAAGTAGGCCTGGAAGGCTCTGGAGGTGGAGCCAAGGGAGGTGCCGCCGTGGGAGGTCCCTGAGGCGACGACCTGGCAGGCTCTGTAGTCTCGGGGGGTAGAGCCGTAGCAGGCTCGAGGAGCGGAGCTCTAGAAAGCTCTGGAGTCTTTGGGATCAGAGCCGTGAGAGGCTCGGGAGATGGAGCCGTGGGAGGCTCGAGAGGCGGAGCCATAGGAGGCTCGAGAGGCGGAGCCGTAGGAGGCTCGAGAGGCGGAGCCCTAGGAGGCTCTGGAGTCTTTGGGATCAGAGCTGTGAGAGGCTCGGGAGGTGGAGCCGTGGGAGGCTCTGGAGGGGGAGCCGTAGGAGGCCCGAGAGGCGGAGCCGTAGAAAGCTCGGGAGGTGGAGCCGTGGGAGGCTCTGGAGGGGGAGCCGTAGGAGGCCCGAGAGGCGGAGCCATAGGAGGCTGTAGAGGCAGAGTCCTGGAAGGCTCGAGAGGCTTGGGGACAGAGCCCTGAGAGGCTCGAGAGGAGGAGGAGGAGTCCTAAGAGACTCGAGAGACGAAGCCGTGAGAGGTTTGAGGGGTGGAGCCATGAAAGGCTCGAGGGGAGGAGAAGCCTTGAGAGGCTCGAGGGGAGGAGGAGGCCTGAGAGGCTCGAGGGGAGGAGGAGCCCTGAGAGGCTCGAGAGGGGAAGCCCTGGAGGCTTGAGAGGGGGAGGAGCCCTGAGAGACTCGAGAGGCAAAGCCGTGAGAGGCTTGAGGGGTGGAGCCATGAAAGACTCGTGAGGCGAAGCCGTGAGAGGCTTGAGGGGTGGAGCCATGAAAGACTCAAGGGACGGAGCCCTGAGAGGCTCGAGGGGAGGAGGAGCCCTGAAAGACTCAAGAGGGGAAGCCCTGAGAGGCTTGAGAGGGGGAGGAGCCCTGAGAGACTCGAGAGGCGAAGCCGTGAGAGGCTTGAGGGGTGGAGCCATGAAAGACTCGTGAGGAGAAGCCCTAGGAGGCTTGAGAGGGGAGGAGCCCTGAGAGACTCGAGAGGCGAAGCCGTGAGAGGCTTGAGGGGGGGAGGAGCCCTGAGAGACTCGAGAGGCGAAGCCGTGAGAGGCTTGAGGGGTGGAGCCATGAAAGACTCGAGGGGCGGAGCCCTGAGAGGCTCGAGGGAAGGAGGAGCCCTGAAAGACTCGAGAGGCGAAGCCGTGAGAGGCTTGAGGGATGGAGCCATGAAAGACTCTAGAGGAGAAGCCCTGAGAGGCTTGGAAGGAGGCGGAGCTCTGGGAGGCTCGAGAGGAGGAGCCTTGGGAGGCTCGTGAGGCGGAGGCCGAGAGGGCTCTGAGGGGTGAGCAGAGGCTGGCAGAGCCGTGGAAGACTCTGGGGGCGGAGCAGAACCCGGCAGAGTCGTGGAAGACTCTGGGGGCAAAGCAGAACCCGGCAGAGCCGTGGAAGACTCTGGGGGCGGAGCAGAACCCGGCAGAGCCGTGGAAGACTCTGGGGGCGGAGCAGAACCCGGCAGAGCCGTGGAAGACTCTGGGGGCGGAGCAGAACCCGGCAGAGCCGTGGAAGACTCTGGGGGCGGAGCAGAACCCGGCAGAGCCGTGGAAGACTCTGGGGGCGGAGCAGAACCTGGCAGAGCTGTGGAAGACTCTGAGGGAACCTCTGCGGTCTTGAGCACAAGACGAGACTGGGGAGAAGGGGCCCTCTTCCTTCTCTTACGTCTTCGGCCAACAGGGGACGTGGCCATGGGGACGGTCGAGGCTACAGGCGCTGGCTCTGGGGCAGTCGAGGCAACAGGTGCTGGCTCGCTGACCGTGGCAGACATGGGCGCTGGCTCGCTGGCCGTGGCGGGCATGGGCGCTGGCTCGTTGGCCTTGACGGGCATGGGCGCTGGCTCGTTGGCCGTGGCGGGCATGGACGCTGGCTCGTTGGCCGTGGCGGGCATGGGCGCTGGCTCGTGGGCCGTGGGCGCTGGCTCGTTGGCCGTGGCAGGCATGGGCGTTGACTCGCTGGCCGTGCCAGGCTTCGAGGCTGGGGCCGTGACAGGCTTCGGGACTAGGGCCATGTCCGGCTTCGGGACTGGGGCCGTGACAGGCCTCGAGACGGGGGCCGTGGTGTGGAGCGCTGGTTCAGTGTCTGCCTCCCCCACAGTAAACAAGGAACCAGCGTACAGTAGGGCGAGGTCAATAAACTGGGCCAGGTTGAGAGAGCAGCGACCACCAGGCATGAATGATGAGGTTGGCTCATTCAGTCCAAATTGAAAAATGGTTTTCAGAGCCACCTCATTAAAATTCACCTGGTTGGCCAGGGCACAAAAATCCACAACATAAACCTCCAAGGGTTGACTCCCCTGACGCAACCCCACGAGTCAGGCCGATGGCTTCATAATGTCGAGGGCGGGGTTATGAGTTACACAACCGCTGCCTCGCATAAAAAACCCTTGGTCAGCATCCGAAGAGCCATAAAACCTCTCCGGGGGTGGAGAATGCATGGCGCTCAGAAATGCACTGGAGGCATAAACGGGCTCAGGGGCAGACACAGGTGAAATAGGGTGAAACAAATCAGAAATAGCACATACCTGCTGCCCCTGGGCCGTGAGCGCGTGGTCATCTCTCCACACTGTAGCTCCTCACGCCGAATGTAACGTGCTTCTCCGCTCTAGTGAGCTGCGTGAATCCTTAGCGCGGGGCATTGTGACTGTCAACCGTGAGGTTGGTTATTTTGTAACCCGCACACACACACACACACACAAGATGAGACAGTCACAATGTCGGATGAAACTGCTTTATTAATAGAAAGCAGTGCAGGCAAAAGTACAAAGGGCATATCCAGTGAAGAGTTGTCGAGGGAAGCGTAGGGTCAAAAGCCGGGGAATCAAAGTATTGTAAGGGGCAAATCCGGGAGAGAGTGGTAAACAAGAGCGGGAGGTCGAAGCCGGGAAAACAGTTAACAATTAGGGCGAAGAACTAGACGGGACTAGCGGGATCAAAGACAGGGGAACAAGGGGAGCTGGCAAGCTAAGGGGTAAACAAGAGGAGGTCAGAACTAGACGAGACTAGCGGGGGGCAAAGATACGGGAAACTAAACACAATAACCAACCCCCGTGAAACGGATGTGCTGTGGTATTTATAGGGGAAGGTGCAGGTGTAAACAATGAAAGGTGATGAGACGAGTGCAGGTGAAACTAATGTGCAGGAGGATTGGAAGCGCGTGAGAAACTCGAGGAAGGGAGATAACCTACGAGCATGTGAGCGAGTAGGAGCAAAGTGGGCGTGAGGGCTCGAGCGAGCAAAAAGAGCGTGAAAAGCTCGAGGGGGCGGAGCGAGGGAGTGAGTGTGTGTGCGACGAAGCGGGATGGGGCAGAGGAGCGGGGTTCGTGACAATTGTATTCTTTTGAAGTTTGATAATCACATTAGTTCATATCACGATTCATGTCTTTCCTTCCCCATATTTAAGACCTCTTTAAATAAAAATTAAGACTTTTGTTGTATAATTTAAGATAATTCAAACTTTTTATGTCCTTAAATTTTAGAAAACTGATTTAAGACATTTTAAGGATCCGTGGGATCCCTGCTACTTTAGCAATTCTAAGAATGTGACTTATTTTGTGCACATTATCTATTTTGACATTATATATTTTGTCAAATGGAGTAAAAAGGATATACATTCTAAATTGTATACTACTGTATAATAAGAAACATCCTTCTCTACAGAATGTCTCGGGTTACTTAGCTGTAACCCCTATTCCCTGAAAAAGTGGAATGAGATGCTGCGCTGACTTAGCGCTTTGGGAACGTCTTTAGGAGTGACCAGCTGTGAATATGTGTGCAACACGTCAATGAAATTGACTACAATTTATAGCCTCTGCTGGTGACATCATCAGGATTCACCTGTAGCAGGGCTATAAATAGATGCGTCACAAGTGCATCGTCAGGTATTTTGTCTGAAGAGCAGTCCTGGGGCATCCTCAGTGCAGCAATGAAGCGCAGCATCTTGTTCCACTTTTTCAGGGAACAGGGGTTACAACTAAGTAACCGAGACGTTCCCTATCAAAAGCTACACTTTGATGCTGCGCTGATTTAGCGCTTTGGGAATGAAGGACCCATGCCGCCGCACTGTGGGTGTCCAAACCCCTTACGGTTGTGTAGTTGAGAGGTCTCAGACATGAGAGGTGAGAGGTCTCAGACATGAGCTTGTGATGTTGACTCAAGGACTTAAGAGCCCGGAGTGGCATGAACATCAAAAAATCTTATGAATATGTGCGGGGAGGACGAGCCTGCAGCACCACAAACATGCTGCAGAGGGAACCTCTAGCCAAGGCTTTAGAGGAGGCAACCCCTCTGGTAGAGTGAGCCCTGATCCCTACTGGCAAAGCTTGACCATGCACCTCACAGGCAAGGGCAATAGAATCCCTCACCCAATGTGACATTGTCTGCTTGGTGGCGGCCGCCCCCTTGTTGTTGCTCAATGGCAAACGGATAGTTGCCCTGACTTATGCCACTGGCTAGTGCTTTGGACATAAGAGTGAAGGACACGGACAGGATACAGTTCGTGAAGTCTTTCCTGCTCCGCCGTTGTAAATGGCAGGGAGGAGAAGGCTCATAGAATGACTGGATATACGGTCAAGAAGGAACCTTAGGCAGGTAGTCAGGATTAGGGTGCAATATTGCTTTAGCCATTTTGCAAAATCTAAGCAAGCTGGCAAGACAGACAGAGCCTGCAGATCCCCAATTCTTTAGAGAAGTAATTTTACTTTAATTAATCTTGAGTCAGAAGTTTCTCAGATGTTAGCTATAGAGGTTCAAAGGGGGCTATTGCTAAGTCCCATGAAGGGATCCTGGTCCTAGCAGGAGGTCTCAATCATATGGCTCCACGGCCGAGGATGTTTCCCATCAATCAAGGCATGGCAGCCGATAGAGCGGCCATGTAAACCCTGTAGTGGGGCATGTGCCAGCTGATGATTTTACCTCCATAAAGTCAGAACTGAAGCTATCTGGCAGTTAACTGAATCTGCATTATTTGCACTGCACCATCCTTCAAAGACACCCCATTTATTGGCATAACTTCTAGTAGAGGGAGCCTTAGCGCTCATGATCTCGATGATTTCAGGTGTAAGCCCAGTGTCCCTCAGTTGGTACCCTTCAGGGGCCAAACATGAAGGTTCCACAGTTCGGGCTGGGGATGAGGTATCATAATTGGGGCTGGGTGACTTAGAGAGAAGTAGAGGGGATATTGCGCTGTCTGTGAGGTGAAGAGGTCCACTTCCGCTCTGTAAAAATCTCAACCAGATTGTTTCACTCCCCCATCAGTATTTCCTGTCTGGAAAATATGCTCCCTATTCAGGGATCCAGGGATATAAGCTGCTCTGCCCTGGCCCAAAGGAGAATCTGCTGTGCCAGTCTGTTCAGCTGGCATGAACATAGACCTCCTTCATGGTTTATGTAAGAGGCTACCGCTGTGTTGTCCACCTGCACCAAGACATGGAAGCCTCTGGAGGAAGTATTTCAAGGCTAGAAAAACAGCCGTCAACTTGAACTGATGACCCTCCCATTCCCCTTGAGCTGGACGACCACTTAAGACCGCTCCCCAGCCCGTCAGGGAGGCGTCTTTTGTTAGCAACCTGTGACGGCAAGACGCACTTAGAGTGGGACCCAAAGTGAGGAACCAGGTTCTGAACCACATAGAAAGGGTACGTAGCATGTGGCACGTAACCCTTATCAGCCTTAGGGGACTGGCCCTTGGATGAAATCCCCTGGCTTTGAGCCACAACATAAATGGTCTCATGTGCAAAAGGCCCAAGGGGATCACCGAGGATGCAGTTCCCATGAGACCTAGGATTCGTTGACACTGACGAACAGTGCAACCTTGGCCTAGCCTGACTTTGCTCAGGGTGTTCTGAATGAATGACTCGATTTGAGTGGGAGACAATTGTGCCCGCATTGTGATCGAATTCCATAAGTAAGTAAGTAAGTAAGTAAAGTTTATTTCTAAAGCGCTTTTCACAGATAAAATCACAAAGTGCTGTACACGAGAAAGGTAAAAGCAAAATATTATATAAACAATATAAAAATATATACAATACATATGTAAAATCAAAGTGACACTAGTCACTTAAGATACCTAGATACCTAGATAGGTAGTTTTCTGAGTGGGAGAGAGGACGCTTTCCTTGGCATTGAACCTCAACCCCAGAGAAACCAGATGAGCTAAGACAATATCCCTGTGCTGTAATGCCAGTTCTTGTGACTGTGATAGTATCAGCCAGTCGACTATGTAATTCAGAATGTGGATGCCCCGGAGTCGCAAAGGAGCCAGTGCTGTATCCATGCATTCCGTGAATGTGCGGGGTGATAAGGCTAGACCGAATGTTGTGGCAGACTTTCTATATGAAAGTGCGCGTCCATGAGATTAATAGTGACCAACCGATAGCGATGTTGGATTTGAGACATAACCGTCTTGATGGTTATCATCTTGAGCTTGAACGCCCTCTGAGCGATTCAAGCCTCAAAGGTCTAAAATTGGACGCAACCCTCCAACCTTCTTGGGGACCAGGAAGTATCACTGTAGTAACCTGACTTGTAGTGGGAACCACATCGTTGAAACGTGGAGGACGGCGAACAAATTTAATTCTGTAGCCTTTTCCTACTGTTCTTAGGGCCCTCATAGAAACACCTGGCAGTAGTTTCCATGCTGCCAGGTTCTTCTGTTGAGTGCCCGCGTCCTGGGCTACGGCAGTAAGTAACGGAACACCCAACATTTCGCTGGAAATCGCTAACTCCCGAAATGCCAGAGGCGGCGGGAATGGAGCGGTTTCGTGGGGGTATCGGGAGGGTATTAGTGGATGTTTCACATGACCCATCCCAAGGGAGGGCTACCCCCATCGCTGGGCGCAAGACCGTCAGGAGGGACACTTTGTGTCTTTCTGTGCTGACCAAAGCAGACATAGACCGGCCAATTGCGCAATCCGTCTGTTTGGTCACCTGGAGATACAGATCTGTTGCTCGATGAAAGTCCTTCAGCAGGTCAGCCTGGTACGCCTGCAACACCAGCCTCTCACTCCTCAGCCAGATGCATGTGAGAGCCCCACAATGAAAGAGTGGCTTGGAAGTAACCGAGACGAGTGCAAAGCATTTTGACTGTAAACAGATTGCAATGCTCGCACCCGCCCTGCCCCAACGCAAGAGCAGCATGTTCTTCCCCCAAACACACAAAATAAAACTGGTGTGAGCGTAAACACAGGAACACACACTGCTTGCTTTGCTTAGGAAAAGGAAAAAAGTTTTTCTGCGCACTGCCTAACAAATTCTAGCTCCTAACAGAGGAGAAGAAAGTTCTGACAGCTTGAGAATACAACACACACACAGAGTTGTCTGAAGACAAAATACCTGATGATGCACCTGTGATGCATCTATTTATAGCCCTGCTACAGGTGCATCCTGATGATGTCACCAGCAGAGGCTATACATTCTAGTCAATTTCATTGACGTGTTGCACACGTATTCCCAGCTGGTCACTCCTAAATATGTTCCCAAAGCGCTAAATCAGCGCAGCATCAAAGTGTAGCTTTTGATAGGGAACTACCAATCAGGCATGACAGATCAGATACAAATATTACCAGACATGTTTTCTGTAGGTTGCCAGCCATAAAGCTCTGTAGATTTACGGTGTGCCAGGATATCAGAGGTCTGAAAGAGCAAATAGGCAGCAGGGAAAATAAGCATGTATGAATGAATATATGGCTAGAACTGTACACTTTATAATATGCAATTATGTTTGCTAAAACCTATCCTACATTTTAAATTAGGAGGTAACTAATGTTGTTGTCTAAATTCAATGAGTTACCCATTTGTCAAGTCTGTCCAAGAGTGTCTGATGTCTTCTCTAAGGGCTCCACTTCTTGCTCTATAGAGTTGGATCAACAGTGTTGCAAGTGAGTCCAAGGAACTTAAAAAGTTCCTTCTGAGATTCATGTGAAAGGAGCAGGTCACTTTTGCTGGAAAAATCCAAAGGATATGATGTTTATGACATTATCCTTGCCTCAGACAGTAGCTTCTCTTCCGCTATTCAACAGCGACAACAAACTGCAACACTAGGTAACTTCATCTTAGAGATGGAATCCAGCAAATGTCCGGCTCCCAGCACAACACCAACTACTACACAAACAAACATTTATCTACTGAATCCCATCTGGCTAAGCGGGAACATGATCGTGGTCGAGCGAAAACTAGAGTGAACATTGGCAGGGCATTTGATTCCTGGAGGAAACTTAGTTAGGTTTTGGGGATTAAAACCAACCCTGAATTGGCATTCTTCTTATTGGACATGTAAGCTTACATAAACATGTGAAATATAGTGCCATAAGGATTGATCTGTGTAATTGTAGCTATAATACATGAAATTAATGCTAGACAATGTTCAGATAGTGCTAAAAGACCCATTCATTAGTGTAATATAATTTGGTTATACAGAAATATATACATTAAATTATTATAAAACAACAGCGCATCGATATATCAAAATGACAGTTGTGATGTAATCACATCAGCACAGACTTGTGTCAACATATTTATAATGTACAGTCTATTTTAGAAACAGCTTCTGTCATCATCCACCAAATTTAGTTAACAGCTATTGATAAAGCTGGCTAGCTAGCTAGCTAAGGCAGACATGGGCTATTGTATGAATGCAGTCAATATATCATGCAAAGAAAAGTGATTACTTAAATCTAGAGTCTCGCATTGTCAGACCTATATCCACACTTTGTTTTAGCCCTATTCCAGCTCTGGAGAGTAAAATATAATATACAGTCTCAAAGTTTGTAGTAAAACAATCATAACTGTGTCATTTTAATTATGCTACCACATTTGTCAGCATAATGTCCGTGAATCACATTCAGTCTCTTTGTACATTACGTAATTGTTTTGGTCGAAGCTCACTAGCTTGCATCCTTATGGAGTTTGTGCACCGGCACGAGCAACAGGGAACTGGCTGCAATTCACTTAAAGGCCACAGGTGTCATTAATAACAAGGATTTCTGAATCTTACATACTGCAACTTTAATACAATTTTAACTTGCACTTCTGTGACCGCTACATGATGAAATTAGATTTGTTTTGAAATCACACTGGGCAAAAGGGCACCTCAGTAATTAGATGTTTTACAAATTTCCTTGAAGTCACACAATTCACAACTAAACGTTGTGCGTTTATGTGATCTGGAAAGTACTGCACACATAGCAAACTAGATAAAGAGTTATTAAGAGTAGGATTACCTTTGTATTACCTCGGTACATAGATTTCATGTCTTAGAAATACTTTTTACATTTGTTTGAGCTACATTTTGTCTCTCTTATCTCATTTTTAGAAATGCAAACCGTTTCATCACGGTTAGAAATTGTAACTACGCAGGACCTTTGCACCTTGTAGACTAATTAACTTCCATGAAACAATTAACTTGTGCACGTGTTTAAAACAGATATATTAAGCAAATACATATCTCTTGAATAAAAACATGAGCTTACATTGTATCACTTACCCAGTTTGAACGTTTTATTTTAAAAGCAGACAGCAGCACCAGAACATGAAGAGATAACTTTTTTTTTTTTACTTTATTGTCCCCGAGGGGCAATTGTTTGCGCTACAGTGGCACAAAAAACTAGCATGTTGCCCAAAACTTGAAGCCACCTATGAAGATAAACAAAAAAAGAAAAACTTACCAAAGTCATCACACGATATGTAAAATGAGCGCCGTGTGTGGAAACGTTGGAGCACACAACTTAGCTTCAATAATCAAACCGCGCATGCTCAGCATCCCAGTGAGCTCAATCTCATGAACAAACTTGAGGTTGTTAATTTTCTCAATTTTAAATATTAAGCTGGTCATACATATCGGTCTAAAAATTGAAATCTAAAAAATAAAGTTTGCCTGACAAAATGCAAGTTGGATTTTTTATAGTGTACTCAAATATTTCCGATAATCAGAAGCCATATTATACCGATTCAAAGACGTAAAAAAACACAGTTTTCGTTTCAGTACTGTTAAACATGACAACTGTTCTAGCAGCATTCCCTGACACAAATCCTTCTAAATTTATCCTTTAAAAAAATGTGTAATCTGAAGCTTAATTTCCAAATATGCTTTTGCTGCATACATCAACCATGCCATGGCACTTCATTCCACTTAAAAAGTCAAAGAACACGACAAGCTCTTTGATGGTGTTTGAATTGTCTCGGCAGGCTGATGGCTCCTCCAGACCCCCTGTGGAATATGTAATTAGACTTCATCCCACATTGAGGGGAAGAATCATACATGGTGTCTTTCTGGGGGGCAGGAGGTGATAAAATTATAACACATCTCTTTAAATTCCACCCCATGCAAGGGAAAAATTTGATTTATTCTGCAAGGCCAAGCTGGTATGAGTGTGTATGTGTGGACTGCTAGGCCTTCATAGCAATTAGGCTATGAAGAGTGTGGATGAGAGGCAGAGACTGAAATATGGAAGAGACAGGCATCAGGAAAAGGCAAGCACAGCATCCTCAATCGTCCTGTGCGTTACCTTCATTCCTCCTGCTAATGGGCTCCATCATCATTCCTGGGCATGTACAACCAGAAGCCTCTGAATTTCATTTTAATGCGGCCTGTTAATGTGATGTTCAGGTGGAGTTAACTACCTCTCATGTATTCAGAGAGAGGGAGAGATAGCAGAGAGTGGCTGAAGAACACATACTTACACACACGTCAACTTACCACAGTGTGCGCCTATAGCATCTGTTCAAGTCACGGTGCCTTTGTGTGAATTAGAGGCACTTTAAGACTTCCCACACTTGATTTACATTGAATGCCATTGCTGTTTGCCCTGCACAGCAATGAGGGTTTGACCATCCGACTGTGACATTTCCAAGGATTAGTGTGAATACATCAGCATTTTTCAAACTATAGATCATAACTATCCTCAGAAAACGGGTTTTATGACTGCTTAGGTCTGAACAATCAATGCTAAATGCAAATATTAATGGAAACTTACGGTATACTTGTGCAAGGTAATATAAATAATTATAACTAACCCTAACACGACTTACAAAATGGAAGAGAATTTTGTTACCTGATGTCAAAAGCCGTGCAACCAATCAAGAATTATGGTGCAAATTCCTTTATTACTTGATAAAATATAGCCAAATTAGGTACATGCCAACATGGATAGGTTGTGTGACATTCCGTCACCTTCAAAACAGTGAACAAAAACAATGAACTTCAAAACAGATGTTTGCGCTGATCACAATATGCTTTGTGCAGTAAATTATTGACTGGCGTGAGCATAAAGAAATCAAATGAACATATTTAACTAAATTAAACTAAATTAAAATAATTCAAGGACATTTTTACTATTGTACGATAAGCAATTTTGGTACTCTTTTGGGTCCTCTGGGTCCTGAAGCAAAACCAGTTAAGAACCACTACCATATTGTTCAAGTGGTAAGTCCATAACTGTTGCAGGTTATAGTTATAATATAAGAAGGCAGTACTCTTAACTTCAGATCAAAGATAGCCAGGAGCGGGTTTACGATTCCAAGCAACCGACCATGCTGGGGCCCCATTTTGAAGATTTTTTCTTAAAAGAATTACATTAAATGTATTTTAAATCATCAGTTTAAATTCATCCTACCAACCATTGTAGCCAACTGCACTAAAAATCTTTAATGATATAAAAATCTAGTTAAAAATAATGAATGCATGTTTTTCAGTTTTTCGGCAAAACAGTGATAAAAACACACACATTATATATATATATATATATATATATATATATATATATATAGAGAGAGAGAGAGAGAGAGAGAGAGAGAGAGAGAGAGAGAGAGCAGAGAGAGAGATTCACCTACATATATTTTAACAAAACATTTTTTTTCTTTTTTTGTGTGCAAAACCTTCTACTTCACCGAGTAAAATTTTGTAATTCAGTTGATATTTATTCATATTATAACCCAACAATTATTTATTGTTGTCCAGTTTGTCATTATAATATGATACAGTATTTTTATTATTACTTTGAGGATTTGTTGTATACAATTGTAATATATTCCTGTGTTATTTACTTTACTTTCACCTGGAGTTTATATTCTGATGCTGAGGCTGTATTTCATGTACACATCGTAGGCAAATTTCGTATTGTAACAATAAACATATAGGGCATGGCAGCCCCTCAGCACTCTAGAGCAGAATGGAAAAAACCATTGCTGAAACTTTGCTTGTAGCAGAACAATCTGGGATAATGTTATACATCGTAACAGTACCCTCTTTGCAAGCTGAACTTGTTCAGAACATTAAATCTTTGTGACACCTGCACTACATTTATTTATTTTTTAAATCTAGACACAGAGCAATGACTGAAAAAGAACACAGGTGTCTCAACATGCATTTTTGAAACCTGAAGTTCTTATTAACTTGACACAGAGTCTAAAAATGTGCCAGTCCTCCATGAGACACTGAAGAAACAGAAAGACGCGGTAGAGCAGGTATAGACGTTCGTCCAGTGCGTGTTTATACAGGAAAACAATCGAAATACAGAGCAGACACTGGAAAAAACATGTTTGGTGTGAACAGCCCATAACTCATCCATTCGCGTGTATCTGTGAGTGAGTGTGTGTGCAAAAAACAAGTTTGGACAGCCTATATAGGCCTATATTTGTTTTCCATAAATTGCAAACCTGAACCCTAATTAAAAAACTCACCTGTCCCAACTCCTGCTGATTCTAACGTGAACCCCTCTAACAGCATTGACAACAGCATATCTGTGCAAGTACCCAGAAAATCTTGTCACCCCTCAAGCGTATTTTTGCTGAGCTTTCCTACTGGGGCGGGGGCCCCCCCGACATTCATGGCCCCATGTGGGTTTGAAAGAAAGCACGGTTTGTTGCGTGGTTTGCGTGGTGGTGTAAACCGCTGCAGAAGATAGCTCATGTGCCCCTTCACTTTTCAACTATTTTACCAACAAAATCTATCACAAATATCTGTTGAGATGTACCTCACAATATTCCAAAGCAAGAGTGCACTGAGAATTTGTCTGTCTGGGCCATCCCACTGCACACAAAATGAAATGGGATGAATCACTGCTTCTCTCAATCCATCTGACCCCCTCTGTCTCCCTCCATCCCTCGCTCAATCACTTAGCCATGGCTAGAGCATACATGACAGCCTGACCAGCAGCTCTGTTTACTCAAAACCACCCCCTCTCTTCACAGGTGGAAGAAAAAGGAGTGGAACTACTTTTCATGTGATGTTTCCTCAACAACGCATGGTCATGGCTTGACGTCAGACTCAGGGGAGTAAGATGGCATTTAAGAGTAGCCAAAAACAAAGGGAAAGCAATGTTTTAATGTCTGACCGGCGTCCTCTAAACATGGGTTTTCCATCTTAGAGCTTCTGTGCGCTGAGTCAAGTGCACTAAATGTGCATGAAAGAGTTGTAGCCCCTCAGGAATGCACTGTCTGATACCCACAAGAATCAACTGGCCTTTAAATCCAGCGCTCTGCTGAGCAGAAGAAAACTGAGCCCTTAAAGCACTTTGTGCCAGCTCTTTAACATGCCAGAGGCAGTGACGGACAAACTGCACCAGGGCTGGATCTGAATAATGGAAGTTGCTCCATGTCATCATGTTGAGTGTTACATTCTTTCATTGCATTTTTCCCCCTTTGTCAACATTCCTTTTCCCTTAGCATCTGTTCTCAAAAAAAGTCAAATAGCTTTGAAAAAAAAAAAAAACATAGCTCTTGCTTGTATTGCTGTCCATGTTGAGTTGCTGATGTGCTGATTTGTGTTAGCGGGATAATATTAAATGGGGTGAGAGAGTTTTACTGAGGTGAGGTCACTGAGCATGGACGGATGCCATTTAACATACAGTGACAGTATGAGATTTTACCTTTTGTTTTTTTTGCAATTTGGAGAAGCTTTATTTATTTTAGCACACTGATTATGCTTTTACAGTTAAGCAGATTTATATCACCAGTTATTTGTATGCAGTATGTAAAAAGATGCAATGCTACTGTATCATTTGTTTTATAACTTAAAAAAGCAAAAACCCCACGATATCATCCATTAAAGTGATTTTGCTACAGGTAAAGAGTGTATATGCTTGGTAAAATCACTGTAACACATGGACCCAAATGGCTTATCACTTTTATAAAACAGTGACAATAGACGTATGATAAAGGGACCAATAAAAGGTTGATTATTTTATCATTTATTTTGTATACTTTTGAAATAATCTTCTGTTAAATAATTTAATCCTATCCTTACTATAGGATTTATGTGGTTGCCAATCAGCATAGCAACTTGCCTCTTTAATATAAAATGTGCATTTATAGCTATTTTCCAAGGACATCAAACGTGACTCATCCAATCAGAATTTAGAGACGTAACTGTCACACAATATATATTTTTAAAGAAATATCACGTGCAAGAGTGCTGCATTTCTATTAATCAGCAGCGTAGTGCCACATGTAATAAAAACTGTGCTAATTAATGGAAAAAACGGCACGGTTGCAATTGTGATATTGCTTTTATACAACAGTTCAACTAACAAGTAAATAAATAAGTAGGGTAAGGACTGTCCTGGGGAAAATAAAATACTTGTTTGTTGAACTACATTCTTATGCTATGGATTTAGGATCTACCGTTGCTAGTTCAAAAGATGCGGCCAAGCCTCCTTTACTAATTTGAAAACTACTCTTAAAAACTAGTAATGACAGCTTGGGCTGTTTCTAACAAGTTATAGGAAATAAAAGGACACACATGCACGTGTGCGTAAGACAGACAGAGAGAGAGAGAGAGAGAGAGAGAGAGAGAGAGACTGAGGGTGTGGTTAACTGTGTCTGTTGCAGTGATGAACAGTAATGCAGCAGTTGTTAGTTTAACTCTATTCCTCAGCTGTAGTGTGGTAGTAATCCACTCCAATAGTAAAGTGATGCTGGCATACACGATATGGGAATTATCCTATGAATATTTCACTTACGTTCAAGTGTTATCTTGTCGGAGAGAAAACATGGAGGATCCCAGTTTCAATCTTGTATATTTATTAGGGAACTCTTATTTTGACACAGACACAGAAAGCGTGCTCTTCTCTGCCATTTTAAAAGTTAATGTCTTCTCCAAACTCGGAAATGTTTGTTTCAAGTAGGGGCCCTGTGTTTTTTTGATTAGTCTGTCTGTCATGACAGCTATGATAGGCAGTAATGCTGAATCTGTTAGTACAGCTCTATTTCTCAGCTATAAAGTAATATGAAGTAACCCGAGCGATCATAGAGTGAGAGACAATTCCGGATGACTTCAAACAAACACATTTGTCAACGTCAGCTCAACTTGCTCATAGCACACACAAGACTTTTGTCTTTTGTCACCACCTGCTGGCTCAAATTTTAAATCTCAAAGGGATTAATTAAAATTCACAGATCTAGCTGCTCTTACACATCAGCACTTCTCATACATGTTTTTTGGAATGCCATGAACACAAGTGGAGTGATCGAAAGGTGGGTAAAGCCTGCCGGACGTTCAACCCCCCTCCCACAAAAATAAATAAATAAAATTATGTTATGCCAGGGGTCCCATGCCTGAGGCAAAGGAGGGAGGAGTGACAAGGAGGAGGGCGGGGCCGGGCCGTAATCGGGCTAATCAGCCGAGAAGAGGGATACAGCCAAGCCGGATGAAGCAGTTCAGGTGAGCGTGAGCCACACACAGCTGCAGTGTGTATTTATGTTTGTGTCTTTTTTTAAGTTTTCATTAAACATTATTTGACTGTTCAGCTGGTTCCCCCCGCCTCCTTGCACATAGCAATACATTTCACTTTTCAAAAAATGTTCACAGATGACACACATAAAATTCTCAATTTAAAGTGTGTGTGAACTGCATCTGAATATTTAAAAAATATATATATATTTTTTAAAGGAATTTAGGAATTTCAGCTCTCTTCTCATGATGGCTCCATTTTACAGCTGTGTAATATTAAAATTGAAAGTACCAATTGATCAACTTAAAGTCTTTCCCACTCCCCCTCTTTCATCTTCCTCTCCACTGTTTGTCATGGCAACCAAGAAATCAAATATTTTCAAGCAAGTGGCGTTTTGGTTGTGAAGCACATGTGTCCCGCAGCTCTGTTTCTACATCCTGTCACATTAATTATTCAAAGCACTCAATATAAATATTAAAACTAATAGATTCACTATTCAGCTATACTCCATCATTCCCTGAAATCATCATTAAACATTCAGAGCCTTTTAGAAAATTTACACACTTGAATTTGATGGCAGGGATAGGAGGCTGTCAGAGCGAGAGGCCCTGGAAGCTTAAATAATAGTGGAAAGCTGTTTATGGAACATGCTTTATTTATTCATCATCTCACAGCAAGGGCTTCAATTTAGATAGAAAGAGAGAGTAAAGGAGAATGAGAGAAAAGAGAGGAACAGGGGGATACAGTAAGAGATACAGGCAGGAAGAGAGAGACTGAGGAAAAGGTTAAGAGAGAAAAATCAAAGTGGAGCTATCAAGGAAAATGCTGAAACATAACTCTTCCCAAACTGTTGAAGGGTAGCAGGAAAGTAACAGTGATAGACATGCTCTACAAGAATCCCTGCACAAGGTCAATCAATGGAAAGACTGGGGGGCAAAGAGCAGCTAATTGATTGCGAGGAGGCACCTACAGTTATTATGAATTTTTAAAGAAGCTTCAGTTGAGACTGCCATAAATCAATGAGGACTTAATGGGGGGGGGGATCAATTATGCACACTTTAAAACATTTAATGACACAAAATGAAGAGGTCCCTGGATGGCTGTGTGTACATGAGTGAGGACAGAGATGATTTTTTTATTTCTCTAAACATTTTAGAAAGATGAGCAGAAATTTTGGATACAAAATGCATGCTATCAATGAAAACTGCTGGAAACGGCTAGATATAAGTGCTATTAAATCATTTATTTAAATACAGTCTTCCTTTATCATTACATTTATCAACAGTTGGGTTCTATAAATTGGCTGGTTGTATAATTGGAGCCTAATAAACACCAACCAAACAAAAACAGAAAAATAATTATCTCTTTTTTTCTTTATTTTTTTCTCAACACTGGAAGATGCAAATCATTTCCACATCCTCCATGAGATTATTTAGCTTTTATCTTTTTTATCTTTCTCTAAAATAGCCCCATAATGAAAAATGAAAACGTGACATTTTCTAAAGCTCATTATAGGGATAGCCTCAGGCTTTCCCCTGTGGCACTAATCTAGATGAATTGAGCTCAAAACAATGTTTAAGTAGAGCCACAGCACATTTAAAGAGTCTGAGTAAACCTGTCCCCCCCACCCCCCTTTCTGCCCTGCTCCTCTCAGAGCCCATGACCCAGCCCTCCCATGTATTTAAGCTTTTTGTGGATGTAGGGGATGTTTATGTTTAATGGATGACTCTTCATACAGTATTTTCTGGTTCAACAGTACCACCATAGCTTGTTTAGTCATGGTACGACAACACATAGTAGATAATTTGCTATATTTAAACAATTACTGTATAGTTGTTTGTGACTGAAAGAGCTTGTTTTTTTAATTAACACACATTTACTCTAAATTGTGTGTTAGTCATAATTTGAATTTGTAACAGAAGCAGAATACGGTTGTCAATCCTGTTTCATGTGCTAAATACAATTATTTCCACGCACAACTTGGCTATGAACCAGAGTTCAATACTGAACCCAAGTGATGTTTTCTCACCATATTTTTTTACAGAGTTAATTTGGTGTCGCTGTGTAAATCACAATGGACAATTAGTTGTTTGCCACATCATATAGTGCGATAGCCCTTGTTTTGGGTGTTCTATTTTGTTGTCTGGGCATGACCCAAATGCTTGCGCCCTGTTTGGACTCATTAATGAAGTAATGTCATGTCAACTGTGATAAGACTTTCCAGTGTTATGGAAGACTCCTTTTGTATATATACTATGATATATAATGGCATTATAGTATAGAATGAAAAGCTTGATTTTGGTTATTAATTCAAACAGACAGTATTTCAGCTTGTATGCTGTTGAATGAATAGGACAATTAAAGAGTTTCTCATGTTAGTAAATACAGATATCATTCCCAAACACTGACTGTTTGTATGTAGCCTTAGTCTACAAGTGGCAAAACTGATACGATTTGAATAGAAGAATTTGTGCTCATTCAAGGGAATAAACATATATGTACATAATCACAAATCAAACGAAAAGCATGTGCCATGGATTTTGGTCACTTTGTATGTTGTTTACATGATGGTGCTGTAAATTCATTTTTCATTACTTTGGCTCAGGCGTCAATCCCACTGACAATTTCTTCCAGATGTATGCCGGTCCTGTGGGTGTTTTAGTATCTTTGGCTGGGGTACTCATCACCAAGCACACATCTGTCCCATCTGTCTCAATCAGATTAAGATTGAATTAAGAACAACCACATTATCATGAGAAGAGAGACTGATTTTCTTCTCTTTCCCATCTTTACTGAATTTGAAGCTTTTGGTCACAACTTGTGTGTTATATATAAGCTGTATTAGAACAAACCAACTTCTATCATCAGTATCACAATCAAATGTTTAAAGGCTGTTGTAAATGCAATGGCAATAGGCAATTTTGCTCTTTTAAACATAATGGCCAGGCTAAAGAGGTACTTAACAGCAATCTGGAGTAGGACTTTTTCCTTCTAAATTTATATCTGACTACCTATCACTTTCTTAATGATTTTATGTATTTATATTTATTTCAAAATATAATGTTAAGACTTTAGTGCTGTGATATGCAACATTCCTGCCTGGCTGTCTGCCCGTGTGGGCGACACTCAACTGTCATGTGTATTTTGTTGATTCATGTTCTTTATTTTGAAATTCTAGTTCCTGTTTCTTGTCATGTGGTTCCCTTGTCATGTGATTTCATGATTCCCTCCATGATCATGTGTCTTGTTTTCATTGGTTAATTGTCTTGCTATCTTGTTTAGAGTTCTTTGGATTTATTGGTTGTCTTTGTCATGTGTTCTCCCATGTCATGTATTTATCCCTTATGTTTTCCATGGTCAATGGTAAGGTATTGTTTATGTAATGTTGTTTGGATGTCCATGTGGCGTGGGGGCTTGGTCGTGTGTCGGTCTGCGGGAGAGAGAGAGAGCGGTAAGGCTTGTCACCTGGTTTATAATCAACAATAACACCTGTCTTGTTATAGTGATGTGTAGAGAGACATAAAATGAATGCAGAGTACCCAGACAGGGAGAGAGAGAAACCTGCAGACGGACACACGACCACGCCACAGTCAAGTCAAGTCAAGTTTTTGGATTTCACATTTATGAATAAACTGCACTTGGGTTCTTCACATCACCACCGTCTTCGTCTGCCTGTCATTGCCAGCATTCGTTACAGAATACCTCACAAATATGAACCCAGCAATCCAACTTATATGCCTACATCAAGGGAATCGTCCCCTGGAGGGTTTTCCACATCATGGCCGCTGAGCTAGAGTTCCATGTCATGGCCGCCGAGCCAGAGTTCCACGTCATGGCCGGCAAGCTGAGCTAGCACCTTCTTTTGTCCCGGATCCTCAGCCTGCTCCATACCATGTCACAGCAATGCCTCAGCCTGCTCCATGCCTAGTCACTGCAATGCCCCAGCCTGCTCAATGCAACATCACAGCCACGCCTGTGTCTGCTTCACACCATATCATGGCCACATCTGAGCAGTTCGACCTGGAGATGGTTCCCACCCTTATAGACAACTATAGATGCTTCCTCATGATCAGGCAAGGGTAACTTTCAACCCTCTGACCCCGCCTGGACCCTCCAAGCCCTAGACTCCGCCTTGACCTGTCGATCTCTTGACATCGCCTCAACTCTACTTTCACTCGTCTCCACTGCTGTCCTTCAGCCTGTTGGCTTTACCGGAGTCCCTCATCCCTCCAGCTCCTCCTTGGTCTGTCAGTCACCTGGCTCCGCCTTGGCTCTCTAATCTTCTGGCTGTGCCTTGTCCGTCCGATCCGTCAGCTCCACTGGTGACCTCCTTCCCTACAGCTCCACCTTGGTCTTCCGATCCTGCAGCTCTGCCTTGCTCCTCCGATGCCGTCTTGGTCCTCCCTGCCTCTGGCTCCACCCTGGCCCTTCGAGTCTTTGGCTACTCTCCGGGAATCCAGTTCTCCATGGCTCCACCCTTTGAGCCTCTCATGGCTCCAACCCATGGGCTCTGCCCTGATCTCATGCTTAATGCCCTTCCAAGCCATGCCTCAAGACCCCCCCCCCCCCAAGCTCCCAATTGAACTTTTAAAATTATGCCATGTTTTATGTGTTTTGTTCATGTGTTGTGTTTATGTTAGTCATGTACCATGTTATCTATTTAATATTCATATTTTCCATGGTCCATTGTCAGGTATTGTTGAATGTAACTTTGGTTGGTGTTTGGTAACGAGTCATGCTAAGTTTATGTAAAGTCAAGTCTATGTCAATTCAAGATTTTGTCAAGTCTAGTTCATGTTTCTGTTTCATTCACGTTTATAGTTAGGGTTTTTGGATTTCACTATTGTTAAGAAAGTTGCACTTAGGTTCTTCACTCCATCACCATCATCTTCGTCATTACCAGCACAGCAACATCATTACATCAACGGCTGATCCACCTTTTTTTTTATATACAATTTTTAATTGCAGAGGAAAAACAGACACAATCACTGGTCATATTGTGATTTAAATGTTAACTTACTCAATATTAACTTTATGCTCATCCCCAGTTTTCCTCACCAAACACGAGGGTCTGCTATGATGACTATAATTGACACTGGACTGTTGTCTCCATAAAAGCAATATAGAAATTACCAAAAGCAAGCGACCTAGAAGGAGAACGACAACCATTTTATGGTTATTTTGGTGTAAAAATTAGTTCAGGTAGTTAAGCCATCAACTTGTGCAGTTGTTGGCTGTTATAACAACTTGAAGTTCAGTATTTAATGATATCAACATAACTAACCTTGGGCCATTGCTTCATGTCATCTACTTAACTATCTGTCAGTTCAGGGACTTTCAAAATATGCTCATTGTGACTCTGTAAAGTGTTTGCACTATTTAGCCACATGTTTGTTTTATTCTGAAATTTTCTACTAAATATGCTAAAAACATGTGCCAATGTGAGTGAAAACACTGAAAACCACAAAACAAAAACAGGCAAGGGCTGAGTAGCTCAGCGAGTAAAGACGCTGACTACCACCTCTAGAGTCGTGAGTTTGAATCCAGGGTGTGCTGAGTGACTCCAGTCAGGCTTCCTAAGCAACCAAATTGGCCTGGTTGCTAGGGAGGGTAGAGTCACATGGGGTAACCTCCTCATGGTTGCTAAAATGTGGTTTGCTCTCAGAGGGGTGCATGGTGAGTTGTGCGTGGATGCCGCAGGGAATAGTGTGAAGCCTCCACATGCGCTATGTCTCCACAGTAAAACGCTCAACAAGACACATGAAAAAATGCACGGATTGACAGTCGTAGAGAGATTCATCCTTCACCACCAGGGGTCTAAAGTAACAAATTACTGTAATTAATTACTTTCCCCAAGAATTTTACTTTTTTAAGTTGTATTATTGTATACTTTTACTTTTACTTTTATATTGCAAGTGCTGTAATTGTACTTTTAATGCACTATTTTCCCACTGTCTGTGTTTGCTACTTCCCTGTCCTGATTTTATTTGTATCTATCAACATGATTTGCTAGGGAGAGTCTTGTGACTCCTGTCAAATCAAATCACACGTAAAAAACTTGAACAGCAGCTGCAGATGTGGCGCCAACTATTATGGATGTGGAGAATGCCTTAAGCCAAGTTTACAGCTGAACATAACCGGCCGCAAACTGGAAGGGATTTTCGCAGTGAAAAAGGCCAATTGCTTGGTCGTCTCATGTGTTGAACTTGCTCAAGCCAGATATCAGCATTAATCCTGCCTCTAATTTGAAGAAACAGATTATTATTTCTGCTCACTAGATTATGTGTGTCTATAACGTAGCCTGTAATTTAGCTATATATCCCTGAGATTATTGGGCTATCTTTCTATGACTTTCTTTCTTCAGAACACAAATTATGAGTTTTAGAAGAATATTTCAGTCCATTCAATGTGAGTGAAGGGGTGCCAAAATGTTGATGCTGCAAAAAGCACATAAAAGCAGCATAAAAGTAATACTTACAATTCCAGTGGTTTAATCCATGACTTCAGAATTGATATGACAGGTGTGTGTGTGAGAAACAGATCAATATTTAAGTCCATTTTTGCAAGAAATTCTTCTCTCTGCCCAGTAGGTGGCTATATGCATGAAGAATGTAAATCACCAAAACAACAAGTAGGTGGAGATTGACTGAGCAGGAAGTATAATTAGTAATAAAGTGTGGCAGCGGGGGCGTGGTCAAGTGCTTGTCTGGGAGAGAAAGCGGTAAGGGCACTTGCACCTGAGCTAAATTGTGCCTAACACCTGTTTCTAATTTCAGTGAGCATGGGGAGAGCGGCAAAAAAAGCAGCCACAGAACCTCCAGTGGGGAGAGAGTCGGCAAGAAAGAAAAGTCGTACTAAGCTGTGGACTGTATATTAAGCTGTATAAAAGCTAAAAAGTGTTAATAAAAAGTCTTACCTTTGAGCTGGAAACCCTGTTGCCTCTTGCCTTCGCAGAGAGTGCTACATAAAGGAATTAAATATTGATCTGTTTCTCACCACATCTATCATATCACTTCTGAAGACATCCTTAGCCTAACCCTAACCTAGCATTTTGTATTCCTTGCATAGTTTGAAAAATGTTTATGCATAACAATAACACTCTGTCGGCATTAAGGCAAATTTAGACTCCACACAAACTGATTTTAATGTAATTTTTTCATACATTACGTTTTAAAATGGTGATCGGTGTATTGAAAATAACGTTTTAATCTTTTCATTTCTGTTATCATGTCTCCCTTTTATTTTTTGGAATCAGAATCATGTAGTGTTTATCATAGATAAGTGATGTATTTTAAAAGTTGGCGTACAGTGTTTATTATAATGGGGCATAGGTTTTGGAACTCATTACTCAATACTCACTACTCATGAGTACTTTTAAATGAGCTACACTTTTACGCTTACTTGAGTAGTTTCTGGGAAGTAACAGTACTTCTACTTGAGTATGATTTTTCAGTACTCTTTCCACCCCTGTCCGCCACCCAGATTGAGGCGAGTCACTACGCCACCACGAGAACTTAGAGCACATTGGGAAATGTGCTTTCCAAACTGGGGAGAAAAAGAGTAGAAAAAAAACAGGCTTCAGTTGTGAGATAGGGAACACTTCTGCGTTCAAGACAAAGGTTGATATAATTGTTCAATAAAAGCAATATCACACGTGCAATAGTGCTGTTGTTATGAATATCAGCACTGCTATGATTACCTATGGATCTCGATATTCAGAACAACAGTACTCTTGTGTGTGATATTGCTTAAATAAAATATGCTGTTGTTATTTAAAGTTAAGAGATATTGCACTCAAAACCTTCACCACATCAATCCATTTCCAAATGACATTCAGAAAACACTCTTTGCTGTCAGAATGAACAGTTGGACCTGCAAAAAGAGTGATGGACAGGAGTTAAAGACAGCACATCAGCCAACCGATTAGTGGAGAAAAGCAGCGTGTGGGGGAGGAGTGAGTGACAGGCAGTGCATGGCCCTGTGCAGGTATTCATGCTTGGCTGGGCTGCACTGGGCTGCACTTGGCCAAAATGTTTACTGGCAGATGTGTTTTAAAGGGGTCCTCCTTAGCTGGTCATGGCAGCGGAAAATACCCTGCTGTTCAGTGCATCTGCAATACTCCACTCATCCACGGTTCTATCTACAAGAATCCTGACCTTTTATAAAGAAATGATGGAGAAGCTGGCCATGCCTTGGATTCCTCTTTTTCTTCACTTTCTCTCTGTCTTTCTCTCACTCCCTTTTTCTCTGCTTTCTTCCATACCATTGAACCCCTGTTAGTCTTGAAGGCAAATTATTCCCTCCTTTGCACCCTGTTTCACATTACTTTTAAGTCTAATGCTGGCCTGGCCTGAGCCCCTCGGCTCTTGGCTTCTGTGCAGCGGTTCGCGTCAGAAGCTACAATTTGTGATGCGCAGATGACATGAGCAAGGAGTTGCTGGTGGCTGTTTAGACGCTTTTGCAAACCAAAGTCCATATTTTGTGATATGAAGTGACTGGAAACAAGCACAGGCACCAGCAAACTTCTGCATTCCCAACAAACAACAGAGCATCTGTTTTTTGGTAGGGGAGATGGACATATCACCACATGGTAGTAAGGAGTACATGTTGTTGGTTGCCAATTGATTTAAAAAAGATAGGTTGCCAATTGGATTTAAATAAGCAGATACTTAAGAGCCTATAATTGGATCATTATTGCATATGATTCAGCTGGCATCAATTATTTTTAACACTAACTGATGCAGTGTGTAGCTTCTTGTTTCTTAAACAACCATGTTGGACGATGTATCCTACGGTCATGGAAAATATGGGCAAATTATTGGCCTGCATCAAGCAAATAAAAAAACTAAGGAGATTGCTGAAATTACTAAAATTGTGTTAAGAACTGTCCAACAAATTACTAAAACCTGGAAGTATAGTGCCAGTTTTGCAGAAGAAATTTGGTCGAAAAAAACATAGCTCTCTCAGCTATGTTTAATAGTGAAAGTAAAAGCATTTCCACATGTACAATGTGACGAGAACTTACATGATTGGGACTAAACAGCTGTGTGGCCACAAGAAAGCCACTTGTTAGCAGAGGTGGGTAGAGTCGCCAAAAACTGTACTCAAGTGAAAATACTAACAAAAATAATTACTTGAGTAAGAGCAAGAAAGTATCCTATTAAAAGAGTACTCAAGTAGTGAGTAACTCGTTACTTTCACAAATGACTTAATAGACGTTACCTCCCCTATATTCATTACATAATACACTTTTAACATGTATTACAGAATTATTATTATTATTATTATTATTATTATTATTATTATTATTAGTCATCATGTTGTTCCAAACCTGTATGACTTCCTTTCTTCCATGCAATACAATAAGGAGATATTAGACAGATTGTTTGCCTGAGTCACCGTTTACTTTCAGCGAATGTGTTTTTTTCTCTCCATATTTTGAAAGTGAATGGTGACAGAGACTGTCAGTCTCTAACATTCTGTCTAACATCTTTTGTGTTACACAGAATACAGAAGGTCATACGAGTTTGGAACAACACGAGGATAGGGATATGATGACAGAATATTAAATTATGGCTGAGCTATTTAGTTAACCCAAAAATTACAATTCTCTCATCATTTACTCTCCCTCAAGTCATCCAGATGTGCATGTCTTTCTTTCTTCAGCAGAACACAAATTAAGATTTTTGAAGAATATTTTAGCTCTGTATGTCAATACAATGCAAAATTGTTATGCTCAAAAAAGCACATAAAAGGCATCTTAAAAATAATCCTTGAGACTCCAGTATTTGAATCCATATCTTCAGAAGTGATATGATAGGTGTGGGTGAGAAACAGTTGAATATTTGTCATTTTTTTGCTTCTCGCTGCCCTGCAGGGCCGATATGCAGAGTAGAATGTAAATCACCAAAAACACAAGAAGAAGAATGTGAAAATTATCTGTTCCATTTACAAAAAGCTTCACTAGGATGCTGCGCTGAGAAAAGCGCTTTGGGATCAATCCTACATGTTTGTGACCAGCTGAAATATGTGTGTAACATGTCAAGGAACATTGACCGGAATTTATAGCCTCGGTTGGTGTTATCATTGGATGCACCTGTGACCTGTGACAGTGAACCCTTTCTCCTTTCCCTCTTTCTATATATATATAAGTGGAAAAATGTTGGAGAAGCAAAACAAACGATGCGTGTTTCCCTGTCAACGTTCCTGTGACTGTCAGGGACACGCATCAGTTTTGTTTTGTTTTGTTTGTTTGGGGGAAGAGCTTGCTGCTCTCGCGTTGGGGCAGGGCGGGTTAGCGCATTGCGACCTACTTTCGGTCAAAATGCTTCGCTCTCGCCTTGCTTACTTCCAAGAGCCGGCACCCATGTTTCATTCATGGGGCTCTTGTATGGATCTGATTGAGGAGCGAAAGACGGGTTTGTCCCTTTCGCTCGCTCTCTCCCCAGAGCCGACTGGTCCTTTCCGTGATCTTGAAGTGCGCTCCGGAGCATCTTCAGTTCATGAGGGGGACCGTGATTCTCTTGAGTCTGCGGACTTTGAGTTACCCACGTCCGAGCACTCCAAACACGACTCAAAATCTTCTGAGGAGTTACTCGATGTGGTTACTCGTGCGGTGGCCAGACTACAGTTAGACTGGCCGCGCGATCAAGACACCCCCAAACGCTCAAAATTAGAGGACAGATTTCTGTCTGGTGGCCAGGGGAAGGGACCGCCTCATCGGTCCCTTCCCTTCTTTGATGACCTCCACGATGAGCTTTCTCGTTCGTGGAGGACGCCTTTTACCTCTCGCGTTACGTGTCCTCGACGTCGTTATATTCGACTATCGTGGGTGCTGAGGCGCGAGGGTATTCAATGATGCCGCCGGTCGAAGAGACACTTGCAGGTTATCTCTCTGTTGTTTCAGCATCATCACTCAAGAAACCTGCTCTCCCCACTAAGCCATGCAGGACTACCTCCATGCTAGTGAAGGGCTTATCAAGCGGCAGGTCAGGCTGGTGCTGCACTGCACACCTTGGACGTGTTACAGGCTTACCAGGCTGACCTACTGAAAGACCTGAGCGAGGAAGCCTTCGGGCAGTTTTTTCCTCGCCGCACTCAAAAAAAAACAAAAGGGGGCAGGGCCATCGGCCACTCAGTCCCGCCCAGACTCTGCTAGGAGGGAGGCTCAGAAACAGAGCGTGGCATGTCGTGATCCCCCTCGCAAAGACTGGGGACAGGCTCGTCGCCCTCAGCAGCCCCCCAAGCAGGACCTCAGGGTCCTGATTTCTAAAAGAAAGAAACCCTAACGGTCTTGTACCCAGCCTTGTGGGGGTAGTTCCCCTCAGGACTAGACGCGTGTACCATCCACTTCGGCCCTCCCGATACCCTCACGAAAACCTCTTCACTCCCGCCGCCTTTGGTGTCTCGGATGGCAGAGGCTTCCAACAAAGAGTTGGGTGTACCGTTGCTTCTTGCCTTAATCCAGGACGAGGAACACTCAACACCCCTCAACAGGAAGTCTTAAATTAATACCATTTCAGAGTACCTGGCAGCATGGAAACTTCTGCCAGATACTTCTATGTGGGTCCTAAGAACACTAGAAAAGGGCTACAGAATTCAATTCACTCGCCTACCTCCATGTTTCAATGGCGTGGTTCCCACTACCGTAAACTGGAGCAGGCATTTCTACTGTGGAAAGAACTGCGAAATCTCTCGGTCTAGGGGCCAAAGAACATGTTCCCCTTCCAGAGAAAGAGTCAGGTTATTACAGCGAATACTTCCTGGTTCCCAAGAAGGGTGGGGGGTTACGTCCGAACTTAGATCTTCAAAGCTTGAACTGCCCAGTCAGGGTGTTCAAGTCCAAGATGCTAACTATCAAGATGATCGTGTCACAAGCCCAACATCACGTTTTGGCTTTTCACCATCAATGTCATGGACCCATATCTTCATATAAAAATTCTGCCACAGCAAAGGAAGTTCCTGAGGTTCGCTTTTGGGGGCGAAGCCTTCCAGTATCGGGTTCTTCCATTCGGCCTAGCCCTATTAACCCGCACATTCATGAAATGCATGGATGCAGCACTGGCTCCTTCATGACTCTGGGGCATCCACATTCTGAATTACATAGACGACTGGCTGATCTTAGCGCAGTTCCAAGAACTGGCAGTTCAGCACAGGGATATTGTCTTAGCTCATCTGGTTTCTCCCACTCGGGGAATCACCTATCTGAGGGTTATATGGAATTTGATCACGATGCGGGCACTGTTGTCTCCCGCTCGTATCATGTCCATTCAGAACACCCTGAGCAAACTCAGGCTAGGTCAAGGTTGCACTGTTCACCAGTATCAACAAATACTAGGTCTCATGGCGTCTTCGTCCACAGTGATCCCTTTGGGCCTTCTCCATATGAGACCATTTCAACTGTGGCTAAAAGCCAGGGGATTTCATCCAAGGGCCAGTCCCCTAGGGCTAATAAGGGTTATGCGCTGCGCACTTCATTCCACTTCATTGTGGTTCAGACCCCGGAATCTGGGTGAGATTTTACAGGGCAGAAGAGGACCTCTTCGCCTCTATGAACAGCGCAATGTCTCCTCTACTTCTCCCTGAGTCACCCAGCCCCCTGGGTCTGGACGCGATGGCGCATACATGGCCCGGAATGCATCTGTATTTCCCCCGCTTTCTCTGCTCCCTGGAGTCTTGGCCAGAGTTCGCCAGCAACGGTCTTGCCTCTTACTGATAGCGCTGCGCTGGCCGAACAGGGTATGGTTCTCAGAGTTAATATCTCTCCTCGACGGCTCGCCTTGGGCGATTCCGAACAGGAAGGACCTTCTTTCACAGGCACAGGGGATAATATTTCATCCCCTGCCCGAATTGTGGAACCTTTCATGCTTGGCCCCTGTAGGGTACCAACCGAGGTACACAGGGTTTATCCCGAGGTTATCGGGACCATTTTAAGTGTTAGGGCTCCCAATGTCTCCTCTACTTCTCCCGGAGTCACCCAGGCCCCCCTGGGGCTGGATGGATGGCGCATACATGGCCCAGAATGCGCCTGTATGCATTTCCCTCTACTAAAAGCTCATAATGCAGATCCAGTTAACTGCCAGATTGTTTCAGTTCTGGACTTTCTGCAGGAAAAACTGTTAGCAGGCCTATGCCCCGCTACTCTCAGGGTTTATGTGGCCGCCATTTAGGCTTGCCACGCCTTGATTGACGGGGTGCCTTTAGGGAGGCATCCTCTACTCGCTCACTTCATTCGTGGAGCCATGCGACTGTGGCCACCTGTTAGGACAAGGACTCCTTCAAAGTAAATAATGAGAATCAATTTTTTTGGGGTGTACTATCCCTTTAAGGGCTCTTGTCAGATCTGGATGAATTTGACAATGAGAACAGAGGTTTGGAAACCTTTCTAGTAATTATTACGGTGAAAACGTGAAAATGTCCCACAGTGACATTATATAAAATTCTGAAATATAAACCAAAGCAAGCTCATGTTTTTATTAATGCTTACTTTTGATATTTTATAGCTTTTAAAGTCCTGCGTGGATTCTTATTTCAGTGTAGTTACAGTTTTCAGTGTCGAAGGAATTTAGATCATTAGTTCTGTACAGCAATACCGCCACTCTCTAAAAGCAGAGTATGCAGCCTCTCAGAGCACCAGCCTGGGTTGCAGAACACTCGCTGTGTCTGAAACCACCCCATCCACTATATGGTGCACTATTTCAGGTGTCCATCATTTTGTAGGAGTGTTTGAATTCTGAACTCTTGCCCTCTCTTACCCACAATGCACTCTAATTTCGAGTGTACATTTGATGTACACGCATGTACGGTGTATACGTCAGCGTCCAAATTCACTTATACACCTTATTTTTCAACAAAACTAGGGCACTGCCATTATCAACATTGAATGTGGACCTCTGAAACGTCTAGGTTACTGTTGTAACCCCCGTTCCCTGATGGAGGGAATGAGACGTTGTGTCAAATGAAGTGACACTAGGGGACTTTCTTTAAGGCTTCGGTTACCTCTGAACTTGAGAAAAGGCCAATTCGAATTTGGCAGACAGAATTTGAATGACCCTCCCCAGACATAAAAGGAGAAAACCGTGCATCTGTTCATTCAGGAGCCGAGAATAAGGTTTGGCTGATACAGTGGCTCGGTTCAGCATTGTGGCCGGGAGGACACAACCTCTCATTCCCTCCATCAGGGAACGGAGGTTACAACAGTAACCTAGATGATCCCCGTCTATCTCTAGGGGATCACTAGGGGTGCATATTCATTCATGCCATTCGCTGAACTGTGTACGTGAGCTGCTAACGCAGATGCGGGCAGACAGTTGCGTGCCAAAGCAACAGGCTGCCTCAGACTGCACGTACCCTTCCACAACACCCCATAACATTTTTAAAAAAACTTTAGATTCCCGTCGTCGCGGAGGGAGGAGAACAAGGGACAAGACCGACTCAACCCTGAGATTGTAAAATCTCGTAAAGGTATTGGGTATTGCCCAGCCTGCTGCTCTGAAAATGTTTGCTAGGGAGGTGCTGTTGGCTTGTACCCACGAGGATGCCACACATCTCAATGAGTGTGCTTGAACCCGCAAGGGCGCGAGCACGGCCTGGGTGTGATAGAACAAAGCGATGTTGTCAATGACCCAGTGGAAAATCCTCTGTTTGGAGACAGGGTTCCCATTCCACTGCCCACCAAAGCAGACAAAGAGCTGCTCAGAACATATAAAGCTCTGCGTGCGGTCAACATAGGTATGCAAAGCATGCACCGGACACAGCAATGAAAAGGCTGGGTCTGCCTCCTCCTGGAGCAGTGCTTGCAGGTTCACTACCTGGTTCCTGAAGGGGGTCATAGGAACCTTGGGCACGTAGCCCGGTCGTGGTCTTAGGACGACATGGGTGTCTGCCAGACCGAACTCCAGGCAAGTGTCGCTGACAGAGAATGCTTACAGGTCTCTGAAGGCCTGAAAGGACCATGGAGAGATCTCATGAGGGGAACAGGCATGGTCTGGAGGTTTCAGCCTCTGGGTGCCTCTAAGGAACCTGATAATCAGATCCTGCTTCCCTAGGTACTTACCATCCACTGCGTCGTGGTGAGCCGATATGGTGGCTACATAAACCTTCAAGGTGGAGGGGGACAGCCTCCCCTCCAACCTCTCCTGCAAAAATTAGAGCACTGACCTGACTGCGCATCTCTGTGCATCTTTAGATCGGGAAGAACTCTAATTCGTGAACAAGCGCCACTTCAGGTCGTAAAGTTGCCTGGTAGAGGGAGCTCTGTCTTGGTTGATCATGTCTACGACAGCCGGTGGTAGGCCAATTAGATCTTTTGCATCCCGTCCAGGGGCCAGACACTCTGGGCGCAGATGCCAGAGGGTGCCCCGTCCCTGAGAAAGAAGGTTCTTCCTCAGGGGAATTCACCAGGGAGGGGCTGTCACGAGGAGCGTGAGATCCGAGAACCAAGTCCATGTGGGCCAATAGGGGGCCACTAGAGTGACTTGTTTCTCGTCCTCCCTGACCTTGCACAGCACCCGTTCAAGTAGCTCACTGAGGGAAATGCGTTCTTGCGCAGCCACTGGGACCAGCTGTGTGCCAGCATGTCTATCCAGAGGGGAGCCTCTGCTAGTGAGTACCAGAGCAGGCAGTGGGAGGTCTCTTTGGAAGTGAACAGGTCTACCTGTGCTTTTCCGAACCACTCCCAAATCAGCTGGACCACCTGGGGCTGGAGCCTCCACTTTCCGCTGAACGTGCCCTGTCACTACAGCGCGTCTGCTACCATGTTGAGGTTGCCCGGGATATGAGTGGCGCGCAATGACCTGAGTCGCTGCTGGCTCCAAAGGAGGATATGACGGGCGAGTTGCAACGTGACGAGAGCGCACGCCGCCATGGCGATTTATATAAGCTAACGTGGTGGTGCTGTCTGACCAAATCAAGAAGTGCTTGCCACAAAATAGTGGGAGAAACCTCTGCAGGGCAAGGACTACAGCCACAACTCTAGGCAGTTGATGTGCCAACCCAGCTGGGGCCCCATCCAGGAGCTGGCGGCTGCGTTCCCATTGCACACAGCGCCCCGACCCTGTTTGGAGGCGTCTGTGGTGACCAGAATGCATTGGGACACCTGCTGTACAGGTACTCCTGTCCACAGAAAACAGAGGTCTGTCCAGGGGTTGAGAATCTGGTGGCAGGCGGGGGTGATGAACACATGGTATGTGCCACAGCACCATGCCCATCTCGGGACTGGAGACTTAAGCCAGTGCTGAAGCGGTCTCATTTGCATCAACCCCAGTGGCGCAACCCCCGTGGAGGACGCCATATGCCCCAGGAGCCTCTGGAATTGTTTTAGAGGAACCGCTGTGCCTGGCATTTCAGCACCAACTGCTTGTGATCATTGGTGAGGTGCACTGTCATTGAGACTGAGTCTAACTCCATGCCGAGAAAAGAGATGCTCTGAATTGGGGCGATCTTGCTCTTTCCCCAGTTGTCTTGAAGCCCTAGGTGGCTAAGGTGCCTGAGCACCTGGTTCCTGTGGGCACAAAGTGACTCTTGAGAGTGGGCTAGGATGAGCCAGTCATCAAGATAATTGAGTATGCGGATGCCCACTTCCCTTAGCGGGCATACCTCTGCGACCTTCATGAAGCAAGGCTGCCTCTGCGACCTTCATGAAGACGCGAGGGGACAGGGACATGCCGAAGGGGAGGACCTTGTACTGGTATGCCTGGCTGTCAAATTAGAACCGTAGGAAGGGTCAGTGTCGAGGCAAGATAGAGACGTTGAATACGCGTCCTTCAGGTCTACCGCTGCAAACCAATCTTGATGCCAGACGCAAATTAGAATGTGTCTTTGCATGAGCATTTTGAACGGGAGTGTGTGCATGGACCGGTTGAAAACTCACAAGTCCAAGATCAGTCGTAAGCCTCCACCTTTCTTGGGTACAATGAAGTAAGGGCTGTAGAAACCCTTCTTCATCTCAGCTTGAGGGACAGGCTCTATCGCATCTTTAAGTTAAAGGGTGTTAGATTCTTTGCTGTGTACGAGGTAAAGTGGACGCTGCCGAAAGAGGGTGGGGGCCTGGCGAACTGAATCGCGTAGCCAAGTCGGATTTGACATACCTGGTGAGGCTTCGCAGCAGGTTGGAGCAGGTAGTGTCGCGTCAGGTGGCAAAAACAAATGCCGCCTCAGTGTGATCGCGGCCCAGACACACGAGGCAGCGTCTATGACCGTCAGGAGCGTAGAGAAATCTACCGAATCCAGGAACTACACAGGGGCAGAAGGGCATCTTTACAAAGACGCATCCTGAAAAGGACGTTCAATGCCAGCTTTATTAGGGAAAATACTCTCTTTTAGAAGCGCTGTCGAAGCACCCAGGGGCAAAGCTGCACTGCCATGCAGAGAGGGATAAAGCCGGTGATATGCACCATAGATCCAAAAGCAGACGCTCTACAGAGGTGAGTGGAACAGAAGTGATCTCAGCTCACTGATCGTAAAACTGCTCGGCTCAGAAGAATAAATCTTAATGAACATATGCACAATTCCCTCCTTTTATACCCATATGTCTGGGGGAAGAACATGCAAATTCTGTCTGCCAAATTGTCATTGACCTTTTTTCAAGTTCAGAGGTAACTGAGGCCTTCAAGAAAGTCCCTTAGTGTCGCTTCATTTGACAAAACGTCAAGTGAGTGACAGACAGGGAACTACATTATGCTGCTTTATATTACAGACTGGCAATTTACGTTGTCATTTTATTATCATTAATTATGATTTCCATAAACTCGTTGGTTTTGAACGCATATCGTTTTACCGTTTATCGCATTTTGCCATCGTTTTATCACACTGTTGCACAGACAGAATATATAAGAGATCAGGTGCTGACAGGACAGTCCTTCACGCCATCTGACATGCCTCCACAAACTTTACACAACCAGCAGAGAGAAGAAAGCCATTGTGCACATGCTGCTTCAACTTTCTGTGCACCAAAACTGCATCTTGTTTCATCTTAGCAATTTACACATTTTACTCTCCGTTCTTGTCACAGTCCATTCTCTTTTTCTTAGCAGTGTACAGCAAACTGACACGCAGATCTCACTTTCAGCATGGCTTATGAAACATCGCCTTTGGAAATAAACAAGGCATCATTGGAGGTTATGCAGGTACATATAAATTGAGGTTTACATGGAGACAAGAAACATTACATCGTCACGATCTTGGTAAAGTAAGAAGCAGATTATCATCTCTTCAATACAACAACACACAGCAATAAGTGAATGATTTACTTACTCTTTTACTGTAATTGCTGAAGTTAGAAAATTATCCGACTTTAGGCCATCATTCTGCTGTACATCCTGTGATAATTTATAAACGTATATCACAAAATTCTGGTATTATTATCCTTCTATTTATTTACATTGCGGTCAATAACAGCAGAACTTTTACATAGGGTGACCATACTTCCTCTTTTTGCCAGACATGTCCTCTTTTTTCGGACCTTAAAAAATTTGTCCATGCGGGATTTAAAAATTTGCGAAAATGTATGTGATTTAGCTCTAGTTAAATTATGATGTGTATCTGGTCTAATACGTAATTGTTTGTGTGTGCATATTTGCATTGCTTTAACCACTCTTTGTAAGTCCTGCCTTCTCACACACCAGTTGATCATTTATAAGAGGCTTGCAGCCACTATTGGCCAAATTCCTGCCTGTCAATCTCTCCACGAACGCGCAAAGCGCTGTTGTGTTCAGCATCAAACAGTTGATTGACAGTAGCAGCAAAGTGGAACAATGCCCACACGAAAAGATCTGTACAAAAAATGTCCATGCTTTTGTCCGGTTGAATGTATGACATGTAAATCTGGCACTTATGTGTCAGTTGCTATTACAGGTGCAAGTGTTTAGAAGCACACATTAGCTCTGCAAATCATAAAGGGTCAGCAAAAGGTGAAAGTTCATCAGGTAAATTAACGGAATACTTTTTGCGACCAGGAATTTTTTTTATCACATTGCTTCATTATTCATGGCCATTAAAAATAATAGTATTAGTAAATGAAGGTACAGTCATGGCAACAAATATTTTATTTTAGTACATGGACATTAAAAAGGATGTTTGGAAATTTGTATTTATTATATAGAAGTCTTTACAGAGTGATTTGTCTCTCCCATCATCAATACAAAATATTAGCCAAACATTTATGAAACTCTTAATAAATTATTTGACATTGCATAAGGTTTTCAAAACAATGCCACAACGAATGCATGCCGAAATCAAAGCTAAAGGCAGTCCAATTAAATATTAGTTTATGCAAATTTATTTTGGCCAGGCAGTGTATAATTGCAGGTGGTTGGCAGAAGAAGCGTAATGCATGTAATTGTTGTTTGCAATAACACAAGCATTGGTTGTAAAGAAAGATCATTGTATTGCAGGGCATGATGTGTTTGAATGAAGGCCATGCACTGGACTGTATGCTGATATAATAAAGAGATTTACAGAAGACACAGTAAGCCACCCTGGTGGTATCTCACACTCTCCCACCTGCAGTGTGGTCACAGCTCACTGAGTAACTACACCTCGGTTGCAATGAGCTTTGAAAATCCAGCACAACCCTCTCAGTCCTGGACATAACCAACATGATCTCTGAAAGTAGAGTGTTGGGAAGCTCATTTGCAGATATATTCCAGCGGATCTCCAAAATCATAATCCATGGCTCCTCCATTTCAATTTAAGTCACCAAGGCTAAAAGGATCCTTGTGACTGCTATTGTGTAACACAGTGTGCTAACCAGGTGCAACGTGCAAAGATTCCATCGAGAAGAAAAGGGCCAGTCACACAGAGACAAGACTCTTAATGTATGTGTTAACTGTAAAGTTAACGTTTAAAAACCTATTGATTCTAGGCTTATGTAAAATGTACATACTATATTATTTGCTTAAGTTTATTAAGACCCTGCACTCTGACCCCAGCTTAGCTGGGATATGTGAAAAATAAATAATTTCACCATGTATATGCAGAAATGTATGTATAATGTGTGACAATTGATCAATTTATTATTATTTTATTATTGGTTTAACAATATTACAGTTCAAAATTAATAAATAAAAGAGAGAGTGCAACGAATATAGAAGAATAGAGTTTTTAACAGTTTAAGTTATTTTTATATTGATAAAAACTCTTTGTACTTAAATTTCCCGATACTGTTTTACTGAGTGAAATACAACGACAAATGATTCAGTGAGATAGCAGTCCAAACTAAATCAGACTGATTAGTATATCGATTCAGGCCTTTTGGCCAATTCTCTGAATAGAACGTACTCAAAAGAATGATTAATTTGTGAATTGGGCATGACTAGTTCTGATTCTACACAAGTCTAAATGCTTCAGAGCCCATGATAAGACCTAGACCATAATATATGGTCTCGAGGTAGAGTCTGAGCCAAGTCTCAAGTACAACACCATTGCCGTTTAGCTTTTTTTTAAATGAAAAAATGTCAAAACAGTGTCCACACTGAAACTGAAAAAGCTTTGTGGCTCAGCTCAATAACAGCTAATTAGAACATATTTGATGTGTAGTTATGTAGAGCAGAAATTTGGACCAGTGAGATTTTACTATGGGCAGGGCATTGTAGCGCAATGCTGGAAAAATATCCTGATGCTCATCGCTTGTCGTGTTGTGACAGGTACGAGCAAAAACAACATTTTTATCACTCACTGCATCATGATTGTTTATGACACCGTGTAATGCAAGGAGCCATTTGTGATGTTTTGCCACAATTGCTTGTCGATTAAATGTGAACTTTGTTCACCACTTATTAGTCTGTATTTTATTGAATATTTCGGCATATCGCTAGGGGGGCTTCTGTGCCCAGGGCATTGTTTTTGCTTGAGCAAAGTCTCAACAGGCCAGCAGATATGGAGCAAAAAAGAAATAAAGAAAAAAGAAAAAACACTCAGCCATCACACCTGAGAGAAAAGAGAGCTTTAGCAAGCCAACAGCAAACAACTCAAATCTCTCTCAGCCTGAGCTGACAACAGCCAGACATGCTTTTCCCTGGTGACTGTGCCTGCTGATATTTTACTTTTCTGGGGAGGATATGTTTGTCGAGGGAAACAATTGGCTGGTTAAATAATTGATAGAGGACATTTTATTGAGGTGCACCAAGATTTTGCTGCTTACCCTGAGTCAAGGTCACTATGAGTGAAGGTTTCAAGAGTTTCATTTCTAAAATCTCTCTTTCTACTTTAGATGAGTTTGCAATCAGTTAGTGTTGTCAAACCTCAATTTAAAGCTTAATTCAGCTGGATGACATGAACAGCTCAACAGCCGATTCCAGAAGCTCTGACAGATTGGTGTGTGACTGAAAATATGTGCCCATCTATGTAAATTGGTGCTTAGCTTGTCTTTCATTATCCATATAGACTACATCTGGCTGTTATATGGCCAAACTGTTGTTCATAACACATTGATATGTAAGCTCCATTTTAAGATAGATTCCAATATGGAGTGTTTTGCAATGGCAGAAATCCTTTATTGAAAATAGAAATAGTCTGACTTGAGGAGGAGAGCAAGTCCAGAACAAAAATATGGAAGTTAAGTAACACCACTCCGCTTACTTATGAGGCCAATAATCCTCCAATGCCCGCTAATGCATTTATATTTATTTAATAATAAATGTCACTAAAGGCTCGCTTATATCCTGCATAATTTTTTTAAAAGCAAGATTTTCTTGGAAAATGTTAACTTGGAGAGTTACGAATGTAGTCTACACTGTACTATGACCTACACAATTTGAAAGGTTTAGAAATCCTGAATTCTACTGACATATTTACTGTACATTCTGTTCACCGGTGCTTTAACAAAAACATTAATGCATATATTAAATACATTATTAATTTATAAAATGCATTTACGTACCTGACAAAACTTAGAATTAATAAAAATTATCAGGATTAAAAAATATGCTGAACTGCCTCTTGTGTGTCGGCAACAAGCAGTCTCTCAGAATGTGTTTTCAACATAGCAGGTCACATAGTTTCTTCATTACACAATGCTGTTTTGATTTCTAGAGACGTTCCATGATGATGCATCATCGAACGCAGATACATTATCTAATCAAAAGAAATGAATAGCGGTTTTATTAACATGTTTTTTTACTTCACTTAGTCTGTGCTTAAACAAATATAAAACAGCAGTTTCCATTTGTCACTCACTCGATGTTGTGTTGATGTAGTGACACTAGCTGTTGCGTTTGGGAGCTCCAAACACATCTGATATTTGAGAAATGGCCAATGAGATTTGGTGAGTGAAATTTGCATGCCACTCCCCCGGACAAACATGTATAAAAGGAGCTGACTTGCAACCACTCCCTTCTGGGTAGGATCTACCACGGGGGCTTCTTTCTATATGTAGTAATTCCTGGATGTTATGTCCATGTGACGTATTCTCCACATGTTAACCTCCCCTTCGGGCAGGATGTGGTCCCCATGGTGTATTTTTCCTGTGGGGAAAAAGAACAGTTTCCCCATCTGGCCCCAGCTGAATAAATTTTTATTTTTTAGGAGAAAAAGAGAAGAGGTTGAAGCGGCTGGTGCGACCTGTTCCCATTGTAAGTACGTATTGTTCCCCCTCTTGGGGTATGAGGGACCATGCAACATACGTGGGGTGTTGGGAAGGTTATGATGGGGCCAGGTGACCTTGCTACTAGGCACGCAGTGGCCTGCCTGCCTGCCCCTGCACTGTACAGTTGCATTGTGCACTGCACAGTTGGTATTGGTTGTGGCATTTTGTATAGGGACCCCTAGAGTCACTACATCAACACAATGTCGAGTCATTGATAAGGAACTACCCTATGAAATGGCCTGGACTCTGTCTCGGCTCCTCAGCACAAACCTGAATGAATGGTTGCAAGCCAGCTCCTTTTATACCCGTATGTCCATGGGAGTGGCATGCAAATTCCACTCGCCAATTCTCATTGGCCTTTTCTCAAGTATCAGAGGTGTTTCGGGCTCCCAAGCATGACCCCTAATGTCACTACAGAGAAAAAACTTCTCGTTCCCTCCATCAGGGAATGGAGGTTACTACAGTAACCAAGACATTTTCCTATAAATTTTAAGCCTAATAAATTACAGTGTGTTCTTTTCAAATTTTTGTATTTTCATTAATGCAGTTCATTCTGCTAATGAAAAAGAACTATAAAAGTAAAAATAACTTTTATGTTCAAGTGAGCAAGTTTTTTACATTTTTTAATAATTGTATTATTTAATCACATTATTCTTTGTTTTTTAAACTGCTTTCCTAAGCAAATCGTACGTTTTTTTATTTAATGGGGCCAATGCATGCCAATTCATGTCTGTGTTTAGAGAACAGGTTATAACTCCTATTGAACATGTTTCATGCTATTCAGAGAACATGTTGGTAGTGGAAATGGACACAGCAGGCCTCTTACAGTAAATCCTTAATACTTTTAATGTTTTAAAAATGTTATTAGTATATAAAGACAAGCATATCGTAAATATTGGGCTACTATTACATATACATATATATATATATAATAGTAGCCCAATATTCTGATATACTTGTCTTATATACTAATCATTTTTATATATATATATATATATATATATATATATATATATATATATATATATATATATATATATTTATATAAAACAACTCTCTAGCTACATTGTTTCTCATTTCCTGTCATGTATTACCCTGTCGTGTTTCACCTTGCTCCTTAGTTTTCACTTTTGTCCATTATTTAACTCCATAGTCTCCTTGTTAGCGTTCGTGTTCACTGTCATTGTTCTCACCTGTGTCTTGTTTGTAATCATCCTGCCTTGTGTGTATATAACCCTGCCCGTTCCTCCATTACCTTGTCGTTTGTTGAATGTTGTTGATGTTCGCTTCCATGCCCGTGTTCCTAGTTCCAGTGTTTTTGTGTTTTGCTTTCATTTTTACCCATCGTGGTTGTTTTGTTCAATAAACTCGCATTTGGATCTTCAAACTTTGTCTGCCTCCGTCCGCGTTTTATAACAGAACAAACGACCAAACATGGATCCAGCGGTTTTACAGGCCAACTGTCATCTTCTCAGCCTGATGCAGGGAGATCGTCCGGTCGAGGAGCACATCCGCGATTTTCTCGCAATTGCGAGTGCCTCCGACTTCCCTGATTCCTCCCTGGTCGTATTTTTCCGGGCTAATCTGAACAGTGCGCTCAAGGAGCGGTTTCCACCGGCAACGCGCGGCTGGACGCTCCGCGCGTTCGTGGAGGAGACCCTACTGGCCTGTGGTTCCTCGTTCACCGTGGACATCGTCGAGGAGAACCCCGTAGCTCCTCCCAAAGTGGTAACCCTCCATTCGCCCGTGGTTCGTCCCTTCACATCTGCCAGCGAACCAACCTTCATGCCTGCCGTGATCAAGGAGCCAATGCTGCCAGCTTCGTCCGCCCGGAGGAGAAGGAGAAGAAAGGCTTCCGCTCCCCAGTTCACGCCTTCTACGGTCTGCGAGCCAGAGCCCACGCATGTCAGTGAGCCAGAGCCCACGCATGTCAGTGAGCCAGCGCCTGTAGCCTCCGATGTCAGTGAGCCAGCGCCTGTAGCCTCCGATGTCAGTGAGCCAGCGCCTGACCCTGTTCCCGTCCTGTGGCCTCCTCCCAGGTTCCCCAAACCTGTCCTTGGCCTGTGGCCAGCTCCCAGGCCTCCTGAACCTATCCTTGCCCGGTGGCCAGCTCCCAGACCACCTGAACCTGTCCTTACCCTTTGTGCCCCCTTGGACTTCCTGTCTGCTCCCTGTGCCTCCTTGGACTGCCTGTCTGCTCCCTGTACCTCCTTGGACTGCCTGTCTGCCCTTTGTGCCCCTTGGACTGCCTGTTTTCCCCTTGTACTCCCTTGGTCTGTCTGTTTGCCCCTTGTGCTCCTCTGGTCTGTCTGTTTGATTCCCTTGTTGTCTGGCCTAGCGGAGTGCTAAAACATGCTAAAAACGTGCTAGCATCATGCTAACACATGCTAGCATCGCCTAGCAAAGTGCTAAAACATGCTAAAAACGTGTCTATCTATCCATCTACCTATCTATCTAGCAACTAAGTTAAACTTTAAACTACTTTAAAATACAAACTAATTTAAACTTTAAACTAATTTAAACTTTAAACTAATTTAAACTTCTTCAAACTTTCTGGTCCAAACTTTCACAAGCCAACTTAAAGTTTGTCTCGACAAACTTTTTTTTCTAGTTAGTGGTGCTTGCAAAGCATCACTATTGTAATCTCACATACTTATTAGTGGTGCTTGCAAAGCATCACTATTGTAATCTCACATACTTATTATTTTTATTAAGTTGGCTTGTGAGAGCCAACTTACTGAAATCCTACTTAAACTTATTAAGTTGGCTTGTGAGAGCCAACTTACTGAAATCCTACTTAAACTTATTAAGTTGGCTTGTGAGAGCCAACTTACTGAAATCCTACTTAAACTTATTATTATACCGATTCTTCTTCTTATTCTTCTTAGCGGTGAAATTTCGGTATCTAACTCCTCCTAGAGCTTTTAAGCTACAGGCACCAAACTCGGCACAGACATTCAGACTAATCCCGAATAGTGTGCTGTATCTTTTCTAACTGATCGGACTTATGGTTTTCCTAAAAATGACGATCAAACTCGGAAAAAACTCCCATTGACTTAACATTGCGGAATGTTCAGAAATTTAAATCCCAACTGACATTTTCACACACACACAGGCGCGGAGTTTGCGGGGGCAGGGAGCATTGCCCCCTGGTGGCTGAAATGGGTAATTGCATTTTTTCAACAAAAAAACATATTGCATTGTTTAAAAAAAAGATATTATAAATATTTTAAATAAAACAAAACAACTAAATGGTGGTAGGTAATACATCTGATTTTATATACTGCTTTAGTAAAAAAAAAAAATCAGGGCTCTGGGTCATGTGATAGGCTAACGTAAATCCAGCGATTCTCAGCTACCATGTAATAAGCGCAGTTATGTGGTCGGACTCGTTACACCAAAATATGGGCATAACGAGATTTTTAAAACGTCGAGCTCCAAATGACACAAATAGTCAGTCATCGGGATCTAAGGATACAACACAAACAACAGTAACCGATGATGACGATATGCAAACAGACACTGCTGTGAAATTGGAGGGAACACCGAGCAGCTCTGGATCAGCAGCAGCAACCGCTAGCAGTCCTGACGTTCACTCCACGCCCACAGATGCGCTAGCTGCAGGTAACCCCAACAAAGATGATCTTGGAGAAAAACACAGCTGTCCCAAATGTTTCATGAAGTAGGCTACAACAAAATGCGAAATATAACTTTGCCACAATGTGTTTCAAAAGTGGAGAGTATTGTGTGACTGTTAATTTTTCCCTCTCAAAATGTTTTAAGTGTTTCATGAAGTACAACAAAATGCGAAATATAGGCCTAACTTGTTTTTTAATCCCTCTCATTACCACAATGTGTTTTGAAAAAGGAAAGAAAAACTTTAAAAATCTTTTCGTTTTGGATGAAGATAATATTTTAACAGTGCAAAAGTGGTCCACATTTCATTGATCCTAATTGTGTCCGAAGTTCGAACGAAGATGCGATCGCGAAGTCATGTGGCTGTTTATGCGAAGTTCTACCGGTTTACAAATATGATTGTATTGTAGGCCTACTGTTTTTTCTTGGGTTAAAAATAAATATGTGTTTATTTAGCATGTTTGTTTTGTCCATATGTGCTAGTGCTGAGTTCCCCAATAGACCTTTTTCACAGACGGCGATGACGCGTTTCCGCCTTATGTAGCAGCGTAAATCTCACGAATAATTTTATTTTATTAATTTTTAAAATATTGAGAGTAAATTTATAACATTATGCTTTGTGTTATACTACCATGGAATTCATTAAAAAATTAATTACCACAGCTGTGAGGGGGTTTCTATTAAAGCTGTTGAGGGAGTGACAGTAAATTTGGCATCATCTGAAATTTTAACGTCTTATTCCACCACTCTCTATTTTTCTCCTTTTCTGGAAAGTCATTCAAACGTAATAGTTGATTTTTTCTTTTGGTCTTGGGGCAAATGGGTAAGTGAAAATAATATTTGCTGTGATCTCCCATTCACCGCTGTCGAAGTTTACCCTGCAATCGTTTACTTCCGCGTTCCAAAACCTGGAGTGTGAAAAAGGTCTATTGATAAGCCATGCAGGTCCCAGCTGCTACAATGATTATTTTTTTTTTTTGCCCCCCCTGGCTCGAATGTCAAACTCCGCCTATGCACACACAGACAAAAAGGGCCTGTCAGCCCTGCATCTCTCCCTCTCTCTCTCCCTCAGAGGATTTCTTTTATCAAGCAGCCAAAAAGTAATGACCTAAAATCTTCATAGCCACACGCTAAAACATGCTAAAAACGTGCTAGCATCTATCTGAGGGTCAATATCTATCTATCTATCTATCTATCTGAGGGTCAATATCTATCTATCTATCTATCTATCTATCTATCTATCTATCTATCTGACCGTACGTTCACACCAGAGGCGGCGAGAGCGTCAAATCGACCGGAAGTCATTCATTTTCAATGACAGCCAGCATCTCTCCGCGGCGAGAAGTCACCGAGACTAATGCTAACACATGCTAGCATCGCCTAGCGAAGTGCTAAAACATGCTAAAAACGTGCTAGCATCATGCTAACGCATGCTAGTATCGCCTAGCGAAGTGCTAAAACGTGCTAAAAACGTGCTAGCATCATGCTAACGCATGAGACAAAACCGAGTCTTAGGCGGCGTGGGCGTCAGATGGAAGTTCAAGTGCAGTCAACATTATGGTAATGAGCTGTGACGCGGTTCGGCGGCAACCTATTGGAATATAGAAGTGCTCCGCTCTAGCGAAGTCTAGAGAACACAACCGTGTAAACTTTGGTTCCTACCAAGCATTCGTTCCGAAGATAAAATGGAGGAGAAACGAATTATTGCCGTGACGGGTTTCCCTGTAATATATGACCAAGACCACAGTTATTACTACAAATGTATTTTATTTTTTATAACAACCAACTATAATTTTAATTACTTACTGCCATCGATCGATTAATTATTTTCACATTTTAAAGAGTACATGAGGATATACGCTACTTGTGATAGGTCGGCAAAAAGTAAATGGTCGACATGTCTGGATGTTTAAATTGCGGCCCCTTTAAATATAGTTCACAAAACAAAGCATTCTGAACAAACGTTGCTGCCTATTTCAACTACGTCAGAGCGTCCACGAGCGTCCTTGAGCGTTGAAGGCAGGGCAGCCAGAGCGAATTTTGACGCTCTCGCCGCTTCTGGTGTGAACGTACAGTAAGGGTAAATATCTATCTATCTATCTATCTAGCAACTAAGTTAAACTTTTTTAACACTACACTGTAGAACTGGCTCATTAGAGTCATTAATTTGGGAATCAGACTACACTGGTCACACTGTATGTTTCACACTGTAGATTCAAAAGAACTGGCTCATTAGAGTCATTCATTTGGGAATCAGACTACACTGGTCACACTGTATGTTTCACACTGTAGATTCAAAAGAACTGGCTCATTAGAGTCATTAATTTGGGAATCAGACTAAACTGGTCACACTGTATGTTTCACATTGTAGATTCAAAAGCACTGGCTCATTAGAGTCATTCATTTGGGAATCAGACTAAACTGGTCACACTGTATGTTTCACATTGTAGATTCAAAAGAACTGGCTCATTAGAGTCATTCATTTGGGAATCAGACTACACTGGTCACACTGTATGTTTCACACTGTAGAGTCAAAAGAACTGGCTCATTAGAGTCATTCATTTGGGAATCAGACTACACTGGTCACACTGTATGTTTCACACTGTAGATTCAAAAGAACTGGCTCAATAGAGTCATTCATTTGGGAATCAGACTACACTGGTCACACTGTATGTTTCACACTGTAGATTCAAAAGAACTGGCTCATTAGAGTCATTAATTTGGGAATCAGACTACACTGGTCACACTGTATGTTTCACATTGTAGATTCAAAATAACTGGCTCATTAGAGTCATTCATTTGGGAATCAGACTACACTGGTCACACTGTATGTTTCACATTGTAGATTCAAAAGAACTGGCTCAATAGAGTCATTCATTTGGGAATCAGACTACACTGGTCACACTGTATGTTTCACATTGTAGATTCAAAAGAACCGGCTCATTAGAGTCATTCATTTGAGAATCAGACTAAACTGGTCACACTGTATGTTTCACATTGTAGAGTCAAAAGAACTGGCTCATTAGAGTCATTCATTTGGGAATCAGACTACACTGGTCACACTGTATGTTTCACACTGTAGAATCAAAACAACCGGCTCATTAGAGTCATTAATTTGGGAATCAGTCTACACTGGTCACACTGTATGTTTCACACTGTGGATTCAAAAGAACTGGCTCATTAGAGTCATTAATGTTGTAATCAGACTACACTGGTCACACTGTATGTTTCATATTGTAGATTCAAAAGAACCGGCTCATTAGAGTCATTTGTTTGGGAATCAGTCTACACTGGTAACACATGCTAGCATCGCCTAGCAAAGTGCTAAAAAATGCTAAAAACGTGCTAGCATCATGCTAACACATGCTAGCATCGCCTAGCGAAGTGCTAAAACATGCTAAAAACGTGCTAGCATCATGCTAACACATGCTAGCATCGCCTAGCGAAGTGCTAAAAAATGCTAAAAACGTGCTAGCATCATGCTAACGCATGTTAGCATCGCCTGGCGGAGTGCTAAAACATGCTAAAAACGTGCTAGAATCATGCTAACGCATGCTAGCATCGCCTGGCGGAGTGCTAAAACATGCTAAAAACATGCTAGCATCATGCTAACGCATGTTAGCATCGCCTAGCGAAGTGTTAAAACATGCTAAAAACGTGCTAGCATCATGCTAACACAAGATAGCATCGCCAAGCGAAGTGCTAAAAAATGTTAAAAACGTGCCAGCATCTATCTGTCTGTCTATCTATCTATCTATCTATCTATCTATCTATCTATCTGAGGGTCAATATCTATCTATCTATCTATCTATCTATCTATCTATCTATCTATCTATCTATTTGAGGGTCAATATCTATCTATCTATCTATCTATTTGAGGGTCAATATCTATCTATCTATCTATCTGAGGGTAAATATCTATCTATCTATATCTATCTATCTATCTGAGGGTAAATATCTATCTATCTATCTCTCTATCTATCTATCTGAGTGTCTATCTATCTATCTATCTATCTAGCAACTAAGTTAAACTTTTAACTAGTTTAAACTACAAACTACTTTAAACTTTAAACTAATTTAAACTTTAAACTCATTTAAACTATAAACTACTTTAAACTTCAAACTACTTTAAACTATAAACTAATTTAAACGTCAAACTACTTTAAAATTCAAACTAATTTAAACTTTAGACTAATTTAAACTTTAAACTAATTTAAACTATAAACTACTTTAAACTTCAAACTACTTTAAAATTCAAACTAATTTAAACTTTAGACTAATTTAAACTATAAACTAATTTAAACTATAAACTAATTTAAACTTCAAACTACTTTAAACTTCAAACTTTCTGGTCCAAACTTTCACAAGCCAACTTAAAGTTTGTCTCGACGAACTTTTTCTAGTTAAGTTGGCTTGTGAGAGCCAACTTACTGAAATCCTATTTAAACTTATTATTATTATTATTATTATTAAGTTGGCTTGTGAAAGCCAACTTACTGAAATCCTACTTAAACTTATTATTATTCCGCTTATTCTTCTTAGCGGTGAAATTTCTATATCTAACTCCTCCTAGAGCTTTAACTCCACATACTCCAAACTCGGCTCAGACACTCAAACTGTTCTGACTCGAGTTGCTATATCTTTTCTAACTGATCGGACTTACGGTTTTCCTAAAAATGACGATCAAACTCGGAAAAAACTCCCATTGACTTAACATTGCGGAATGTTCAGAAATTTAAATCCCAACTGACATTTTCACACACACAGACAAAAAGGGCCTGTCAGCCCTGCATCTCTCCCTCTCTCTCTCCCTCATTGCATAGGGATTTGTATTGAACATAGCTCTGGATCACAGTGTCATAGAGACAAGGGGCGGGCTCATTTTACTCAGACGACCAATCAGTCTCTCTGGATCATTGTGAAGCTATCAAGCCACGCCCTAGCAACAATTTAAAGCACCTTAGCAACAACTCCCATAGACTTCTAATGAAAGACATCAAAGGGATATCTCCGGATAGAAGTGTCATAGAAACACAAGGGTGGTCTCGTTTGACTCGGGGCAGCAAACAGCCAATCATGAATCACCTCAACACTTCCTAGCCCCTCCCTAGCAACCACTGTCGAGCACCTTAACAACCAAAATCCATAGAGAGATATCTTCCATTCTGAATGTCACAGAGGCATGGGAGTTGGTTTATATCATTCATACTGACAAGCAGCCTTTGGAGTTTCATGATTGGCAGCTGTCAAGCCACTCCCTAGCAACTAAACAGAGTACCCTAGCAACCGTTTATCAATAACTATATCTCTGCACCAGAAAATCAGAGAGACTTCTGGGTTGATTTATTTCAATCAGGATGGCAAGGAGACTTGATAAGTATCACTATGGTAACTGCCTAGCAACCACATGGGGTTACCTTAGCAACCAAGTAACAAATCACATATCTCTGCATCAGAAAAGCGTAGAGACTTCCGGATTGACTTATTTCAATCAGGATGGCAAGGAGACTTCATTAGTATCACTATGGTAACTGCCTAGCAACCAGATGGGGTTACCCTAGCAACCGAGTAACAAATCACATATCTCTGGACCAGAAAATCGTAGTGACTTCTGGGTTGGTTTATTTCAATCAGGATGTCAAGAAGACTTGATAAGTATCACTATGGTGACTGCCTAACAACCAGATGGAGTTACCCTAGCAACTGAGTAACAAATCACATATCTCTGCAACAGAAAATCGTAGAGACTTCTGGGTTGATTTATTTCAAACAGGATGGCAAGAAGACTTGAAAAGTATCACTATGGTAACTGCCTAGCAACCACATTGGGTTACCCTAGCAACCGAGTAACAAATCACATATCTCTGCAACAGAAAGTCATAGAGACTTCTGGGTTGGTTTATTTCAATCAGGATGGCAAGAAGACTTGATAAGTATCACTATGGTGACTGCCTAACAACCAGATGGGGTTACCCTAGCAACCGAGTAACAAATCACATATTTCTGCAACAGAAAATCGTAGAGACTTCTGGGTTGATTTATTTCAAACAGGATGGCAAGAAGACTTGATAATTATCACTATGGTAACTTCCTAGCAACCACATTGGGTTACCCTAGCAACCGAGTAACAAATCACATATCTCTGCAACAGAAAGTCGTAGAGACTTCTAGGTTGATTTATTTCAATCAGGATGGCAAGGAGAGTTGATAAGTATAACTATGGTAACTGCCTAGCAACCACATTGGGTTACCCTAGCAACCGAGTAACAAATCACATATCTCTGCAACAGAAAATCGTAGAGACTTCTGGGTTGGTTTATTTCAATCAGGATGGCAAGAAGACTTGATAAGTATCACTATGGTGACTGCCTAACAACCAGATGGGGTTACCCTAGCAACCGAGTAACAAATCACATATCTCTGCAACAGAAAATCGTAGAGACTTCTGGGTTGATTTATTTCAAACAGGATGGCAAGAAGACTTGATAAGTATCACTATGGTAACTGCCTAGCAACCAGATGGGGTTACCCTAGCAACCGAGTAACAATTCACATATCTCTGCAACAGAAAGTCGTAGAGACTTCTAGGTTGATTTATTTCAATCAGGATGGCAAGGAGAGTTGATAAGTATAACTATGGTAACTGCCTAGCAACCACATTGGGTTACCCTAGCAATCGAGTAACAAATCACATATCTCTGCACCAGGAAATCGTAGAGACTTCTGGGTTGGTTTATTTCAATCAGGATGGCAAGAAGACTTGACAAGTATCACTATGGTAACTGCTTAGCAACCAGATGGGGTTACCCTAGCAACCGAGTAACAAATCACATATCTCTGCAACAGAAAATCGTAGAGACTTCTGGGTTGATTTATTTCAAACAGGATGGCAAGAAGACTTGATAAGTATCACTATGGTAACTGCCTAGCAACCAGATGGGGTTACCCTAGCAACCGAGTAACAAATCACATATCTCTGCAACAGAACAACATAAAGACTTCTGGCTTTGTTCATGGGACTCAGGGTAGCAAGGATCAATCAATCTATCTATCTATCTATCGGAGGGTCAATATCTATCTATCTATCTATCTATCTGTCTCTCTGTCTGTCTGTTGTCTATCTATCTATTTGAGGGTCAATGTCTATCTATCTATCTATCGATCTATCTCTCTCTCTATCTATCTATCTATCTATCTATCTGAGGGTCTATCTATCTATCTCTGTATCTCTATCTATCTGAGGGTCAATATCTATTTATCTATCTATCTATCTGTCTATCTGTCTGTATGTCCATCTATTTATCTATCTATCCATCTATCCATCTATCTATCTATCTATCTAGCAACTAAGTTAAACTTTAAACTACAAACTACTTTAAACTTCAAACTACTTTAAACTTCAAACTACTTTAAACTATAAACTACTTTAAACTATAAACTACTTTAAACTCATTTAAACTACTTTAAACTTCAAACTACTTTAAACTATAAACTACTTTAAACTATAAACTACTTTAAACTATAAACTAATTTAAAGTAATTTAAACTTCAAACTACTTTAAACTTCAAACTTTCTGGTCCAAACTTTCACAAGCCAACTTAAAGTTTGTACTCAAACTTTTAATCTAGTTAAGTTGGCTTGTGAAAGCCAACTTACTGAAATCCTACTTAAACTTATTATTATTCCGATTCTTCTTAGCGGTGAAATTTCTATATCTATCTCCTCCTAGAGCTTTAACTCCACATACTCCAAACTCGGCACAGACACTCAAACTGTTCTGACTCGAGTTGCTATATCTTTTCTAACTGATCGGACTTACGGTTTTCCTAAAAATCACGATCAAACTCGGAAAAAACTCCCATTGACTTAACATTGCGGAATGTTCAGAAATTTAAATCTCAACTGACATTTTCACACACACAGACAAAAAGGGCCTGTCAGCCCTGCATCTCTCCCTCTCTCTCTCCCTCATTGCATAGGGATTTGTATTGAACATAGCTCTGGATCACAGTGTCATAGAGACAAGGGGCGGGCTCATTTTACTCAGACGACCAATCAGTCTCTCTGGATCATTGTGAAGCTATCAAGCCACGCCCTAGCAACAATTTAAAGCACCTTAGCAACAACTCCCATAGACTTCTAATGAAAGACATCAAAGGGATATCTCCGGATAGAAGTGTCATAGAAACACAAGGGTGGTCTCGTTTGACTCGGGGCAGCAAACAGCCAATCATGAATCACCTCAACACTTCCTAGCCCCTCCCTAGCAACCACTGTCGAGCACCTTAACAACCAAAATCCATAGAGAGATATCTTCCATTCTGAATGTCACAGAGGCATGGGAGTTGGTTTATATCATTCATACTGACAAGCAGCCTTTGGAGTTTCATGATTGGCAGCTGTCAAGCCACTCCCTAGCAACTAAACAGAGTACCCTAGCAACCGTTTATCAATAACTATATCTCTGCACCAGAAAATCAGAGAGACTTCTGGGTTGATTTATTTCAATCAGGATGGCAAGGAGACTTGATAAGTATCACTATGGTAACTGCCTAGCAACCACATGGGGTTACCTTAGCAACCAAGTAACAAATCACATATCTCTGCATCAGAAAAACGTAGAGACTTCCGGATTGACTTATTTCAATCAGGATGGCAAGGAGACTTCATTAGTATCACTATGGTAACTGCCTAGCAACCAGATGGGGTTACCCTAGCAACCGAGTAACAAATCACATATCTCTGGACCAGAAAATCGTAGTGACTTCTGGGTTGGTTTATTTCAATCAGGATGTCAAGAAGACTTGATAAGTATCACTATGGTGACTGCCTAACAACCAGATGGAGTTACCCTAGCAACTGAGTAACAAATCACATATCTCTGCAACAGAAAATCGTAGAGACTTCTGGGTTGATTTATTTCAAACAGGATGGCAAGAAGACTTGAAAAGTATCACTATGGTAACTGCCTAGCAACCACATTGGGTTACCCTAGCAACCGAGTAACAAATCACATATCTCTGCAACAGAAAGTCATAGAGACTTCTGGGTTGGTTTATTTCAATCAGGATGGCAAGAAGACTTGATAAGTATCACTATGGTGACTGCCTAACAACCAGATGGGGTTACCCTAGCAACCGAGTAACAAATCACATATTTCTGCAACAGAAAATCGTAGAGACTTCTGGGTTGATTTATTTCAAACAGGATGGCAAGAAGACTTGATAATTATCACTATGGTAACTTCCTAGCAACCACATTGGGTTACCCTAGCAACCGAGTAACAAATCACATATCTCTGCAACAGAAAGTCGTAGAGACTTCTAGGTTGATTTATTTCAATCAGGATGGCAAGGAGAGTTGATAAGTATAACTATGGTAACTGCCTAGCAACCACATTGGGTTACCCTAGCAACCGAGTAACAAATCACATATCTCTGCAACAGAAAATCGTAGAGACTTCTGGGTTGGTTTATTTCAATCAGGATGGCAAGAAGACTTGATAAGTATCACTATGGTGACTGCCTAAAAACCAGATGGGGTTACCCTAGCAACCGAGTAACAAATCACATATCTCTGCAACAGAAAATCGTAGAGATTTCTGGGTTGATTTATTTCAAACAGGATGGCAAGAAGACTTGATAAGTATCACTATGGTAACTGCCTAGCAACCAGATGGGGTTACCCTAGCAACCGAGTAACAATTCACATATCTCTGCAACAGAAAGTCGTAGAGACTTCTAGGTTGATTTATTTCAATCAGGATGGCAAGGAGAGTTGATAAGTATAACTATGGTAACTGCCTAGCAACCACATTGGGTTACCCTAGCAATCGAGTAACAAATCACATATCTCTGCACCAGGAAATCGTAGAGACTTCTGGGTTGGTTTATTTCAATCAGGATGGCAAGAAGACTTGACAAGTATCACTATGGTAACTGCTTAGCAACCAGATGGGGTTACCCTAGCAACCGAGTAACAAATCACATATCTCTGCAACAGAAAATCGTAGAGACTTCTGGGTTGATTTATTTCAAACAGGATGGCAAGAAGACTTGATAAGTATCACTATGGTAACTGCCTAGCAACCAGATGGGGTTACCCTAGCAACCGAGTAACAAATCACATATCTCTGCAACAGAACAACATAAAGACTTCTGGCTTTGTTCATGGGACTCAGGGTAGCAAGGATCAATCAATCTATCTATCTATCTATCGGAGGGTCAATATCTATCTATCTATCTATCTATCTATCTGTCTCTCTGTCTGTCTGTTGTCTATCTATCTATTTGAGGGTCAATGTCTATCTATCTATCTATCGATCTATCTCTCTCTCTATCTATCTATCTATCTATCTATCTGAGGGTCTATCTATCTATCTCTGTATCTCTATCTATCTGAGGGTCAATATCTATTTATCTATCTATCTATCTGTCTATCTGTCTGTATGTCCATCTATTTATCTATCTATCCATCTATCCATCTATCTAGCAACTAAGTTAAACTTTAAACTACAAACTACTTTAAACTTCAAACTACTTTAAACTTCAAACTACTTTAAACTATAAACTACTTTAAACTATAAACTACTTTAAACTCATTTAAACTACTTTAAACTTCAAACTACTTTAAACTATAAACTACTTTAAACTATAAACTACTTTAAACTATAAACTAATTTAAAGTAATTTAAACTTCAAACTACTTTAAACTTCAAACTTTCTGGTCCAAACTTTCACAAGCCAACTTAAAGTTTGTACTCAAACTTTTTAATCTAGTTAAGTTGGCTTGTGAAAGCCAACTTACTGAAATCCTACTTAAACTTATTAGTGGTGCTTGCAAAGCATCACTATTGTAATCTCACATACTTATTTTTATTTTTATACTTTTTATTATTCTATCTCCGTACAAAACTTCGGCACCTAACTCGTCCCGCACCGTTTGGCGTAGACCCACGAATGAGGTGTCAAATCGAACGGCCTATTGAGGACACGTGTGCTATGACTTTTATAAGCTGATCGGGGTACAGTAATTGCCCCAGGGGCAAAAAGCGGCCGAAAAATCCCATAGACTTAACATTGCGACAAACTTTGACGCGTCACAGCTCCGAGCGAGGATTTCACAGAAACGTGTGATTTGCCATATTTGAAGAGGCTGGCAGGCTCTGTAAGAGCATACCTCAAAATGGGGTAAAAGTTGCACCCCTGGGGGCAGGAGCTGCCCAAAAATGCCCCAATTGACTTACAATGGTGTAGGACGGCCCATGAAATGAAATGGCATTGGGATTTGTATTCAACATAGCTCTGGATCACAGTGTCATAGAGACAATGGGGCGGGCTCATTTTACTCAGACGACCAATCAGTATCTCAGGATCATTTTGAATCTATCAAGCCACGCCCTAGCAACAATTTAGAGCACCTTAGCAACAAGTCCCATAGACTTCTAATGAAAGACATCAAAGGGATATCTCCGGATAGAAGTGTCATAGAAACACAAGGGTGGTCTCGTTTCACTCGGGGCAGCAAACAGCCAATCATGAATCACCTCAACACTTCCTAGCCCCTCCCTAGCAACCATTGTCGAGCACCTTAGCAACCAAAATCCATAGAGGACATCTTCCATTCTGAATGTCACACAGGCATGGGAGTTGGTTTATATCATTCATACTGACAAGCAGCCTTTGGAGTTTCATGATTGGCAGCTGCCAAGCCACTCCCTAGCAACTAAACAGAGTACCCTAGCAACCCTTTAGCAGTAACTATATCTCTGCACCAGAAAATCAGAGAAACTTCTGGGTTGATTTATTTCAATCAGGATGGCAAGGAGACTTCATTAGTATCACTAAGGTAACTGCCTAGCAACCAGATGGGGTTACCCTAGCAACCGAGTAACAAATCACATATCTCTGCATCAGAAAAACGTAGAGACTTCTGGGTTGACTTATTTCAATCAGGATGGCAAGGACACTTGATTTATTTCAATCAGGATGGCAAGGAGACTTCATTAGTATCACTAAGGTAACTGCCTAGCAACCAGATGGGGTTACCCTAGCAACCGAGTAACAAATCACATATCTCTGCATCAGAAAAACGTAGAGACTTCTGGGTTGACTTATTTCAATCAGGATGGCAAGGACACTTGATTACTATCACTATGATTACTGCCTAGCAACCAGATGGGGTTACCCTAGCAACCGAGTAACAAATCACATATCTCTGCACCAGAAAATAGTACTGACTTCCGGGTTGATTTATTTCACTCAGGATGGCAAGGACACTTGATTACTATCACTATGGTAACTGCCTAGCAACCAGATGGGGTTACCCTAGCAACCGAGAAACAAATCACATATCTCGGCACCAGAAAAGAGTACAGACTTCCAGGTTGATTTATTTCAACCAGGATGGCAAGGACACTTCATTAGTATCAATATGGTAACTGCCTAGCAACCACATGGGGTTACCCTAGCAACCGAGTAACAAATCACATATTTCTGCAACAGAAAATCGTAGAGACTTCTGGGTTGATTTATTTCAAACAGGATGGCAAGAAGACTTGATAATTATCACTATGGTAACTTCCTAGCAACCACATTGGGTTACCCTAGCAACCGAGTAACAAATCACATATCTCTGCAACAGAAAGTCGTAGAGACTTCTAGGTTGATTTATTTCAATCAGGATGGCAAGGAGAGTTGATAAGTATAACTATGGTAACTGCCTAGCAACCACATTGGGTTACCCTAGCAACCGAGTAACAAATCACATATCTCTGCAACAGAAAATCGTAGAGACTTCTGGGTTGGTTTATTTCAATCAGGATGGCAAGAAGACTTGATAAGTATCACTATGGTGACTGCCTAAAAACCAGATGGGGTTACCCTAGCAACCGAGTAACAAATCACATATCTCTGCAACAGAAAATCGTAGAGATTTCTGGGTTGATTTATTTCAAACAGGATGGCAAGAAGACTTGATAAGTATCACTATGGTAACTGCCTAGCAACCAGATGGGGTTACCCTAGCAACCGAGTAACAATTCACATATCTCTGCAACAGAAAGTCGTAGAGACTTCTAGGTTGATTTATTTCAATCAGGATGGCAAGGAGAGTTGATAAGTATAACTATGGTAACTGCCTAGCAACCACATTGGGTTACCCTAGCAATCGAGTAACAAATCACATATCTCTGCACCAGGAAATCGTAGAGACTTCTGGGTTGGTTTATTTCAATCAGGATGGCAAGAAGACTTGACAAGTATCACTATGGTAACTGCTTAGCAACCAGATGGGGTTACCCTAGCAACCGAGTAACAAATCACATATCTCTGCAACAGAAAATCGTAGAGACTTCTGGGTTGATTTATTTCAAACAGGATGGCAAGAAGACTTGATAAGTATCACTATGGTAACTGCCTAGCAACCAGATGGGGTTACCCTAGCAACCGAGTAACAAATCACATATCTCTGCAACAGAACAACATAAAGACTTCTGGCTTTGTTCATGGGACTCAGGGTAGCAAGGATCAATCAATCTATCTATCTATCTATCGGAGGGTCAATATCTATCTATCTATCTATCTATCTGTCTCTCTGTCTGTCTGTTGTCTATCTATCTATTTGAGGGTCAATGTCTATCTATCTATCTATCGATCTATCTCTCTCTCTATCTATCTATCTATCTATCTATCTGAGGGTCTATCTATCTATCTCTGTATCTCTATCTATCTGAGGGTCAATATCTATTTATCTATCTATCTATCTGTCTATCTGTCTGTATGTCCATCTATTTATCTATCTATCCATCTATCCATCTATCTATCTATCTATCTAGCAACTAAGTTAAACTTTAAACTACAAACTACTTTAAACTTCAAACTACTTTAAACTTCAAACTACTTTAAACTATAAACTACTTTAAACTATAAACTACTTTAAACTCATTTAAACTACTTTAAACTTCAAACTACTTTAAACTATAAACTACTTTAAACTATAAACTACTTTAAACTATAAACTAATTTAAAGTAATTTAAACTTCAAACTACTTTAAACTTCAAACTTTCTGGTCCAAACTTTCACAAGCCAACTTAAAGTTTGTACTCAAACTTTTAATCTAGTTAAGTTGGCTTGTGAAAGCCAACTTACTGAAATCCTACTTAAACTTATTATTATTCCGATTCTTCTTAGCGGTGAAATTTCTATATCTATCTCCTCCTAGAGCTTTAACTCCACATACTCCAAACTCGGCACAGACACTCAAACTGTTCTGACTCGAGTTGCTATATCTTTTCTAACTGATCGGACTTACGGTTTTCCTAAAAATCACGATCAAACTCGGAAAAAACTCCCATTGACTTAACATTGCGGAATGTTCAGAAATTTAAATCTCAACTGACATTTTCACACACACAGACAAAAAGGGCCTGTCAGCCCTGCATCTCTCCCTCTCTCTCTCCCTCATTGCATAGGGATTTGTATTGAACATAGCTCTGGATCACAGTGTCATAGAGACAAGGGGCGGGCTCATTTTACTCAGACGACCAATCAGTCTCTCTGGATCATTGTGAAGCTATCAAGCCACGCCCTAGCAACAATTTAAAGCACCTTAGCAACAACTCCCATAGACTTCTAATGAAAGACATCAAAGGGATATCTCCGGATAGAAGTGTCATAGAAACACAAGGGTGGTCTCGTTTGACTCGGGGCAGCAAACAGCCAATCATGAATCACCTCAACACTTCCTAGCCCCTCCCTAGCAACCACTGTCGAGCACCTTAACAACCAAAATCCATAGAGAGATATCTTCCATTCTGAATGTCACAGAGGCATGGGAGTTGGTTTATATCATTCATACTGACAAGCAGCCTTTGGAGTTTCATGATTGGCAGCTGTCAAGCCACTCCCTAGCAACTAAACAGAGTACCCTAGCAACCGTTTATCAATAACTATATCTCTGCACCAGAAAATCAGAGAGACTTCTGGGTTGATTTATTTCAATCAGGATGGCAAGGAGACTTGATAAGTATCACTATGGTAACTGCCTAGCAACCACATGGGGTTACCTTAGCAACCAAGTAACAAATCACATATCTCTGCATCAGAAAAACGTAGAGACTTCCGGATTGACTTATTTCAATCAGGATGGCAAGGAGACTTCATTAGTATCACTATGGTAACTGCCTAGCAACCAGATGGGGTTACCCTAGCAACCGAGTAACAAATCACATATCTCTGCACCAGAAAATCAGTAGTGACTTCTGGGTTGATTTATTTCAATCAGGATGTCAAGGAGACTTGATTAGTATCACTATGGTAACTGCCTAGCAACCAGATGGAGTTACCCTAGCAACCGAGTAACAAATCACATATCTCTGCACCAGAAAATCGTAGAGACTTCTGGGTTGATTTATTTCAATCAGGATGGCAAGGAGACTTGATTAGTATCACTATGGTAACTGCCTAGCAACCACATGGGGTTACCCTAGCAACCGAGTAACAAATCACATATCTCTGCAACAGAAAAGTCATAGAGACTTCTGGGTTGGTTTATTTCAATCAGGATGGCAAGGAGACTTGATTAGTATCACTATGGTAACTGCCTAGCAACCAGATGGGGTTACCCTAGCAACCGAGTAACAAATCACATATCTCTGCACCAGAAAATCGTAGAGACTTCTGGGTTGATTTATTTCAATCAGGATGGCAAGGAGACTTGATTATTATCACTATGGTAACTGCCTAGCAACCAGATGGGGTTACCCTAGCAACCGAGTAACAAATCACATATCTCTGCAACAGAAAGTCGTAGAGACTTCTAGGTTGATTTATTTCAATCAGGATGGCAAGGAGACTTGATAAGTATCACTATGGTAACTGCCTAGCAACCACATGGGGTTACCCTAGCAACCGAGTAACAAATCACATATCTCTGCAACAGAAAATCGTAGAGACTTCTGGGTTGGTTTATTTCAATCAGGATGGCAAGGAGACTTGATTAGTATCACTATGGTAACTGCCTAACAACCAGATGGGGTTACCCTAGCAACCGAGTAACAAATCACATATCTCTGCAACAGAAAATCGTAGAGACTTCTGGGTTGATTTATTTCAATCAGGATGGCAAGGAGACTTGATTAGTATCACTATGGTAACTGCCTAGCAACCAGATGGGGTTACCCTAGCAACCGAGTAACAAATCACATATCTCTGCATCAGAAAAGCGTAGAGACTTCTGGGTTGACTTATTTCAATCAGGATGGTAAGGAGACTTGATTAGTATCACTATGGTAACTGCCTAGCAACCAGATGGGGTTACCCTAGCAACCGAGTAACAAATCACATATGTCTGCATCAGAAAATCGTAGAGACTTCCGGGTTGACTTATTTCAATCAGGATGGCAAGGAGACTTGATTAGTATCACTATGGTAACTGCCTAGCAACCAGATGGGGTTACCCTAGCAACCGAGTAACAAATCACATATCTCTGCACCAGAAAATAGTACTGACTTCTGGGTTGATTTATTTCACTCAGGATGGCAAGCAGACTTGATTACTATCACTATGGTAACTGCCTAGCAACCAGATGGGGTTACCCTAGGACGACAGCACACTTGAGTAAATAAATAAGAAATAACAATACATATTTATTTCATGCTAGTTTTAGTTTTTATTTTATTTTATTTATTTTTTTAAATTTTAGTTTTAGGGAGTTTACTAATCATTACTTGAATAAATCATATTGCAATATAGAGACAATATAATATAAATGCATTTTAAAATTAAATGAAATTATATTAATAAGGTAAATTATATAGGTATATTATTTTCTTTATTAAAATATATAATTTAGGCATTAACTCAATGTAATGTGTTTTACTAACAGCCAGGTGTTATAATAAATTGTCGCATTGTTGTTAACTTATTAAACTCCAAGAAAGAGATGACAATTTGGTGGATGATTTAAAAATATTCAGTTAATCATCTGTAGGGTAGTGTATTCATTTGAATGTAATCATATCGGACGCCTGAGTGCGCTCAACGACCACGTCATACCGACCATGAGTTTCTAACAATTGTTAAAAAAATAACTAAAAACAATAAATACATGAAATAATTTACCATTGTTAATGTGTTTATTTTTGTTTGCAGTTATAGTATTGAAAGATTATACACATATTAAGGATGATAAACCAATTCAATTGATGAAACTACAAAGCTGGTACGGAGATATATATATAATTACAAACTAAAGTCATTATAATGGTTATTAATATTATTTTATAAAGTGAGTAACATTTAAGATAAAAGGAGTTTTATCACTACGTGTGACAAGCAGTTTCTGCAACAGCTCAAGCTCTCCGACGCACTGTGTATACGTCAGCGTCCGAATTCACTCACTTCATTTCGTTCACTCTTTACCGATATACCCCATTTCAATGGATGGAAGAATGACTTCAAGCCAATTGTAAAATCTCTTCATTGGATGACAGACAGAAATGCCCTGAAACTTCTTTCCGTTTTGGAATTGTTTATGTTATTGGACTAATTACCCTCACCCTTTTTTTCTCCTTTTCTTCTTCTATGTTCTTTTTCTAAGTGATCTATCAACACGAATACAACTGTATGATCGTCGATTTATGCCTTAATTGTTTGTACTTGAATTCTCTATATTAATAAAAAAATAATAAAATAAATAAAAAAAACTCTTTACGATATAATGCACTCAAATGCCATTCACTATATAAGGATTAGTGAATGAGTGAACGAGTTTCGGACACCTTCGAGACAACTCCGAGGTATTCCCGAGTCATATTAAAGATTTGTTCACAATGAACGAATCATTCAGTGACCAAATCATCACTAAAAGGTGTGATTCTATTGGTCGTTCAATCAAAGCTCGCTGCTGATTGGCTGAGAGATGGACTTCACTGAACAGTGGCTGACAGATTCTCCGCACTATTCTCTTGAGGTGAGTGGAGACGGTTGGTTTCAATTATGCTGTTTTATAAAGCCTTGTATTGTCAAATGCAGCTCATTATGTGAAGTAAATGTAGGAAATATTATTTAGTATTATAGTATGAGTTGTAGTTTATATCATTTTTGTTAAGCACTGAAGCTAATTTTTTCTTTAAATATGGTATCTTTAATGCATGATAAGTAACGTTAATGTCTACAGCCACACTTCTATATTTGTGTGAAAACGTAAAATTATATTTTGTGTGTGTTTGATGTATATTACGTCCTTTGGTTTTTGCTGTTTGTGTAAAGCAATGGTAGCTCATGTGATATAGGGCCTACAAGTTAATAGTATAACGTTACTTATGGTAGTCGCCGTTTGTTGTAGCCTATTTTACATTCATGCATATGGATGCATAGATTTAAGAATGAATATTGTCGATTGAAGCAGCTCAGCTCGTGTCAATCAAAGGCAGCGTCGAAGTTTCCGCATGTAATCTAATGAAGGCGGTTGAACTGAGTTAGTCAGGGAGAAAAATCCAGTGAGAAGCGATTTCATTGCACGCTCACTGACAGAATTATCTAATCATAAAGTGCACATACATGTATGTAAGAATTTCATTTTTCTCTGTAATAATATAACGAGAGTTTCATGAGTGTACTGGTAACTTTATCACTCAAGACAAGAGTGAGTTCAGATAACCTAGCTTTAGCGCCTTTGCGATCACGGGCTTCATGCAAGTTAACAAAACTCGCGCTGACATACATGTACAGCCAATCACACGCTTTTCTGCTCAATTTAAAAAGCGTAGCGTCCAATCGAAGGCGGAACTGATTTCAGTGCAAGCTCAACTGACAGAATTCTCTAATCATAACCCACAAATGCAAATATAGTGTATGTAAGAAATTTATTTAGCACTGTAGACTGCATTGAATTAGACTTATTTGATCGGGTGAGTGATGTAGATATAGATAGATGACTGCTAGCGCTTGTGAAAGAACGAGCAGAGAGCTTAGCAGCAGTCCCGAGCAATGAAAGACATCAAAGGGATATCTCCGGATAGAAGTGTCATAGAAACACAAGGGTGGTCTCGTTTGACTCGGGACAGCAAACAGCCAATCATGCATCACTTCTACACTTCCTAGCCCCTCCCTAGCAACCATTGTCGAGCACCTTAACAACCAAAATCCATAGAGGGATATCTTCCATTCTGAATGTCACAGAGGCATGGGAGTTGGTTTATATCATTCATACTGACAAGCAGCCTTTGGAGATTCATGATTGGCAGCTGCCAAGCCACTCCCTAGCAACTACACAGAGTACCCTAGCAACCGTTTAGCAGTAACTATATCTCTGCACCAGAAAATCAGAGAGACTTCTGGGTTGATTTATTTCAATCAGGATGGCAAGGAGACTTCATAAGTATCACTATGTTAACTGCCTAGCAACCAGATGGGGTTACCCTAGCAACCGAGTAACAAATCACATATCTCTGCATCAGAAAAGCGTAGAGACTTCCGGGTTGACTTATTTCAATCAGGATGGCAAGGACACTTCATTAGTATCACTATGGTAACTGCCTAGCAACCAGATGGGGTTACCCTAGCAACCGAGAAACAAATCACATATCTCTGCACCAGAAAATAGTACAGACTTCGGGTTGACTTATTTCACTCAGGATGGCAAGGAGACTTGATTAGTATCACTATGGTAACTGCCTAGCAACCAGATGGGGTTACCCTAGCAACCGAGTAACAAATCACATATCTCTGCACCAGAAAATAGTACAGACTTCGGGTTGATTTATTTCAACAAGGATGGCAAGGACACTTCATTAGTATCACTATGGTAACTGCCTAGCAACCATATGGGGTTACCCTAGCAACCAAGTAACAAATCACATATCTCTGCATCAGAAAAACTTAGATACTTCTGGGTTGGTTTATTTCAATCAGGATGGCAAAGACACTTGATTATGATCACTATGGTAACTGCCTAGCAACCAGGATGGGGTTACCCTAGCAACCGAGTAACAAATCACATATCTCTGCACCAGAAAATTGAAGAGAATTATGGGTTGATTTATTTTAATCAAGATGGCCAGGAGACTTGATTACTATCACTATGGTAACTGCCTAGCAACCAGATGGGGTTACCCTAGCAACCGAGTAACAAATCACATATCTCTGCACCAGAAAATCGTACAGCCTTCTGGGTTGATTTATTTAAATCAGGATGGCAAGGAGACTTGATTAGTATCACTTTGGTAACTGCCTAGCAACCAGATGGGGTTACCCTAGCAACCGAGTAACAAATCACATATCTTTGCACCAGAAAATAGTACAGACTTCCAGGTTGACTTATTTCACTCAGGATGGCAAGGAGACTTGATTAGTATCACTATGGTAACTTCCTAGCAACCAGATGGGGTTACCCTAGCAACCGAGTAACAAATCACATATCTCTGCACCAGAAAACACTACAGACTTCGGGTTGACTTATTTCACTCAGGATGGAAAGGAGCCATGTATTGTATTACCTTGGTAACTGCATAGCAACCACATGGGCTTACCCTAGCAACCGAGTAACAAATCACATATTTCTGCACCAGAAAATCATACAGACTTCTGGGTTGATTTATTTATGACCATAATTTTTGTTCTTTTCAAATTATAACATGCTGTTTGACGAGTTTTGCCACGGCAAGCACCACTCACATTTTCTTCAGGAAATGTACCTATCTAGTTATTATTATTATTCTGAGACTAAAATTACCAAGACTAACTCCTCCTAGAGCTTTTAAGCTACATGCACCAAACTCGGCACAGACCTTCAGACTAATCCCGAATAGTGTGCTATATCTTTTCTAACTGATCGGACTTACGGTTTTCCCACAGCGGATGATCAAAAACTTGAAAAATCCCATTGACTTAACATTGCGGAATGTTCAGAAATTTAAATCCAAACTGACATTTTCACACACACAGACAAAAAGGGCCTGTCAGCCCTGCATCTCTCCCTCTCTCTCTCCCTCAGAGGATTTATTTTATCAAGCAGCCAAAAAGTAATGACCTAAAATCTTCATAGCCACACGCTAAAAAATGCTAAAAACGTGCTAGCTTCATGATAACACATGCTAGCATTGCCTAGTGAAGTGCTAAAACATGCAAAAAAACGTGCTAGCATCATGCTAACACATGCTAGTATTGCCTAGCGAAGTGCTAAAACATGCAAAAAACGTGCTAGCATCATGCTAACACATGCTAGCATCACCTAGCGAAGTGCTAAAACATGATAAAAATGTGCTAGCATCATGTTAACACATGCTAGCATCGCCTAGCGGAGTGCTAAAACATGCTAAAAATGCGCTAGCATCATGCTAACACATGCTAGCATCGCCTAGCAAAGTGCTAAAACATGCTAAAAACGTGTCTATCTATCCATCAATCTATCTATCTATCTAGCAATTAAGTTAAACTTGAAACTACTTTAAACTACAAACTAATTTAAACTTTAAACTAATTTAAAATATAAACTACTTTAAACTTCAAACTACTTTAAACTATAAACTACTTTAAACTTCAAACTACTTTAAACTATAAGCTACTTGAAACTAATTTAAACTAATATAAACTTCAAACTACTTTAAACTTCTTCAAACTTTCTGGTCCAAACTTTCACAAGCCAACTTAAAGTTTGTCTCGACGAACTTTTTTTTCTAGTTATTATTCTTCCGCTTCTTCTTATTCTTCTTAGCGGTGAAATTTCGGTATCTAACTCCTCCTAGAGCTTTTAAGCTACAGGCACCAAACTCGGCACAGACCTTCAGACAAATCCCGAATAGTGTGCTATATCTTTTCTAACTGATCGGACTTACGGTTTTCCAAAAAATGACGATCAAACTCGGAAAAAACTCCCATTGACTTAACATTGCGGAATGTTCAGAAATTTAAATCCCAACTGACATTTTCACACACACAGACAAAAAGGGCCTGTCAGCCCTGCATCTCTCCCTCTCTCTCTCCCTCAGAGGATTTATTTTATCAAGCAGCCAAAAAGTAATGACCTAAAATCTTCATAGCCACACGCTAAAACATGCTAAAAACGTGCTAGCATCATGCTAACACATGCTAGCATTGACTAGTGAAGTGCTAAAACAAGCTAAAATTGTGCTAGCTTCATGCTAAAATCGCCTAGCGAAGTGCTAAAACGTGCTAGCATCATGTTAACACATGTTAGCATTGCCTAGGGAAGTGCTAAAAAATGCTAAAAACGTGCTAGCATCTATCTGAGGGTCAATATCTATCTATCTATCTATCTATCTATCTATCTATCTATCTATCTGAGGGTAAATATCTATCTCTCTCTATCTATCTATCTATCTATCTATCTATCTATCTATCTATCTGAGGATAAATATCTATCTATCTATATCTATCTCTCTATATATCTAAGGGTAAATATCTATCTATCTATCTATCTATCTATCTATCTATCTATCTATCTATCTATCTATCTATCTATCTATCTATCTATCTATCTATCTATCTATCTATCTATCTAGCAACTAAGTTAAACTTTTTTAACACTACACTGTAGAACCGGCTCATTAGAGTCATTCATTTGGGAATCAGACTACACTGGTCACACTGTATGTTTCACATTTTAGATTCAAAAGAACTGGCTCATTAGAGTCATTAATTTGGGAATCAGACTAAACTGGTCACACTGTAAGTTTCACATTGTAGATTCAAAAGAACCGGCTCATTAGAGTCATTAATTTGGGAATCAGACTACACTGGTCACACTGTATGTTTCACATTGTAGATTCAAAAGAACCGGCTCATTAGAGTCATTAATTTGGGAATCAGACTACACTGGTCACACTGTATGTTTCACATTGTAGATTCAAAAGAACCGGCTCATTAGAGTCATTAATTTGGGAATCAGACTACACTGGTCAAACTGTATGTTTCACATTGTAGATTCAAAAGAACCGGCTCATTAGAGTCATTAATTTGGGAATCAGACTACACTGGTCACACTGTATGTTTCACATTGTAGATTCAAAAGAACCGCCTCATTAGAGTCATTAATTTGGGAATCAGACTACACTGGTCACACTGTATGTTTCACATTGTATATTCAAAAGAACCGCCTCATTAGAGTCATTCATTTGGGAATCAGACTAAACTGGTCACACTGTAAGTTTCACATTGTAGATTCAAAAGAACCGGCTCATTAGAGTCATTCATTTGGGAATCAGACTACACTGGTCACACTGTATGTTTCACATTGTAGATTCAAAAGAACCGGCTCATTAGAGTCATTAATTTGGGAATCAGACTAAACTGGTCACACTGTAAGTTTCACATTGTAGATTCAAAAGAACCGGCTCATTAGAGTCATTAATTTGGGAATCAGACTACACTGGTCACACTGTATGTTTCACATTTTAGATTCAAAAGAACTGGCTCATTAGAGTCATTAATTTGGGAATCAGACTAAACTGGTCACACTGTAAGTTTCACATTGTAGATTCAAAAGAACCGGCTCATTAGAGTCATTAATTTGGGAATCAGACTACACTGGTCACACTGTATGTTTCACATTGTAGATTCAAAAGAACCGGCTCATTAGAGTCATTAATTTGGGAATCAGACTACACTGGTCACATTGTATGTTTCACACTGTAGATTCAAAAGAACCGGCTCATTAGAGTCATTAATTTGGGAATCAGACTACACTGCTCACACTGTATGTTTCACACTGTAGATTCAAAAGAACCGGCTCATTAGAGTCATTAATTTGGGAATCAGACTACACTGGTCACACTGTATGTTTCACATTGTAGATGCAAAAGAACCGGCTCATTAGAGTCATTAATTTGGGAATCAGACTACACTGGTCACACTGTATGTTTCACATTTTAGATTCAAAAGAACCGGCTCTTTAGAGTCATTAATTTGGGAATCAGACTACACTGGTCACACTGTATGTTTCACACTGTAGAGTCAAAAGAACCGGCTCATTAGAGTCATTCATTTGGGAACACACAAAGACAAAAAGGGCCTGTCAGCCCTGCATCTCTCCCTCTCTCTCCCTCAATGCATAGATATTTAGACTACTTTAAACTTTGAACTAATTTAATCTTCAAACTACTTTAAAATTCAAACTAATTTAAACTTTAGACTAATTTAAACTTTAAACTAATTTAAACTTTAAACTAATTTAAACTATAAACTAATTTAAACTTCAAACTACTTTAAACTTCAAACTACTTTAAACTTCAAACTTTCTGGTCCAAACTTTCACAAGCCAACTTAAAGTTTGTCTCGACGAACTTTTTCTGTTATTATTATTAAGTTGGCTTGTGAGAGCCAACTTACTGAAATCCTATTTAAACTTAATAATAATAATAATAATAATAATAATAATAATAAGTTGGCTTGTGAAAGCCAACTTACTGAAATCCTACTTAAACTTATTATTATTCCGCTTATTCTTCTTAGCGGTGAAATTTCTATATCTAACTCCTCCTAGAGCTTTAACTCCACATACTCCAAACTCGGCTCAGACACTCAAACTGTTCTGACTCGAGGTTGCTATATCTTTCTAACTGATCGGACTTACGGTTTTCCTAAAATGACGATCAAACTCGGAAAAACTCCCATTGACTTAACATTGCGGAATGTTCAGAAATTTAAATCCCAACTGACATTTTCACACACACAGACAAAAAGGGCCTGTCAGCCCTGCATCTCTCCTCTCTCTCTCCCTCATTGCATAGGGATTTGTATTGAACATAGCTCTGGATCACAGTGTCATAGAGACAAGGGGCGGGCTCATTTTACTCAGACGACCAATCAGTCTCTCTGGATCATTGTGAAGCTATCAAGCCACGCCCTAGCAACAATTTAAAGCACCTTAGCAACAACTCCCATAGACTTCTAATGAAAGACATCAAAGGGATATCTCCGGATAGAAGTGTCATAGAAACACAAGGGTGGTCTCGTTTGACTCGGGGCAGCAAACAGCCAATCATGAATCACCTCAACACTTCCTAGCCCCTCCCTAGCAACCACTGTCGAGCACCTTAACAACCAAAATCCATAGAGAGATATCTTCCATTCTGAATGTCACAGAGGCATGGGAGTTGGTTTATATCATTCATACTGACAAGCAGCCTTTGGAGTTTCATGATTGGCAGCTGTCAAGCCACTCCCTAGCAACTAAACAGAGTACCCTAGCAACCGTTTATCAATAACTATATCTCTGCACCAGAAAATCAGAGAGACTTCTGGGTTGATTTATTTCAATCAGGATGGCAAGGAGACTTGATAAGTATCACTATGGTAACTGCCTAGCAACCACATGGGGTTACCTTAGCAACCAAGTAACAAATCACATATCTCTGCATCAGAAAATCGTAGAGACTTCCGGATTGACTTATTTCAATCAGGATGGCAAGGAGACTTCATTAGTATCACTATGGTGACTGCCTAGCAACCAGATGGGGTTACCCTAGCAACCGAGTAACAAATCACATATCTCTGCAACAGAAAATCGTAGAGACTTCTGGGTTGATTTATTTCAAACAGGATGGCAAGGAGACTTGATAATTATCACTATGGTGACTGCCTAGCAACCACATTGGGTTACCCTAGCAACCGAGTAACAAATCACATATCTCTGCAACAGAAAGTCGTAGAGACTTCTGGGTTGATTTATTTCAATCAGGATGGCAAGGAGAGTTGATAAGTATAACTATGGTAACTGCCTAGCAACCACATTGGGTTACCCTAGCAACCGAGTAACAAATCACATATCTCTGCAACAGAAAGTCGTAGAGACTTCTGGGTTGGTTTATTTCAATCAGGATGGCAAGAAGACTTGATAAGTATCACTATGGTGACTGCCTAACAACCAGATGGGGTTACCCTAGCAACCGAGTAACAAATCACATATCTCTGCAACAGAAAATCGTAGAGACTTCTGGGTTGATTTATTTCAAACAGGATGGCAAGAAGACTTGATAAGTATCACTATGGTAACTGCCTAGCAACCAGATGGGGTTACCCTAGCAACCGAGTAACAAATCACATATCTCTGCAACAGAACAACATAAAGACTTCTGGCTTTGTTCATGGGACTCAGGGTAGCAAGGATCAATCAATCTATCTATCTATCTATCTATCTATCGGAGGGTCAATATCTATCTATCTATCTATCTGTCTCTCTGTCTGTCTGTTGTCTATCTATCTATTTGAGGGTCAATGTCTATCTATCTATCTATCGATCTATCTCTCTCTCTCTCTATCTATCTATCTATCTATCTATCTATCTGAGGGTCTATCTATCTATCTCTGTATCTCTATCTATCTGAGGGTCAATATCTATTTATCTATCTATCTATCTGTCTATCTGTCTGTATGTCCATCTATTTATCTATCTATCCATCTATCTATCTATCTATCTATCTAGCAACTATGTTAAACTTTAAACTACAAACTACTTTAAACTTCAAACTACTTTAAACTATAAACTACTTTAAACTATAAACTACTTTAAACTATAAACTAATTTAAAGTAATTTAAACTTCAAACTACTTTAAACTTCAAACTTTCTGGTCCAAACTTTCACAAGCCAACTTAAAGTTTGTACTCAAACTTTTTAATCTAGTTCCGATTCTTCTTCTTCTTATTCTTCTTGCAGTGAAATTTTCGGTATCTAACTCCTCCTAGAGCTTTTAAGCTACAGGCACCAAACTCGGCACAGACCTTCAGACTAATCCCGAATAGTGTGCTATATCTTTTCTAACTGATCGGACTTACGGTTTTCCTTAAAATGACGATCAAACTCGGAAAAAACTCCCATTGACTTAACATTGCGGAATGTTCAGAAATTTAAATCCCAACTGACATTTTCACACACACAGACAAAAAGGGCCTGTCAGCCCTGCATCTCTCCCTCTCTCTCTCCCTCAGAGGATTTGTTTTATCAAGCAGCCAAAAAGTAATGACCTAAAATCTTCATAACCACACGCTAAAACATGCTAAAAACGTGCTAGCATCATGCTAACACATGCTAGCATCACCTAGCGAAGTGCTAAAAATGCTAAAAATGTGCTAGCATCATGCTAACACATGCTAGCATCACCTAGCGAAGTGCTAAAAAATGCTAAAAACATGCTAGCATCATGCTAACACATGCTAGCATCGCCTAGCGAAGTGCTCAAACATGTTAAAAACGTGCTAGCATCATGCTAACACATGCTAGCATCGCCTAGCGAAGTGCTACAACATGCTAAAAACGTGCTAGCATCGCCTAGCGAAGTGCTAAAAAATGCTAAAAACGTGTTAGCATCATGTTAACACATGCTAGCATTGCCTAGCGAAGTGCTAAAAATGCTAAAAACGTGCTAGCGTCATGCTAACACATGCTAGCATTGCCTAGCGAAGTGATAAAAAATGCTAAATACGTGCTAGCATCTATCTGTCTGTCTATCTATCTATCTATCTGAGGGTCAATATCTATCTATCTATCTATCTATCTATCTGAGGGTCAATATCTATCTATCTATTTGAGGGTCAATATCTATCTATCTGTCTTTCTATCTATCTATCTGAGGGTAAATATCTATCTATCTATATCTATCTATCTGAGGGTAAATATCTATCTATCTATCTATCTATCTATCTATCTATCTATCTATCTATCTATCTATCTATCTCTCTAACTTAAACTTTAAACTATTTTAAACTATAAACTACTTTAAACTTCAAACTACTTTAAACTATAAACTACTTTAAACTAATTTAAACTTCAAACTACTTTAAACTTCTTCAAACTTTCTGGTCCAAACTATCACAAGCCAACTTAAAGTTTGTCTCGACGAACTTTTTTTTCTAGTTTATGTTTGTTTCCCCATCGAGGGTTTTTCCTTTGTGTTTGTTTTGTATTTTGTTAAAATAATAAAGAAGCCTGCATTTAGATCCTCTCTCCTCGCTGCCTCATTCCTAACATTTCCCAATATTGTCAATCAATTACATTTATGCATTTGGCAGATGCTTTTATCCAAAGCAACTTACAGTGCAATTATTACAGGGACAATCCCCCCGGAACAACCTGGAGTTAAGTGCCTTGCTCAAGGACACAATGTTGGTGGCTGTGGGGTTAGAACCAATGACCTTCTGATTAACCTGTGACCTTCTGATTAACACCTCTGTGCTTTAGCCACTACGCCACCACCACTCTCATATTATATAATTCTACCAACCAGCTATAGTCAGTGAAGGCATTTAAGTCAAACACATTATTCCTTCTATTTTCGGTTATATGTAGATACACAGTATTAAAATAGTGCCTGTGTTCATGTACAGTAGTACTATTAAGAGTTCATAGAACGACAACATCAAGGCTTGCAGCACTTCTAGGTCTTTTTACTTTTTAATTTGGGACCAAAATCCCACTTCCCATCAATATCATGTGAATCTTAGTAAATCTTTGATCAGCAGTGAAATTCCCTTTCATTGTGGGGCATTAACTGAATGAGAGACATGGGCATTATGAGGAAGATTAGCAGTGCAGGGCCTTTTCGAGATGAAGTTGGACGCATCCAACAGCTGCCATTCGTTCTGTTTAATTCAGGAGGTTTCCTGTAAGCTGGTGAATCCACTATCACAAGCACCCCTGAGACTCCCTTGCTCCAAGGCTGTGCAAGCCAAATGTTTTTTGAAGTGCAAATGTGATGATGGGAACTGCCTTGATGGCCTTGGCTGTGACACATGCACCCTGGGGCTAGGTCAACACCATCAGTCTTCGCCATTCTAACAGAGGTTTAATGGGGAGCCATTGGACGTAAGGCCCCTGTCCTTCCAATACTGTGGCAACAGACCACAATACTGGCATAGTACTGGAATCACAATGAGATTCACAATGCTTCTGTCTCGTCAATATTACCACTTCCCCACTCTCTTTCTGTCCCACAGCCTCATGGAGCAGGAAGGTCTTACACTGGCTGTCAGCTGTAGTGTGGGTGGTTTGACCTGGCATTTCCTCTGACCAACCTATCTGCCCTTCTCATAATTCCAATACTTAGTCCTGCTCCATTACTGCATCCTAGTAAAGAGATGGAAGCCTGCTGGAATTGAAGGAAGCAAAGCCAGGAGGTGAGTGCAAGAGAGACCTATGTCTCGCCTGTTACTGTTTAATTAGCCTACTGGGCTTTTGAGGCCTTGAGAAATGGCATTGTAGATCCGACCTTCTTAATCCCAACCTGCCAAAAACAAGTTCCGGCCCCCCACCCTTCCACTCTGGCAGGAATGGGAGAGAAAGTCCCCAACGTACCTGTCAAAAGACTTAAATCTCACCTCGATTTTCCCCTGAAGGCTTTGGAGGAACCATTTTTAATCCTGCCCCCCTTATTAGATGCATGATTTTATCGATTTCCTCTCCACTGCTGCTCTTTATAGCAGAGCTATTATGGTAGAGAAGAATAAAAGAATAGTGATTTAGAATGTAGCAGAGGAGGACGCAATGAAGCTGGGATTGCCTGGGACATTTGGCAGCACAGACGTGTCTTTATTCACGAGCACGCTGACATAAAAATGATCAAAACATCCCAACTCTCTTTTTGTGATCCCACTCACTCTCTCCTTAGTTTATCAATGTCTCTAAGTGTTTGGAGAAGGTAAAAGCATGTCTGTTACTTTTCTGAAAAATGTGAATGCTACTCTGCATGGGTAGTGATTACGACACATAAATCAAAGAACGTTGCTTGATGTAGACATACTTCTTTTACGGAACTCAGGGGAGGCAGAAGCTACATAAAGACTGAAGATTGGTCTTGTAGTGTGATATTATTATTGCTGCTGTGTTCTTTGAAGACAACTCCCATATAGCGGATCAATCATGTTAAATGAGCCATTCAGATCACAGAGGAGGCATGTTCTGTGTCCATTTGCTGTGCTCATAAAATAATACAGAACCAAAGCTGCGTAGAGACAAAGAAAGGAAAACAATGGACTGAATATCTACTTTGACTATTTTTAAATCTATATAGATGGTGCAAGCAGAGGCAGGTCCAGCCATCATATCTTGTAATTGTGTCTTTGACGTGTCAAAATGGCATACATTGGTTGAATCTTTGAGTCCTCTATGGGCATAGACATAACTCCCAGGAGAAAAGTTTTAGTTTGGATATGCCTGCACACGAGAGACTATTATTTTTTCATGGCTGAGGTCTGTCGTTTCTCTTATGGTGTGGTGCATAAATATCTTCTCAAATCACAGCTGGAAGATGAGCAGGGTGTCCATCAGCAAAAAAAAAATCCCAGGTGTCAAATGCTATCACCTTCATCTTTGTCACTTTTTCCTGCTTGGACATAGCCAGACACATTGCCCAGTCAGGCTGAGAGTGAAATGTTTGGTGACCGACCTCTGTTGCTTCATACATTCTGGAGTTTAATTAAACATGTGCTTTTCAAAGGTAATTCAGAATGACAGGGTCTTTACATCATTAAGTGTGAAAAGACGACAAATTACATTAACCAATGCAGAGCCACAGTTGGCTAGTCATAAATAATTACCTCTAGTCAGACTTGTCATAAGCCCGAAGACTCCTTAGCAAGAATTTTACTGTTACATTTTAAAGAAGCAGGGATTAACTTCATGAGCATAATTTTTAAATATGCCACATCTTATTATTGCTCATTTGATCAAGGAAACAATGCAACCTGATAATGACATTTCTCTCCACCCTTTGAGCATTTGCAAGTTTGTGTAAATAACTGGATAGTGCTCTTGCTGATCACACAAGGAATATTTGCCTCCTGTTTTATACCCAACACAAAGCTTGTGTTGCACATTCTACATCATCTGCCATTCATGTGCATTCATTATTTTGAAATACTTCTGAAATAAAATACAGATCAACAGACCTTGTCAATGTGCAATCAATAACTCTATCAATGAGCTCGCACAGACAGAACATACAGTATCACTTCTCAATGCACATCATAATTTTTACTCTGAAAATATATATATACATACATACATACATAAAGTGTGTCATGATTCTCTGTTGTTTGTCTTGTGTTTCTCCCCTGTCATCTGTTCCTCCTAGACTACAATTCCCATAATTCTCTGCCCTCCCTACTGCCAGCTGTCCTTGATTGTCCTCACCTGTGTTTCATTAACTTATTAGGCTTTGTGTATAATGCCCTGATTTCTGTTCAGTGTTTGTCTGTTTGGATTCACGGTTAGTGAATGAAACCCAATGTTATTAAGATTTTTAACCTAAAACCAAACATATAGTCTAACCCCTTATCCAAATCTTAAACCTAACCATAATTTTTATAGGAAAATAACGTTTGTGTACCATGTAAGAAAGAAAAACATTAGGGTTTGGAATGAGACAAGGGAAGCATATTACAGGTTATTGACATACAGTACATTTGTCATTTTAATTGCCAAAAGTAATATGTAATGAGTGATAAAATTTGTATCACATATTTTTTTTTAAATAGTGTTTAATAGGAGAATAGCTAAAATTGGATGCCTGTATTGTATTGATTTAAAATTATGTTTGATGATTGGTTGGTCTGTACAGGAATAAAAGCTGTACCTTTAAAAACGAGCCACTTTACGATTTCGCAATCTCATACGAATTATTCAGAGTTGACTTGGCCTTGAGAGGACAAACTATATATATATATATATATATATAATCATATTAAGTGTTATCAAACCTCGACATTACGTCATGTCACATGTTAGGTCACAAGACACGATGGGAACCAAAGTGGTTTACTATTGACAGAGGTGGGAGCAAGTCTCAAGTTTAACCATCAAGTCTCAAGTCAAGTCCCAAGTGTAGTGGAGACAAATCAACCGTCAAGTCACCTCAAGCAAGTCATGTCAAATCCTGATGAGTTTCATGTCAAGTCGAGTCAAGCCACAGTACTAAAATAAATAGAGGATAATTTTTTAAATAAATATTTATTTTTGCTCTGAAAAGATTAACTTATATCTTTGCATATATTTTTTATATGAATTGTATAACAGTAATGTGTTGATGTAGCCACTAAATTTGATTTAATGTTGCGTTCACATGCTATCAGAATTATTGAGTTTCCTACTCTGAAGTTTTACAATAATCGACCCTTTATGGTGAAATTATGACTGGGAACTCGAGTTTCCAAGTTGAGAGGAGAAGTAAACTTTCAACATGATGGATAAGAGTACGGTTTCTGTAGTGAATGACAGGTTTTATACATTTTTCTAAATGCAGCTAATTGTTAGCACTTGCTGTTTCAGTCATGCATGTTGTACATTTTAAACAGTGAACATAGCTTGTATTTGACCAAAATCTATTATTTACAGCAAGCTAATTAAGTTACATGTATTATAGTGTCAAAATAAAAGTTTTTCAAGAACTATGCATGACTGAACCTGCCATCGTCCATGCTTCCTGTTCTTTCCGACAACAAAGCACTTCAACGCAACATACTCATAGTTCTTCAGAAGTGGGTGAGGCATGTATACGCACTTTATTAATATGATTTGTTTTTAGAGTGAATAACAACATAAATTTCATCCTGTTCATAGCACAAATTGATTGTATCACTTCAGAGGACTTCAGAAGATGTTTATACTTGATTTATCTTTTTTTTTTACTTGACAGACTGGAATCACTATTTACTTACCTTATGACAAATACATCCTGTGAAGACTAATTCACCTTTTGTTAGCAAGGAATGTCACACTTATTTGGAGTAACATTAGGATAGTAAATAGTAAATAATGACAGAATCTTCACTTTTGGGTAAACTGTAAATTATAGAAAGTAACATGGTAATTAAATTATATATGGTCTATAATGTAAAATTGTGGGATGGTGACAGTCGGATGAGCATAACCACAGTCAGTAATGTCCCTTCTTCTGCCTGGCCTGTTGTCTTGTGATCTTCAGCTTGATATGATATGGAATAGCATGTCTGCACAAGCACATAAAACAGGCAAGGCACAGTAATAGAACCTGCTGCCTGCCCTTGTTATCCATTCCCACTCTCTAAAGGCTGAGACACTGCTTTCATACTCTGCTCTGCCATTTTGGTTGGCCACTTAGCATTCTGCTACATTGCTGACAGAACAGACCAGTCACTTTCACTGATGTCTTTTGGCAGCTCTCTCTCTCTCGTGCCTCTTGCCAAAAACACCTCTCCATCTCTCTCAATTTCTATAAACCACAGCAAACAAACATCTGATTTTTTATTTTATTTTTTTTCAGTTTGTGTACTGATTCTGACCAGAAAATGGAGCTTTATCCTTTTATTGGTCTCCTGTTCTTGAATAAAGACTTGCAAAGGAAGGGAGAATCTCAGTTACATGCAGAAATCCAATCTGTTGATTAACGTTCCAGCTTTACAGCCTTACGCCTCAGTGCATCATCAGTGGGAAAGCTTTTTTCATGGTTTATTTAACAGAGAGTCATTTTGATTAGCAGGGAGGATAGATATTTTAAGAGGCACAATGACTAGATGGGACATGTCAGCAGGTTGGTCTGCATAAGGGACAGTATCAACAAGACATAGGGAGGGGAGGAAAGAAAAGAAGAGTGTTATGGGTAAAAGCAGGTGACTGCTTCTTAGAAGACTCCCTGACACATTAGCACTTCCCTTTAAAAGCAGTAATTTGCTCTATTTTAACTCACTGCATAAAAGCGGTCTAAATCTGTATTTGGCATTACGTATATCCTTACTCATTAGTGCAAAATAACAAATCATTTTAATGTACATTATATTATAAACTTTTAAACCTTTACATCCTGCAAAATGTCAGCTTTCTATGTCTTTTCTATGATATATTTTTGGCGTAACCACATTTTTTTCAAAATGATTCAGTCATATTAAATCATATTTTTTCATTGAATTAAAACTTTTAAGATGTTACCAAACAATCTATAAAAAACAGTAAGACGGTAACACTAAAGTAACACCTCACTGCATAGAAAAGATTAAGTTTGTTGAACTCTGACCTGTGAATTTGTATGACAAGAAGACTTGTGACCAATAGAAAATCAATATGTCACACCTCGTGGCTCAGTGTGAAATAATTTATATTTTAAATTTCATTTTAAAAATAATATTATTTGCTATTTGTGATTTATTTTTTTTATTAAAGAAGCTATTTTGTGTGACTTCATATTTTGTCTATTGCAGTGTCAGATATAATTTTGCATGCAAGTCTAGCATGACAGCCCCTTAACAAAAAAACTAAAAACAAAACATTGATAAACATATTTAAATGATATCAGTTAAGACATTAACTGAAAATATTAAATCCCTTATATATTAAAACTAAATCCAAAATAAAACTTAAAGATACTACAAAAATAAGACTAAACAGTAAATAAAACAGTAAAAACTAAATCTAAACCAATATAGTCATAAATTAAAAACTAATAAAAACTAAACCAAACTGAAAGGACAAATAAAAGAATAATACAAAATAATAATAAATAAAATAACAATAAAGAAATAAAATAAACAAAAAATTCTAAACTATAAAAACCCTGGTTCTTCAAATGTATTTATTGTCTGAAAGTAGGTTCTAGCTAAAGTTAGCTTCTCTCTGAAGCTTTGTAAAGATTCATCATTCCACTCCATCAGAATATATTTTTTTTGCTCCTTGCATCACACTAATTACTATCATTCTGCTCATGACACAGCTCTGACAGGGGTGAACGCATCGTCATCACCATCTGTCTTTGTTTTAATATGAGCCTGTGCCATCATGGGCTCATTCTCAGTGGTGAAAGCATATAAAAATGTCATGCCATTAAGCCCCTTTTCAATGCCACTAATTGCATCAAACTACCACTGAGGAACAAATGACATCAGCCTAGTTTCCATCCACCTTTCATGCTATTTTGTTATCGACAAAGTGAAAATGCGTAAAATATATTTTGCGAAATTTGCTGTCTTCTGCCTGTTTCATTCAAATGGCCCTTTATTGATAAAAATGGTGTGCGTGATGACGTCATGCCTAAAAAAACACTTTGTCACATAAGTTTTGGTTTATCGCAAAATAAATCTGCCCTTAAGCCATTTCCATACAGAAATGTGTGTTTATCGCTAATTCACCTCCTAGATGTCCCTAATTTTTTTCCTCCAAAGTTTTGGTAAAATGGGGAGAGAATTCAGACAATTCATTGAAATTAGACAGCTTACTGTCATTTTAATTTCACAATAAATGCAATCAGACAACGAGGGATTGCAATCAATAGGGAACAGTTGTCCTTCTGATAAGACTGTATTGTTGGTCCTGATGTTGCACCCATCGTAGTTTCTGATCCGAAAAACAAATCGTCATGGCACTGTTCAAGCTGGCAACCTGCACCGAGTAGTGGGGGAACTTTCGGTTTTCGTATAAGGACCATCCATCGATATGTATACAGCTATTAAAGAAAAAATTATGCAGTGTAATATCAAGGTATATATATGACACATTCCTGATATTCAACTGGCTATTTTGAACAATCATCTAATATAAAGCATTGCCATCACAACTGCATTATGTCCCGTATATTTCTCCAGCAACTTTTAACGACCAACTGAACTTGATTGTCATCTAAAATAAATTTTGGTGTCATAATACAATTGACATTTTCTGAGGTAAATAGGGTTATATTTAAAATATTTAAACGTTTTAAAATGTTCAAAAGCTAATTTTCTGAAAGTGGACTCAGCATTGGACAAATAGTTCTGGGGCAGGTGGTGGTTCAATTCCTGGCCCACACGACTCCACATGCCGAAGTGTCCTTGGGCAAGACACTGAACATCAAGTTGCTCCCAATGGCAGGCTAGCGCCTTACATGGAAGCTCTGCTGTCATTGGTGTGTGAGTGTGAGTGTTAATGGGTGAATGAGTTCACAGTGTAAAGCGCTTTGAAAACCGCTAAGGTTAAAAAAGTGCTATATAAGTGTAGACCATTTACCATTTAGACCTTTCTGATAGTTCTGAAGTCTTGAATAAAGCGTAGAACATTCTGAGAATGTAATTCAGGTGAGTTTTTTTGTCTACAGAACAGGGTAAGGCTGATTTACGTTTGTGTTAAGAAAAGTCTAAAAAAATATATATTTTTTCATTTGGTAATACATTTTTTTAATTTAATGCTTTTTTCGTTTGATAACTTATTTAAATTCATACAGGGAAATTTGTCTGCATTTTTTCAGAAGTAAGCTAAACAATTATTTTATAGAATTGGGCTATATGTTTGTGTTACAAAAAAGCACACTGATGTTTTTTTTTCTAGTATTGTGTATTTATTTTTTATTTAAAACATCTTTGTGCACAGAAATTATAGTTTTTTGTATTGTGGGCTAATTCCATGAATGCTGTCTATTATTTTAAATGGTGTGGAAAATAAAGTTTAATAAATAGATGGCTGGCTACCGCGATTAAATTACTCACAAAGAGTGGCCATTCATTTGTTCTCCGTGCACTTTTCGACTTGCATGATACAAGATATTTGTGTTGGCACTTCTGGAAGTGTCATGTTTTCAGCATTAGATCTATATACCATTAAGATGAATCCATAATCACATACAATAAATTGGCTTTCAAGGATGTATAACTTGTCGTCATGATTAACACAGGATAATGATTGGGGTAAACTCGGTCATGTGACATATTTTGTTTTTGCATTAATGCCAGTTTTCTCGACAAAAAGTGTTTCCAAACCAGTTTTTCCCGACATTTGAAGTATCGACATAGAGTTTATGCACTAGAGTTAAACAGAAATATATCATGTCGACACTTGTGAACCTTTCGCGATAATTTCTGTTTCCAACAGCTTTATTATGATGCGGCAAAAAGGTTTTTTTGCAAAAAAATCCTTGGAGGTAAACTTATTTATTGTGATAAGTTGGAGAGAGAGAAACTGAGCTCCTCTTGTCCAAGACATACCCCTCCTGCTTTCACCACTCAGGGGTGCATAAATCAACACAGATTGACACCCATCTCCAATATTTGTCATTCCCACAATCAATTAATTTCACCTTCAGTGCTGAAGTTTTGCAGATTAAGCTCAGTCAGACTCAAACAACTACCATTGATTCCGGCCTCAGTCCTGAAACATCAATAAGAGCATCATATGGAGCCGACTGAAAGCTCACTGTTCATTGATCACCTTGTTCACGAGCTGGTGGCTCTTCCTCATAATGCTTCCACAACAGCATCTGAAACATTGGTCCATGCAGTGCATGAAATGTTAAGACAGGGAATTCATGACCCGCTACATCACCTGTCAGAGGCAGACAACACCTTATGGGAGATACATCATCACTGACCTGCAACAACTCACCCTCAGCAGTTACTCACCCTCTCCTCACAAACTGCCCGGGCCGGTGCAAAAATGAAAATTTCACACTTCTCCATCCTCTCAGAGTGACTTGATGGTTGCTCACCAACATGATCACGATTATCCCTGGGAACCGTGGAGAATGATCTGAGGTAGAATATTTTGATCCACTTTATATTTGGTGTCTTTAACTGTATAGAATACAGTTAAAGTATACAATACAGTTAAAAATGTAATGTATATTGTAAATGTATATGTGACCCTGTGTGTGAAAAAGTAATTTTTTTTTGATTCACTGTTTTCTACATAAAATTATCCTACATAATGTAAAGAATATTCTGTAAAAATATAACTTTGATATCTTTAATTTTGACTGAGTAATGCTATGTCAAAAATTTGCTGAATTTCGGGCTCAAAAAATCATGTTTTTGAGAAATTCCAATGTAAAAACAATTTTTTTTAAAACTGCAACACATTCGAACCATAATAATAATGACTATGTGCCTTATACCACATTAAAGCTGAGATTCTCCCATTTTCAGCGATATATGACACATTTATTGGAAAATTCTTAAAGTTTTGTGAAAAAGGCATAAAAACATTTAAACAAATGGAGGTACCACAAGAGCTTGATCGTTGCAACAATTACAAAGTCAATTCAGTGGAATGATTTGTATATCTTTATTAGTAAAACAAAATATCAGTAGACAATGTCATTAATAAATTAATTAATATATACATTTCAGTAGAATATCTCATTCTCTTACTTGGCTACTGTGCAACATTTGGAGTAAATTTACTGGGGAGGGAAACAGAAATAATAAAAAAAGGGGGGGTGGGGGGTACTTCCTGTAACAGTGTAGTACCCCCCAAAAAAACAATGTAAAATTTAAACGAGAGGGAAAAGGCCAACGCGGAGAGGCAGTGAGAGAGAGAGAGGAGAGAGAGATGAAAAAAAAAACACTTACTTGCCATTTCTCCGATACGCCGTAGCTTGTTCCTCGGCCACTCCTCCATCCTCCAATGGACGACAGCCGCACTTCTCCTGGCGGATCGGAGGCAGTCGTCCAGCCCCTGGCGGACATAACGCCCCGCCGCATTCTCGTGGAACAGAAGGGGTCTCTCCCGCCCCTGGCAGCGGTTCTTCCGCTCCAGGCGGTCGGCAGCGAGCCCCTCCCCGCTCGTGGTCGGCGGTCTTAGAACCCGCGTTTCTGCGGCTGGAAGGGGACTCCTCCGCCCCTGGAAGCGGCCCTGACCGCTCCAGGCGGTCGGTTAGGAGCCCCTTCTCCCCTCGCTGTCAGCGGCCGTTCCTCTGCTTCCAGGCGGCCGGGCTCCTCGTCCCCCAGCAGATGGCCGCGGCTGCTCCATTGGGGTGGACGGTAGTGGCGAGACCTCTACTATGGCGTATCCCTCCTCCTTCCCGGGTTTTGGCACCAGTGTAAAGCAGTTCAATGTAAAGGAGGAGGCGAGAACCGGTTTGACGATATATATATATAATAGTTTTAATGATAAACTTAAACAAAAGACACAAACACACACATGACGGACATGTCCATAAACGATCTCTCTCTCCCGCACCATCCTCCGCAGTCGGCCTTTATCCCTCTTGGAGGCTTGATTAGCCCGATAAGGGACCGGGTGTGTAGAATCACAACCCGGCCCCGCCCTCCGCCCTGCCACATAGTCCAATCTCTGTTCTTGTACTGTTGGCATACTAACATTTAACCCTTTTGCATGTGAGTTTTTCCTGTACTGACAGATCCCCCAGCATGAGTTCTTTTATGCATGCTGTAATTAAAATAAAATGTCACCTTACTCTTCACAGCAGATGCACTGGAGGACAGATTATATATCATCAAACATATAATGTGATTTTTAGATGTTTATAATGATTGATTATGATTGATATGTTTTGAATGCGATTGGCAGCTATGCACACAGCCATATTTTTTACATTGCAATGCAGCATGGGATTCTGAATTTGTCAAGCATATAACATTCTAAAAACTAAGCCCTTCCACTTGTTGCACTGGTAGTGGTGAGAATGAGTGATGCACAGAATGGGAGAAGGTTTAAGTGGACTAACTAGTTTACAGATTCTTTGTTTGACGTTAGAAAACAGCGGCACATTGCTGCATCAAAACCATTAGCTCAGACGGTAGCGGCTTTAAACTTTTATTTTGTGATTGTTTGAGCAGCTGATTCATTATGACAACCGCTTCAGTACCTCTTTGCTGGTAAACAGTAGCGTGAATACAGATCACACTGGGCTGATCGTACATGCGAAAGGGTTAAGGATAATCCAATGGAAATATTTTAATTAATCTTTTGAGATGACTTATCTGGCAACACTCCTCTTATTTCATCCTTAAACATAGCTTTGTTGTCAAACTGCTGCAAATTCCCTACTGTAATATAGCAGTCTTTAGGATTCAGTTTGGGTTTGGTCTTGCTTGCGGCTGAAATATAAATTGGAATGGCTTTTCTACATTTAGCACTTAATGAAACATTCATGTCACATGAAAACAACTGCAAACTATGTCTCGTATTTGTTTTCGGAGCCATCTATCTTTTGAATATTTATTAGATGATGAAAGCATTGTATTGTAAGAAGAAGTGCTCCTTTAATTGAATAAGCATTTTACAGGCCGGGTAAATTATTCTGGAGCAAACTCGCTCAGGCATTACTTGATCAACTGGACACATTTATCCCTGTTTATTTTCATGTGTATGAATTTAAATGTGAGGATGTTTGAACTTGTATTGATAACTGAATTACTTCATGTAATTATTGAACTAGAACTGCATGTGAAAAATGCTTATTTTAGGCTGGTGTACTATTCAACATGATTTAGTCACCCTGAAAATAAAATCCTTGACCCTGGTGGTACATTGGTCCTTGTGTTCAGTTACAGCCCAATAATTCCTAATTTATGTAAGCCTTTAGTGCGCTGGTGCACTCATCTACCCAAGCTTATTTTGAATTCTATGAACTCAGCATGGTCCAGCCCCACTACAAAGACACTGTCAGCTTGATGCTGATCAATTTAAACCTTCTCCTTCACATGTTTTAAGAAGAGATACTGTATTGGGGAGGAAACACACACACACACAAGCACACACACCCTGCCTGGTCAGCAGTGGGTTAGCTCTCTGCAGAGGGTTTAAATACATTGGCCTTGTTGGCTGGTGATAGACAACTTTGTTGTTGTGGGGAGGGATGGGTCACCTTGTTGAGTGTCAGGTAGAGTATAGGGTAAGCGAGTCCAAGGCTTCAAAAAAATGTGCTAATGTGATTCTTTGAGGGAGAATAGTTATGCACCCAACTAATATTATTTAAATTTTCCACACAATAATAAACCTCCATGAGTCTTTAAAGGGTGTTAAATTAGATACATGTAACAGGGTCCAGGACATTTGATTTGTGATGCAATGAACAAAGTAAATACATAAAAATATCGAAACATAAATAAATTGACACTCTGTCTACAAGCAGTTGTAGCACCCCCTGATGTCGTAGACGTAGCCAGAGTTTGTTTCACCGTGTTCCGCAAACACACCTGCAGAGCGGCACACTCAGTCAACCAATTCGCTTGAATGTTCTACGGACACTGCTGTATAACACTGATTACCGAGGTGGCTAGCATGATGAACACATAAAGAAAGGTATATAGCCAAATATACTAGAAACTACAAGGCAGTTTCACACAGCACGGGACCTGATAACTGGTCAAATCGCATGCGGTGTTTGTGCAGCCAAGACAGTGCTTGCATCGCGGTTTCATCATGTTTCATCGTGGTTAACAACTTCATTATGTCAAGTCACCCACATCAAGTCTCGCACAGTGTACTAAAACAACATATAAAAATACAAATTCAGAAAAATTGTGCTTTTAAGTCTTTTTAGGCATAATGTATCCACACTTGTTGGGGATTGTTATTGCTAAAGCAGACTGCAACTCTGAAAAACAGATAAACAGCACCTATTTATTGTTTTTCTATTTTATATGATATTTTACAGTTTTTTCCATAATAAAATGAAAATGAGAAGTTATTTTGGGCAGCAAAATGATTTGTTTATAATTTAATTATAGAATCGGTGACTAGACGTCCTAGTTTGTTACACAGGAGAGTCCCGTTTTTTGGTAGGCTGTCAGGTTTGTATGTATTTTTTGCTCCCGTTTCCTTGTTATGTGATCTTGTCATGTATTTCCTATGTTCTCGTGTCTTGTCCCCATTGGTTCATTCTTTAATTTGGTTGTTAGCAGTCTTGTGATCTTGTTTAGAGTCCTAAGTGTTCATTGGTTATCATTGTCAAGTGTTCTCCCAAGTCCTAGTATTTAACCCTCATGTTTGCCATTGTCCATGGTCGAGTATTGTTTGTGTAATTTTGGTTCCATGATCAAGTCAAGTCAAACCAAGTCATGTCAAGTTAAGTTTAGTCAAGTCTAGCTCATGTTTATATTTTGTGTTCACAATTGGATTCATGTTTTGGAATACACCTTGTTAATAAACTGCACTAGGGATCATCACATTTCATCATCATCTCTTAGTTTACCTTGTTGCCAACCAACGTTACATAGGGTCACTGACTTCTTAAATTAAATCTCCTCATTGTCCATCTCGCTATTTTCTCTGGTATCGTTTGCAGCGAAGAAAATACATTTTGTTGCGTTGCACGTTGATTTGATGATACATTCATTCTAGTCTTCAGAAAATCAGCTGAAATGTATCTGGTTAACATGGCAATGATGTCATGCACTCTTTGTTGTCCTGTCAGTCTGCGCAAATGCCCAAAATAATGCTAAAATACGTTTTCCACAACAAGCTGAAAGATGCCGATCCATGTCTTCCCGCAACATGTGAAAATGTAAGCCAGGTGTTTTCTGAATGTTCATTTCCCCCACGTGCATGGAGGTAAATCAATATTATGCCCCAAATGCTGATGATTGAGCTTAACTTGTATTGAACACGGAATATTCCTTTAAATGTTGAGATGTGTGGATTGTATTTTGAATTTTAGGTTCCAATGTTGTGCATTTTGTGTTAAAATGTGTACCTGACATGACAAGTCTACTTATAACTACACATGCATTATGAAATTATATGGATGGAATAAGCTACATGGAATTTGTAAATTAAAAAAAAGTTAAAATGTGGTTAAATAGTGAAAAGCAAAATAAAAAAATTAAATATTAATTTTCACAAACTATATATTGCAGAAGTTTGCATACCCCTTTTGTTTTAGGCTTATATATGTTTTCACACGCCTTTCAGAATGTATACAAATATAAGAGAAAAAAACTTTTTTATGTAGTACTGCCCTACAAAAGCTACATTACACTACATTTACACAAACTATCCAGTTCAAAAGTTTACATCCCCTTGGTTCTTGTGTTGCCTTCTTGAGCATCAATGAATGATTGCACCTTTTGTAGTAGTTGTATATGTGTCCATTCACAACTATTCAGACTTCACTCGGACTCAACTATGGTGGACTCAAACCTAACACTAATATTGTATTTCCCTTCTCTGTTTGTGTGAGCAGCTGGGAGCCCATACATTTCAAAATTATAGTCCCTGGTGTATTTCATGCTTGTTTACAAATAAAAGTCCCTTTTTATGCACCAAATCTCTCTTTTTTTCTGGTTATTAGATAAGGATAATTTGTCCTAAGTGTCAGAAACAGGATGTCTATATCATTTAGCCACTGCTGGGAACAACTGAAATGTGCAGAAGATGCTGGGAAACCAAATAATGTACAGTATTTTTCTTAAGAAAAGTGGGTAGCTTCACAGCTCAGGACAAAGCAGGGACTCATGAACAATTATTACCTAAACAGTCATTAATCATAGAAAAAGCAACATGCCATATTGAAGGGTTTGCTCTCATGCCAGTAGCTCTAAAGCTTGTGTGCAATCTGTCTCATGAAAATGCACAGGAGATCAACGGTCGGTGAAGAATTTCACTTAATAATACAGATTTAGTTTTGTTTCTCACCAAACCTTATATTATATTCCTTCAGACCAAGGCATGAGTCGCATACAATAATTTGTTAGACTTCTTAATTATACTTTTGTGTCCTCTGGGCCTTGTACAAACTCCCGTTCAAAACTCACGCAAAGACACATTCTAACTTCCATCCGGCATCAAGATTGGTTTGCAGCGGTAGACCTGAAGGATGCATACTTCCACGTCTCTATCTTGCCTCGATACCGACTATTAATATTGTACCCTCCGTTCCCTGATGGAGGGAACGAGAAGTTATGTCGAAAAAATGACATTAGGGGTCTCTCTTGAGAGACCCGTGCATCTCTGAATTTGAGAAAAGGCCAATGAGAAACTGGCAGACAGAATTCGCATGTACCTCCCCCGGACATAAGGGAGGGAAATACGCATCTGTCCATTCAGGTTTTTTCCATGAGGAGCCGAGAATGAGGTTCGGCCATAACAGTAGCTCGGTTCAGCGTTGTGGCCAGAAGGACACAACGTCTCATTCCCTCCATCAGGGGTGTACACCTAAAGCTCTGCGTGCGGTCCACATAAGTACGCAAAGCACGCACCGGACACAACAACGAAAGTCTCCTCCCGGGGAAGCGCTTGCAGGTTCACTACTTGGTCGCTGTATGGGGTCGTAGGAACCTTGGGCTCGTAGCCCAGTCGTGGTCTTAGGATGACATAAGTCTGCTTGACCGAACTCCAGGCATGTGTCGCTGACAGAGAATGCTTGCAGGTACCCAACCTTCTTGATTGAAGCGAGTGTTATCAGGAGGGCCGTCTACAAGGAGAGGACCTTGAGCTTGACTGATTCTAGCGGCTCGAAGGAGGGTCTCTGAAGGCTTGAAAGGACCACTGAGAGATCCCAGGAGGGAAATAGGCTTGGCCGGGGAGGGTTCAACCTACAAGGAACCTGATAAGCAAGTAGTGCTTACCCAAGGACTTGCCGTACACTGCGTCATGGTGGGCCACGATAGCGGCTACATAAACCTTCAAGATGGAGGGGGACAGCCTCCCCTCCAATCTCTCCTGAAGAAATGAGAGCACTATCCCAACTGCGCACTTCTGCGGGTCTTTGGACCAGGAAGAACACCAATTTGCGAACAAGCGCCACTTCAGGACGCAAAGTTGCCTCGTAGAGGGAGCTCTGGCTTGGCTGAGCGTACATTGTCGCGACAGCGTGTCCACTGCCGTGTTGAGTTTGCCCAGGATGTGAGTGGCACACAGCGATCAGAGTCACTGCTGAATTCAAAGGAGGAGATGGCAGGCGAGTTGTGACATATGACGATTTGCACACCGCCATGGCGATTTATGTACTCTATCGTGCTGTTTGAGCGGATCATGACGTTCTTGCCCCGAATTAGTGGGTGAAACCTCTGCAGGGCAAAGAATACAGCCAGCAACTTTAGGCAGTTGATGTGCCAATACAGTGGGGCCCTATCCATGAGCCTGCGGCTGTATGCCCATTGCACACGTCGCCCCGACCCTGTTTGGAGGCGTCTGTGGTGACTGGAACGTGTCATGACACATGCTTTAGGGGGACACCTGTCCGCAGAAAACAGAGGTTTGTACAGGGGTTGAAAGTCTGATGGCAGACGGGGGTGATGAACACAAAGTGCGTGCCACGGCACCATGCAAATCTCGGGATTCGAGTCTGAAGCCAGTGCTGAAGCGGTTTCATATGCATCAACCCCAGTGGTGCGACTGCCGGTGGATGCCATATGCCCCAGGAGCCTCTGGAATAGTTTTAGAGGAACAGCCGTGCCTGGCTTGAACAAGGTGAGGTAATTCAGCACTGACTGCGCATGCTTGTTGGTGAGGCATGCTGTCATTGAGACTGAGTCTAACTCCATGCCAAGAAAAGAGATGCTCTGAACCGGGGCGAGCTTGCTCTTTTCCCAATTGACCTGAAGCCCTAGACGGCTGAGGTGCCTGAGCATCTGGTCCCTGTGGGCGCATAGTAACTCATGAGAGTGGGCCAGGATGAGCCAGTCATCGAGGTAGTTGAGTATGCGGATGCCTACTTCCCTTAGCGGGGCAAGGGCTAACTCTGTGACCTTGGTGAAGATGCGAGGGGACAGGTACACGCCGAAGGGGAGGAACCATAGAAAGGGTCGGTGTCGAGGAAAGACAGAGATGTGGATGTATGCATCCTTCAGGTCTACCACTGCGAACCAATCTTGATGCCGGATGGAAGTTAGAATGTGTATTTGCATGAGCATTTTGAACGGGAGTTTGTGCAAGGCCCGATCGCAAGTCCAAGATCGGTCGTAAGCTGCCGCCTTTCTTGGGTATGATGAAGTAAGGGCTGTAGAAACCCTTCTTCATCTCGGCTGGAGGGACAGCTTCTATCGCGTCTTTGAGTAGAAGGGTCGCGATCTCCCCATGCAGGGTGTTGGCCTCTTCGCCATGCATCGAGGTAAAGTAGATGCTGCCGAAAAGGGGTGGGGGCCTGGCAATCTGAATTGCGTAGCCGAGTCTGGTGGTCCTTGACAACCAGCGCAACGGATTGGGAAGTGAAAGCCATGCGTGCAAGCTCCATGCGAGGGGCACTAAGGGGAAGATTTTTTCGATGTACCTGGCAAGGCTTCGCAGCGGGGCGGAGCAGGTAGTATGGCATCGGGAGGCAGATGCGCGTCCCGAGGCTCTGGTGCTGAGAGAAGACTCGAAACACTTACCTTGCTCCATACACCAAGCAGGGGGCGGGTTAGTGACTGAGGAGGAGGTCCCGTGTAGGCTTCCTCTGGACTCGTCAGAACCAACAGGCTGTGAGCAGCGCCCAGACCCGAGGAACCAGTCATCTAGCTGTGAAGGCTGTGGGTAGGACGGTGGGTTCCAGTCCAACTCCACGCTGACGGCAGCCCAGGCAAGCATGTCGGGCATCTGGGCGTCAGCCTCAGACTGGGCATGCCGACCCGAGAGCCGCTGTCACGAGTCAGGACGGAAGTCAACAAGCGTGCTGGGGGGCAGGTGGTTTGTGGGGATCTATCTGGCGAAACTGAGCCTGCTGCCATCCCCAAATCGCCTCCATCGCCAGCCGGGTCATCCTCAAATTCCCGACACGGGGGCAGCTGGAGTGGTATGCAGGGAAGGAGAATGCCAGCGGATATGCACCGTAGATCCAACAGCATACGCTCTTGTAGAGATGAGTGAAACACAACCGCTCTGCGCCGAAGGAAAAATCTGAATGGTCAGACGCATATTTCCCTCCCTTTATACCCGTATGTCCGGGGGAGGGATATTCAAATGCAAATTTCTCATTGGCCTTTTCTCAAGTTCAGAGATGCGCAAGGCTCTCAAGAGAGACCCCTAGTGTCGCTTCTTCGACACAATGTCGAAGTGAGCGACAGACGGGGAACTGCCATTGTATGACTACTGAGCATTGTTTTTTTAACAATTTCTCAGTATATATTATTTCTTTAGATAGGGATAATATTAGATAAAACTAAATTAAATTGAATGGACAAATTGAAAATGAAGTAGAAATAAAAAAATAATTAAAATTCAAAACAATAATAACTCTGGTTGTAATGACTAATGCAGCTCACTTTCTTTAGTCTTTGTTTGAGAGGAGGGCAAAAAACATCAAATATCTGAAATTTCAAGAGAACGCAATACGAAGTGTGTTGAAAGAGAGTTTGGTCTTCATACACCTAAATATATGCTTTCATTCTGAAACCACTTTGAACTTTGTTCAGCAGGAAACTAATCATACTATATATATATATGTATGGCAACAGAGGTGTTTTTGTTACATTTATTTAGAAAATTGTGTTATCTTAGGTGAGAAAGTTAAAATATGCTTAAAATATTGATGTTGAGTTTACAGTAACAATTTGAATTCATATTCATGAACAGATTCATTCAGACTCAGACTCGACTCGGACTCTGCCTGTTAAGGACTCGGTCTTGAGTCCAACTCTGCCACTTTTGGACTCTGACTCGACTCGACTAAGGTGGACTCGAACCTAACACTAATATTTTATTTCCCTTCTCTGTTTGTGTGAGCAGCTGGGAGCCCATACATTTCAAAATTAGAGTACCTGGTGCTTGTTTACAGATAAAAGTCCCTTGTTATGCACCAAATCTATCCTTTTCAATTTGGACCTGTAGCCTCCATGTCTGGGCCACCCCATCAAAGGAAGGAAATACTTAGAATTGTTTTTTATATTATTCATAAACATGAATAATATACACATATATTATTTATAAACAGGATTCATTTTGAGGTTATGTAGGTTTGTTTTGATATGGACATATGGTATATATATTATTTGTTCAGGTCAAAAAGCCTTAAAAAGTCATATATTTGATTATAATACCTGGGCAGCACCCTGTATAACTGTTATAAGATTTCATTGACTTTCAGAGACTTACTTGCTAACAATCAACTTCTCTATGCTCCTTTAAGTGACTCTTAAAATAGGTAGGATTAAACATCAAGGCTATAGAATAATTCATGATAATAAAATATACCTGTAAATGTTTTCTTTGTTGTTTTTTATTTTCTTTTACATTTTATAGTGTACAATATTTCATAGACATTAACCATGTCTGTGCCCAATGAGTCCTAATTAGAGCCATATTTCATATAGCCAAATAGAGCAAAAAAAATACATATATATTTTTTTTTATATATTTCCTTTGCTCTGTGAGACAACTTGCAGACAGATAGATGACTGGTTCCTCGAGTACTTGCAAAGTACAATGGGCAGGCCTTCCTACTTTCGTTTAGAATATTTTCAATAATAAACCTCATTAATCAGCCATCAGATCAAAGCATGATGCTGCAGACGAATTTTTTATATTTAAGCCCTCCCCCATTCAAATCTTATCACTGATCAAAGCATTTTCCTTTAATTTCACAAGTCATTTTTCTGGTAGAGAGACACAAAAACAAAGACACACACAAACTCCAATTAAATGTCTGGGATTTTCTGTAAACCTTCTCAGCTTCTGTTTTCTGAACACTCCTCTCACTTTGTGAAAGGGAACTGTGGGGAAAAGGCAAGCAGAATGAGGTAATTAATTAATGGGATTGTTTATATATGAGCTTCCAAGGAACTTTAAAGAGCCCCATCATTCAGTAAAGGAGAAAAAAACACTTTACTTTGTGGCAGTAATTTGAGCTTTATAGTATAATAAGGAAATTATAGTGCCTGAGAAAACAAAGATTCTTAATCTTACATTCTCACTCAATTTCCTCTGCTGTACTGACCAAATTTGCATGCTTAAATACCATTTCTGCGGTGGCATTTTTAGTGGGCTATGATGAATGTAATTCTAAGAGAACATAAGGAAAGGTATCAAAATGGTTAAAAATGAGTGTCATGTGAAGCGCTATGCTCTTCTTCATCTCTGTGGTCTTAATGTAAGGCAGACTACACTTACTTCCAGAAAATTACCTTTATGGAGATTTTCCATTAAAATAAGCCAGGACAGAACAATAGTGAGCATTAGTCAAGCTTACTGTAGGTCACACCTGTTACTAGAGGCTTTACTTCTATGCAATCTAAATGTGAAGTGTCAGCTCCCCCACAGAATCCTGATTGCTGAAATGCTTTAGCGCCACATTCATTCTCTGTTCCTGTCGTGCGTGTTAACAGCCAGCCTATTTATAAGCCTGCTTAACTCGCCAGGCCATCTGAATCAGTGACTGCAGTAAAACTCCTAATATACACCTTGGCAAACGTCTCCATTAGGATAAATTACTTTTTGCTTTTTCAAAAGGTGAGGCCATGCCATGCTAATTGGTCCCAATCAAGTTTGTAATCTAATCCAACTAGAGACTGACACTCTGCTCATGGTAACCTTAATTGGGATATTTGTGTCTGTGTGAAGCTGTTGGGAGGAGAGTTATATGGAGGAAATAATTCATGATCACTGTAAATTGGAATTAAGGTGAGGTCTCTTAATAAAATGACCAGCTTCCTGGTTGCATTTTTACACCTAAGAAAAATCCCACCTAAAAGAAATCCCACTGTCTGTCAGGGATGAAATATGCACTGGTGTAGTTTTTTAAACTATTATTATTATTTAAAAAAGTCAGAAATGTATTATAAAAGATATATGAATACACTGGATGCTCCATGATATGTCATCAGTTCTTAATCAAACTTCTGTAATAAAAACAAAACTTGCCTACATTTCCCCTCAAGTATTTATTGAGCATATCTATATATCTAGATATTGATAAAGCAAATGGATTTATTCCAAGGTTGGAGCCCATTGAGTGCTGCTAGTGTGTCTTCCACAGTTGATGTAATATGATGTGCTCTTTGCGAAATCTAGATTCCGCACTTCTTCGGCTGTGTGAAAGGAAGCTTTTCCCTGGTGGATCCATAGGGTTTTCAAGAACAGGCAGATGGAGAAAATATTGTTGACATTAAACTGTTCCTCTTTTAAGGAATTGTTGTGACAAGGTGGAGCTCCCATCACTCAAAATAGCAGCTGTGTACTGTTTACAAAGAAGCCCAAAGCAATGTGTGTTTCCATTGAAATGGTGGCAACTTTCTCTCTCTGCGTTTCCCTCTCGGTGATGCCTCTTTGTAATGATAAAGCAGCTTGAATTAAAGGTTCCGCCTCATTTAGCTGTCAATTGTTTTTTTTTCAATGCATCATTTCTACTGGTGTAATTTATTGTGTTCTGAAATGGTTTTCATTCAAAAGCAAACCATTGTTATTGTCTTCAATATAATTCTGAGTTTAGTTTAGCATGTTAAAAATGCAGTCTGGATGGCTGACTGGTGGAACCCTGAAAAAGGGAGATAATCATTTGTCAGTATGAAATCTCCAATGGCCAGACAAATCAATGAGATGTTCCAGGTTCATAATTGCTGCTTATTTTGCCAGTGTAAGGAAAAATCAATAAAGTCAAGTACATGAGGTGCAAAGCAACCCCATTGTGTAGAACACAGTACCAACAGACATCATGCGATTCACTTAACAGTCAGTTCATAGATGCACAAGCTTTCCTCCCACTAAATTTAGAAAAGTCAAGAAGACTGGGCAATGTATTCATAATTATGAATATTTCTATTTACATCAAAAATTAAATTTGTCAAGAAAGAAAGTTCTTCCATTCCAACATTTTATTTTGGTGATGGTAAAGATCCACTGAGCACTTTATTAGGAACACTATGGTCCTGATAAAGTTCACAATGTGGTCTTCTGCTGTTGTAGCCAATATGCCTCTATGTGCATTCTGAGATGCTATTTTTCTTACTACAATTGTATAGAGTGGCTACCTGAGTTACCATAGCCTTTCTATCAGCCCAAGCCTGTCTGGCCATTCTCCGTTGACCTCTCTCATCAAGAAGGCATTTCTGTCTACAGAACTGCCACTCACTGTATGTTTTTTGTTGTTTTTGATACCATTCTGAGTAAACTCTAGAGCCTGTTGTGCATGAAAATCCCAGGAGATCAGCATTTACAGAAATACTCAAACCAGCCCATCTGGCACCAACAACCATGTCATGGTCGAAATCACTGAGATCACATTTTTCTCCCATTCTGATGTTGAGGTGAACATTAACTGAAACTTCGTCTGTCTCCCTCAGTTAAGACTTTTAAATGAAGCCTGAAAACGCATCTTTTTACATTGGCCTTAGGGCTGGGCAATATGTAAGAAAATATTTAATCGATAAACTCCTTAAAAAATATCACGATATCTGATTTTATCATCAACTCCCGTGCCAAGGGTCGTTGAATATTTTGGTTCACTGATTTTGCATTAAAAATTAAATACATTTATTGAAACACAAAATACTTAAACAAAATATATTTCTAAATTCAAACTGCACTTTAAACTAAACCAAAAAATCTAATAATTAATATTTAATAAAATTGTAATTTTTCATAAGTGATATAAAAATCTTATAGAACCACCTTCCCAAATCCAAACATTTACCATTGTAACTAACCCCGCTCCTCTAGTTCTCCCCGCTTCATCGAGCTCACACGCTCACTCCCAATAACCCCCCTCTGGCTCTCATGCACGCTCCCAATCACCAGAGTATTAGTTTCACCTGTACTCGTCCCAATCACCTGGTTATTCGTTTCACCTGCACCGCTCGTTTTTGCCCCTATATATATCACAACCCTTTCGTTTCACTCTTGTTAGTTATTGTTTAGTTTACCCCTTCGCTTTGCCAGCTCTAGTGTTCCCCTAGCTCCCCTGTCTATTCAACTCGCTTGTTTACCCGTTCTACTATTCTGACTTCCCCGGCTTCGACCCTACGCTTTCCTCGACCACTCGTTCTTGGATTTGCCCTTTACCATATCCTGATTCCCCGGCCTCGACCTTGCGCTCCCCCTGACCACTCTTCTTCTGGATTTACCCTGTTGTACTTTTGCCTGCTAATAAATAAAATAAATAAAAGCAGTTTTCATCGACATTGTGACTGTCTCTTCTTGTGCGGGTTACAGAATAACCAACCATACAGAAGACAGTCACAATGGAAGCCACGGAGGATTTCCGCAGCTCGCTAGAGCGGATTTGCACGGCGCTTTCTGCCCAAGGATCCACGGTTGGGAAACACGACCAGGCACTCACGGCTCAGGGACAGCAAATACAAGAAATACTGCATACGGTACGTACTATTTCCGATCAGTTTTTACCAGTTCCTCCTGTGTCTGTCCCTGTGCCCGTTGATGTTCCCACCGCATTTCCCAGCGCCGCGAGCTTTCAACCCCCCGAGCGGTTTGACGGTTCGTCGGAAGCTTGTCAGGGGTTTTTAATGCAATGCACTGTTCATATGACATACCACCCCCTTTTGCGCACTGACAGTGAGAGAGTACACTTTGTTATCTCCCTGCTCTCGGGCAAGGCACAGCAATGGGCCACTGCATTATGGACCGCTGACAGCCCCCTTTTGATGTCGTATGATCAGTTTTGTCACCAGATTGCCGTGGTTTTTAATCACCCGGCAGCTGGCAGAGATGTAGGCAGCCGCCTCGTGTTTTTAAAACAGGCGTCACGCACAGCCGCTGCCTACGCACTAGATTTCCGCACCCTTGCCGCGGGTAGCGGGTGGAGCGACCCTGCTTTGTTGACTGTATACCGCCTGGGTTTGAATGACCGGCTCCAAATGGAATTGGCATGCCGAGGAGAATCGCTGTCACTGGAGGACTATATTCAGCTCTCCATCACTGTGGATAACCTGCTTCGGGACCGTGCTTGTCGGAGCCCCTCTGTCGTCCCTGAGCCTTCTATGGGTCTCAACCCGCCCAAACTCATTACTCCCGAGCGCTCTTCCACATCCGAGCCCATGCAACTTGGTTGCGCTCCACTAACCCAAGCAGAACGAGCTAGATGGTTGACACAGAGCCTCTGCCTATACTGTGGCACCCCGGGTCACCGAATTGACTCATGCCCAGCCGGTCCCCGGCGTTCCCTCTCCAAAAGTCAGGTGAGAACATCTGTCTTTCTCAATGTTACCCAGAAACAAGTCTGCCTCCCAGTAATGTTGAGTTTTAACAATGTCTCTTTTTCTACCCCAGCCCTAGTGGATTCCGGGGCTGCGGGAAATTTTTTAGACGATGGCTTGGTCCAGAAACTATCCATCCCACTCAGTCCGGTCGTGCCACCTCTCAGAGTTAACTCTCTAGATGGGGCACCTCTCGGATCGGGTCTCATTTCCTTCCGGACCATGCCATTGTCCCTCCAAGTGGGCTTGTTTCACATGGAGCTCATCCAGTTTTTTATAGTGCACTCACCCAGAGACCCTGTGGTTTTAGGCCACCCCTGGTTAGCGCTTCATGACCCCCAAATTTCCTGGCACACGGGGGAGCTGTTGCGCTGGACCAACCACTGTTTATCACACTGTATTTCCCTTCCGGTGTCCTCCACCTCCGTAGAGAGCCCCGAAGTGAGATCCCCTGTCTCCATCCCTCCTGAGTACTCTTCCTACGCTGATGTGTTCGAGAAGACCCAGGTTAGTCTTCCCCCCATCGTAGCGTGGACTGCGCCATCGATCTCCTTCCGGGGTCCCCACTCCCCAAGAGCCGAGTGTACCCCTTAACATTACCCGAAACCAAGGCCATGGAGGACTACATTGACGAGGCACTCAGTCTAGGCATCATCCGGCCGTCCACCTCCCCAGTGGCGTCCAGCTTCTTTTTCGTGGGCAAAAAGGATGGCGGGCTTCGCCCCTGCATCGATTACCGGGCCCTAAATAAGGCCACGGTGAAGTTCGCCTACCCCCTACCTCTCATCCAACCGTCCCTCGAGCAGGTCAGTAAGGCGAAGATCTTCACCAAGCTCGACCTCAGGAGTGCGTACAACCTTGTATGCATCCGCAAGGGGGACGAATGGAAGACTGCGTTCATCACCACCAGGGGGCACTACGAGTATTTGGTGATGCCTTACGGCCTCGCCAACTCCCCTTCAGTGTTCCAGTCATTTATGAACGACGTCTTCCGAGACATGCTGGACCTCTTCCTCGTCGTCTACATAGACGACCTTTTAATTTACTCCGCCACACTCTCTGAACACACCATCCACGTCTTGAAGGTGTTACAGAGACTGCGAGAGCACAACCTGTTCGTGAAGGCAGAGAAGTGTGCCTTTCACCGCCCCTCCGTCTCCTTCTTGGGCTACGTCCTGTCTGCGGGAACAATGGAGATGGAGACCGACAAAGTCGCCGCAGTCCTATCCTGGCCCGAGCCTAGTACGCTCAAGGAGCTCTAACGGTTCCTGGGTTTCGCCAATTATTACCGGCGTTTCATTAGAGACTTTGGCAAGGTCGCCGCGCCCCTCACGTCTCTCACACGAGGCGACCCGAAGTTCCTCACCTGGAACGCACCCGCCCAGCAGGCCTTCCAGGCCCTAAAGGAGGCCTTCACGACTTCCCCAGTCCTTCGGCAGCCCGATCCCACGCTCCCGTTCGTGGTAGAGGTAGATGCCACAGAGGTAGGGGTGGGAGCTGTACTCTCCCAACCACACGGGACACCCGCTAAACTATACCCATGTGCGTTCTACTCCCATAAGCTGTCCTCCCCCGAACAGAACTACGACGTCGGGAATAGAGAGCTGCTGGCCATCAAGCTGGCCCTAGAGGAATGGCGCCATTGGCTGGAGGGCTCTAGGTTCCCCTTTGTCGTTTTCACCGACCACAAGAACCTAGAGTACCTCCGCGCAGCCAAGAGGTTGAACCCTCGACAGGCCAGGTGGGCGATGTTCTTCACCCGGTTTAACTTTTCCATTACTTTTCGTCCGGGCTCCCAGAACCTCATGGCGGACGCACTCTCTCGCCTTTTCAACCATGGCTCGGAATCCCCTGAGTCGGAGACAATTCTCCCCACGTCGTGCGTCATCGCACCCATTCGGTGGGAACTGACGGAGGCCATCCTGCAGGCTCAAGGGACGAGCCCACACCTCCTCAAACCCCCCCCAACAAAATGTATGTCCCCACCATTATTCGCCCTCAGCTGATGCAGTGGGTTCATACTTCCCTTTGTTCTGGCCACCCGGGGATTACCCGTTCTACCGAGCTACTCGCTAGGAGATACTGGTGGACCTCACTCAAGGACGACGTTCACGACTATGTCCTCTCGTGTCCAGTCTGTGCCCAGTCCAAAACGCCTCGTCACCTTCCTGCAGGTCTCCTCCAGCCGTTGCCGGTACCTGACCGACTGTGGTCCCATATCGCCATGGATTTTATCACTGACTTGCCCCCCTCCAACGGCTGGACCGAGATCCTTGTGGTCATTGACCGCTTCTCAAAGATGTGCCGCCTAATTCCCCTACCCGGGTTACCCAACGTGACACAACTGGCCGACCTCATGATTACCCACATCTTCTGAAACTTTGGAATTCCCGAGGAGATCACCTCTGATCGGGGTACCCAATTCACGTCTCGCTTCTGGCGAGCCTTCAGCGACAAACTGGGTATCCAACTCAACTTCTCCTCGGGATACCACCCCCACACCAATGGCCAGACTGAGCGTCTCAACCAGGAGATTGGCAGGTACCTGTGAGCCTACTGCGCCCAGACCCAAGGCAGCTGGCACACCTATCTCCCCTGGGACGAATACGCCCAGAACAGCCTGGTCAGTTCCTCCACTCGTCTCACCCCCTTCCAATGCGTCCTGGGCTACCAACCACCTCTTTTCCCATGGAGAGCTGACCCCAGCGACGTTCCGGCGGTGGATGCCTGGGCCCGAAGATGTCCCCAGGTCTGGAGAGCCACCCATGACCGGATTCAACGCTCCACCCAGACCCAGAAGGCTAAGGCAGACCGCAGACACCATCCTGCACCCCTGTTCCATCCGGGCCAAAGGGTTTGGCTCTCGACCCGAGACATCTGCCTCCATCTCCCGTGTAAGAAGCTAAGCCCCAAGTATGTCGGCCCTTTTAAAATTACTAAACGTATTAACCCAGTCACTTACCAATTACTTTTGCCACCCCGCTACAAAATTTGTCCTGTGTTTCATGTTTCCCTTTTGAAGCCCGTGTTCTATAGCACCATGTTCCCGCCCACGGCAGCCCAAACACCCCCTCCACCACTCGATGTCGGTGGTCAACCCGCCTATACGGTCCAGGCCTTGCTAGACTCCCGACGTCGGGGTGGCGAGTTGCAGTATCTGGTCGACTGGGAGGGCTATGGACCTGAGGAACAGTCGTGGGTACGATCGAGAGATGTCCTGGACCAGGCTCTCAAGCTAGACTACCATCGCCAACATCCCGATCGTCCCGCACCGCTTCCCAGAGGTCGCACTCCTCGCAACCGAGCGCGGCCGTCCGGAGCCGTCCGTAGCAGAGGGGGGAGTACTGTAACGAACCCCGCTCCTCTAGTTCTCCCCGCTTCATCAAGCTCACAGGCTCGCTCCCCGAGCTCACACGCTCACTCCCAATCACCCCCCTCTGGCTCTCATGCACGCTCCCAATCACCAGAGTATTAGTTTCACCTGTACTCGTCCTAATCACCTGGTTATTCGTTTCACCTGCACCGCTCGTTTTCTCCCCTATATATATCACAACCCTTTCGTTTCACTCTTGTTGGTTATTGTTTAGTTTACCCCTTCGCTTTGCCAGCTCTAGTGTTCCCCTAGCTCCCCTGTCTATTCAACTCGCTTGTTTACCCGTTCTGCTATTCTGACTTCCCCGGCTTCGACCTTACGTTTTCCTCGACCACTCTTTTGTAGTTTTGCCCCGTTGCCATATCCTGATTCCCCGGCTTCGACCTTACGCTCCCCTCGACCACTCTCTTCTGGATTTGCCCTATTTGTACTTTTGCTTTGCCTGCAATGAACGCAGTTTGACTATACATTGTGACTGTCTCTTCTTGTGCGGATTACAGTGAGTGTATGTCTGATTACACACAATGAAATTTTATGTAATTTTAAACTCATGTATCACACTCTATGTTTGTCATACAATTACATGATTAATATTATATGTAATCCATTACTTGCCAACTCTGAGTACAATTTACTTTCATTGGTAAAAGTAAAGTAACACTGTACACTGTACATGTGAGCAGGGTGGGGCTGAGCGGCATCTGGGCAGAGCGAGACCAGGAAGATAAGTGGCAAATGACTTTCACCTGCGTGCCACAATGGCCCAGTGAGAGACGGAGGGAGTACTTAAGGAGAAGAGACAGCGGCATACGGGAGAGAGAGATGCAGGAAGATGTTTAGTGTAATAATTAAAAAGGCAAGGAGGAAGCTGGGACCAGCTTGACAAAGCACATAGACATTTATTGTCGAAGACTTTTCTGCATTCCACAATAAGACTTTTCAGCCATACATTCAACATATGAGCTGCTTTTCAGCACCCGAGCTTCTGATACGCAAACCCACAGAAACAGCTTCCTGTGTCTCTCTCTCAAGTCTGCCGCTGTCTCTTCTGCTTATGTACTCCCGCCGCCCGTCACTGGCCACTTATCTTCCCTGCTTCGCTCTGCCCAGATGCTGCTAAGCTTCGCCCTGCTCTCCATATTACATATATGTAATTATAATGAAATACAATAGTAATACAGTTAAGAATGTTATTACAAACAGCTCCACAAACCGGTACATAACTACTATATTATATACAAAATATTTTCATATTAATTATATGTTCTTTAAACATGTAATTAAAAGCATTTAGTTCCCCTTCTGTCGCTCTCTCCACGTTGTGTCGGAGAAGCTGACACTAGGGGTCTCTCTTGAGCCGATATTCACCTCTGACCTATTGAAAAGGGCCAATGAGAGTTGGCAGTCAGTATTTGCATACCCCGCCCCCGCATATGGGTATTTAAGCGGGGCAAATACGGAAGTTTAGTCAGAAAATTTCTTCGGAGCCGATGGTCTGTTTGCAGTCTGCTGCGAGAATACACACCCTGAACGTTCCTGTATCTCTGACGATCTGCTTGCTGTTGGATTTGATGGCGCACAACAGCGGCTTTCTCTGTACTTTGCACGGCGTGCATTGTTGCCCCTGACTGCTTCGACAGCGCAGACACACACACTGTGGGGGTGATTTGGGGGTGGCAGCGGGTGCGGTTTCGCCGGGTAGCCTCCCGCGAACCTCCCGTTCCCCGACACGCTCGCTGGTCCCCGTCCAAGCTTGCGGCGATAGCGGCTCGCCTCACGGCCTGGCCGTCTACCCTCCCGAGTCCGAAGCAGATGAGCTCGCCGCTGCATCGGAGAGTGCGGTGTCTGATGCGGAGGACTCCCCTTGACTACCGCCTTCGGGCCAGCAGGCCCAGGCTGAGGCCGACGCTCAAATGTCCGACATGCTTTCCCTGCATGCGATGGCCCTCCTGCAAGTCCACCAGGCCAAAGCTCTCAGAAGCATGCACGGGGGTGGACCTGATCCTGATGTGCTGCAGGAACTGCGCTCAGCGTCCGACCACGCCCTGAGAGCGACGAAGGCCACAGCGCAGGCACTCAGACAGACGATGGCCACCCTAGTGGTCCAGGAACGCCATCTTTAGCTCAATCTGGTCGAGATGCGTGAGGCCGACAAGAACCGCTTCCTGGATGCACCTGTCTCCCAGATTGGCCTTTTCGGTGACACCGTCGAGGACTTCGCCCAACAGTTCTCCGCGGTGAAGAAGCAGATGGAGGCCATCTCCCATATCATGCCCCGCCGCAGACCTGCCGCTACGGGCCCTGCCCCGTCTGCCCACCGAGGGCGTCCCCCTGCAAAGAAACCAGCTCCTGCTCCGCCTCAACCCAGGCCCAGCTCTCAGCCCCAGCGTCGAACACTCCGCAGGCGGCGCACGCCCCCTGTCTCACAAACCCCCTCTAGGACCCCGAAGGCTCCCAAGCATTCCTGAGACAGCCGACCCAGAGCCCAAGACGTTAGCTCCGGAGGTGGTAAGACCGCTCCGTCCCCCGGTGGAGGGCCGGGAGGACAGTCCTTTGTTTTTTCATTTGCCACACCCCCTGACGGGGGCTGTGGTACCCAAATTCTCAATAAAAGAGCTATTTCCTTTGCCTCTGGGTCACCTGGCCCGCAAATGCCGTTCTCACGGCAATCTGTTTTCAGATTACGACAGTCCCGGTACACCGGATGCGGCGATCCCATCTTCCGCCTGCCTACGACTGCCCCCCGGCCGGCCGGTTCAGACGAGTCCAGAGGACGCCAGCAGACCTCCTCCTCAGTCACGAACCCGCCCCCTGCCGGGTGCGCGGAGCAAGGTAAGTGCTTTGAGTCTATTCTCAGCACCCCAGCCTCAGGCCGCAACGAAGCCGCCCGACGCTGCATTACCTGTTCCGCCCCGCTGCGAGGCCCCGCCGGGTACGTCCAAAATACTCGTCCCTTTGGTGCCCCTAGCGCAGAGCTGGGAAGCGAAAACGCATCACACTGGCTGCACCGGACCATTCGACTCGGTTACGCAATTCAGTTTGCCCGGCTCCCTCCCCCCTTCAGGGGCGTCCGCTTTTCCGCAGTACACGTCTTCCACGTCTCAATTCTGCCATGACACCGACCCTTCTTATGGTTCGTGTTCGACGGCCAGGTGTTTCAGTACAAAGTCCTCCCCTTCAGCCTGTCTCTGTCCCCTCGCGTCTTCACGAAGGTCGCAGAGGCGGCTCTTGCCCCGCTACGAGTAGCCGGCATCCGCATTCTCAACTACCTCGACAACTGGCTTATCCTAGCACACTCTCGAGAGTTACTATGCACACACAGAGACCAGGTGCTCCAGCACCTCAGCTGCTTGGGGCTTCAGGTCAACTGGGAAAAGAGCAAGCTCACTCCGGTTCAGAGCATCTCTTTTCTCGGGTTGGAGTTAGACTCAGTCTCAATGACAGCACGTCTCACGAGCGAGCGTGCTCAGTCGGTGCTGGATTGCCTCGCTTCCTTCAAGCCAGGCACAATGGTCCCTCTAAAACTTTTCCAGAGGCTCCTGGGGCATATGGCGTCCTCCATGGCGGTCGCCGCTGGGGTTGATGCATATGAGACCACTCCAGCACTGGCTCCAGACTCGAGTCCCGAGACAAGCATGGCACCACGGCACGCATCGGGTAAGGATCACCCCCGCCTGCCTCAAAACACTCCGACCCTGGACAGACCTCTGCTTTTTACGGGCAGGAGTGCCCCTGCAGCAGGTGTCCGGACGTGTTCTGGTCACAACCGACGCCTCCCGGTCCGGGTGGGGTGCCGTGTGCAGCGAGCATGCAGCAGCGGGCCGTTGGAAAGGGGCTTCGCTGCGTTGGCACATCAACTGCCTGGAGTTGCTGACCATCCTTCTCGCCCTCAGGAAGTTCCTCCCGTTAGTTCGGGACAAACACGTCCTCGTGAGATCGGACAGCACCACGGTGGTGGCGTACATAAATCGCCAAGGCGGTGTACGTTCCCGCCACATGTCACAACTCGCCCGCCGTCTCCTCCTATGGAGCCAGCAGCGACTCAGGTCAGGCCACTCACATCCCCGGCAAGCTCAACGTCGTAGTGGACGCACTATCACGACAACGCCTGCCTGGCGGGGAGTGGAGGCTTCACCCCCAGGCGGTCCAGCTGATTTGGGAACGGTTTGGCAAGGCCCAGGTAGACCTGTTTGCCTCCCAGGAAACCTCCCACTGCCCGCTCTGGTACGCCCTAACAGAGGCTCCCCTTGGGACAGTTGCGCTGGCACACAGCTGGCCCTCGGGCCGCGCAAGCACGCATTTCCCCAGTGAGCCTTCTTGCACCGGTGCTGTGCAAGGTCAGGGTGGACGAGGAGCGAGTCACGCTAGTGGCCCCCTACTGGCCCACTCGGACTTGGTTCTCGAACTCAGACTTCTCGCGACAGCTCCTCCCTGGCGAATTCCCCTGAGAAAGGACCTCCTCTCTCAGGGACGGGGCACGCTCTGGCACACGCGCCCAGACCTCTGGAACCTCCACGTCTGGTCCCTGGACGGGATGCAGAAGAGCTAGCCGGCTTACCGGTGACCGTTGTGAATGCAATTAACCAAGCCAGAGCCCCCTCTACCAGGCACCTTTACGCCCTAAAGTGCCGCTTGTTCGCAGATTGGTGTTCTTCCCAAACTGAAGACCCGCAGAGATGCGCGATTAGGTCAGTGCTCCTGTTCCTACAGGAGAGGCTGGACAGGAGGCTGTCCCCGTCCACCCTCAAGGTGTATTTTGCCGCCATTGCCGCCCACCATGATCCTGTAGATGGCAAGTCTTTGGCACGACCTGATCCTCAGGTTCCTGAGAGGTGCCCGGAGGTAGAATCCCTCCCGGCCAGGCCTAGTTCCCTCCTGGGATCTCTCGGTAGTCTTGGCAGGACTCCAGAGACCCCCCTTCGAGCCGCTTGAATCAAGTGGACTCAGAGCCCTCTCTCTTAAGACGGCCCTGCTGATCGCGCTCACCTCTATCAAGAGAGTCGGGGACCTGCAAGCGTTCTCTGTCATCGACGCTTGCCTGGAGTTCGGTCCGGCAGATACGTCTGTGATCCTAAGACCGCGACCGGGCTATGTGCCCAAGGTTCCTACCACACCATTCCGAGATCAGGTAGTGAACCTGCAAGCTGCCCCGGAGGAGGCAGACCCAGCCCTTTTGTTGCTATGTCCAGTGCGCGCCCTGCGCATTTACCTGGACCGCACACAGAGCACCAGACGCTCTGAGCAGCTCTTTGTCTGCTTTGGGGGACGGCAGAAAGGGAATGCCGTCTCCAAACAGAGGCTCGCCCACTGGGTTGTCGACGCCATCACACTGGCTTATCACACCCAGGCCGTGCCCCTACCCTTGCGGGTCCGAGCTCACTCAACAAGGGGTGTTGCATCATCGTGGGCACTGGCCAAGGGCACCTCCCTAGCAGACATCTGTAGAGCCGCGGGTTGGGCAACACCCAACACTTTCGCAAGGTTTTACAACCTCCGCGTTGAGTCGGTTGCGTCTCGTGTTTTGTCAGGTCCGAGCCCATAGAACTCGGTAACACGTAGACCGACCGGCCGGGTGGAACGCTTGCGCCCAGCGCCCTTTTCCTGACGTCAAGGTTAAGTAGAGTGCCTTTTTTCCCAGGGCGCCCCACTCAAAGTTGGGACCCTGGTCGATTCCTCCCCAGCCCTCCGGGTCCGCGGTTCAGCGGAGGAACTCGCCGACCCAAGCCACTGCGGGTACCCTGATGGCTACCCTGTACTGGTATAGGTGCTCCACAGGTAAGGCCTCCTACTCGGACTCCCCCTGTGTGTATTTCCACGGTTCTGTCCCCTTACGAGCGGACCCCTGTGTCTCCCTTAGGCAGTTACAGCTGCCCCGCCGTGCTGTAGCAACTCCCCCCTTTCGAGGCTGGATCTACCACCGCACCATACTTTCCACACGAGCCCTAAGACGGCCGTGTGACGTGTCTACCACTTTTCCTCCCCAAGAAAAAGGGCAGGTGTGGTCTCCGCAGGGTCTGGGTAAGACCCCCTTCCCTATATGCGTGTAAGGGCCCCGGCCGTGATTGCTCTATGCGAGAAACATAGAGAGAAAAGAGGCCCAGCCAGGCTGGCCCGTTCCCATGTTGGCAAACATCGCCTTGTTCCCCTCTCAGGGTAACTAGAAGGATCCCGATGTTCGTATGGGGCATTGGGGAAGGGTACGTGCAGCCGGGTACAGATGATGCGTGGCACTGGATGAATCCCTGCCTGCCTCTGTATCGGCAGTTCACGTACACGGTTCAGCACATGGCAAGATTGGAATGGGTCCCCTAGTGTCGCTTCTCCGACACAACGTGGAGAGAGCGACAGAAGGGGAATGTTTGGTTACGTATGGGGCGGGGTATGCAAATACTGACTGCCAACTCTCATTGGCCCTTTTCAATAGGTCAGAGGTGAATATCGGCGCTCAAGAGAGACCCCTAGTGTTGCTTCTCCGACACAACGTGTCGTTCCCTCCCTCGGGGAACGGAGGTTACATACGTAACCAAACGTACTTACTTACAAAGTAACTGCACAATAACATGCATAAAGTAATATAAAGTGTGACCAAATTATGCTTGAGTGGCCATGATGTAATTTGTACTTCTGAGTTATTTGCAAAGTCACAATACTAATATTGATGTATTGTCTTAATGCTTAAATCAAGACAGCATATTTCATGGTGGCTGAAATGGCTGACCAATGTGCTGAGATGACTGACATAATTTAAAATGAATAAAAACATTACAGAGATGCCAGTGAAACGAAACAGATACCCAACCCTTTACATTTCAACTCCAATCTATTCCACATCTTCAAAGCACAGATCATATCTCCAGCGAGGAATGGGAAAAGAAGAAACTTTCATCTGAAAAATGGTACCACTTTCCCCACTGTCTTGTGAGAGTGTATCTTTCTTCATAAATCTGTTGATGACAAGCACCCCAATTTCTTTCTCCCAACTTTTCTCAACTTTTGCTCCTCTTACAAATGGGTCTCTCTCGTCATAGACAGATAGGCTTCTCTGGCACGCAGACGTACCTTTCATCTGAACCTAGGAGCATAAGTCACAAATCAGCGTCAGGTGTCCGAACAACTTTATGGAGAGTGAGACATTTGCACTATAAACAAGAAGGCAAAAAAAATATAATATTTGTATAATGGCTAACCAAAATATTAATAAATAAATAACTTCAAGATTCACACTCTGCCCCCTCCTCATCTTTCCAAGTGTTATTCATCTTTTTGATGCTCATTCATTAGTAGGGTAGTAAAAAAAAAAAAAAAAAGGTTAGAGACTTTAGAAGACTGAAATATATTTTATTCATATGTCTTGGCTAATTCGAAGCAGAAGCTTTCATGGAGATCCCTTTGTGCTAATTAAGAAGGTGTGGAGGAGAGAGGTGAAGCAGAAAGAGGGAATATTCTTTTACTCTTAAGTTGGGTACTTAATGCCTCGGAAAGTAATTTCAACTGGACTATTTTGGGATTTATCATTGTGTACACAATCTCTGTGTTAATCTGTGAAATACCTCTATGACATTCACCACTGTAAAGAATAAAGATTTCATGTATATTCCTCATAACAATGTTGCAATTTGTGACAGCACAGTGGCCGAACAGCAATTATACTACAGTTCTGCTGTTAACCGGCTGGTTCGTGTTTACAAATCACTCACACTGTCAATTCGGCCTATGTTGCGTCTTGTTATTAAATGTACCACCAACTCCCAATAAAAGCTGCTTTTACATTTTGCCAATAATACCTCCTTTCAGCCCTTTCCTAAAAGCCAAATTAAAATTTCATAAGCTAGCCTTACATTTTTCTCACCAGATTCTCTATTTTTGCTCATTACTTGTACACTGGAATTCTGTGGTAAATTTTATACATGAAGAAATTATTAGCACTTTCGATACATCGGATTAAAATTATGCTTCAAATGGTTGAACAGAACATGTTTGGTTAAACTAGCCTGATGAGTTGGGTTGTGCATTTTAACACAGGCTGGGTTGTACACTTAGCCTTTTTCTCAATTAAAAGCAATTAAACGCTGAATGAAATTAACTCTTTCCCCGCCAAACACGGAATTTTCCGGGTTTCCGTGTTTTAGGTGTTATACGGTAAGGAAGACCCCTGCGCATGTTTTTAAAGAGTACGCAACTCTTTGATCAAAGAAACAGACTGCGATCGTCTCAAACATGAAGAAGTGGAGTATGAGAAGCTCAAAATATCAGACATAAACATGCCTTTTTCTCAGCTTTTTGTCTGAAATGTTGTTTTTTGACAAAACCTACCTCTGTTCAAGTCGCAATAAAAAAGAACAAATGAAGATAAAATAAAATCGTTTTTTTTTTGCCTAAAAGCAGAGGCCCAGATCTTTATTTTGATATATAGCATCTTCATATATTCATGGAAGAAAATATTCTGCGGGCCATTAAAATTTAGGGAAAATCGTCAAAAACTGGCTGGCAACTTTTTTTTAAAAACGCTGGCGGGAAAAGCAACAGAAAAAATAAAAACAACAGAACAAATCTGCAAATTAACTATTATTATTATGATTCATATTATTTTGTGTTTAACAGCACTATCAAGCATTCAAGTAAACGCTTTGTTTAGAAATTTGTTTAGAAATGCAATATTTTACATTTACATTTACATTTATTCATTTGGCAGATGCTTTTATCCAAAGCGACTTACAAAAGAGGAAAACATAAGCGAATCATCTTAAGGAGACAGTGGTATGAAACGTGCCATACTACAAAGTTTCACTATCATCAGAATAATATACAAAACAGATTTAAGTGCAACAAGAATTGTAAATATATATATTATTATTATTATTTTAATTGTTTTAGAGACCGGTTAAGTGCTTTTGAAAAATATGTGTTTTTAGCCATTTTTTGAAGATGGAGAGTGTTTTAGCTTCACGGATTGAGTTGGGAAGGTCATTCCACCACCGTTGTATGATGAAACTGAAAGTCCGGGAAAGTTTTGGTGCCTCTTTGTTTTGGTATGACAAGGCGACGTTACTTAGCAGGCTTCTGGTGAGAATGTAGCTCTGCATAAATGTTTTTAGGTATGCTGGAGCAGACCCAGTGACTGTTTTGTATGCCAGCATCAGGGTCTTGAATTTAGTACATGCATGAACCGACAGCCAGTGGAGAGAGACAAAGAGTGGTGTAACATGTGCTCTCTTAGGTTCATTAAAGACCAGATGTGCTGCTGCATTCTGGATCATTTGGAGAGGTCTAATAGCACATGCAGGAAGACCTACAATGAGAGCATTACAGTAGTCCAGTCTAGTTATGACAAGTGACTGAACGAGCAGTTGTGTGGCATGTACAGAGAGGAAGGGTCTTATCTTCCTGATATTGTAGAGTGTAAATCTACATGATCTTGCAGTCTTTGAGATGTGGCCTGTGAAATTTAGCTCATCATCAATGGTTACCCCTAGATTTCTGACTGGAAGGCGAAACTGTAGTTGGACCCAGCTGCACGGTGATGTTGTGTTCAACAGCAGGGTTGGCTGGAAAGACAAGGAGTTCGGTCTTGGCTGGGTTGAGTTGCAGGTGGTGTTCCTTCATCCAGGCTGAGATGTCTGCCAGACAGGCAGCGATTCGAGCGGTCACTGTGGTGTTGTTGGGCTGGAAAGACAAGTAGAGTTGCGTGTCATCAGCGTAGCAGTGGTAAGAGAAACCATGTGACTGGATGATGGGTCCCAGTGATGTTGTGTGTATGGAGAAGAGAAGTGGCCCAAGCACTGATCCCTGAGGTACCCCAGTAAGTAACTGATGTGGTTTGGATACCTCCCCTCTCCAGGCTACCTCAAAGGACCTTTCTGAGAGATAAGAGTTGAACCAGCCAAGCACAGTTCCAGTGATGCCCAGTTTAGAGAGGGTGGAGAGTAGGATCTGATTGTTGACTGTGTCAAAGGCAGCAGAAAGGTCCAGCAGAATCAGAACGGATGATCTGGATTCAGCTTTCGCCTGTCTCAGCGACTCCAGCAGCTTGTTCTGTGAGAGATAGGCAGAGATCTGATTGAAAACTGCCCTTTCAAGTGTTTTTGCCATGAATGGGATGAGAGAGACTGGTCTGTAGTGTTCTATCTGTGTGGGGTTAAGTGCAGGTTTTTGCAGCAGTGGGGTTACTCGAGCCTGCTTAAATGTAGTGGGAAAAGTGCCTGCAAGAAGAGATGTGTTAATTATATGTGTAAGTGCCGGTAGGATGGACGGAGAGATGGCCCGGAGAAGGTGTGATGGAACGGGGTCAAGGGAACAGGTTGTGGGGTGATTGGAGAGGATGAGTTTAGAGACCTCAGTGTCAGTTAAAGGAGAGAACATAGAGAAAGAAGAGTTGCATACAGGAGGTAGGTGTTTGACAGGGTGTGGTGCAGTGAATGTATTGCTGATGGCTGTAACCTTATTAGTAAAAAATGTGGCGAAGATATCTGCTGTCAGTTATGTGTCAGGTGGTGGAGGGGGAGGGCAGAGAAGTGTGTTGAATGTTCTAAACAAGCTACAAGTGTCTGTGGTGCTGTTGGTCTTGGTCTGGTAATATTACGTTTTTGTAGCTTTAACGTTATCTGAAAAAGTTGCAAGCAGAAGCTGATATTTACCTAGATCAGCTGGATCTTTAGATTTCCACCATCTCCTCTCAGCTGCCCTGAGATCATTCCGATGTTCACGAAGGACGTCAGACAGCCAGGGGCTGGGTGGTGTAGTACGTGCTGGTCTAGAGGAGAGAGGACAGATATTGTCTAGACAGGTTGTTAAAGTAGAGCTAAGTGATGCCACAGTGATGTAAACACTGTGGCAGTGTTTACATCAAGCATGGAAAATACATTTATTGTGGGAAGAGAGGCAGAGACATCAGTGGAAAGGCAAGAGGGTGAGAGGGAATGGAGGTTATGGCGAAAAGAAACCAAAGGTGGAGTCGGTTTTACAATGGATGGGAGAATCATGTTGAATTGAACAAAGTAGTGATCAGAGACATGTAAAGGTGTAACAAGAATGTTATTGGGATAGTCCTGCAATATTATTAGATATAATACATTTAAACATATACTACATTCATTCTGATATAATGCTGCTGGAGTTTGATTTAGAAGCAGAATTTGTTTTATTTTAATAATTTTTTCCTGTAGAACTAAATAAGTGTTCATGTATGATTGTGAAGGGGAATAGTATTAATATTGTTGTTTGATTAACTTTCATTAATTATTGGCAAGTGTATTAACCTGGCAGAAATATTACTACTGCAAGATCTAATCCAATATTTTGACACACAATGATTTGTCATATTTAATTTGAGCACAAGCGTTAGTTCAGTCAGGCCACAAGTGGCAAGTTCAGCATCAGCTGACACCCAGCTGACCTACATCTACATCTCTACAGGAGAAGCAATGTGAGGCATAAACTTATCAGCTTCTGATCTTATCAGCTTCTGTGTATATATATATATATATATATATATATATACTGTACTGTAGAGTACTGTAGAGAGCATCCTGACTGGCTGCATCACCGCCTGGTACGGCAATAGCACCGCCCACAACTGCAAAGCCCTGCAAAAGGTGGTGCGAACTGCCAGAAACATCATTGGAGGTGAGCTTCCCTCCCTCCAGGACATACACACAAGGCGGTGTGTGAAAAAAGCTCGGAGGATCATCAGAGACTCCAGCCACCCGAGTCATGGTCTGTTCTCACTGCTACCATCAGGCAGGCGGTATCGCAGTATCAGGACCCGCACCAGCCGACTACATGACAGCTTCTTCCCCCAAGCAGTCAGACTGTTGAACACTTGATCTATCAGGATCAATAATTAGCACTGCACTTTATTAACCTATAATCTCACACTGGACTGTCAACATATTCTCCTCAATTCAACTACTTATATATATTTCATATACTCCCACTTATTCTGCCCTACAAAACAAAAAGGCAGTAACTGCATTTTTGGTCAAAAATGAGTTATTATCATTTTTATGACATTCAAGGCATCCTTTGTTATGTGACAAAACATCTTATCTCAAATGTGTGTCGTTTTGGAGAAAAATGGTAGTCGTTTGTACAGTAACTGCAAAAAGCCCTAGTGAAACAAAGCAAGAGTACAGTAACATCCATTACTGTATTCTTGTTATGTTTTACCTAACAAAAATAACCGTGTTGCTGCGCAGTGAAGTTACTGTTTCCATGGTGAACACACACAGCTGACTTCGCGGCATCCTCACGGGACGGTTTTAACATTTGCAATTTCACACTTCTAACTTCACACAAATTTTGTTTGAGATGGCACAAAGCCGGGAAAGAAGATGGTCGAAATGGCATTGAAAAGAAAATACCCGGAGAATGGTAAGTAACAGTGACAGATTAAACATTTAGAGGCTAGGCTATCACAATATAAACACCTGTCAGCCACCAGGGCGGGACTTCCTCTCAGAGGTCCATTCAGATAGCATTATGCTAATTGACAGGCGATGTTTTAAATAGCTTTGCTTACCTGCCCCTGATCCTCCCTGCTCCTAGCTGTAACTTTATCCTCTGTAACTTCACATCATCGCCGATGCCATGTCATCATTTTGTTGTTCATGTCACAAAGTTATAATCCAACCAGCGGTGGAACAATATTCAATAACTAGAAAAGCATGTGGTCCTATTCAAAATAAATTTTCCCAATTTGGGCCTTGACACAGCTTAGCAAAAAATAAATTTTTTTTACAGTCCAGTGTGAGACTTTAAGCAGCCGTTTCAGCATCAGAACAGCTTCTGGGTGGAAAATATTGACCTAAAATGGTCAAATTAGTTTGGGTTTGGTATATCCATGTTCAGGAAAACAAATGGTTCCAATTATTTCAAATACAGTGTATAACACACCCAGAGCCCAAGTTGTGGCAAAATAGTTTTTTGGAGAATCTGTAGTTACCGCCTTTTTCCTTGGTATGGTGCCACGTTTTTGGTAAGTAATACAAAGCAAGAATACAGTAACTGCAAAATAGGGGTAAAATATCAAATTAAATATGAGGATTGATATGTACAAAGAATAAGCTAATATAAAGTAACAAAACAGCCACATGTCCAATAATCTACCTACAACTACTTAGGCTGGATGACAGGATAACTTTAACGCCTTATACCCGCAGGGGGGCGTGGGCGGGCCATGGGGGCGTGTTTATAATTTTATTACCTTTGTTTTATAACAAATATTCAATCAACTATCATAAACTATGCATCATTTGATAGCTAAAACACTCAAAAATCACGTTCTGAACTTGTTTTTGCAATCAATACACCAGAGAGGAAAGGGTTAAATTAAATGCTGACAGACCGACCCTGTAAATATGAACAAAATGAACGGCAATACTCATCTTTCATCTCCTATGGTTCAGATCAGTTCGGACGAATCCAAGAAACACCAGCATACATTTCAATGTAAGGGTCTACTCTTCAAAATGCATCCCACTTTTTAATCCAAAACAACGAAATATCCTCCTCAGTTTTCATGAGCGCTTCCAGTTAGAGTAATCCATCATGTTCACTTTCAATGAAATATCGATTCTAATTTGTATTCCAATGTTCAAAAACCATCTCTCCCCCGTAGTTTGGACTGTTTCCGATAAAATGAGCCATTCCCTGTTTCTCTCCTTCAATCACAGGCTCTGTAATGACCAAAATATGAAGGGAGCGCAACAACAGGCTGCGGGACCTGTCACTCTCGCACCTCGGTTTTTGATTGGCTAAAAGCCACCCAATGTCTGGTCAGCAAAATTTTGATGGATGGGAGTATTAACCAACTAAAACACGATTGCAGTGATTGACGGTTTGCTTAGTTTACCTCAGAATATCTGTCTAATACATAGGTCTAATACAAGTGCGTCCACTCGTGCACTCTTCGTCATTTTACGCACAGCGCGCACAGTTTTTACCATTGTTTTGCTACACGGAGCTCGTTTCAACGCGCGGATTTATTCTAACATTATATCTAACAATCTACATCATGGATCGTCGACTGAAGAGGAGTTTTTGTGGTGTTGAGAGTGTTTTGGAGGAGTTAATGAGGAGTAGCGACGAAGAACAGCAGAAAGACACAGAAACAGACATCTTAGACAGAGAGAGCACGGTGTCGAGTGTCGATTCGGCTGAAGAGGAGATGTTTCTCCATGGACTCGATCCCGTATTAGATCGGTAAGTTGAAACACATCGTCTTGAGTTTTTATGGTTATGAAGTATTGGCAGTTTTTCTGTTCATATCATGTTTTTGATTATAAAATGACTAGCAAAGACACAAGGCTACACGAGTAGCTAGGTGATAGCTGTATATTATACATAAAGACATAATATTTATATCACACTCACACACATTATATTTATGATGCATATAATATAACAAAAATATCTTTATCTTTATCTTTCCTGTCTTTCAGTGGCTTTGGTTTCCAGTTGGTAACAAACCTTGTTAGTGACTGCCTTGGATCAACATAAATACTGTAAGTACTGTAATTGCTTTTTTTTCTTTAGTAATTGGATATTTATTATAATTATCAGTTTATTGTAATTTATTTGAGTAAAAAACACTGTTGCAATTACAAATGTTGTTTTCTTTTTATATAATTTATTAATTAGTTGTAAAACGATCACTTTTGAAATGCATACATGAAGTGAGTTTTTTTGTTTCACTGTTTTTGCTATCAGAATTGTTCAAAATAAAGAGTATTTTGTTAAAATGTTAAAATGTTGTGCTGAAATCATTTTTTCTTGTGTGGTTTGATGAGCAGAACAGTTCTGAATTGATATACATGTATGTAGTATGTAGTGTTTACTCCTTATGTCATTTGGTTACCAGATGTCCATTTGGAGTCTCCAAATGGGCTTTTGGAAAGGACGCCTAGACTTTCCCTGAATAAAAGCTTACAGAAACTACATTTTTGGGAGTATCATCTTCAAATTTGAATCAGAACATGGTCAGACATTCAGTTTTATCTTTATGGTGTTTTCATGCCTTTAATATAAAAGTCTGATACATTTTTCCCTAAATGAAGTTCATTCATAGAAATCGTGAGTCACTTTCATGTAAATTTGACCTTGTTTTACTCTGTTCCTATGCTACTTTTGAATTAATATGACTCTTGGGTAACAAAGTTTCAAGTGTCTAGTTTAAAAAAATATCAGAGTTATGAATGTGGACCATATGGTTTAGGAGCTACAGACATTTGTATTTGGGTATGTCATTTTCAGAAAACTCTCAAAAATAGGGGTGCTGGGCTGCAGGGCAGTATTCCAGCAAGATAACGACCCCAAACACACCTCCAAGATGACCACTGCCTTGCTAAAGAAGCTGAAAGTGAAGGTGATGGACTGGCCAAGCATGTCTCCAGACCTAAACCCTATTGAGCATCTGTTTGGCATCCTCAAACGGAAGGTGTAGGAGCACAAGGTCTCTAACATCCACCAGCTCCGTGATGTTGTCATAGAGGAGTGGAAGAGGACTCCAGTGGCAACCTGTGAAGCTCTGGTGAACTCCATGCCTAAGAGGGTTAAAGCAGTGCTGGAAAATAATGGTGGCCATGCAAAATATTGACACTTTGGGCCCAATTTGGACATTTTCACCTAGGGGTGTACTCACTTTTGTTGCCAGCGGTTTAGACATTAATGGCTGTGTGTTGAGTTATTTTGAGGGGACAGCAAATTTACACTATTATACAAGCTGTACACTTGGACCCATGACTACACAGTATACAAGCTACAACTAAAATAGTGCAATGCGGACTTTACTAATGACTCTGCAAGTCGTGAAGATGATTCAGAAATGAGCAAAAAAACATTCAACATATCAGTGTCGAACCACACTACAAGAAATAAAAGAGTAAGGAACTTATTTGTGGAGTACATCCAAGAAAATGAAAAACACCTGCTGTTTTCTTTATGAGGGCATGCAGCCCTCTCCCCCATTACCAAACAAAGGGGAGGGACACCCCTCTGCTGCTGCTTTCTCCATGAGGGGGCATGCTTCCCTCTCCCCTGCTGCAAAAAAAGGGGAGGGGCACCCCTCTGCTGCTGCTTTCTCTATTAGGAGCATGCTGCCTTATCCTCCGCTGCAAAAAGGGTACGGGCACCCCTCTGCTGCTTCTTTCTCCATGAGGGACATGTTGTCTTCTCCCCCACTGCCAAAAATTGGGAGAGGCACTCCTCTGCTGCTTGCTCTACGAGGGGCATGCTGCCCTCTCCCCCGCTGCCAAAAAAGGGGAGAGGCTCCCCTCTGCTGCTTTCTCCACAAGGGGCATGCTGCCCTCGTCCCTGCTGCCAAAAAATGGGAGGGGAACCCCTATGCTGCTGCTTTCTCCACAAGGGGCATGCTGCCTTCTCTCCCGCTGCTAAAAAAGGGGAGGGGCACCCCTCTGCTGCTTGCTCTCCCCTGCTGCCAAAATAAGGGGAGGGGCACCCCTCTGCTGCAGCTTTCTGTACAAGGGACATGCTGCCCTCTTTCCTGCTGCCTCATTGGTAAATCCTGCTAAAAAAATGTCCACAAAAACACAAGTAAAAGCTTAAAACAAACACTGTGGAGTGCCATGTTTTTTGTGGCCAGGTGAGATATTCATGTAAAACTACCACATAGCCACCTAACCCGTTACGTCACTGTTCAGGTTTCAAGTCAGTGAAAAAACGTGGCTGGTTTGCAATAGGCTCGAACACAGGCTCGACTGAGAACCATCTCAATTTCGGTGGAAAAGGGCTATGTGAGATCAAGTCTCTGCATCATTGTGGTAAGCCTGAGGTACTACACAACAAGCTGCATAAAGCTCAGCAGATTCTCAGTGACAGGGTAGACTTTATCAGTTTCTCTGCTTCAAACAAGCCTGTATAAATATGTGTGGTGTGACTTGAGGCAGGCTTTATATTTGAGCTTCTGTCATTTGTGATAACTAGTGCTGTGGGACTGCTCGCCTGTGAGCTCATTTAGCTGATGTGTTTGTCCCTAGTGACTTATGAACTAATTTGATTTATGCATACAATAACCAGTAAAACATGTATTTTTTATTTAACAATTAAATATCTCTTTAAAGCATTTACCTTCTGATTAGAGAAGAATTATTTGTATTCTGATAAAGCACAGGCATTATATTATTTAAAATATGTTAGTGTAATGAGTGTGTCATGGTGAATTATGCTAGTTGTTGTACTATGAAAGTTAATCATGTGTAGATGATGATGATGCTCCCAAGACAAGGGTTAATATTAGCATAGAGACAGAGAGAGTTTCTTCATCTAACCTCTTAATTAACCAAGTAGCCTCTGTGTCTAGTCACATTTAACTCATCTGTGTAAACGGTGAAAGGGTTGAGCATGTCAAAGAGAGAGAGGTTAGATCAACATTTGTACTTCATTAAACTTAATGTAGTAAGATCTGTATAGACGTACAGTGCAGGAACACTGAAACTGTAATACGGTGTAAATGCCACTGGGTGATACACTTGTGAATAACTGTGCAGTTTCGTAGTTCATTATATATTTTTATAATTATATTAAAGTTATCAATATAAAGGATTTCAGGGAGGCTCTAAAATAAGGCAATTACAAATAAAATACTACTACTTTACCAATAGTAATTTCTCTCCCCTTATAAAAACATTTTACTTCCAAAAAACTTACAGTAAAAATAACAACTTTATATTACACTGCGAGAAAATCTGTACTATGGAACTGTAATGGATTTTCATACTTTCATACTGTGTTCCAAAGTAGAAAATAGACAAGCTAATGCACGCAATGTCAAGTTTAACTGCTGAGTGCTTCTTTCAATTCATACCATCTAAAAGACCAAGTAAACTGTAAATGATTTCTCCTACCCAAAGACATGTTAGTTGTCACTTGGAAATATTGTTATTAAGGTCATGTGTCACAAGAAATCGAGGGCTGACTATGCAGTGTGACTGCCACGAGAGAACATCTCCATTACTTCATCAGCGCAAATTAGATACACAAATTATTCAGGACCATTCGTCCATCATCAGCAGCTTTGAAAAGTGCTTACTGGGGTTAACATACCACAGAGAGCTTAAAGTGCACTTATTAATTTCAAAGAAAAAATTTAACGCTTCCGAAGCATTCGACCGCAGTAAATCTCAAGTGGTCATCCACATTAAATTGGTGGTAAGATTTACCAATGAGTCCAAGCGTCTCTACAAATCGTCTTGTCTTCCTCAAACAAATTAGTGAAAATTCCGTTGATGCAAACGGCCCACTCATTCATACCTTCAATGCTGCAGTGCATTTGGAAAAATCCTTTTCATAATAGACCTTGAGAGAGTAATACAGTTGTCCGACTTATACATGACGTTTTAGTGCAAGAACAGGTGAGAGCTTTTGGGTAGTCACATTATGAGTTTGGAAAAAGGCCACCTAAACCGAAAAAGAGGTGAGGAATATCACTGGTGTATCGGACACCTGTGATACGGGGGACACCAACCCTGTGTGAGGGTCTCCATTATGGAATTTTGAGGCATTTATATTATGTGAAATTTACTCATATAGAGTTATTTTACTCTGCACAGAATCTGCATCAAAGAGGCAAATATACTATGTGTTTCCAAAGAGTTTTTTAAATGCCTAAATTTACACAATAATCACATGCACAGAGGATACATGCAGGAAGACCACTGAGGAACATACACTGATGAGCCAAAACATTATTACCATTCACAGGTGATGTGAATAATGTTGATCATCTACTAACAAGGCCACATATCATGGTCTGAGTAGATTAGCTTTTAAGTGGACAATCAGTTCTCGTAGTCAATGTGTTGAATGCAGGAGAAATGGGCAGGAGTAAAGACCTGAGTGACTTTAACTAGGGCCAAATTGTTATGGCATCTCTTTCCAGTTTGTTAGTTTTGTGCATCTTAAAATGACTCGTCGGGACACTTTATGCATGGGTCAGCAAACAAATTACAGTGAACCCACATGACTTTTCAATGGCCATTGCCATTGCCATTTACGGTACTAAGCCAATCTAAATATTGGCTTAGTACCGTAATTTCCGGACTATAAGCCGCAACTTTTTTCTCACGCTTTGAACCTCGTGGCTTATACAATGACGCAGCTAATATATGGATTTTTCCCGCTTTCAAATTTTATATATATATATAAAAAAAAAAAAAAACATTCTGTGACGTGCTCAGTACTGCGCTAAATTATGTCTAACACTGGTGTCTAATTTCAAGTGCCCTGCTTCACGTGTCCTTCTTGGGAAAACTGTCACACGGGCACCAGTGTGACAGTTTTCAGCAGGGCACTTGATGTTCCAGGTAAGGCTTTTAATGGCCACAGCAATGTTTACAATCAATTTTATAAAGTTTCTCAATTCTTCTATGCGCCAACACTAGACTGACGTGTGTCACTCTCTCAGCTCTGTGACTGCTACCTTTTTATGCCGCTCTCCCCATGCTTACTGAAATTAGACACCGGTGTTAGACATAATTTAGCTCAGGTGTAAGCGCTCTTGACCACGCCCCCGCTGCCACACCGTGTTTCGTTAAAGCCTATTTATTTTTGTTACAAGCCGTGTTTCGTTAAAGCCTGAGTAAAGTTCATTTGTTTCAATGTACTGGTAGGCACCTGCGGCTTATAGACAGGTGCGGCTTATTTATGTTCAAAATAATATTTTATTTAAAAATCAGTGGGTGCGGCTTATATTCAGGTGCGCTCAATAGTCCGGAAATTACGGTAGTCATTTAATCCAAAATGCTGTCACGGTTCACTTTTTTGGAAAGATTCAGTATTATTTTCCTTAATATGCTGAAGACATAAATATTAAATGACAATTTGCATTATTAGGTCATATTGAAACATATATATATATATATATATATATATATATATATATATATATATATATATATATCTGTATATATATATTTTTTTTTTTTTTTCACTGGATCAAATATTGCATTATAGATAAGAAATAAATGCATTGTGTACTGTAGAATAGAAGAGTGCACAGTCAGGGGGCAATGAGAAGATTTAGTCTTTACTTAAGGTTCTTAGTTCAAATAGCGAGATATATAAATTATTTATTTCCTCAAATGGATGCAAGCAATTATAAATAATAACATAGAAAACGAACTAAGCAGGATGAACTTAATTTTAAGTGCACAACTATTTTATAATAGCAATATTTAACCTGAGACAGCCTCTGTACAAACTAGGTATTAGCCTTTTATAAATTCTGTAATCGATGCATCACATTTTCATGATCAGATCGATTCATTTTTACAACCCCTCATACTATTATTAAGTAATTTATCTGGTTGTGCAGGCTAATGCTATGGGTGGCATTTGCACACCCTGGCACACCCATGGATACTCCACTGTTTTAAAATAAGTGTAACTCTTCATGATAAAGATGCCAGTCTGTGAGGTGTATGTGAAGTCATACTTTATGTGCTTAATTTTACATTACTAAAATGTGCATGCCTCTTACAAATAAAGCTGAAGTAATGAAAAGTCTTTATGGGCCTCAATCTGTCAACCTCATCTTTCACTGGCAATTGACTGTGCCTTCTTTCTCTTTCTTTATCTCACAGTGCCTCTCTCAGCCCTTCTGAATGCCCATGGCATGCCCTGACTTTCCTTCTCATTGACTTCCACCAAACAGTAGAGTCCTGGGCCAAAATAATTTGTATCTGTTCAATAAATAATTAAAGACTGTCATGCTATGTTCTACACTCTCCTCCTCACCCATCACTCTGCCCATTCCCTGCTCTCAATGGTCTTGTTAATGTTTCAAAACTGCACATAAGACACAGCAGCCAGACACTTAATTTGAAAGATGCCCATAGGGCACCTGCAGGATTTTTTTCTCAGACTCTTCTTGCCTCTGTTGTGTTAAGGCCTACTGCATTTCAGAGAGAGGATGTCAGAGCTAGGGGGTGAGGGGGAGGATGGTGGGACAGGGGAAAAATATTACAAAGTGTGCCCTCAAGAAAGAGCTTTTACCATAAAAACATCATCTGATGAGTTCCAAATGATAAAGCATGGGGTTAAATCCATTTAACATTTTAGTTTTATTGTAAATTGTAAAAGAAAGATATATAGTAGATAGTCAAAACCATTCAGTGAGGGGCCAGGCTTTTATTTAATCATCATTCTAATTGATTTATTCTTGACAGCTGAAGTCACAGCTAATGATGTACTGTTCTGAGTGAGAATTATGGGTAACACTTTACAATAAGGTTCCATTAGTTAACATGAACTAACAATGAACAACACTTAAGTATTTATTAATCTTAGTTAATGTTACTTTCAGCATATACTAATATATTTTTCAAATCAATGATTGCATTATTTAACATTAGATAATGCACTATGAACTGACAAAGATTAATACATGATGTAACTAATATATTGTTAATTGTTTGTTCATGATAACTAATGCATTTAATATTATTAACAAATGGAAACTTATTGTAAAGTGTTACCAACTTTTGAATATTTCCATCCAGGATAGGGTTAATTTAGTTACTGGCATACTAATTTTATTTCAAATACAGAAAGTTAGTAAACTTTCTGAACAGTAAGGGAGCAAATAATAATCCAAAGCAGTATGATATCTACAGTATGGCAATGGCCATTGAAAAGTCATGTGGGTTCACTGTAATTTGTTTGCTGACCCATGCATAAAGTGTCCCGACGAGTCATTTTAAGATGCACAAAACTAACAAACTGGAAAAAAAAAGGTTTTTTATGCATTAAATGCCTCTTGAAACTGTCAATAACCTTAAAAAGTGTAATGATTTCTTATCAGTGCTTGAATGAACCGTAAAAGCACCTTTTGAGATATTGACATTTACACAGTCATGAGCAGCAGAACTCCAGACTCCATATAACTGATGACGGCTACTTATTAACCCCCCAAAAAAAAAACTAAAAAAAAACAGCCTTAGTGCTGAGCTATGAAAACCAATGCTTTATGCATTCATTTCAGATAAATAGTTAACTCTCGGCTTGATAAATAATAGATAAACACTCATTAATAATTATATAAAAAATATCCCCAAGCAGTTTTTGCCTCATTATACATCATTTTCTACAGTAAGTATGTCAGATGAACCCTCATTTATTTTCAATTCCATGCCATGTCTGTGTTTTGTAAATTTGTATATTGGTCTTTGTACTTATTTATTTTACAGATACAGTTTTAATATTTGATGTGTAGCACTAAATGACATTTGTTTCCTTTTTGTGAGGAGGCTCAAAGAGCTAGATAGAAGACGAAGGGTGCTGAGATGTTACTAGTGAGTGCTATTAATGTCCATTGAATCCAAGAACGTCGTACATTTTTTTAAAAGAAATGAATACATGCATGAACGCTGTGGCTGATTTGCCTTTTGACTGCTGAAGTATCAAAATTCTAGCCTTATTTGTTTACTAATTAAAATTGGAAGACATCATGACTTCAGTTGTTTACAGGCATGATTGATGGGTTTGGAACAACCTGAGGGTGAATATTTAAAAGAGTAATATGTGAAAAGAAACATGACTTTGTTAGTCAGTTCGTAATAGCTAATGTGACCGTGACACTCGATCAACTTACACTAGTAAGGCCCGTACTCAGAGCCCAAATTTTCAAGCCTCCCCAATCAGGCTTTCCACTAAAGGAAAAGGACGAGCAGAGACAAAACCACAGACTACAATTTTATTTATCAATTAGTTACTAAAACCATCTTGAGCTCAACATCAATGATAAAAAAACACTTCAATCAATGTGAATGAATCAGCCCAATGGGCATCGTTTAGTCGGTTCACATGGGCCGGCCACCCATACACTGGCCAAATATACAAAAAGAAAAGAACAGAAATATACTAACAAAAGGAAAATACACAAAAAAAGGGATAACTAAACAAGTTGGTTTCTTTCTTTCGTATTATGTCTTTAAATAAAACATCTCACCACTCAAATAATAAAGCAAAATGAATACAAATCAAAACACTTCAAACCAACCAAACCCAAAATTACAATAATTATTTACACCCACTCAACACCAACCAAATAAACCAAATCAAAAGGAACAAAAAAAACCAAATAAACCACAATTAATCCACTCCGTAATTGAGCGGTATCAATATAAGGCAAGACAAAGAAATAATACAACCAACCAAAATAAAATAAATAAACAACTAAATAAACTAATAAACAATACAAAAACTAATAATGAGAATAATAACAAGATGGACAAACCAAAAAACAAAACAATTTCAATTCACTTCCATTGCACCCCCTTAAACAAAATACACAAACAACGAATAAACACAAATCAATGAAAGTACACCAGCGAATCGAGCGAACACCAGGTGGCGCCAAAATCAAGGGCCATGGGTGTAGCGCATCCAACGGGAACGTTGTACAGGCAATAGCAAAGACATTCAAGGTAATCGCTCGCGTTCAATGCAATCACGAGTGTTCAAGGCAAAAATCCTGCGTCCCAAACTGGAAATGCTATGTAAGCCGCAGCAAAGCAGCAGCTGGCAACTTCTGCAAAACAAAGACATTTTCGGTTGCTTTCTTCTCCCACCCCACGCCTCTCACATTTTTAATCACACAAACAGGGTAAAGGAAAAATAAAATTACCTTTCACGTGTATTACACTCACATACTCACTAACAATGCCTGGACGCACCCGACTAATCTAAAATTACACCAAACAAGCACATTAATCAAACAGGTGAATTAGATTAAATTCCCACGAACACCCATATTCTAAGTTTATAATTCCCTCCCATCTATGAGCCTCCAAATTTGACAAAACCTACCTTTCCCAAGGAGTGAAGGAGATACAAGACAAACAGATCACATCGATACAATGCCATGAGGAAACTAACTCTCACCTGTGTTTTTATAGCTACGTGATTACCTGACGTGCCCACCCACTTTATGCAATCCGTGCGCTATTTTTAAAGGGGCCACTCAGAATAATGTTAAAGGGGTGATCCCACTACAATCTACCCCAGGATTTTCAATCATTGTCCCAATGATTCAACCTTCTACAGCCAAGGGCGAAAATGACAGTCCCTTCCTTGTCCCAGGAGGGAGTTCTCAGCCGTTAGTGATACACTAGCAGATACATCACCAATTACGGTCTTGGGCAAATGATAACGATTCGGATGTTTCCCAGCCGTTATCCTAGTTGATCTCCGTACGCCCTGTGCCCCCACAGTAGAGGCCTCACTAGATGGTGAACTTAAAACAGGAACAAAAGGGCGGGTACATACAGATGTCACGTTTGGAACCATTTCCACAGAGGCGTCATTTACAGGGGTAGGCAGTGAAGGCTCCCTAACCACCATCACAGAGTCTCCATCACCCAAACATTCCTGAAGATCTTGCCCCTGTAAGCCCAGATCAATATGACAAGCCTGCTGTATCGTTTCAGGAGCCAGCTTCAACAGTGACCTATGCACATGTTTTACCCAAGTGGGCTCATCCAATGAAGAGATACTATACACCTGACCACCTTCCCGAGGAGCTCTTACTATTATATACAGGGCAGTGGACCAATGATTCTGAATCTTATTCCGACCTCGAACTCCACACTCACGCAAATGTACTAACTGGCCCTCGATTAGTGGTTGACCCCTTACTGTCTGATCATACAAGTTCTTCCTATGTTCTGCAGCTGCTTCAAGACGGGCTTTTACCCTTCCATAGGTTAATCTCAGCCCCTCCTGATGCCTAGCCACCCAGTTTTCCACAGTACCCCCGACTGGATCTTCCACTCCTGCCAGCAGAAAATCCACCGGCAACCGTGGAGTTTGTCCGAACATCAGAAAATGAGGAGATTCACCGGTGGTATGATGGCAGGTGGTGTTATACGTAAAAACCACGTATGCCAAGTGCAGAGTCCAGGAACGTTTGTGTTCGGGTGGAAGGGAACAAAGAAGATCGTGCAGTGTTCGATTGAACCTTTCACACTGTCCGTTACCCTGAGGATGGTACGGTGTCGTGTGAGTTTTCTGAATCCCATAAAGATGGCACAATTGGGCAATCACTGCACACTCAAAGTTCCGACCCTGATCAGAATGAAGTCTGGCTGGCACACCCAACTTATAAAACCATTCCTGGACCAGAACATTGGCTACAGTGGTTGCTCTCTGGTCCCTAGTTGGCACAGCCAATGTGTACTTGGAGAATACATCTGTCATAATTAGGACATTTTCCCATCCATCACTAGATGGTTCTAAGAAGGTGAAGTCCACGGCCAATATTTGGTTGGGCTTAGATGCCAACAAGTGGCCCATGGGAGCACGAGCTACTGGATAACTGGACTTTGAAACTGTACACTGCTGGCAGTTCTGACAATGCTCTTGAACATAGGCACTCATGCTTGGCCAATAGCATCTCCTACGAATTAACTCATAGGTCCGTTCCCTGCCTTGATGGCCATGCCCATTGTGTAACTGCGTAAATACCTCATTCCATAAAACCTCTGGTAGTACCAATTGATCCACCTCCTCCCCACCATCAGGAAGTTGGAGGTGGCGGTACAGCAATCCCTCCTTAACAAACAATCGACCCCATTGTCGCAAGAGCTCAAGCCCAGATTTAGACATGGATTGTCGCTCCACCTTAGATGGGTACTTATTTCTGGAAAAAAATGCAAGAAATCCTCTCAATGTTGGATCATCCAACTGCATCTGCTGGAGCTCTTCCTTAGAACAGGATGGGAAAGCGACAATAGCATGCTGCTCTGCACCTACCAATTCACCTTCAACCTCCTGGCGGATGTCAACTGGGCAAAGTGTCTTGGGCAATGGTGGACCAAAGGACTGTGTCAGAATGCCAGAGGAATACTGCCTTGACAATGAGTCGGCATTACCATTAACCCGACCAGGGTGATACTTGATTTCAAAATCAAAGATTGCCAACTGAGACACCCAACGCTGCTCAGTTGCACCCAGCTTGGCTGAATTCAGGTAGCTCAGTGGGTTGTTATCAGTATATACAGTACACTGATGACCTAGGAGATAATCCCTAAACTTTTCCGCCATCGCCCATTTAAGGGCGAGGAGCTCCAGCTTCATGGAACTGTAATTCTCCATATTCTTCTCTGTAAGCCTAAGCCCTCGACTGGCATAGGCCACTGGCCGTAACCTCCCACCTTGCTCCTGACTAAGCACCGCCCCCAGTCCCAGATGGCTAGCATCAATGTCAAGAACAAAGGGCTTAGCAAAATCAGCATAGGCTAACACAGGAGCTGCCACCAATTTCTCCTTGAGAGACTGGAACCCTTGCTCACACTCTGGGGTCCAGCAACTCTCTATGGGTCTGCCTGAACCCCTCTTTTTCTTTGTGCCAACCAACTCTGCTACCAGGCGATGCAGAGGGGCAGCCAACTTGGCAAACCCCTCTACAAAACGCCTATAGTAACTCACAAAGCTCAAAAAGATCGTAACTCTGCAGCGTTAATAGGTCGCCTCCATTCTGCCACCGTGCTAATCTTACCGGGATCGGTAGAAACTCCTCCCTTTGAAAAAACATGCCCCAAGTAGTGAACCTCCTGACGGAAAAAACAGCATTTCTCCAATTTGGCCTTTAAGCCCTCCTGCTGTAAATGGCTGAAAACCAACTCCAATCGCACAAGATGTTGAGCTACGTTAGTCGAAAAGACAATGATGTCATCCAAGTACAACAACAAGGTTTGGAATCGTTGATCCCCAAACATGCATTCCATCAACCGCTGGAATGTACTTGGGGCATTGCACAACCCAAAGGGCATCTGATTAAATTCGAATAGCCCAAAGGGTGTGCAAAAAGCGGTCTTACCTTTGTCTTGCTCTGCCACCGGAACCTGGTTATAGCCACTCACTAGATCAACAGTTGAAAACCACTGAGCCCCAGAAAGGGCATCCAAAGTCTCCTCGATGCGGGGCAACGGGAAAGCATCCTTCCTAGTCCTCTGATTTAACTGTCGGTAATCGACACACAATCGTATTCTGCCATCTTTTTTCTTAACAACGACTATGGGGGAAGCAAAGGGACTACTACTTTCCCTAATTACCTGACTTGCAAGCAATTGTTGCACATGTTCTTTAACCGCAACATAGTCAGAAGGAGGGATGCGACGATACCTCTGTCGTATAGGAGCAGAATCCAATAGTGGGATCTCATGTGTAATCAGATTGGTACACCCCAAATCAGAATCATCTGTTGAAAATACAGATCTATATTTACCCAACAGACCCCTCACCTGAATCTGCTCCTCTACAGAGAGGTGTGAGAGATCCATTTGTTGGATCACCTCTTCTACCCCATCAACACTTCCAACTTGTGAGGAAACTACGGCCTGTTGGTCATTGGCAGCACTTGGATGAGTAACAATAATCTCTCCTGGCCAGCTCATGGGCTGGACCTGGCACAATGTTCCCACCACTTGCCGTGGTTGCAGAAAGACATCAAGTTCACCTATGTTAACCATAGGGACTTTAGTGATACCACCTCTCACCGGAACCAAGGATACAGATGCCAGCAAGCCAGAGGGAAGTGGATTCCCATTATCCAAAGGCTCCTAAAGAGCCATAGACAAGAACCCACACTGCGCAGCACAAGTAACTGGGACAAATTGCAAGGAGTTGGCCGGAATGCGGACCACATATCTACCCCTAACATGTACAGGCCCCCCGCTAAAATCAGACCTACGAGAGCAACCAGTCTGGCAATACTGCATTGCCAATGTCCATGCTGGAACTTCTTTAACTGTAGGGAGATCAAACAACTCTGGGCCATGTTGATTAAACAGCTCCTGAAAACACTCACCTATAACATTCATTCCCAATAGACCTGGCAACCCTGATGTTGAAAGGACCTGAGGAGGATCCCTTACAATAAGGACACCCTTATTGTGAATGTGTCTACCCAATATAACAAAATCCAGCTCCAGGTATCCTACGAAAGGAATAGATAGACCATTAGCAGCCCGAAGCTGCAACCATCCACAATCATTCAACCTTTCCTTACCCCAGGGTTCAAAATGTGCCAGGAAGAAGCTCTCTGTGACAGTGGTTACCATGGAACCTGTATCCAATAAACATGGAACATTAACCCCACCCATCTTAACTATGACGGAAAGACACATACCCAACAAAGTGGAAGGTCCATTACTAGTGGGGGCATGAGCCACTGAGCCAGGCCCTATCCCTTCTGAACTGTGGCTCATCAGTTCAGAGGGTTGCAGTTTTCCGCCTGCCCATTAGGAGGCAATACATTAACATATGACAAACGAGCCCGTTGATCTCTAAACTGGGTCTGTCCTAATGTACAATTCCGAGCTATATGCCCAGGCTGATTGCATCGCCTACAAATGATAGGGCCAAGCCGCCTAGGATGGCTTCCTACACTCTGAGACTGTAGTTGCCGTAAACTTTGAGTCAGTTCATTAAGTTGTTCCTGCTGGGCCCTCATCGTTCTCTTCAGTTCCATAAGCTCTAAAACATTAACGTCCGATGTGCCAGAGGAATCTATCTGTCCCTGTACTCTATACTGAAGAGCAGAGGAAGCTGGGACCGAATGACTCCTCTCCCTCATCTCATAATGAAACCCCTCATCCACCCATCTAATGGCTTCTTTACGAACATCCAAGAGGGTGGAGTTAGGGTTCAATCGAACAAAACGTTTGAGCTCCCGACGCAATCCACTATCCAGCACATGCTCTACAAACTGGTCTCTAAGTAAAACCACTGAATTAGTCATACCTTCTGGGGCCTGCTGTACCACCCTATCCATTAGTGCAAATAGGGCATGGGAATACTCTTGCAAAGATTCACCCTCAAGCTGTTTACGAGAAAAGAAGCTTTGCTGCAGGGCAATATAAGACTGTGGACACCCATAAAGTTCCTTCAAGATGGAAAAGACCTGTTCTGGTGTTTCCCTATCTTCCCTTGCCCTATACTTAATCTCATTCTTGGCAGGACCCTCTAGATGATCAAAAACAAATAAGGTCTGTTCAACCGAAGGCAGATGTCGGACCCGCAAGCAAGCCTGTATCTCCTCCACCCACTCAAACACATTATCTTCCCCTCTACCGCTAAACATACGGCCCCTCCGTTCCCTAGGGACATAAACCACTCGTTCAACTACGGGGCTAGGGGCAGGTAGAACATTCGCAGTTAAGGGGCCCGCAGCTCCCATAGCCTGGCCTGCTTGTTGTTGGTGTAACCGCTCATTTTCTCCCCTCAATGACTGCACCTGTCTTCGCAACTCCTCCAATTCAACCTCCATATCTACAAGCTCCCCCTCCCTGCCAAAAAGAAAAGAAAAATAATAAAAAAAAGAAAACAAAAACCTTACCACTTAACCCAAGTTTCCTCCACTACCACACTCCTGTCTGCATCTTACCAGCTGCTGCTTTGCTGTAAAGGAAACACACCAAAAAAAAAATGACACAAAAACAAACCTACAAAAAAAAAAATCTTTTATTTTTTCCTCTGTGGCAGGCAGTCTCTACTTGTCACTTCTGGCCCTGCCGACTATGCCACTTGTGACCGTAACACTCGATCAACTTACACTAGTAAGGCCCGTACTCAGAGCCCAAATTTTCAAGCCTCCCCAATCAGGCTTTCCACTAAAGGAAAAGGACGAGCAGAGACAAAACCACAGACTACAATTTTATTTATCAATTAGTTACTAAAACCATCTTGAGCTCAACATCAATGATAAAAAAACACTTCAATCAATGTGAATGAATCAGCCCAATGGGCATTGTTTAGTCGGCCGGCCACCCATACACTGGCCAAATATACAAAAAGAAAAGAACAGAAATATACTAACAAAAGGAAAATACACAAAAAAAGGGATAACTAAACAAGTTGGTTTCTTTCTTTCGTATTATGTCTTTAAATAAAACATCTCACCACTCAAATAATAAAGCAAAATGAATACAAATCAAAACACTTCAAACCAACCAAACCCAAAATTACAATAATTATTTACACCCACTCAACACCAACCAAATAAACCAAATCAAAAGGAACAAAAAAAAAACAAATAAACCACAATTAATCCACTCCGTAATTGAGCGGTATCAATATAAGGCAAGACAAAGAAATAATACAACCAACCAAAATAAAATAAATAAACAACTAAATAAATTAATAAACAATACAAAAACTAATAATGAGAATAATAACAAGATGGACAAACCAAAAAACAAAACAATTTCAATTCACTTCCATTGCACCCCTTAAACAAAATACACAAACAACGAATAAACACAAATCAATGAAAGTACACCAGCGAATCGAGCGAACACCAGGTGGCGCCAAAATCAAGGGCCACGGGTGTAGCGCATCCAACGGGAACGTTGTACAGGCAATAGCAAAGACATTCAAGGTAATCGCTCGCGTTCAATGCAATCACGAGCGTTCAAGGCAAAAATCCCGCGTCCCAAACTGGAAACGCTATGTAAGCCGCAGCAAAGCAGCAGCTGGCAACTTCTGCAAAACAAAGACATTTTCGGTTGCTTTCTTCTCCCACCCCACGCCTCTCACATTTTTAATCACACAAACAGGGTAAAGGAAAAATAAAATTACCTTTCACGTGTATGACACTTACATACTCACTAACAATGCCTGGACGTGCCCGACTAATCTAAAATTACACCAAACAAGCACATTAATCAAACAGGTGAATTAAATTAAATTCCCACGAACACCCATATTCTAAGTTTATAATTCCCTCCCATCTATGAGCCTCCAATTTGACAAAACCTACCTTTCCCAAGGAGTGAAGGAGATACAAGACAAACAGATCACATCGATACAATGCCATGAGGAAACTCTCACCTGTGTTTTTATAGCTACGTGATTACCTGACGTGCCCACCCACTTTATGCAATCCGTGCGCTATTTTTAAAGGGGCCACTCAGAATAATGTTAAAGGGGTGATCCCACTACAATCATAAAAAGGAAGTTAAATGGGAATTGTACTGTACAAAATATGCATTGGTTGACTGACATGACCACTGCAGCTCTGTATGAGAGCCCTTGTCAGGCAGGCACTCCACACTGAGAGTTACCTTGATTTGGGCTGTTTTGTTGCCTACTACTCACAAGTCCAATAATAAATTGTCTGCTTTCCTAAGCAAAATATAGCTACAGTTAAGGACATGAGTGGTGGTCAGAACTAGAAGCTGCTCATTACTGAGAGATGTCTCTGAGCCCTTCTTCACCCCAGGATGCTAACACTGCTCAGAACCCAGCCGACAGCAGGTATGGACTGAACTTTCCAATGAAATTATGCTTCCTGACATCTGCCCAAACAGTGCTTAGCCAAACACCAGGAAGGCTGTTTGTGAAAATCTATCACAGTTGAGTGCACTCTTTGTGGCAATCTCTGCACATCTGTGCTGGAGATGTGAGGGGCTGGAGGTGGGGTCCAGGAGGTGTGTATTCTGAATGGTTATTGAAGGACTTATGAGCCATTCAGACTGAATACATTCTTGTGTTAAAAAAATTAGACTCAGTGCAACAAATAGACTACAACGCAGCCTTATTGAGATGCATTTAAAAAAAATTACATTCTTTTTAACTTGCCACAGCATCTGAATGTCACTCCTATGCAAGATGCTGAAATTAAAGCTACATTTGGCACAACAGTCAAGTCTGTGTAGCACATTTACATAAAAATAGGAAAAATTGTGCAGATGGATGCAACAAATCAGTTGATGTGAACGACCCCTTCGAGTGTAAAGGCCCCGATATACTTCATATGAAATCGAAAAACAAATGGGTGCGACTTAATTTGGAACAAAACCTGGTCAAAAAGAGTGTGTTTTTGAGTTTGTTTCGGTGGTTCGTAACAGTCCACCGGGGCAAACTTTTAGAGAAACTTCTCTCCAACTGCTAACCATTTTTTTTTTACTGCCATTGATCAACATCATCAGTATGTGTGACCTGAAGCTTCACCTACTTTGAGATCGACAGCTAATTCTCTGTATGCTGTTCAGTCAGTCAAGATCAGTTAACATGAACATACTGGCGTGCAGAGTTATAAGCAAACTGGTGCAAATTTACCTTGCAAATATCTAATAAGCTTTTGATTTGCCACAAATGTTTGCCAAAGTTTGCTGTTCTTTGTCAGTAGAAGTGAACATCCAGCAAACATTTGGCAACATTGGACAATTTGCTGCAAAGCTCATTTAAATGTGACAATTATCAGTGGCGAATCTGCAGTAAGTCTGCATCAAATTTACCATGAACTCTCGAATTCGTAAGGGTACAAGACCATGTCATGTGATTTGTTTTGTTTAATTAGTCTGCTAAAGCAATCAAATCTTCTCAAATACTCTCAAGTTCCCATTCACTCATGTGCCTTCTGCAGCAAAAGCCAGTCACACATCTGCCCATAGTAAGAAATAACTCTCTTATGATCATCAGTTTGTATGTATTTTGCCAATTATTGCTCTTTTATATCCATCTATCTTTGCAGTAGTATCAGTGTAATTATAAATTACAATATCAGAGTTTTTTGTGTGCATATTATGGCCACATATAGCATTAACACATTAGTGTCATAAATTCAGAATGTGAACAAAGCAAATTAAACATTATCTACTGCATATATATTACTTTAAATCATCATTAAAACAGCTTCTTGTACTAACCTCATGAGAATTATACTTATAGAATGTGAGATAATGTCATTGATAACACATGTTATTGTCATATTAGTTAAGGTTTTGCATGTAGTCTTGCGTGTCCTCATATTTAAATGTACTTCTAAATGCCTCCCACAGCAGTATCTGAATGTTCGCAAACAGTATACCAAATGCTCAGCTCCTTCTAACTTTTTTTGGAAGTATATCTGGGCCTTAAGTTGTGCTTGGCTGCCTAAATGCAAATCAAATATTCCAATGTTCTATTGTGGTCCTGAGTATTAGATCAGTGCACAGTAAGAGGCCTGGCATGGGCAGGTCTCTGATGCTCACATGACTTTTATTCTATCTGTACAGTTATGAGGTGGATAATGCCTTTCCTTTCAACAGGTTTAGCTTAGAGATGTGGACCATGAACTCACAGAAGAAAACTGCATTTTTCCCACAAAAACCATACAAGATAATGTTGGCACTTAAATATCCAAACAATAATTGTAAAATATGGTTAAAAGATTAAAATGGAATTAAACTGAATACATTTTTTTTTTATGTTTTGAAGAAGAAAAAAAAAAAGTTGTTAACCCACTCCAACCTGTTCTCCCTTCAAAATGCCCTCCTAAGGCATTATTTATAACGTTTGGAACAGAGGATTGGCTTAATTTTTGCATAGAGTCGGTGATTTATTTTATTATTACAAGCAAATATCTTTGTTAAAACCTTTTCCAAAGAGAAATTTCAAGATGCATGTGAATGGTTTTCACTTATATAAAAATATATCTGTACTGTACATACAGTATATGCAACATATCTGCAGTACTTTGAGTATAGTTACAGAAAAGTGTAAAATTCATTCATTCACATATTTCAAAATATTACACTTTCATAATATAACTGCCAAAATCACAGTGTAATTTTAAATAGCCAATATGCCCAATTAAATGAACAATAATTGTAGAAATATGCATGTATGGTCAGTTCGTAATAGCTAATAAAAAGGAAATTAAATGGGAATTGTACTGTACAAAATACGCATTGGTTGACTGACATGACCACTGCAGCTCTGTATGAGAGCCCTTGTCAGGCAGGCACTCCACACTGAGAGTTACCTTGATTTGGGCTGTTTTGTTGCCTACTACTCACAAGTCCAATAATAAATTGTCTGCTTTCAAGATGCATGTGAATGGTTTTCACTTATATAAAAAGATATCTGTACTGTACATACAGTATATGCAACATATCTGCAGTACTTTGAGTATAGTGACAGAAAAGTGTAAAATTCATTCATTCACATATTTCAAAATATTACACTTTCATAATATAACTGCCCAAATCACAGTGTAATTTTAAATAGCCAATATGCCCAATTAAATGTACAATAATTGTAGAAATATGCATGTATGGTCAGGTATCTGATTTCTGTTTGGGATAACATGTCTGTGTAAGTGTTTTTTTGTTTATTGTGAGGTGTTCACATAAGTAGAGTATAAAAGAATATGAAATATTCTCAATAGGCTTGTTATAGAAAACAAATGTATAATTCTTGTTTGCAGTAGTCATTCAATTTATTGCAGGGGGAAAAACATAGATCTAGGAAGGGAATTACACAAAATGTTTTATTAACACAAGTTATGTCTGTCAGATGAAATAATAGAAAATACTGTAACCAAACATTTTCAGAATTAAATGTTCTCTGACATCTGCTCCTGCAGGATGCATTCTGTATTGATGTGGGTTGAGTGAATCATCATCATCATCATCAGTAGCAGCAGCATCTTCATCATCATCAGCACCAGCATGACCCCCCTCTTCCTCCTCAGGAAGTTGAACAAATTTTCGTGACTGCAATGTTGTGACTGGATTTTTTTTGAACACTGGGGGCAATTTGGGGACTTCAATGGGAGCTTCTCCACTGGGAAACCCCCACGGACCTCGCATTCCCCAGCACGCTTGTATGCCCGTCGGGCTGAGTTCTGGGATGAGACAACAGGCCCATCTCAGGGCAAGTTAGCGGTCTCGTTCAGGGCTCTCAAGGAGGATAAGCTATCGATTGCAGGATCGGAGAGCAGGCTCGTCATGTCTGACACGGAAGACTCGGCTGGACAGGCTGACGTGGAGCTGGCAGCCATGCTTGCCCTGGCAGCCGCAAGTGTCGGGTTGGAGTGAAATCCTCCTCTCCACACCAAACACTCGCAGCTCAACGATTGGTTCCTGGGGCCAGAGTGCTGCTCACGGCCATGCTCCGCCCCCGTTCCTTTCTTCCTGGAGGTGCATGAGGAGCTTATGCGGTCGTGGCGGGCATCTTTTACTGCCCGTACCGGATTCACAAACTCCTCTGCTCTCACTACTCCAAGTCACGTTCACAAAAGTGTTGACCCTGGATGTCACCAGCCCTGTGGCTGATGAGTTTTCTGAGAAACTCTCCGCCGGCACAGTACATGTGTCATTTAGGCCCTGCAACTGGGGTAGGTGCTCCACATACGTTTATATTACATTGATAACCCTGTGTGAACTCTGTTCCCTGATGGAGAGAACGAGACGTTGTGTCCCTCCTGCCACAACACCGAACTTCCCGCTGAATCGGCCGGGACCTTGTCTCTGCTCCTCAGTGCGAAACCTGAGTGAGTATATGCATTCCAGCTCTTTATATACCCGTATGTCTGGGGTAGTGGCATACAAATTCGACTCACCAATTTTCATTGGCCTTTTCTCAAAGATCAGAGATATCTGGGGCTCCTAGGAGCAACCCCTAGTGTCACTTCATCACACAACGTCTCGTTCCCTCCATCAGGGAATGGAGGTTATGTCAGTAACCACAACATTTTACAACCTGCAGCAATTCAAGGATCTTGGTCCTAGGAATCCAGAAATTTGTTTATGATGTCGTCATCAGATAGAGAGACAAGTGAGGAGAAATGTGTCCTTATGTAGGCATTTATATACACTACCTGACTTCTGTGTCGTCTCCTGTGCTCAAGCTGTAGGATGTTTGTGTAAAGACGTCATTGTTGAGCATTTGATCAACACATAGATACTGTATTTATTAGGGGAGTCATTAATACACCTGCTAACGATGCACCTGAGGAATGGATAGAAACACCTTAGTGGCTAATAATCATTTAAATTAACTAGTTAATGTGTGTTTCATCAAAGATTTGTAACAGTACTAGGACACAGCTTAATTTGATTATCAAATGATTGTATTCATCTATTAATGGGTTTTTGGTTTTAAAATAGTCTGCTTTCATGCTGTTTTTTTAATAGTTTTCATGCTGTGGCTTGGGAAAAAGTAAAGCCTCTCTTAAGAATTGTGGATTTAAATAGATTATGTGTTTTGTGTCATGTTTGCCTTATGTTATCATGACTGTTAGCTTGTGTATTTAAATAATATTTACATTGCTAGCTTTAGTTACTTGATTGTTGTAGTGTATGTGATTGTGTGTCACCACAGCAAAACAATAAAAGTTTGTATTTCTACATGTTAAACTACTGGATGAATTATCAGTTTATTAGAAAAGCACTAACTCAAAACACATGTTAAAAAATTTGTATTTTTGGATATCAATTGTGATTTTATATTTTGTATTTAAATTTAGATTGTGAAGGGTTTGAACTTCTCTGTCACTGAAAAGTAAGTTGAAAATCATATGTTTGATGCCATGCAGCACCACACAGCTTCATTAGACTCCCATTTGACAGACCCAGTCTGTATCTTTCACTACACATATATTTAATTCTATATCTTTCATTGTGTCAAGAATAATAGTAGCATTCTTATTGGTTTTTGAAGAGTGCGTATTTGTTTTGCCCTCAAGTGCGGTAAAGTGAGGTAAGAGGGAAACCCCCCTATTGCAACTCAATGTTGCGAGAGGTCGTGGTGAAAACAAACACACGAGGGGGATGTGAAAATAAAGCGAAACAATGGAGAACAGAAAATAACAGAGGTAGTCCTCAGATGCCATGTTCGTTATTAACAGCAGCATCTCAGGGAAATTACATGGCTGTGGTGCTGCTTACTGTTCAAACCGCTTACTGTTGTAAAAAGTACACCACTTACAATGTGCATATAAATGTAAAGGTTTGTTTCGTGTCTTAAGCAGTTTTTTCATAATAAATGGCTTTCTTCCTTGATCTTTTGACATATAAGAGGTCATATATATATAATGTGCGTTTCAGAACTGAAAACTTCCTCTTTAATAGGAAAAGAGTATTTATTTAAACCAAGCTGCAAAAGCGTCTAATTTGAAAATCCTTGAACTTGTGACGTCACAAGGACCGAATACATCTCCATATGCAATGCCTATTTTTCCATCATTGCACCCTTGGCCCCGCCAACAGGTTCTCAGTCAGTCACACAGTTGAAGAGAAGAGAGATTAGGCCTGCCGTGGGAGATTCATCCTAAGTGGACTTACACAAAACTTCTTCATGTGCCTGTCTGGTTTAAATGTTTTTATACATAAACATGCACAGACAGACGTCTTTGACCGCTTGAGACATATCTTGGGCCACTTTTAAAACTTGCAACTCTGTCAACTTACAAATCTGAATAGGAGAAGCTCTCTGTCACTCAGCTGCTGCCCTACTCTTTTGAGCACAAACATCTCATGGATGCTTTATTTCCCCCATCTGTGCTATTTAGTTGTTAGTATGATTCAAGCTTTTTAAAGGAAGTGTTATTGAAGGATGGGGCAGTTAAAAAACTTGGACGCGACCGCAAAAACTGTGAGCAAACAGTTTAATTCATGAATATTTCATGTCAGCATGACTGACGTGCTGACACCCCGTTTACACCGGGCGCATCCGTTGAAGCGACATGTTGCAATGTCTTGAGGATGTCTAACACAACTCGTCGACACGATCATTCTAAACCATTTATTTCTATTGTTGGCTGTAGTAGTGCCAGCGCATACTGTGCAAAATGGAATGGGACATGTGTTTACTGTTGGGGCAACGCGACGTGCCACAACGGATGCTTCCATGGTAGACAACATCATTGATTATAGGTTCTATTGCTTTTGACGTGACGGGTGTCTTGCGTCCGGTTTAGACAGGGTGTGAGTGCTAACAGTTGTGCTTGAGATGAACAGTTTAATATATTCAGATGCAATGTGTTGGATGCGTGATATGTGAAAACCCTTTTTATTGTAATGTTTTATTGTTTATTCAGTTTCTTCCAATTGAGCTTCATAAATTGCTCTATTTGAGGGGCTGAATGACTAAACTATATAAAAAAGGAGCATTTCATGACCCCTTTAAGCATGATAATGTAAGTTGGTATGTAATACAAGTGTTGAAATGTATTGTTTTTCAAATAATACATTAGAGTAAAAGTTTTTATATAATAACAAAGCAGTGTGTGAGTAAAACAGTGATTATAAAAGTGATTTAAAAGTCACAAACAGCCACTGTGACAATTGTCAATCATTGTAAGAATCACGTTGACGTACATGGACCCTTTTCAGAGACTGTGATGACACGTTTCCTCATTATTTAGTAGCATAAATCAAGCAAAGTTTTTTTATATTTTCAATTTATTGGGGCAACAGAAACTCGACTGGCTGCCCTTCCTTGCAGGTTATAAGTTATTCAAGGGCCCGATAGTAGATATGGAACAACGCCTGACAACACCCCTCCACCCCCCACGACAATTGTCCAGCTCTGCGTAGGGCATCAGTTTGGCCAGCACAGACCCTGGTGTTATATTACCCTGGACTGTTACCACAGGTGCGATGGGTTTTCTTATACAGCTGCTGAAGGAGTGACAGTAAATTAGCAAACCTTCTCTTTTCCAACTGTTGTAATTCAGCACTTTCTATTTTTTTCCTCTTGTGGAAAGTCGTAGAAAAGTAATAATGTTTTTTTTTTTCTTTTGTTGTTGGAGCAAACAGGCAAGAAAAATTATATTTGCTGTCATCTCCCATTCAGTGCTATAGAAGTTTACCCTGCATTAGTTTATGTACACATCCCAAACCTGGAATTGTGAAAAGGGTCCATTGAAGAATTTGTTTTGATCCACTCTACTGGCAGTATTTACATCTTTAGCTTTTAGACTTCTTCAACAATACATATATGGTGAAATGTCAAGTATTTGGAGCTATGGGCACTCTAGACTAGAGAAGGAAATTAATTATCTTTCAAAGTACATTTTTATCATGTGCAGAAACTGACACGTATTGATTAATGAGCCAGTAAGTGTTTGCTTGCTGGAATATTAATTCATTTCCTTGTACAGGCAAGAGAAATCATTAAGACAGGTGAGAAGACCTTGACTTCACAAGCTCAACAAAGGCGTATGGAGCCACAGACTGAAGGATAAGGAGATGGGAAGAGAGAGAGAGAGAGAGAGAGAGAGAGAGAGAGAGAGAGAGAGAGAGAGAGAGAAGTAAGAGAGAGGACAGAGTTCTTGATTGGTTGCCTTTTCAGGTCATCCGCCTGCCCTGCCCTAGACGTTCTCTCACCACATCAAACCACCATACTGTGCCAATTAGCACATGCACTGTGGAGAGGGCCGTGCTCTCATCCTACTTATTTATCTCTGTTATGAATTCCATCATCTCTGTAATTTTCCCTCTAAAGAATCTGTAGTGAAGACCAAGTGGCTGCATGCGAGTTTGAGGGCAGGAGGGATCACAACAAATTAACAAAGAAACTTTGCAAATAATCACATGGTATTTTTCTATGCATCCAGTTTTCTTCCTTGAGGAGACATACAGTTTTTTTCCTAATGTTTCTTATGTCTTTGATTTTTGTACTTTATTTTATTTCCGGAGCTAGTCCTTACCAAACTGCTGTTTGATAAATTACAGCACTTTGGGCACATTTGCTGCCAATCCCATTGAACATATTTAGAAAGTTCTTGTACAATGAAGAGGGAATATAGGTTTTCTGCTCTGGGATAGCACAAGAGCTGGGGGAACCTCGTGGCTCCACTCAGTTATAATGGAGTGTGTGATGGAAGATGTAGGGCAGGCTTGGCCAGAAGGATCCACAGGGGAAAGCCTGCTCTGGGTCTACCATAAGAGTCGGATGGTAACAGACCTGTCTCCACTCATAGGCCTCTGCCTGGAGCACTTTCACCTGCTCTAGAGCCCAGAGGAGATCATGCACCCTCCTCATCATCCCACTGTGTGCTCTGTAGAAAGTCAACCCCGACCCCGCTTTCGCACATTTTACCATGAACCAGTGGTGAGAGATATGTGCTGAGAAAGGCATTTGGACTCTTGCAGACTTAGTTTGTCTTTAATCTTTATGAAAAAGAAAAGGTTCAAGGAGTACTTTGAATACTTTGATTATACTGCCATTGATTATACTGTATGGAGAGCCACTGATTATACTGTATGATGAATCTATAGTCTTAAGTAAGTCTATATCTTGCCTACTTCACTGAGATTGAAAACAGAGCAGACATGTGGTTAAGGGTAACATGCTTGTCAAATAGGCTTTGAGTTTTCTCACTTGTTAACATACTGACACATTTCTTTTCTGATTTATATTGGAATAGCTACTGTAGTTATGTAGGCCTCAGTTTACACTAGTAAGCATATACAGTGTCAACTAGTTTTGCAAGCAGGTATTCTACAGCTTTTGTGTGCTCTGGAATTGTGGCATACAAACTAGTTGGTCTGCTCTTAAAATGTTTATTTGAATAATTTATATCCATGTATAAAACATTATTAAGTTTTTGTAATTTGTCACCTCAGTCATATACTGTTTCAGGGGGATGATGTGCATGTGTTTTAGTCAGACGTTTGTTTTTTTTTTGTTTTTTAGCATGATTTGAGCTGACAAAAAAAAAAAAAGAAGAAGAAGAAGAAAATGAAACAGTTATGATACCATTGCTATCATGATATTACAGAACTATATAATTGAAACGGCTTGACAAACAGTGTGGGAGATTTTGGTCTTTACCCATTCAGGTAAATAGGAGCTGTACTTGGATACGTTTTACCTACATAGAGAATAGCTGCCTGGAGTCACTACCAAGATGGCTGGCAAGGGAATTTAACTAGGTTTAAACTAGCACCACTGAATTTTGTTTTTAGATCAACGAGTGTTTGGAAGCTGGCAATTGATTTTGAATTGCATGCTAATATCTAATTTGTGGTTAGTTCCTCTGAGAACTTTAATTTCAAGGTGAAAGCAAAGAGAGTGAACTTTCAGCATTGTCTATTTCAGTTTCTGTCAATGTCTCTATAATGTTAACAATGTACTTGCATGTATTACCTGTCTATCGCTACCATATTTTTCTTACAAGTAGAAAAACAAGCAGGCACAACCTAGCCGCCATATTGATTAAGGCTAAATAAGCCCCAGCAGCACTTGTAGTGAGTGCTTGTTTGTGTCTGTTCATGTCAGGGGCCATTTCAACGGCAGCAGACCCCTGAGAAGTGCAAGCTGCACACTACAGAGCCACCTGAAATGAGGCGCTGCCTGAGCCAGGCCCTCAGCTCTGCGCACCATCATTATTTTGAAGGAGAAAAACCAGACTTGACAGATGAACTGGGGCCAGAGGAAGAAAACACATCACCAATACGGCATATAACAAGCTCTCAGAAGAGAGCAACACTGATTCATTTCTATGGTAACCTGTATCAAAACAGACTTCCAGGAAGGATCTCTTTGTTTTGGTTCAGGGGGGTGATCATTCTATTAGATGGGAGGAGGAATTCATGCGTGAGACTGTTGCAGGTTCAGGGGTATTAGCACTCAGTGTGGTGATGAGTTAAATAGTGAGAGGTGAGTCGGCTGCACTCACAGAGCTGGACTACAGAGGGATCAGTGTTAGAGTTGCTGTAATTTAATGGGTGAGTTATATTTAGGTATAATAGACCAGAAGGGCAGGGGCCGCTGGGTGAGAATGTGAGAGGGAGCAAAACTTCAAACTGTTAGTGAGGTTACAGGATTTACATCAGTGTGTGGGCTGGTATGGTACTCCGCTGTTTCACGAAAAGACTCCTGATTGCTTATCACTTGTTTGCTTATGACTGCTATATCTACTGTGCCCAAGAGCCTTTTAGGTGTTCCTTAGAAGGCTCAGCTCAAAAGAATGAATCATTTCAATCAATTTTTTTTCTTAAATAAATTGGAGTCAAAAGTAATATGTTATGTTTTAGAAACTAGTGGACTACAAGTAAAAGTTTCCCAAAAGGAAATACTCTAATAAAGTACAGACCCCATTTAAATAACCAATTATTTGCTTAGCATATATATGAAATTAATAAGTAAAAAAAAAAAGACACCATAAATTGCCTTTTGATTATTGCATGTTAAGGTTCAGTACACCCTGACAAAATATCTCTGTATATACATGAGTGAGCCAGGATGGGAAAAGGCTGACTTTAACAAATGGGACACAAGCAGTCAGAGAGCTACCTTGTTCCCATGAATGTAAAACAATAGCAGGTTTGTGGTAATTATCATATGTGGCGCTCACTGGCCTAAATGTGGGTCAGCACTGATGAATATCCTGTCTGCATGGGGCATCCCTTACCCTGTCCACGCCTCTCTCTCTTTCCCTCTCCCCTGATGCTAATCTGAAATGAGTGGTCATGCATAGCCTTGGACAGTCAATAAGGTTTAATTATGTTTTACTCTCCTTTCAGTCCTCAAGTTTTCTGTATATCATCTGCAACCTAACACACACGCACACACGCACTCACGCACATACACACACACACACACACACTCATGTTTGTTTGCCTTTTTCCATTATAGTGGGGACTTTCAATTGACTTCTATTGCATCTTTTCTGTGCAAATGATATTTTCTACTCCCTAACCCTATCCCTAAACCTAACCATTTGTACATTTTTGCTTTATAATGCATTCATAATCAGTTTCACAATTTGGTATGTTTAAGACATTTTTCTTGTTGGACTGTTCCCACTATATAGGTGATTTAAACTTTTGCTGTCCTTGTGAAGATTATTGACCTCTAAAATGTAAGCAATACCTGATCCACAAATACATTAATTAAAGGGATATTTCACCCCAAAATGTAAATTATTTCATTGTTTACTCACCCTCATGCCATCCAAGATATGTATGACTTTCTTTCTTCTGAAGAACACAAACAAAGATTTTTAGAAGAATTTCTCAGCTATGTGGGTCCTCACAATGCAATTTTTAAGCTCTAAAAAGCACATAAATCCAGCATAAAAGTAGTCCATAAGACTCCAGTGTTTAGATCTATATCTTCAGTATTGATATGATAGGTGAGAAACAGATCAATATGTAAGACCTTTTTTGCTATAAATTCTGCACCTAGCCCAGTAGGTGGCAATATGCATGAAGAATGTGAATCACCAAAAACACAAAAAGAAGAGTGTGAAAGTGAAATTGGAGAAGTATAGTACAAAATTACTTAATATTGCTCTGTTTCTCACCTACACTTTTCATATTGCTTCTGAATATATGGATTTTACCATACAAATCTTATAAATTACTTTTATACTTTCTTTATTTGCATTTGGAGCTTTAACGTTTTGGTTCCCATTCACTTGAATTGTATGGAACAGCAGAGCTGGGAAATTCTTCTAAAATTCTTAATTTGTGTTCAGCAGAAGAAAGAAATTTATACACATCTGGGATGGCATGAAGGTGAGTAAATTATGAGATATTTTTTTATTTTTGGATGAACTATTCCTTTAAGTACCTGAAAATAGTCAGGAGGTTATGAGATAAATTGTAAGACATTGCTGCAAACATCATGTTAACCCAAAGCAAATCATTTTCTGTATTTTATTGGATTCCTTGCCCTTTATCATGAGCTGTTTTTACACAAAGCATTCCTAATAGGAATATAAGCTTAGTCAAGATTAAAAGTTTACTCTTTTGGTACAGAAAGCATAACAACCATGGATAAAAATTAATCTCCCCTTTGCTTTCAACCTCCTTTTAAGACACCTCCAATCATTGACATTGAATGTATGCTGGTAATGAAATCAGGTTCTTCTGAAGGCTTTGACTTTCAGTCTTAATGAAAGCAAAGGAAGGGAAAAGCATGAGTATCAATCAGCCTGTTTGGTTTCTTTCATTTGTAGAACAAGCGGGGAATAATTTGGCACCTGATGCAGAGAGGAGCTGGGCTAAATCAAAGCGTATAAATAATGAACTCTAATTAGCAGCGTGTGGGAGAGGTGTGATGTCTGTTTGGATGGCGGAACCTCTGCCTGTTCTCGTGATCAGTCACTGCGAGAGGTTCACTAACACAAAAGGAAGTCAGAACTTCTCTGTTAAAGATGGGAGGGAGGGAGGACAGGAAAGTGGGAATTGGAGGACCCACATGCTTCTACTAACACTAATTGAAATCTTAGTGTGCAGATACACACACAGACTCACACTCACACATACACAGCAGCACAAGCTCTGCACACTTTGGCTAATTAAGAATTAACCTGTCCCGTTGTGAGCGATATTGTACCTATGCTCAGTAGTTTTTAATAATCGGTTGACTAAATGAGGGTGTTGGGTAGTTTTTCACAGAATAAATAGTGCCCTAATTAGGAACATAGCAAGTTTGTGATATCCCAGCAATAATACTGACACTTTACAGCAAACACACACACAGGCACACAAGGCTTGGCACTGTCTCAGTGGCTCTCTGAGTTAGGAGAGGTGCTGGGTTTCACCGTGTTGCATCATGGCATATTATCTAACAAGCACAAATGTCACTGTGCCAACAAACATCACTTGGACCTGGTGGGTAAATTAGTCCCTTGGTTTACACCAAAATGTGTAAAAAAAATAAATAAAAAACATCCACTGCTGTTTTTGTTATGGTTGGGTCCACCATTGCACTGTTATTTAATAAGATACAGTATATATGTTTACTTTAAATCCCTCGAACAATGTTTTTCCACACATTTTTCTTGGCATATTTATCTTATGTAAAGAATGGAATCTGATTAGACTCATTGGCTGACCCCTCTTCGTATGTGATGAATTATAAGAGTCAAGGATGCAGAATTTGATTTATCTCCCTGACCTTTTCTATGCAAAGGATACACGGTCTGTACAACCATAATGTGACACTTCAGAAAAAGAGGTCACGTCTGTTAGAAAGCATTGGTGCTTCTCTCTCTCTCTTTCTCTCCCCTCCTCTCCCTCCTACTGTCTCATATGGCTCTATTGTTTCATGTGACTGCAAAGAATCCAGCGCCAGTCTAATAAAATGTATGTGCCGTTCTTACTGGAAATGAAGTATGCCTTAACAGACGTGATAGTTCTCAGACTGCAATTTCTCAGATCTTATCATTAGAGCGGATACATATAAATTGATAAACAGAAATATTAATATATGTTTTTCTTCTCTTGACACAATAAAAGAGAAATCAGGATGATTGGTGATGACTTTGATCTTTTATAGCTCATTACTTTCTGTTTCTTTATTATGTGTCACTTTAAAGATAAGGATCTGTGCCACACAGGCCAAGCTGAATGAATTGATTTTAATTGCCCCTAATTTCTTAACTGTTTATCGAGCAGTTACTGCAAAGCAAGAGTAAATGAGGTGAGAGCAATAAAATAATATTAAACACACAGTCCATTTTCAGATGATGCAGAGACAGTTCAATATGAGCTCAATTATGTAAACAAATGGATCATTACAGTTATCTACTATGTTTGCCACAATTACTAAACATTATTCTTGCTACAGAATATTCTAAGCAAAGAGGCACCTGTATTAAAATACATATATAAAGTATGTTTATCTCTTATCCTGAATAAGAAATTTTTTCTGAATTGAAAAAAGGGTTTTTAAATATTAATGATTTTTTTTAACTTCAAAAGGGTGATAATATGGGATTCTCAGGAGGTGTCTCATCTTGAAGGCGATAGAGAGAGAGGGGAGGGGGGTTGGGGGAGAGAAAGAGAGAGAGCAACTGTAATTAAACATGGATGTATGCCTTGCTACGGCTGGTCTGGGGTTTGACAGGCCTGCAGAACAAGCCCAGGTGCAGCTGAGCGTGACAGTGAGCTTGTGAGTACAGGGACACTACACACACATTAGCACCTACCCTGGACAAGAACACTAGCACAGGGAGCATTGACTGCACACGAGCCACCTGAACGTGCTCTGTGTGCGGCAATGATTTCCACCAGCAAGATAATTAATTAAATAAAGAAGCAATTAGAAGGTGTTTGACCATGTTACTGAATTAACAATAGTTCATGTATGCCTGTATGTGATGACTTATTTCATTAGAGTACGTATACAAGACTCTTTAGGTAGCAATTTTCAATTAGGTTGTATTTGTTTACATTAGTTAACGCAGTAGTTAACATGAACAATAGTTGTACAGCATTTATTCGTCTTGGTTAATGTTACTTTCTAAATTTACTAATAATTGTATTTACATTAAAAGTTGTTACCATAAGTTAAGGCACTTTTAATTTACATGAGACAATGAGACATTATATACAGTATATTATATATATATATATATATATATACACATACTGAAAGTATATACACTGTATATTGTATTTCGAGGAATTTACATTAATAAAGATTAATAAATTAAGTAAAATTCTTCATTTAGTTTACAATGCCTCATTTATTAACTAATGTTAACAAATAGAACTTTATTGAAAAGTGTTACCACATTTGAAAATAATAAGTAAAAATATATAACAAATAAAAAGCCATTAGAAAAAAAAATATAGATAAATGCAGAGAACACTAGTAGGCTATATTCATACAATTATATTTTTCATTTCTTTGCAACACGTTTCAGATATTGAGGTGAAATGTTTAGGAACAGACAAACAAAGACAGAAAACACAGGTGGGGTGTTTCAGGAGAAGTGGGCTTGTGGGACAGGTGCTTGTGCACAGCTTTATCTCAGTAATTAATACATAAGAGGCCAAATGTTTGCCAACAGCATTCCAAAGTTGTTTACATGTAAGCAGCTAGTTGGGAAGAAGTGGAAGAGTGGGAAAAATTAGTAATACATGAAAAGAAATGAAGAGTGAAAGCGGATTTCCAGATTGTGTTAGAAAATGGTTGAGAAATGAGAGAGATAGAGAGGGGAGAAGAGCAATAGGGCAAGAATATTTTTTTAAATGTGGTATTGTGAAAAAGATGGAGGGAGAAATAGAGAAAGGAATTGAGGCAGTGAGTGCTAAGCCCCAAAGCTCTGAAGGGGAATTGTGAAGTAAAGCTGAATGAGTGAGCATATCTAGTCCAGGGACGTCTCCACAGCTTTTTTTGTCCGCTGCTGGACACCCAGAGAACACGGGAAGTCCCAGAGCGTCTCGGCCAGGCTCGTTCTGACATATGCAGCCTTCCAAAGATGAACAACATCACCCCCAGTGCTCGCCAGAAGGTCGGGAAATTGCTCCCATTGCACATTGCCTCTTCTTCACACATACACACATTAACCCTCCCTACTGTTTCCCCCTGGCCAGGGTAAAGGTAGCTTTTACTCTCCTTAACTCATCTACTCTAAGGGAGTGTGAGCTTTCTCTGGCTCAGCAGACCTTTTTCCACACGACTTTACACAGTTACATGCACGCTAAAGTGAAACCTTTCTTCCTTGCACACCAGCACTGGGATAAATAATGGATAACAGGCCTGTGATGAATTTGGGGAAGATCTTAACGACACCCAACACCTCTTACTCTGCACACCCCCGGTCCTCCATAAATTAAGCACCGCTAATAATTAAAGCCATGGAGAAACAGTAGAACATCTTTGGGGGCATTAATAAAACATGAGCAGCAGCAGTGTTTGGCTTGCTGTACATGTTCCTTGTGTTGCGAATGATCCTGTCCTTACTACCCTGCAATCACTTACACAGGAAAAGCACCTCGAGTGCAGAGTGCAGTTTGAGGGCATTCCCAGGCAAAATTATGCCTGTTTGCATGTGAAAAAGCCCCCTTTACCTGCCCTATACCTGCTGCCAAGAGCCTGTGCTTGCTCACCTGTTCTTTAGTTCAGTCTTTCCATTGTGCATTTGGGACGTTCATCAGTTTTCATTGGTTAAAACAGCATGCATGCAGCAGGCGACAGAGGGCCAGGTTCTTCGCCTACATCCATTTATCCACATTAAATGGGAGCTTTGGGGACATCATCCTGCGAGAGATAAGAGTTTAATGGCACTGTCCCAAATAAGTTTGTGCTGTGTACGTCCGCACGCCATTTAAGATTCATATTCCTTTTTATGCTTTTATCACCCTGAATAAATCACCCAGCCAAGCGTTCACTCAGCCCTTCATCTGCCATTTCAGAGCACATTTACCAGCCCAGCCGAGTAAAACCCCCACCAATGAGCCAAAAAAAATAAAAACACTGCTCCATTCCCTGTGAGTTCCTGTCCGTATTCCCCCATGTACATTTAGAGCCAATGGAGGAATTTAATGCATCACATCCCCACCAGGGCTAGGAACCATTTGGATTTGTTTTCAAAATCCTTTTTTTTTTTGTTTGTTTGTTTAAACAAAACCCTCTCCCTAAGTCCACTACATCCAACTTTTCCCCTTAGACACAGTTAACAGTATGCATAGTCTATTATGCCATCTGACAATAGAAGAACTTACTTTGTTTGAACAAAATAATGTTCAACAAAACAAAACTCACCTTTGAATGGCTCCTTAAGTGCTTAAATAATGTGGCCATTAAACATGTAGAGGTTAACAGTGTTTCTGACAAATCAGCATGTATGGTATTAGAATGATTTAAAACATAGGTTGGAAACACGTGAAAATGCCAGAACAAATTATGAAAGAGAAAATCCAAACTTTAATTCTCTATTGGACACAGATGGGTGAGACAGAGGTGTGTAATGTGTACTGACTGAGTAAATGAGCTCATAAAGTACTGTCTGCTTCAGGGAGTGGAGAACTACATGTGCTAATCTTCATCAACATCCGCTTTCTGCCATGTAAAAGAGCAGGAACAACAGTGTTCTGCACTCTGGACACGAGCATCCTACATTAGAGGGGAGTGTTTCCAACATGGGACACCATTACCACCACTCCCAGCATGCCTCAGTATGAGATAACTGTCACTGAGAATTAGACATGGGGGTTCTGCCATGTAAACGCATCATATGTAATTGGAAGAAAAAAAGGGAGAGAAAATGTAGGGAAAGAGAAAAGGCTTTTAAAATAATCTCCCGGTTCACCATTACATTGTTGAGACTATGTGCCGATAACATAATGAAGCTTTTAGCAACTGTCAGACCGCTGGGCTCAGAAAGTTACCCCCGTCTACCTGAGTTCCCGTTTGTTTTATACTTTCTTTTTTATCTCTCTGAAGGTTCTTTGAGTAACCTTGTGTTGATATTTACTCACTGTGAGTGCTCTAGCTACAATTTTCAAGAAATGTACAGTTTACTTGATAATATCGACAGCTCTAGTGTAAAATCTGCTGCATAAAAGGTCAAAAAGAGCTATTTTTTCCACCTCCCCTCTCTACGGGCTGCCTTCCATCTCACGTAGAGTAAATCTCAGAGTGGAATCACTTTTCTGACAATAATTTATAAATTATGCACTGGTTGTGTTTTGAATTGAGAAAGGCTTTCATATCTTTTCCATTAACTCAGATTAAGTTTTCATACTGATGCTGGAGAGAATGCTAGCAATATACCCTTCTCATTTGAATGAAAATTTTATCAGTGCTCTTTTCTGTTGTACACTCCTATTGGGATGTCTGTGAATCTACAGCTTGGCTTTTGTACGTGAACTCCCCTCAACCTGTCTGCCAGTGGCTCTGAACGCTTCAATATTTGATGGGCTCTGGCTAACTCAGCCGTAAGAATTCAGCTGCAGAGATTTAACTCTAATGTAAAAATTGTGAACGGATGAAAACTGGGATGTCATAAGTAATACATCTATTTCAAGTGGGGGTACAGCTACCATTTGTGGGGAAGAGGGAAAAAAGGAGAGTGCGAGAGATAGAAGAAAAGAAAGGGATTTAAGACGGAATATTGCACTCTTTTTCCCTTTTATGTTCTTAAAATGAAACGCCTGGAAGCTATGGGGCTAACAGCTAAAATTTTCCCCCGACTCAGTTCCCTGCTCCTACAATTGATTCTTAATTATGAGCACTCTTTCTCCCTTTCTTTAAAACCATCAATAAAAAAGGTCCTTTAATGTCATCTTTCTGAAGAAATGGGCATCACACCACTTAACATTCATATGTCAAATCCATTTGAAGGAGCATTATGCTTCTCTCTCTTTCTCTCTGGCTCTTTTTCTTCCACAGGCAAACACACTCACACACTCAGTCACCAAACAGATTTCAAAACATTTGGAAAATCTGTCTATACACTTTTAGGGTGTTGGTGAATGCTTCCTTCGAAGCGGAAGAGGTCAGCTGAGATGGGTCTGATGAACACGTTTTGTATCTATAGTTGACTTCCTCAAGCCATACACTTCTTGGCACAGTGCAGACTGTTGGTAATAGGTCTTCTAACAATAATGCATTTGTTTAGGGGAATTCAAGGAGAAACTCAGTGTGGGGAGAGGATTGTGAAACGGTTATTTTTCTTCCTTTTTTCATTCATTTCTTATGAAAAGCTCTGGGAAGAGATGTTTGTGTTAGTTGTTTAGTGTTTAGTTCCCTCCCTTCAAATCTCTGCCCTAAACCAATAGCATTATTATCAGTCATAATTGCTTTTCTATTTCATGTAAGAAAATGTTCACAGTCATAATCGCTATAGCATCTATTACTAAATTTTGTGAGTTCGAAAAAAGGAAATGGAAAAGAGAGAGATAGACATGTGATGCCAAACCTCTGAGGACGCCTCATAAAGGACATACTATACTTATAGCAGTGCATGCTATCCCTTACATCATGTTTATCACATTTTATTACCAATAATAACATAGCTCCTCTGAGAGCTTGAGGGTAAGTATGCCCACCAGCACTCTTCCAGACACTTTTAGACTGACTATACCCAGCAAGCACTCAATATGTAATATGCTTGCTTGGAGTCTCTCGATATCTGAATGTACTGTGCATGGCTAAAGTGTCTCTTACATCTGATAAATAAAGAATCATTATGGGCCATGGCACTGATTTAGACTGCATCTACGTACCTTGTACACATTCTAGGATAAGAGAATAAAATCTTGTGTCAGAACTCATATTATGGGCTGTATATATACAGTTTATACATAATATGGGAGATCAAACAGAAAAAAAAAAAATAATAATAATCATACAGTATATCTATTTATTAGTGCTATATTTATTAATTTAATAGTGATCAGCCGTACATTTTTTCATAGTTAAACGTGATTAATCAAGAATTTGAAAAGTAACACAATTTGACTCGATATATACTTGTTTAAGAAAACAAAACAATATGTAACAACATAATGCTTTATTAAAATTGTCTGAACAAATCCCTACACAGTATAAAGATAGAAATGCACTAAAATAGCACAGGCACAAGTAACATTTCCCAAAGTCTAAGTGGGAGGTTGACTAATTAAAATAACTAACCCTCCATAGGTTGCCTAATTATTGCTATGGGCATTAAATCTCTTATACTCAAATCCTCCACAATATCAGTCATCTGGCAGTCTGTGGCTATCTGCTTTGCTACAGCAGTGTTCATGATTCATGTCAGGGCATCAATGCAAGCATCAAGCCTTGAACTGCGTATGTAAAGCCCTGCAGACAGCATTTTTGTGATGGTTAAGACTTGATGTGCTTCTGTTATAATATAATTTCACATAACAGGGGCTGTAAAGTGCTTGATTTCTGTCAAAAGACCCATCCAGGCTTGTTTTGTACAACAAATAGTGTTAAGAATTCCTTTAAACATCACTTGATCACTGACACGGGTGCACACATCGACACATCACAAAGGTTCTATCCTGGTCCGAATAGTGTATAAGCGTTAATAACTGTAAATGCGTTAATCAAAATTAAGAAAAAGGAATGCATTATACTTAATCACATTCATTAATGCGTTAATTCTGACAGCTCTACTTTTTTATAAATCACAATGTATAGTTGTATAGATCCTGGATATGTTTTATACATTTCTGAATATACTGAACACATGTTAATCTGTACACAGGGTTGGGGAGTAACGGAATACATGTAATGGGAATATGTATTTAAAATACAAAATATAAGTAACTGTATTCCACTACAGTTACAGTTTAAATAATTGGCAATTAGAATACAGTTACATTCAAAAAGTATTTTGATTACTGAAGAGATTACTTTGCATTTTATTGTCATTTGTTACGTTTAATATTTAGTTCTTTCAGATGGAAAACATTTATACATATAAATGGTGCAATCCAAAGAGCATTTGAACAGCGGTGAAACACTTTCTTAAGATGTGTTACAGTCATATGAGCAGACAGAGGAGTAAGTTTCAAGTAAGTTTCAAGCAGAAGAAATGGAAATAAAACTTGTGTAAATTGTCAGCTTTACGCTAAGCTAAAATTATATTTCTAGCCATTTTACATGAACCGTTACCAGGCACGATCATATTTGTTTTATCAAGAAAATTCTATTTGGATCATAAGTAAGACCTTTGATATTAGGGCAAAAATCATATTCTTGATAATAATATTTGTATATATTGTTGCACAAATGTAACTAAGCATGTGTGCTAATGTGTACACATGCTTAAATGAAATATGGATAATTACTGTTTTAATAAATTTGGTAGTAATATATGTGTGTAAATCCTGAAAATATAATATTAACCCTGAATATAAAATTAGTAAATATAACTTTTATTCTCAGGCATGACTGAGAATAAAATATATATTTACTACTTTTATATTCAAGTTTAATATTATATTTTCAGGACTTACAAACATATTAATAATTTATAACTATATATTTAGACTCATCCTAAATATTCAACTATTTATTCCAATTTACAACTTTATAGTGAAATTAACATTTATATATTCTGATTTGCAACTGTATTTAGAGTATACATATTTATTCAGATTTTGTATAATTATTTCCCCCATAATTTCCCCCCAATCATGGCCTCCCATGATGTATAGTATACAGTATATACTCATTTATAATATATATAATATGTTGTAGAAAGTGTAGAACACATTCATGAAGGCTACATTTTTGTGAGGTTTTAAACGTGTGAGTGCTTAACAAAATGTTGAAAGACTGTCACATAGCATTCACTATCCCCACATAATGCAAAAATAGTGTGATGTGGTGTAAAGTGAGTGTAACACTTCCCTCTCTGTGACATTTAGCAGAGACCATTAAAGTGAGAGGCCAGTGGCTGTGGACGGGATCCCGATATTTACCTGGGAAATGATCACAATTAGGAAAGCACACTGTCCCCGGTGACATTTAAGAATGCACTTGCAGGTAGAACAGTTGTAATGGTTTGTGAGTGTGTGTGCCACTGCCTACTTTTGGACTTTTACATTTGTGACTAGCTTTTCAGTGCTGTTTTGTATTCGCTATTGCAGTTTGTACATCCTTCAAAACTCCTATCTCTCTGCCTCAACAGAACGTTGATGCTCATTTTCATAATCTCATCTGATCTGTCCTTTAATGTGCCTAAACCTACATTTAGCATTCTGTTTCTGTTATAAAAACAATAATGGGTTAGTTTTCCTCCGTTCTGTGTCTCTGAGGGCATGTGCTGTCGAGGAGGACCACTCTTCCATCCCACTATGTTAAAGTGGCTTGAGGAAAAATATGATTTGATGCGATTATTCTTTGATGGCATCTAAAAATGTCTAATGTTAAACATTTAAGTGCTGTTATAGTTTTATGGCCATGAAGGGAGCTAAAGTGCTCTCATATTCTATTCTGAATCTCTGAGAGTACTTTTAAAAAACACTTAACAAACCAAACTTCTAAACAAGACTCTAGTTTCCTAGTTTTAAAGGTCATTACATGTAGACACATTTTCTGTGTTTTGGAAGAAAATTTGGTCACACTTTAAATAAGGTCTATTTAACTACTATACACTTACATTAAAAATTAAACAATTGATAATATGTACTTAATGTGTGTGTTGTTCTGCAAGTATCTGGTGAGATTCACATTAGCTGCTACCAAAGTTGGGAATGGGTTATGGATAATTACAGTGAAACTACAGATGCAATTAAATGCAGGTATGTTAAAGGTAAGCACTATGTAACAACACATATACACACAATAAGTTCCCTATATCAAATGCTTACTATTATGTAAGTACATAATAGTTAATGACACCTACAGTGAGACAGAAAATTGTAATGCAAACATTGATTTGTTTTTCTCCTTCTCATCTAGTTAAAGGTCACATAGGGTGACTAACTCCAGCTGACCAGTAATTTGAAAATTAGGGACTGAAAAAGAGAGGCCCTGTCAAATCCAAGCTGCCGTGAAAAACTTGTCACTTTGTGTGACAGACTAACAGGGTTGGGAGGGTTACTTTTGAAATGTATTCCACTAAAGATTACAGAATACATGCTGTAACATGTAATTTGTAACGTATTCCATTAGATTACTCAATGTCAGTAACGTATTCTGAATACTTTGGATTACTTCTTCAGCACTGGTAGATTTTTTCACTTATTTTGACTATAAAAAATCAGTAAGACAAAATACAAATGTTAAAAATACATTCTCTGAAAAAATTCTAAATATCTTATGCAGTGTTGTTTCTAAAACAAAAATAATCAAATTGATCTTGTTTTAAGGATTTTTTTATATTTTTTACAGGAAAACAATACAAAAAATATTATCAAGAATAAGATTATTTCCCTAATATCAAAGGTCTTACTAGAAAAAGATGAAATTACGATCCAATGTGAATTTTCTTGATAAAAAAAATATGATCGTGCCTGGTAACATGTGCATGTAAAATGGCTAGAAATAGCATTTTAGCATAGCAAAGCAATTTACACAAGGTTTATTTCTATTTCTTCAGCTCGAAACTTACTTCAAACTTACTTCTCTGTCTGCTGGTATGAATGTAACACATCTTAAGAAAGTGTTTCACTGTTGTTTAAATGCTCTTTGCGTTGCACCATTTATATGTATAAATGTTTTCCATCTGAAAACACTAAATATTTAATGAAACAAATGACAATAAACTGCAAAGTAATCTCTTCAGTAATCAAAATACTTTTTGAATGTAACTGTATTCTAAATACCAATTATTTAAATTGTAAATGCAGTGGAATACAGTTACTTATATTTTGTACTTTAAATAAGTATCTCCGTTACATGTATTTCGTTAATCCCCAACACTGCAGACTAATTAGTAAAAAGACATGACCATCGCTAGATCAGAAGGACACACATCTCCTCTGGGTAGATACACAGCTTCAGGGTTAAAAAGCACAGTCTCAACTATCAATATCTTCCACTAATTATATGCTTTGTAATTAGATGCATAATCAATTATGAAACCTTTGTGTTTCCCGGGTATAAATAAGAAAAAGACAAAACTCCAAACTTGCCAGGTACCTCAACAATACTATGAATTGTGAGTGAGTATGTCCTGGATAATCATATTGTTACATGCAGGCTTAATTTTCTTTTAATAAGAATTATACTGCAGCTTACAGAAATCATTATTAAAAGAGAGAAACTTGATCATATGACCTCTGCATTGTTGAACTGCAAATGATGTGCTTAATCATCAGCTGTCACTCCCTATCTTAATTAATCCTAATGGAGTATTGATGCTGCTCAACTGTTGGGCTTTGTAATTAGCAATGCTATTTAGATTAGATAATGCACCGGGGCAGTCCAATTACTCCAGAGGAAATGAAAAAGCTGTGATACAATAACTGTGAAAAATTCATTACCAGATAACACAATTGTTTTATTTAATATATATTTTAGTTTTCCATAACCCAGACTGAATTTATCAAAGCTTTAACAATTACTATCAATTGACTTGGGGGGAAAAAAGGATAATTTGCTTTGTAATGATTCCCTGCAGCATTTTATACTGTTGCAGACGTGGTTGCCCTAATTGATTGCTGCTATCAATGGCAAACAAATCTGTGACGCTGTCTGTGCTGATATAATCTGACCCCGATTTTTTCAGCTGTCACTCTCTGTGAGAAAGATGCCATGCTCCAATTCTCCAAATCTGCCCGCCCAACCAGTGCATCATCATGCCTTTTGTGTTTCCACCCCGATAGGGCAATTAATAAAATATATGTTAATAGGATCTTAATTGTTTTACAACAGTGGCTTGACAAGGCATTACGAGCAAGGAGACTTGTCACTGATCCGCAGTCTGTGGACATTTGTCTCTGCAGTGACTAAAGAATGGCATATGGTCATCTTTCCAGGCTTAAAAACTGTATAATTATGGGCCCTTTCTGTTTGTGTTTGAAAAAAAAAAATGAAAAAAAGAGATGATGTTACCACTCCCTTAATCTAAACCAAGACTATTGTTGCTGTCTAATTTTTCCAATGAATGGAAGTCTAAAAACGACAAATTCAATATTGTATCTCTGGTGATTGTGTTTATTTTAAGTAAACCCGAAATGTAATTCCTCAGTGATTTCCTTCAGTATTTCATTAGAATTTTTTTTTTTTTTACATGTGTCTTTGTTGGAGAATAACACCAGACTTACTCAAGCTTGCAAATTAGCCCTTTAAAGTTAATTAAGAAAGGCTTAACTAAAGGTGAGGGAGACAAGCCATATGTTTGTGCAATCTATTGGGGACAAAGAGCCAGAATAAAATGAGACACATGCACACACACAGTAACCATTTTTGAAGGAGACTTTTGTTTATTAAATGTTCTGATTAATGTATTTGATTAAAAAATTCTGTTGATGTATTTTGGAGTGTTTTGCGTATTCTTTTATCAAGAGAGTACACAAGGCAAAACTGCCTCAGGTCTTAAACTGTTTATATGATAGTGTTTGTGACAGATTGCCTGAGATGAAAACCTAAGATGAAAGGTATTTAATTGCTATTCCTATTATCTTTATAAGGGCAGATAAAAACAAATTAAACACAGATGACATATACATGGATTCCATCATTTGAATACATTCTGTTAATTGTTTTTAAAAATCAACACTTCAAATTAAAAGTGAGTCTAATCTAGCAGAATTTTTCAATAGCTGCTCAGCAACAGTTTCTGTGGTAGCTGTGCTGTTACTAAGTCTATACATGATGCTGAACCACAGAATCACAAATGTCCTGAGGGAGGCAGCAGAGAACAAACAAGAGCATGCTTTCGTCCTTCTCTATCAAATTTGCTCTCTTTACGGCCTCGAAAGGCCATTTACATAGTGAAATCTAATTACCCTGGTGTTATGAGAGAGCATTTGATCTCAGACTTAAGCAGAGCAGAACATATTATTTTCAAAAAAAGGATTTTCTCAAATAAAAGTGGCTTACCAAACAGAGGGCCCACCTTGTACACAATTCAGTCTCCCTGTTTTAATTATTTTTCTCTGGCACCATGTTGAAAAAGTAAGGGTGGGAAAAAAGGAACAGTCATTTGTTTGTCTGTTTTGGGGGGGGGCTTGTTTGACACAATTATACGAAAACTAAGTGTCCACTATGGCTCTCCCTCCATGTAAAAGAGGGAGAGAGACTGGGCAATAGTGCTTTTTTGTGCTGTGTGTCTGCAGGAACAGTGTGGTGTCCCTGAGTCACGTCATCACACTGGATCACTCATTATTACCTTTACAAAACTCCCACAGAAATGTCATAGTTCTCAAATGAGGTCACTATTTTATTTGTATTTACGTTTTTTTTTTTTTGCACTTTCTCCATGTCTCCATGTTTTTAAAATGACCTAAGTTATTTTAAAGTTTAAAGATTATATACTGCATACATATCATATTTGTATTTGCCATGACATGTATGTGTAGGCCTACTACAGACTGTATTTCACCGATTATTTTTCATGACTTTCAAGGATACGTATGACATATTCATGTTTCGCTGTGTTCATGTGCATATGCAAGCTAAATATGAAGTGTGTCTTTTTTTCTGACGATGTCACATTACGGATGTCTTCTACAAAGCTACATTTGTCTTACCCATATTTTTAGACTATACATGTGCAGAAGTGTGTAGTAACATGCTATACTCCCTAGCATTTATTGGAGAAAATGTACTTTTAAGAGAAGGTTTATTAATGGGTCCTTTTTACACTTACTCAAGTAAATTTCTATTGAAAAATAAAAATACTTTGTTACAATGGGTGACGTTCCTGTCGTTACTGATTTTAATTAAATGTGTTTTATTAAATACGTAATTTATTGAGATATTTTTGCGCTTTGTCACTTGAGTCCAGTTCATGGCTGCAGCAGCAACAAGTGTGCCAAACAAACACTTACATCATGCAATCCATCATTTCACACCAATACTTCAAGATTAGAATTGCAGCTCCAACTGAAGAAAACTTTTTGCTTTGAGTTTTGGTGAATGTGATAATGTGAGCTTGTCTGTGTTGTGGTTCAGGTTATTTCTGCAACTATGTGCTGTTTTTATATCAGTGCTGAAATATCAGTGTCTACTGTATGTAAATATTTGCATTAAGTGTAAATGCCTTTTTGCTCTGCCTATCGCATGCGTGCCTACTGGAGCGCATCTCGGCGTGCACACTGCACAGCAACATTGCGTTTGACAGATGCGGTGCGTTTTTCTCATGGACAGCAGAGATCAAATGTAACCCTTCTCCGTCAATAAAAAAAAAAATGTTACTCATAGGTCCTTAGAGGACAAAAATGTCAGCATTAAAAAACTGCCTTAGTAATAATATATATTATTTTCGACTTTCATTAAATGATTTTTCTTAAAACAACATCATTCTTGATCTTAACTACCAAATATTAATTCATTTTTCAGGACTTTAGCCCTTTAAATGGCAGTTTATATAATGCCATTGTTGTTTTTTATAAAAAAAAATATATATATAAATTATTTTCCATTTCTTTTATTTTTTTTATTTGTTATTTTTTTATTTTATTTGGATTATCACAGTCTGGGATATGTCAATTATAAGCAACAACATTTTTTATTTTTTTTTGTGCAGTGTCAGATAAAAAATAAATAAAAATAAACTCACACTCAGGATCTTAGAGGATAAAAATGTCTGCATCAAAAAATTATAAATTAATATTATTTTCAACTTAAACTGACTTAGATTAATTTTAACTAACATCAATCCTGATCATAACTACCAAATATTCATTAATTTTCAGGATTTTAACCCTTTACATGCCAGTTTGTTTACATAATGAAACTGTTGTTTATTACACACACACACACACACACATTTCTCAATACACACATACAAAACACACTCCAACATCCATACCAACACACCCACACAATTTTAGCTGCATCATTTATTCAATTGGCATGCAGTGCTCTATAATAGAGCAAACAGAAAATAGGAAAAAAAGCATGCATTTACTCCATAGGCTAAACATGAGAAAAACTGTGCCATCTAGAGGAAATATATTTAAAAAAAAATTAAGACACGGCTCCAGAGTAAAAGCATAATCTCTAGACATCATGATTTTATGCTATAATGGCACTAGGATCAAATATTGCAGTTTTAATGGGTTTCAATGGGGACACTTTTGTCCTGAAGGTCCTGAACTATTTTGTGTACACAGCGTATTATAGATGTATTATAGAAACTGATTGAAATATCAAAATTTCCCCCAAAATACACACCATTTTCAAAATTTATGCCATTGGCATTAGCAAAGCCAAAATGATTGAAAAAACATAAAAAAAGTCAAAAATCTTCCGAAGGTCACACAAGGGTGAAACAAGCCTAACACGCTTCCAAATACAGAGATAAGCAGTTTACCCCTTACTGAACAGAACAAATGATCTAAATTATTTCTACACTGAAAATACTCTAATTACACTGAACTAAGAATCCTTGGAGGACTTTAAAAAGTTGTGAAATGATGAAGGAAATCATTAATAAAGCATGATTTTGCTTTGTTTTATTTTGAATTATTTGTGAAATATTGTTCACCATAATAATTACTAGAAACTGGTTTCCAAACTTCTGTTCTAATTGATGGATTCATTCAAATCTGACAAACATCCTTAAAGTCATCCCGTCATCTTTTCCCCACCATCATGTTGTTCCAAACTTGTGTGACTTTCTGTATTTTGTGGAACCCAAAAGATGTTAGACAGAATGTTAGCAACTGACAGTCTCAATCACCATTCCCTTTAAAAGTATGGAGGAATAAACATGCAGTGAGACAGGAATAATTGACGACAGACCGTTGAATTATTGAAAAATGATGCACACCTGAGGTGGTAATGCCATTGCTCTTCGGGTTTGCATTATTTTCAATAATCCAATGGGACGGAGTCAATTATTCCACTTATACCACGGTTACCACACCTTAAGACATTGTTCAGGGTTTAATCTCAAGACATTTCTCAAGTTTTTCAAGTAATTGTACTTTTACTTGAGTACAGTTTTTGGCTACTCTATCCACCTCAGTTCATTTGTATGTGAGGGCAAACATACATCTAGATGTGTATGTCTGTGTATGTGTGCCTATGTATGCTAAATATAAAATTTGTCTTTACTCTTATGATATGAAATTACAAATGTCATACAAATATACATTCAGCTTTCTCGTATTTACAGACTACATACGTGTATATGTGGGCATGCATATATTCATACATTTGTGTGCAAACATGTTTTATACTGTTTACTGTTTCAGAAAATTAGGTCAATTTTCAACTCCACACCAATTTTAGTGTCCATAATGTGACTGATGTTTTTCATTAGATAAACTCTCAAGTGTTTCCATAATGCATTTATTCCATATGACAAGATTAGAGCTTTCTGAAACAATTGCGCAAAAGGTTCCGGCTCTTTCTTTCATTTTCTTCCTCTTCCAGAAATGATCTATAATTGTAGTCACTCTAAGAGCCTTTTTAGCTTTGACCTTTACAATGCAATAATATATAAATTGATGGGGGGGAGGATTGGCTGTTGCCTGAATTTCAGCTTTCACGTAGCCGTGTCTGCCTCTGCCATGCTATTGTGATAATGCTGGGTGTAGTGTCCTCTTGCATGCAATTACACCTCCATCACAAACAATTTTTCACTTCCGTCAAAGTACTACAGAATGCGTAGGACTTCTCATTCAAGCTTCAAAATGGACACAAATTGATCAAATTCCACAGTAAACATTACCCTTTGCTTTGATCATCCATCTGGAAAAAACATGAGGAAATAGGCACAAGAATTATAAAGACTGTTGACAAAATCCTTAAGTTCAATAAAGTCACTTACATGAAGTAGTATCTATGTATTGTAGTTCTGAAGCACTATACTAATGAAAAAACAACATGAAATAAAACAAATGTAGTGTGAATGCAATACATGTCAATATAATTACCCTTTGCAACTAACTGTAAATAGCAACAAAAAAAAAATATTTAAATAGCCTGTTCTAATGTCTTTCTGCTCGGTTCAACTTACCTTTACAAACTAAAGGACATTTTGACAACAAAAAAAGCACACCATAAAGAAGATGCAAGTCCTTTTCTTGAAAAATAAAAATATATAATAAATCTCGGGCATGCACAGGTGGAGGACAATGGTAGCTGCCTGTGTATTTGCTTGTGTCAGAACACACCCTTTGAATCGACCAAGCAGCATATCAACAGGCTTAACATACTTCACAAGGAAACATTGACAAGTTGACTCACAAGAGGGCCTCCTGCACTGTAAAAAAAAAATCCAGTTCGAAAAAAAAACAAAATAATTATGGTTGCCAGAATAATTATGTAAATAATACAGTAAAAATTAAAAAAATTTCATTTTAACAGTTGATAACTGTTGTTTTACGGTATATTTTACAGGGCAGTTCCGTCGTTTATATTATTACATGTTATATACGTAATATATTAACCTTCTTTCACTGTAATTACAGTAATTACAGAAGGGCACATGATGACATGAAGTTCACCAATAGTGGCTCTTCCAGGAGTAATGACAAAGAAACATGTAGAGACAGTGCTCAGTGTCACACAAACACTTACCATCAGGATGACACATGTGGAATTAAAATTATGCAATAAATATTAACTAAACTAAATCAAATATAACACAACACCCCAAAGAACATAACAGATATTAAAAATTAGAAGACGCATAACTATTCCCATAAAATATATTCAAATGTAATGGGTTGAGCAGGGAATTGTGGGAATGCCCGATTACTTTTTACCATAATTTTAACCATAATTTACATGTACTAATATAGTATATCAGATAATATACATTTTAACCATTAATTATATGGGAAAATCATAATTTTTACATCTAAAAAAATATATTTTTAAAACAATTTACTGTAAAATTACATGTATTGTCTTAAATATATATATATAAAAAAAGTAACATATATTTTATAGTAACTAACTCGTTACTGTAGCATTTTATAATCTTTTACCATTAAAATTAAAATATTTTTTTACAGTGTGGGTGTGCTTAACCAGAGGGTCATTTAGAGCCACACTGCACCTTTCCTTAGATATTGTTTGAGGTTTGGTCTCACAAGTGACTCAACATACACGGCAGGTACACACATACGGTGAGCAAAATTACACATTACCATAGTCACCCAGGATCCCTTCAAACCTCTAATTACCACACTGCAGGCCCTGCTGCAGAGCAAACACATACACGCAACATCTGTTACAGTGCGAAAAGACTATCTATTTAACTCGGACTGTTTTTATCCGGCCTAATTCTGGCTATGGAGAAATGTTGTGCATGTTCATTACAATTCAACACATCTAACCCAGGGCTGGACTGGTAATCTGGCATACCGGGCATTTTCCCGGTGGGCCAACACACTTTGAGGCCGATCAGGGGCGGACTGGCCATCGGGAGAACCGAGTGGGCTGGTGGGTCGGTCGCGAAACGGGCCAAAATAAGCTAAAATGAGCCGCTGCTTAATGCAAAACGGACCACAAAACGCGATGGCGCTCAACTTTTGGGCCAGTTGCTCCGTAAAATCCCAGGCCGATTTCTCTTCCCAGTCCAGACCTGATCTAACTGAACAAGCAGATAGAAAAGATTCAAAGCCTTTGTATATAAAGAGTGTCTCATAACTGTTTTCTGCTACTTTCTATAATTGTTCATTACTGGCTAAAAGTCAGTTTAACACAGTCTTAAGAGCAGTTAAGAACAGCATATCCGATTTTACTTGAGGACACTCAAAATCCACAAGATAAAAAAAAAGAACATTTGCATTTATTTTTTCAAGCTGTTTATCTCTCGCTCTCTCATATTTTCCTTCTGACACTTAATTCCTGTAAAGCCACTTTTCTACAGATGTAATGGGAGAAACCTTTTCTCCTTATAAAAGGAGTCTATAGTCTTTAGAATGGAGACTGAGGATACACTTATAGAATATTATAAATCTTTTTTTAATTAGATTTTAAATGTAGAACCTGTAATCATATCACAGAATGCTAATAATTGTATTTGTGTTGACCAAGGCCTGCTTGAAGCTCTGAAGAGGAGCTTACTGCCCAAAACTCTTCCTATGAGGACAGTGGTTGCATTTTTTTTTCTTTTTCTGTTAAAGAAGCAGAAAATCCAATTATTAGCAACAACCCAATTATTTTCCTCCTCTGACTTCCCTACTGAAATCCAAGGTCAGATTCATGGATTAGTGAGGTATCAAGGATAGGACAAAAACAACTGGGATCAACAATGTGACAATCCCATGGCTACCCAAACCCTTCCGGGATTGAATTTAGAAGGTGACATATTCATTGAAAATAAGTGAAGGCAACTGAACTTTGTGGACTGAGATGAAGTTGGGTCACATGAATGGAACTATCCCAACTTGTTCTCACTTCCAACACACACCTGCCTCTCAATAGTAGATGCCGAAAGCACCCATCAACATCCAACATGGCTGGAAAGCCCATTGCTTTTAAAGAGAAACCTTTGGTGGTAGTATGCTAACGCAAATGGCATCAATATTTTTATGATCATATATCTAGTTTCTCATGTTATCATGTTATGAGGAAAAATTTATACCACAACATGTTGAGGAGTACGCATGTGTGTGAACAGACCGGATAACAAATGTCATAGAGCCCAACAACAAGTCAACAAAGTGGAAAAAATTTAATATTTCTGGGAGTACAGTGAGAAAAGCACATACACTATCAAATATACCCATTTCTACACACCAATATGAAAATGCAAGAAGTTCTGCTCTCTAAAAAATACTTTTATTAAGTTTAAACAGGAGATAAAAATGGTAAAAACATTTTGGCTGTCTGCTTTCGTCAGTGTAACAATTAATTTGTTCTCAATATTTAAATAGAAAGAATACACTAAAAATTTTCAGGTGATCGTAATAAAACAATCAATTTACAGACTCCTGTTCAGCTCTATATAGAACAACAAATAATAACTGAAAATAACGATGGGAAAAATAACACATCAGGCAATAATGCCGTTGATAAACATCGTGTCCAGAAAAAATAAATACAAAATACAAAAAAACATGCAAGATCAAAATCTTAATTTAAACCCAAAGGAGACATAGTCTGTAAATGAAACATCCAAAATGCCTCTCTTTGTAAAATTATTTTATCGATATCTCCACCACGAGAATTCATTATTTTCTCAATACTATACATTTAAGTTGTCGATACTTTGATTGGACTCAATAAAGTTTCTAGCAATCGGTGAGGTAACATCATGTCTGCGAATGGCTGATTAGTGTTCACTCAATCTAATCTTCAAAGGTCTTCAAACGTATATCAATCGTCAGAAATATTGTATTCTTGTCTGTTGGTTTTCGAAACACTGTGGTGGAGACTGTGTTTTTATTCTTTGATATCAATACATATAAAAAATGAATAGATAACAAGTCTTTTTCAACTGAAAATGTATTTGAGTCCAGTCTGGAGTTCACAAACAACACAAATTAATGTAGTTCCTCTTCACTTCTTTTCCAAATGTGAAAACAATCATCAATGTATCTTCCCCAGTACTTTATGTAATGTCCAAAAGGGTTGTTATTGTATACACACCAAAATAAAAAAAATCCACAGTCCCTTGCATTCATGTATATGTGCTCATACACAGGGTTGGGAGAGTTACTTTTGAAATGTATTGCACAACAGATTACAGAATACATGCTGTAAAATGTAATTCGTAATGAATTCCTTTAGATTAATCAAGGTCAGTAACGTATTCTAAATACTTTGGATTACTTTTTCAGCACTGGTAGATTTTTTTTTTCACTTGTTTTGACTATAAAAACAGTAAGACAAAATACATATGTTAAAAATACATTCTTTGAAAAACCTAAATATCTTATGCAGTGTTGTTTCTAAAACAAGATCAATCAAAACAAGATTTTTATATATTTTTACAGGAAACAATACAAAAATTATAATCAAGAATACAATTTTTGCCTTAATATCAAAGATCTTACTAGAAAAAAGAAATTATGATCCAATATGAATTTTCTTGATAAAAAAAAAAAAAATACAATCGTGCCTGGTAACAGTACATGTAAAATGGCAAGAAATAGCATTTTAGCTTAGCATAATGCTGACAATGTACACAAGGTTTATTTCTATATCTTCTGCTCCAAACTTACTTCAAACACACTTCTCTGTCTGTTTCACCACTGTTCAAATGTACTTTGGATCACATCATTTATATGTATAAATGTTTTCCATCTGAAAGTACTGAATATTAAATGAAACAAATGACAATAAAATGCAAAGTAATCTCTTCAGTAATCAAAATACTTTTGGAATGGAACTGTATTCGAATTACCAATGATTTCAATTGTAACTGCAGTGGAATACAGTTACTTGTATTTTGATACATAATCCCGTTACATGTATTCCGTTACTCCCCAACCCTGCTCATACTATGGGGCAATCCCAGAGTTTTTCGTAAGAGGGAAATCCTACTATTGAAGCTCAATTCCACTGTAGGTCATGATAGAAAGTTAAGGAAACAATCACATCAACAAGAAGAAAAAAATAGTGTATATAGCCACATATATTCACAGGATTAAAGCGTACTTTCTGGGGTCCATATAAAGGTAGTCAGAATTTTGATTCCTAAGGATCTAAGGTTTCCCGTTATGATACAGATGCTAAAAGGTGATTTTGGGAGTAAAAACCCATTGTCCATCATGTTTGCTGGTCACTGATTATGTCTGTTTTTAGTTATTGACTCTTCAGTCATCTTAAAAGTGTACTAAGAGGTGAAACCCCATTTGTGAGTCAATCAGTGTGGACATGCAGTATACATGGAGACCTCCAAGAGATCACACATTAAATAGACCTTGACCTATTGCCCTGGATTATGACCAACCCAGCCCTGACCTCTGAGTCTGCAGGTCACTCAACACACCAGACAGTGCGTGAATAGTGGAAAAGGTTATTGATTGTTTAATATTGACTCCCTGTATAATGTGACACTGCAAAATGTCTCCTTAATTGAAGACTTTGTCAATGATATTGAATTAACATCTCAAGCCAAGTTTTACACTCATATCTGCATGGCCTAATAACAGACATGGGACAAAATCAGATGCTTACCAAGTAGTAATTTTTAATGAGATCCACCAAATGCTTAAATATGTCTTTAGTCCAAAAGTTCTCGAACTAACACGAGTGGACAACCACCAAACATAATCTATTCTAAAATCTCTATTTGTAAATCAATAAGAATCAGATAAAGTCGTACAGCAATAATTGACTTAAAGGTACGCCGGTCTGTATTAGCACATCAAGGATTAGATGTAACACTTCCTCATGAGGACCTGATGAGCTAAAGTTTATGCTAACCTGAGCTTTCTATTTACTTTTTTTTTATTAACCTTCTAATATCCACAACCCTGCAGTTGCAGCTTGTTAATTATACGGTGTCATAGCCGAGGCAGATTAGCACAGTGTCAATCAATGTCCGGTCCCATCACAAACAAATGTTTTTTTCATCCTAACAATGAACTAACAGTCCACTGTTACATTCATTCCACTCTCTGCAGATGAACTATAGGTGATGCATCATTCTATCACTTCATCACTTCAAAAGTGAGAGATTAAGTGTGAGAGAAAGTTTGCCTGTCAAAGAGAGCAGCACTTTCTTGCGCACTCATGCAGAAGGGATGCTGTCGTCTGCAGTAGAGGCAAGCCAGACATTATGCTCTGACTCAGTCTATGGTCATCAGTCTTTGCTTGCCCTCTGTGTTATTTGATGAGGACTACTTAGATGATGAGTGACTTCATCACATCTTGAATCACAAACACACTTATTTTGTAAGAATAATATAATAAATAGCTATGAATAGTTTCAAATTCACAATAGCCATGTTAAAGTTTAAATTCAGGTCTCATGACTGTCCAATCCCAAGGTATCTCAGTTGTTTTTAGATATTCTTTCTACATGCCATTTTTCATCAGGTAGGTAGATTATGCTAGTTAGCTCATTAAAAATAATATAATATATCAATATATTACTGATACAAAATTTTGTCAAAAAATGTCCTTTTTAGCATGTCTGGAAACTTTTACCTTTCTGTGTGTTCATGTCCGGTGGCATAAACGACCCCACCAGCATATGATGGAAATCTCTCGCCTCTATTTCTGTTTGTTGTTTAATGTCAGGGACTATATATTCTAGTGAAAGGATTACATTTAATGATTTTACAAATTTGTGTCCTTTATATTTTTATAAATATAACTAAAATAAACTCGTCCGAAATTGTATCCTCTGCTGGATCAATTCTCTCTTCAAAATACAAATGTTCATCAGAGTCCCGCTATTCTTCTGAGGAAAATGTTAACACTTCCATACTATCCAGGAATTTCCTCACCTGTGTATCATTACAAACGCGCAGAAAAATGTATGTATTGTGTTTAAATCAAACCTCACTGTCGGGGCGTGTACCATTTGCCGTGATCGTCTCAGCACATTAGCATATGAATGGCGCGCTCTGCTGGTGGGTGTGATCACATTATCTAGAATTAGATGAACCGGTAAAAACTGTACATTGCTATATTTCATACAGATTACGTTGCGAGAATATATATATATATATTTTTTTAAACAAAAGATTTATTTAAAAGTAGAAATCTTAAGCTTTCTTTAGACATATGTTTCATGTTTGTGTGATAAGTATTCGCTGAGTTTCAGTTCATTTTTGTGACGTGTTTCAGAAATATGCTCGTGAACACAGAGACAGCTGAAAGCTCACCCTTTTTATTTTCTTTATTTTACAAAAGCACAAGGTTTTGTTGTTATTGTGAGTGTACACAAATAAAATTAGACCCTTTATATTCTATAATGATGTCTTACACTTATCTGTATGCCCCAAAATGATGGAGTATTTTAAGTTGTTTCTGCTGTAATGACGAAAATATCCAGCAGGACGTGCCGGCGCCGGTGCCGTCAACCCCAGAGGGTTAAGTGAGCATTTTGAATGGGAATTTGTGCAAAGCCCGGTTGAAAACTCGGAAGTCCAAGATCGGTCGTATGCTGCCGCCATTTTGGGAATGATGAAGTAAGTGCTGTAGAAACCCTTCTTCATCTCGGTTGGAGGGACAGGCTCTATCGCATTATTGAGTAAGAGAGTCACGATTTCCGCGCGCAGGGATTTGGCATCTTCATCGTGTACTGCGGTAAAGCTGATGCCCCAAAGGAGGGGAGGAGGGCGGCTGGCAAACTGAATTCTATAACCGAGTCGAACGGTCCTGGGAAGGATTGGGAAGTGAGAGCCACGTGTCCAAGCTCTGTGCTAGGGGTACTAAGGGGATGATTATTTTTGACGTAATTGGTGAGGCTTCGCAGGGGGGCGGAGTAGGTAATGCGGCATCGGGAGGCAAAAACGTGTCCCGAGGCTCTGGTGCTGAGAGACTCGAAGCACTTACCTTGCTCCACACACTCGGCGGGGGACGGGTTAGTGACTGAGAAGGAGGTCCTGCGGATGCGTCCTCTAGACTTGTCAGAACCGGCCGGCCATGGGACAACATTCATGGGGCTGGAGGCAAGAGGTCTGCATCCAATGTGCCGGGACTGCTGAGGTGTGGCGGCAGAGTGCCGTGAGAATGGCATTTGCGGGCCAGGTGACCCAGAGACAAAGGGAATTGCTCTTTTATTGAGAATGTGGGTTGGCAAATTAAATAAACTTAACTGAAAATTCTCCTCCCGGCCCTCCACCGAGGGACAGAATGGTCTGCTTACCAGCTCCGGAGCAAACATCTTGGTCCCTGGGTTGTCCATCCCAGGAAAGCTTGGGAGCCTTCCGGGTCCTCAAAGGGGTTCATGAGACGGGGGGCGTGCGCATCCTGCAGGGTGCTCAATGCTGGGGCTGAGAGCTGGGCCCGGGTTGACGCTGAGCTGTGTGTTTCTTAGGTGCCACAGAAGGGCGCCCTCGGCGGGAAGACGGGACACGGCCCGTGCTGGAGGTGCGGCGGGGCATGATGTGAGATATGGCCTCCGTCTGCTTTTCATTGCTGAGAACTGCTAGGCGAAGTCCTCGACGGTGTCACCGAAAAGGCCGGACTGGGAGACAGGTGCGTCGAGGAAGCGTGTTTTGTCCACTTCATGCATCTCGACCATGTTAAGCCACAGATGTCTTTCCTGAATCACAAGAGTAGCCATCGCCTGCCCAAGTGACCGTGCTGTGACCTTCATGGCCCTGAGGGTGAGGTCGGTCACTGAGCGCAGTTCCTGCAGTACATTGGGATCAGGCCTACCCAAGTGCAGATCTATAAGAGCCTTGGCCTGGTGGACTTGCAGGAGGGCCATGGGATGCAGGAAGCCTGTTCGGTGGCGCTGTAGGCTTTGGAGGTCAGTGAAGACATCATCCAACAGGCCTCGGAGGGGAGCACAGGACGACCCCGCCAGGTGGCGGCGTTCTCGAGGCACAGGTGGATCGCAGCCGCTCTGTCCACCTGGGGGACCACTGGCTAGTTCGGTGGACATAAGTCTAAAGGGCACAGACTGGACACAGTCTGTGAAGTCTTTGCTGCTCCGGTGTTGCAAACGGCGGGGAGCAGAAGCCTTAGAGAGTGACCGGATGTAGGGTCGTGAAAGGCACCTTAGGCAGGTAGTCAGGATGAGGGTGCAAAATTGCTTTGTTCATTCCTGGGGCAAACTCTAAACAGGCTGGCAAAACAGACAGAGCCAGTAGGTCCCCAATTCTCTTTAGAGAGGTAATCGCCATAAGAAAAACCATCTTGAGAGTCAGAAGTCTGTCAGACGCTAACTCTAGAGGTTCAAAGGGGGTCTCAACCAGACCCTCAAGCACTATTGCTAAGTCCTATGAAGAGGTCCTGGTCCTAGCAGGAGGCCTCAGTCACATGGCTCCACAAATGAAACAAGCGAGTAGAGGATGCCTCCTAAAGAGCACCCTGTCCATCAAGGCATGGCAAGCTGAAGTGGCGGCCACATAGACCACATAGAGGCGGGTCATGTGCCTGCTGACAAATCTTCCTGCAGAAAGTCCAGAACTGAAGCGACCGGGCAGTTAACTGGTTCTGCATTATGAACTTTTAGTAGAGGGAAATGCATACAGTACCATACCCTTTTCGGCCAGCGTGGTGCTATCATTAAGAGGCAAGACCCTTGCTGGCGAACTCTGGCCAAGACTCCCGGGAGCAGAGAAACTGGGGGAAAACGCATACAGACACATTCCGGGCCATGTATGCGCCATCGCGTCCAGACCCAAGGGGGCTGGGTGACTCAGGGAGAAGTAGAGGAGACATTGCACTGTTCACAGAGGCGAAGAGGTACTCTTCTGCCCTTTAAAATCTCACCCAGATTTGTTCCACTACCTCGGGGTGGAGTTTCCACTCCCCCATCTGTATTTTCTATATGGACAGTAAATCTGCTCCCACATATGGACATTCAGGGATATAAACTGCCCTGAGTGACACGGAGTTGCCCTGGGCCCCAAGGAGAATCTGACGTGCCAGAGATTCAGCTGACATGAACATAGACCTCCTTGATGGTTTATGTAAGAGACTACCGCTGTACTGCCCACCTCCACCAAGACATGGCAGCCTCTCGAGGAAGTATTTCAGGGCCAGAAATACAGCCATCAACTCGAGACAGTTACGCGACGACGAGACACACCTAGAGTGGGACCCAAGGTAAGAAACCGGGGTCTGAACCACATAGAAAGGGAACAAAGCCTGCGGCACGTAACCCTTATCAGCCTAGTGGATTGGCCCTTGGATGAAATCCCCTGGCTTTGAGCCACAATTGAAACGGTCTCATGTGCAGAAGGTCCAAAGGGATCACCGAGGACGCAGTTGCCCTGAGACCTAGTAATCGTTGATACTGATGAACAGTGCAACCTTGGCCTAGCCTGACTTTGCTCTGGGTGTTCTGAATGGACTCAATTTGAGCGGGAGACAATTGTGCCCGCATTGTGATCAAATACCATACGATCCCCAGATAGGTAGTTTTCTGAGTGGGAGAGAGGACGCTTTTCCTGGCGTTGAGCCTCAACCCAGAGAAACCAGATGAGCTAAGACGATATCCCTGTGCTGATTTGCCAGTTCTTGGAACTGCGCTAGGATCAGACAGTCGTCTATGTAATTCAGAATGCGGATGCCCCGGAGTCGCAAAGGAGCCAGTGCTGCATCCATGCATTTCGTGAATGTGCGGGTTAATAGGGCTAGGCCGAATGGAATAACCCGATACTGGAAGGCTTCGCCCCCGAAAGCGAACCTCAGGAACTTCATGTGCTGTGTCAGAATTTCTACATGAAGATATGCATCCATGAGATCGATCGTGACCAGCCAAACGTGATGTTGGGCTTGTGACACGATCGTCCTGATAGTTAGCATCTTAGACTTGAACACCCTGACTGAGCAGTTCAAGCCTAGGAGATCTAAGGTCAGAACCTCCACCCTTCTTGGGAACCAGGAAGTATTTGCTGTAATAACCTGACTCTTTCTCTGGAAAGGGAATGCGTTCTATGGCCCCTTAGACCAAGAGATTTTGCAGTTCTTTCTACAGTAGACATGCCTGCTCCGGTTTACAGTAGTGGGGACCATGCCGAATTGAATTCGGTAGCCCTTTACTACTGTACTGTAAATATCTGGCAGAAGCTGCCAGGCTCTCTGAGATGGGTTTCATTCTCTTAGAAATTAGTGTCCTGAGGTCTTGCTTTGGAGGCTGCTGAGGGCGACGAGACCGTCCCCAATCTTTGCGAGGGGGAGCACGACTCACCACGCTTTGCTTCTGAGCCTCCCTTCTAGCAGAACCGAGACGGGTCTGGGTGGCAGACGGGCCCACCCCCTGAATGCGTCTAGGAAAAAACTGCCCGAAGGCTTCCTCGTGGCTTTTCGCCTCCTGGAACCTGGAGATGACTGTGCTCATAGCGTCCCCGAATAGGCCAGAAGGCGAACCTGGGGCATCAAGGAGGAAAACTCTATCCTTGTCCTTGATGCCCGATATGTTGAGCCAAAGGTGTCTCTCTGTGCTGACAAAGGCAGACATAGACTGGCCAATGGAACTGTTTGCTTGGTCGCACAGAGAGAAAGATCTGTGGCTCAACGAAGCTCAAAAAAAGCCTCTTCGTTGAGTGTAGCACCCGCACTCATGTCCTTCAGCAGGTCAGCCTGGTATGCCTGTAACACTGCCATCGTGTGCAGAGCAGCACCAGCCTGACCCGCCGCTTGATAAGCCCTCCCCACTAAAGTGGAGGTAGTTCTGCAAGGCTTTGTTTGGAGAGAGGATTTTTTAAGTGAGGATGCCGAACCCAGCGAGAGATAACCCGCAAGCGTCTCTTCGACCGAAGGCATCATTGAATACCCCCATGTTTCAGCACCCAAGATAGCCGAATATATCGACATCAAGGGCACGAAGACACAGGAAGTAAAAAGATTCCTCCATGAACGAGAAAGCTAGTCATGGAGGTCATCAAAGAAAGGAAGGGACTAATATAGCGTTTTGTTTTTGCCACCAGACAGAAATCTGTCTTATAGTTTGGAGCTTTGGAGGGGGGGGTCTCTTGTTCGTGTGGCCAGTCTAGCTGTAGTCTTCGTGAAACGAAGAGGCGCTGAGGCGTGCTTCAGGCTTACGAGAAGGAACAGCTGGATCTGGGGACAGAGCAGGCAATAGGGACGGACCCGTCTCTCACTCCTCAGCCAGATATATGCGAGAGCCCCACGATGAAAGAGTGGGCGCTGACTCCCGGAAGTAAGCAAGGTGAGTACCAAGCATTTTGCCCGAAAGCAGATCGCAATGCTCGCACCCAACCTGCTCCAACGCGAGAGCAGCATGCTCTTCCCCAAACAAACAAAGCAAAACTGATGCGTGTCCCTCTCGGCCATAGAGCGTAATTAAGGGAACACGCATCGTTTGCTCTGACTTTCAGTCATTCTCTCTTTTTTTTTTAAGAAAGAAGAGAAAGGAGAAAAGGTTAACTGCGCACTGAGGAAAGAAAGTTTGACAGGCTCGTAGAAACACACACACAGAATGATCTCTGAAGACAAAATATCTGACGATGCTCCGGTGATGCATCTATTTATAGCCCAGCCCCAGGTGCATCCAATGATTACACTGGCGGAGGCTATAAATTCCGGTCAATGTTCATTGACGTGTTACACACATTTTCACAGCTGGTCACACACAGGTGTTCCCAAAGCGCTTCCAGCGCAGCATCAGAAGTGTATCTTTTTGTAAAGGGAACAAAAGGTGATTACATACGTTTCAGTCATGTGACCTATAGCATTAACAAAAGCTTTTAAATGTCTGAAGGTCACATGACTGAAATGTTGCAATAAATCAGAATGGGAATTGTTAAATTACAATAGTTAATGTCTTATATATATTGTCTTTAGTAACCATCAATGTGTGCAAGGATTATTCATTTATTATTTAAACTAAAGAAAAATAATGTCAAAATTTTTCAAGTCAAAATAGACCAGCCAAATATTTGATATAATAAATCAGGGTTGTCACTGTAGGCAATCCAGATTTAACAGCATAAAAGAAAATATGATAAAAAATAAATAAATTAAAAAATCAGGTCATGGTCCCGAGACGCATCTGTCCACACTGTGCTTGGCCGACACCTCCAAGCAGACATACAACCGCTAGAGCAGTTAAGCTGCCAGACATACACAGATGACAAAGACAAGTGAATTCCACACACCTCAGAAGGTCCAGCACTGATAGTCAGTTCCATTAGAATTTCAAGTTGAATTGGGGTGCTTTGGGAGCACACATTAATACACATATAGCTTCTGTTGTTTAATGTAAGAGTGGGAATGAGACCTTGCAACTTTATATTCCATTAAGTTGATGGCCATAGTTTTCCCTCTGAATGTCTATATAAGTAATACTGACAGCCCACAAAACATAAATCATCTTTTCACAATGATAGAAAACGAATGACTGGGTTTGGGAGTGTAAATCACACCAGGAATTTCAGTGACACTGCCTCGCTGTGCCGCAATACCGTGTGACTGAATGACAAAGGGTACATTATAGAAATCTGTGATATGGAAATGCACTCAACCAGACAACACTGAAATGAGAATAAAATGACAGAGATGCCAGCCAATCTTGCATCACCTTGTATATAAATCAAATTCAGTTTGGCTTTTTATTAATTTATAAGCCATTAGTAGCATATTTCCCAACAAAAAGACTTTGTCAAAAGGCAGAAATTAATGTGTTTGGGTGAGGCATATGGAAACAGCATTTTGCTATGCTCGATTAGAATGAGGTCACAGAGAAATGGCTTTCAGCCTGATCCTGAGAGATGAAAATAGACTACCTACACACATAGAGCCAAGGTTCTTTAGCTGTCTGAGAAACAGTTACAAACTTGGTATTCATGATTTATAAAGTGATGCAAACAGTCTGCTTTAAAACTAAATAAATAGCTAAAATAGAGTATATAGCTAACATCACTGAATTGGAACCAAATTGGAGATAACATCTTATCTCAGAGTAAGAAAATTGGTTAATCACAAGTGTTACGTGCTGCAGTGTATTTCGGTTGTGTTTTCTTTTCTCTCATTCATCTTTACTGTCATGATCCGTAGGTTCTGTGATTGGTTATTCATCCTGTCAATCTTCATTAGTTTACGAGACAACTACCCCCTCAAGGAACCAATCCAGACTCTCCTTCTCTCTATAAAACCTGGAAGTGACAATAAGGAAGGAGGCTTGTTTATCTTTCTTCGGACTTGTAATAGCTACTTTGATGTGTTAGCGAGACAATCATTTTTGTTACTTGGATTATCTGTTGTGACATTACTTCACTTAAATTGATAATTCAAAACCAACTTCTTGGACTTTGAGAGGAAGGATAGGGTAGCATGTCACGTGATCTACACAACACTACGTAGGATTTCAATTTGTCTAAACACACCAGGTATGGAATGGGTATTTATGACATTTGTTTAGTTAGTGTAGTTTAGGTATTGTTTTCATATTTTTAGTTTTCTGCATTAGCTTGAGACTTAATTTATGTGACAACCTCCCCCTCAAGGAACCAATCTGGACTCTCCTCTCTATAAACCTGGAAGTGACAACAAGGAAGGAGGCTTGTTTATCTCTCTTTTGTCTTCACCAATCACTGAACCTAAGAATCATGACAGTAAAGATGAAAGAAAACACAATCGAAATACGCTGCAGCACGTAACAACAAGTCTTTTTCATTTGTGTAAATAACTTTTTATACTGATGTTGTAGTAATAGCATAATAAAGCAATAAGCAACAGTATGCTGTGTGTTACAGTGATTTTACCTCTGCTGCCCAAAACCACCTAATCCCTGGTAAAATGACTGAAACACAGAGACTTGATTTTATAAAATACAGCAGCAATGACACTGTGATAAAAGACACCAATGTTCAATGAAGAGTTAGGTCAACATTTGTTATTAATAATTACTGAAATAAACCATTCTTCCTAAATAATTATCCAAACTTTTGGATGTTTTTGGTTAGCAAGCAATATAACCACATTCTGTATTAATATAGAATGTGTGTATTTACAGTCATTTTACAACAGCTTGCATTTACATGCATTCTCTGTTTTATTTACTTGAATAGTTCACACAAAATCTCAAAATTCTGTGTAGCATCTGGACCAATCAGACACACAATTATTAATTATTTAATGAATAAGCCAACAGATGTCTCAAGACTGTAACAAGTAAAGGTCCAAGTAGGCCCAAGCAGACTCCGTTATGTCTGCTCCCCCACTGATAATTATCAAGCCTTTATAATGTCTTTGCACTGTCTATAAATTCACATGTATATCCCCAGGATATTGTGTATAGGATCATATACTGTACATTTTTGTACTGTATACTGTTTTATGCATGACTTATGACAGGACTATCAGCTCATGTAAAATTATTTAGTATCCTGTTTCCTACCAAATGAATCCTTGTGTTACATCCTGCACAATGGTATGATTCTGACAGCATGCATTGTATGCTTGCTATATTAATCAGAGCATTAAGGGGCTTAAACTAACCCCATTTATGCAAATGAGTCCGCTTCCAAACAAAGGAACATTTCCCACTTGGAAATTGCACCTTTCTAATTGGTCAAGTCAGACTTGAGAGGAGGGACCTCCAGCAGAAGTTAAGACATGTCCTGCCTCTTACTCTCTCTCTTTTCCCCTGACTCTCTTCTGCTGTACGTGTGGGACCGGGACCGGGACCGGGACCCCCCCGTCCCACCCCGAGGCTGCAGGCCGGCAGGCCTCAACACATCAGAGTCAATGAACACCACCGTTCATCATAATTTCTTCATTCAACGTGGAATAAATTGGTTGCAACTTCAATACCATCGACCCAAGGAATCATTAAACCTTTCTCCTGCGACTGCATACGGGCGCTCTCTCAACAGCCAAGGCAATTGCAAGTATCGTGCCAGTAACTAACTGAACATAGTTTAATTAAAATGAAAACTCCTTTGTAACAAAGGTGCTTTTAAATTAAGAACTCGATGGTTCTCTCAGATGGTCAAAATTACTCTTTTTATAACTGCATTTCCCCTATTCTGTTCCTTTCCCACATATGAGTGTTTCGTGTGTATGTTTTGTTTAGATTAGTTATGTGTTCGTATTTTAGTTAAATAAACTTGTGTGTACATTCTTGCAAGTTGATTCTGGTCTGCTTGTAAATCAAAGTCAATTTAATGATTCAATCTCAGCTCCATGCTAAGAAAGAGTTATTTTGTTGTGGCCACAAAAAATATATTTCTGAGAATGGATAGACAATCAATACTGAGTGTTCACTGGATGAACAGATAAATTGATTGTAATATTAATTCAGCTACCTCAAGTTGATTCTATTAACTGATCCAAATGTTCATAATTAATCATAAATGTTATGATTAATTATTCATGTTTCCCTTTTAAGATATTTTGACTGTGGTATATTTTGATAAATAACCTCATCCCTGTTTATAAAAGAGTTAGCTTCAAAGCTATACCTATTTGTGTAATATTATTGTCAATAAGCTATGAGAATAATATTACTTCAATAAGAGAAATAATCATAATCAGATTCAAATAGCACAGACATAAAGTGATATTTTAAATAAACATATAGACAATTACAAAGCAATAATGAGTCTGTGAAGCCAATATTACTGTGACAGGGCGGAGGGCGGGGCCGGGTCATGATTCTACACACCCAGCCCCTTGTCAGGCTAATCAAGCCTCCTAGGGATAAAGGCCAACTGCAGACAGTGGTGCGAAAGAGAGAGAGAGAGCGTTTACAGGCAGCTGTCCTGTGCGTTTGTGTCTTTTCATTTAGTTAAATGTTGTTTATATCGTCAAGCCGGTTCTCGCCTCCTCCTTTCCATTGAACTGCTTTAAAATTATTACAGTGTAAACTTTTTGAATGAAAATACACATAGTGATTTTATGTTCAGATCGGATGGCCGCAGTCTCAACTCCATTAGCAGTCTCTGTTAATTGTGCGTGTCTTGGAAATATAAGCTTGTAAAGAGTCTATGAAAAGAACTATATCATACACCTTTTCCACTTCTTGTTGGTTTGAAATGTCTGATCACATTAACAACAAATGTTTCACACAATTCACATTTATAAACCAGACTGAGAGCGATGTTTAATTCCTGACCAAATAAGTGATGATTTTATAGTGGAGCTTGACTGTAAGTTGACCACATTTACATTCACATTAAGGTAATTATCTAGTCAATCCTTTATTCCAAAAATGTTTAAATGCTCCATAGAGGTTTAAATACTACATAGAGTGTAAATCCATTAAGAATATTCCTGCAAAGGGAGCATTGCGATTAAAACAAAATATGCAATTCTTTTCACTTTTCATTTCAAGAAATATACAGAGGCTCGATCTTGCAATTTATTCCACTGCATTTCACCAATTTAGCATATGTAATATAACTAATTAATTATGTCCTCCACAAAAATATGTGGACACAAAATAAGCCTCAAGTGCATCATAAGACTTTCTGATAGATCTTTTTATTTAACATTCACAAAAATATGTGTGCTTAAAATTTTACAATAGCTTGACACCTCGTGCCTTTAGAATAACATTGGCAATTGCACACAGCACATACATACAAATTTAGTTTCAGCAAATTTTAATGTCTGAAATACAAATACATTCAGCTTCATCTGGAGTGAAAAAAAGAATATCAACAATATAATTAAATAATAATAAGTATTATTATTATTATTATATTATTAATAATAATAATTATAATTATATTTCAATAGGCCTATCCGAGGCATACTTTATATACAGAATGTAACATTACAGAGTAGGCAGGACTGAACAGGAACACAGGAATGGATGAGTATGATGATGATGATGCGAGAACCCAAGTGTAGTTTTATTTACAACGTGAAATCCAAACATGAAGTCCCTGCGTGAAATTATAAAAACAAAGTGACAAACATGGACTTGACTAATAGCATGAAGACCAGCATGACGTTACACCAATACAATTCTCCACCAAGACAAATGCAAACATTAGGGCTATAAATACTCTAACATGGGTAACAAGTTAACAAGACCACCAATAAATATACAAGACTGATAAGATAATAAGACAACAAACCATTGCGAACAAGACACATGAACATGGAGGGAAAAAGGAACAAGGAAATAAACTTTCAAAATAAAAGACATGAATACAAAACATGCACAAAAACACTGCTTTAGCCTTTTGACACAGAAGCGTGTCTAACCCTAAACCTAACATGACATATAACCTTCCCCCACCCCCAAGGCACAAACATAAACAAAACTAACAAGAGTTCATGATGGCAGGAGACAAGTGTGGAGCAAGTGGCTCCAGGAAGGGAGCGGGGCCTGGTGGATTGGGTGGCAGCTCCAGGATGGTAGCGGGGTCCGACAGAGGAATGACCTCCATGGTCATGAGCACGGGCAGTGACAGGGCAATGACCTCTGTGGTCGTGAACACTGCTGTGGAAGGCTCCGAAGGTGGAGCTGTGGCAGGTTCAGTGGTCATGGCGACTTGGCATGATGGGATAGGCGTGCTGACTTGACAAGGCAGGACCGATGTAGTGACATGGCAAGGTGGTGCCGTTTGACTATGCATAGCAGGCGTGGTAACATAGCATGACTTGGTAGGTGTGGCAACATGGCATGATGTGGCAGACATGGCAAAATTGCATGACGAGGTAGGAACTGCAGGCATGACAACATGGCATGAGGTGGCAGACATGACATGATGTGGCAGACATGGCATGACGAGGTAGGAATTGCAGGTGTGGAAAAACGGCATGACATGGCAGACATGGCATGATGAGGCAGACACGGGGGCAGAGGCTTCAAGCGCTGGGGCGGACAAGGCTTGCAGAGCTGTTTCTGGGGCGGATGAGGCTTCAAGAACTGGCTTGAATGTGTCAGGCATGGCCGCTGGCTCGTGGACCGTGGCAGTCCTGGATGCTGGCTCGTGGAATGGACGAGGACAATGATGATGCAAGAACCCAAGTGCAGTTTTATTTATAAGGTGAAATAAAAACATGAAATCCCAGTGTGAAACTAACAAAACAAAGTGACATAAACATGGACTTGACTTAACTTGTAGCATGAAGACTAGCACCACATTACACCAACACAATACTCCACCAAGACAAAGGCAAACATGAGGGCTATAAATACTCTGGGTAACAAGTAAACAAGACCACCAATGACTAGACTGATAACAAGATAACAAGGCAATAAAACAATGAGAACAAGACACATGAACATGGAGGGAAACAGGATATTACATGACAAGAAAGAAGAAACAGGAACAAGGTTATATCTTAAAGAAGTTTTGACACACTTTCGGTTTAAAGCACGCTCACATCAGTTTCTATCCGAATACAGATACAGTTAGAAATAATTTTGTCATAGTAACAGATACAGATACATATACAGATAATGGCTTTGCTGCTAACCCCTATTATTTACTCACCTTAATTTTGCTCCAAACAAATAAGACCCTTTTTCTTCTGTGGAACACAAAAAGATACATTTTAAAATGCCTTCAAAGATTTGATTTAATACATAATGAAAGTGAATGGTGACTACAATTTGTTCAAGAAAAACAAACAAACAAACAAACAAACAAACATGCATACAAACAAACACCACAGTTACATAGTAAAAGTAATTGATATGACTCATGTACTATATTCTAGACATTTGACCACTTTGTGTGGTGAATAGCATGAACTATATGTCATTATTCAAGCACTGAAATCAAAGATGGTGGCTAAGTTGATAACATCAAACCTCATTGGCTTGCACCAATCATGTGAAGACTTTTTAAATTCAACTTTGTGTTCCACTAAAGAAAGTAAAACCGGTTTGTAGTGACGTTAGGGTGATAAATAATGACAGAATTTTAATTTGGGGGTGAACTACAGAAATTCCTGTAAGCTAGTTTGCTACAAGTATCAACATTTGCTTGAAGCACACAACTGATAAGCCACACATCAAAATAATATATTCATAATATATACTTTATATTTATCTGGTGTTGTGATGTTTTCAGATGCAAGACAAAGGCAGGCCTAACACAGTCGTAAAGCCTGACTGAGGCCCACAAACACTAAGTCATAAATCTTACTGATACAAACTGTGCCAAAATCTAACAAAGGGAGTACAAAACAGACTACAAATCCCAAGAAGCCTTGCTCACTTTACAACTGTGTGAAATTCCAAAGGATCGAACTCGAACTTCTATTGGATGAGGCGCTCAACAGAACGCAGCTCATCGCTGCTCTCAGGTGTAGACTCGTTGCACAAGGAAGTAACATATGACTTGAAACTGTGGCCATACAATCTCCATCTTGCCTGGACGAGTTGAGATTACACTGTGTTCCACCGAACACTGACGGATCCGAAGGAGACAGCCTAGCAATCCGCATCTTCATCCGTTTGCCTGCAGGAGTGAAGAAAGTACATTTCTCTTCCATCTTCAATTGAGTCGACATCGCTGATTTCTCCGCCAGGCCACCAAGAATCAGCAGCCATACCGCCCGCCGACAGATCGAGGAAACGGCCTCCTGTCATCACCCGAGCCTCAAGGAACAGAGTCAGAGTCAAACGACGGATGAACACACATTCTACCTGCGTCTTCACACGGTTCAAGTAAGAGGTTACATCTGGGCAGAGATAGAATATTATAGTGTGTTATTCTTGTGTATCAAGGTTAATGCTTGTACAGTTTACGGACCATCGAGTTCGCTCATTGCTGTTAATAATACTTAAGGTATTACTGTAACATACTGTTATCATGAATGAGATTTGCTGTGTTGTAATCCAACCATGTTGACTGTGGTGTATTTACGTCATTGCGGATGAGAACGGCACACTGTGTTTATCCATTAACGACCAAAGACCGCAGGATGGGTTACGAGCCGTTCACCACATCTCTGAGAGATACTGTAAACAAACAGTTGCCTTCTCTCCCACGATCGTGAATCTGGCTTCGGCCCTGCCACTTTATTCTCTCTCTCTGTTGTACTAACCACACACATACACGCAACCCCTCACAAACATTTGGCTAATAGATAACTTTGTGATAACGCTCAGCTTTGTCCCCAAGTTATCGAACAAGTGGAGACACACTGTAAACGGGCAGACGCCATGAACTTTGTTATATTTCAAAGAGAAGTGTTTTTGTTTGGTTTGCATACACATGTGTCAAAGACTGGCAGGGGATGCAAGTGCTCGGATTCAAGATGTCGATTTTCCTAAGAGAACTATCTAATATTGAGTCTTTTATACTGTCCATAGGCGGAAATCGCGGGGGGGTCGGGGGGTCAGGACCCCGCCCCCCCATCTGAGGGTTGTCCCCCCCTAAAATATCATTAAAATATGTGTATTGTAAATTATATAATGATATATTCTTAAAATAATTGTTTAAGAAATAAAATAATACAAATGCAAATGGGGCAACAGCAAAAAACCCCTTGGTGTCCCCTTCAAAAATTGCTCTTGAGAATTGTTATGTTTATTGTCCCCCCCCCCAACATTTTGATGAAATTTTCGTCCCTGATGCTGTCTGGTTATTAGTCCCTTATTCCAGGGTGGTACCCCGGTGATATTAGTCCTTATTAATATATTGATTTTGATAATTGACAATTATCTTTGATTAATCAGACAAGGATCAATAAGCTAGTGTTAATTCTAATAAATGTTTCATTCATTTTAATAATTGATGATTATCTTTGATAATAATTAATATTCTACTGAATTTGATAATTGAAGGTTGTCTTTGATGATTGTTGATTTAAATGATTATAATGCTAACATTGATTCTAATCAGTGTTCTATTGATTTTATTAATTGATAATTATCTATGATATATCATATATCCTAAACGTAGGGCCCTAGACTGGTTACTGGTGAATTGTGTGTGTCTGAAAAGCTCAGGAAGTAAAATATAGCCAAAAACGAAGTTTGTAAAACATCCAACAAGACAGTGTACACATGGCAAAGACATGCAATGGCTCCATTTTCCCAGGTGGGGTGCTATTTCCACAGAGGAGCAGGTATTAAGAACAGCTCATTGCCCCACATAAACACCTCTCACTGTCCCCAGCCAGTAGCTGTTTTAACCACCATGCAAAGCACACATTTACATGGGGCCCTGGACGTGGGGCCCACCGGGTAGGAAAGCTCAGCAAAAACTGTTTGAGGGCTGATATGAAGTTCTGGGTACAAATACTGTAGTCAGCACTCTAAGAGTGCTTCACATTAGAGGTTTGTAATTTATGAAAAAAATATACAGGACTTCCAAACTTGTTTTTCCCATGAGTTGAAAACCAATGAACACATTTTTGTTTTTAGCACAGGTGTTAGCGTTTTGAACAAGTTCAGGTTGCATAGAAGTGACTGTTACAATGTTACATTATTCCAGATCATTCTGCACCAAATTTTCAAAAGTCTGAATGTTTCATAAAGGCAGTGTTCCACCCCCCCCCCTTCTGGACCCTTCTGCTCTATTGTGCTGAGGGGCACATACCTTGTATGTTTACTGTTACTGTTACGGTTGTTGTCTACGATGCTTACATAAAATACAGACTTTTGCAACACGATGAACAATACACTGCAGCATTATAATATAAGCAACAGGTGAAAGTAAAGTAAATAAGACAGAAATGTGTTACTATTGTATACAACAAATCCTCAAAGTAATAATAATAATACTGTACCATTCTGTATTAGAATTAAAAACTGGACAAAAATGAATAATTGTTGGGTTATATTAATAATAAATAATAAATTAATTCCAAAATGTTGGTGAGTGAATTAGTATGTTTTGCACACCCTGTTCATAAAAAAAAATAATTGTTTTGTAAAAATGTATGTAGGTAAATATTGCTTTTTTAATCACTGTCAAGAACAAAATGGAAAACATGCATCAATTATAATGAATTAGCGTTGTATTTCATTAAACATTTTGAATGTACACTGTAAAACATGTCAGTATCTTTAATGGTAAAAGACTGTAAAAATACAGATATAAAACGTTAATCTATTAACGAATATTAACTGTAAAATATACAGTAACATGTTTTAATATATTCAATAAAATAAAATTTTTAGGTGTTAAAAGTATGATTTTTCTGTGTAATTTACATTATGTTTAACAAGAGAGTAAATGTACTTTTTACTGTAAATGATTGTTAAAATTACAGTAAAAACAGTAATCGGGCATTCCTACAATTCCCTGCATGACCCATCATATTTCATTATATTTATGGGAATAGTTGTTTCAACTTATTTTTATTATCAGTTATGTACATTGGGGAGTTCTGTTTTATATTTGATGTAGTCTAGTTAATGTTTACTGCATTATTTAAATTTCTCATGTATTACCCTGACAGTGTTTAGTGTTTGTGTGAGTGTCTATATGTTTATTGGTCATTGCTCCTGCAACAGCCACTACTAGTCAACTTCATGTCATAATATGCTATTTTGCAATTTGTATGGTTATTAACAATACCTTATAAAGTTAAAAGCAGATTTTAACAGTTTCAGGAGGCTAATATCAAGTTCATGACATTTTTCTTTTTAAGTAAATGTAAAAAAAAATTATAATTTACAGAACGTAAAAATGTAAATTACAAGTTTTAAACTGTAAAATGTACAGGTTGTTCTGTAAAGTTATTTTAAATTTTTTATGTATTTTTTAATAATAATTTTGTATATATAAAATAATATAAATTTTTTGTTTTTTCTTTAAGCAAAGTTTTCTAAATTGGGCCCCGGGTACAATCGCCCAAGCCATTAATTATTAGTACAGACACCAGTCTCCGTTTTATTTTTTAAATAGGGTGCGGAGTCCATGCCATGTGAAAGTCAGAGAAATGTGTGCGTGTGTGTGTGTGTGTGTGTGTGTGTGTGTGTGTGTGTGTGTGTGCATGTGTATTTGAGACCATGTATGTGTGTTACTGTAAGGCCAGGGAGGGGGAGCACGTCATCACAAGAGTCATAAATAAGTCACTTGGCCTCTGGACCTTCCTCTGAGGGTTTGGAGCTTCTAAGATGTGCTTCTTTCATCTGATAGGCCTGCAATGTCCTGAAGAATCACTGTGAATTCAGATACCACATACAGTATACACAGCCTATGCGATTGAGTGTTAGAAAGGGAGCGATGGAGAGAGAAAAAGAGACACACACTACCCCAACATCAGAGCCACTGCATTCCTCAAGGGATTGTGCCATTCAGAAAGACTGCACTGCAGTACCTTTTCAATTAACAGCACAAGGTGAGCTCATCCTCAGTTCAAATAATGAGTGCAATTAAGCAATTAAGAATCTCGCAGCTGCCTCTGCCCTACTTAACAGCCTGCAAATGTGCAGACACAGGGGGATAGAGTGCATTATGCCCACACAGTCCAAGCTTGTTCCTGTTTGTACAAATAGATCAGGGGTCAAGATCACAAGCGATAGCAATGCGAAAAGCAATATGTCATAAAATGTGTTGATTTTATGGGAGGTGCTACGGGAAAGAGAGGGGGGTGAGAGTCTGTTCTGTTTACACTTGAGGATGTCTGAGGTTGGATTCTGTCCAGTGTTTAAACTATAAAGCCTGAAGACAATCTTCTCTGCTTTCTGTCCATGAGTAGCCATTTCTACCACAGTGGAGAGCCAGTGGACAGTACAGATTAGATGTTTGGCATTTGTCAGGAAGGGAAAGTAAAAGAAGCTCAGAGCTAACCTCACATTCAGACATAACACAAGTTTTTAAACTATTGACTGCAGAGGAGCTGAAGACTTCAAAAGGTCCCCCTGACCTGTTTGGAGAGAGGAGCCTCAAACCAAGTTTTCTCTCCCTTCTCTCTCGTCTTTTGCCTTCTCCCTCCTAAGCCCCACATCTTTCATTATTAATATGTTTTTTCACTGCCCCAGTACATTAAATAAAACATTGTATGGTTCATGAAAGATTATGAAAGAGCAGCTCATAAGCAGCAGGAGGTGTACACTCAGCACAATCCATTCTGGTATATAATGTAAATTATATACCCCTCCTGCCCTGCAGGCAGATTGGCGGAACCACCAATGGATGCTAAGCTTTTTCCGACAAAGCTCCAAAGATAAAGTATCTTCCTTTTATCCCCTCTGCAAATCAATTCTGGGCCTTACAGCAAAATCCCATAAAATAACTTCAAACACCACTACTTACTCCAAAAATTTGTATTATGGCTATTTCTCTTTGAAGCTAGGTGACTGAAGTTTTGGAGGAAAAATGATTTAAGCGTTATCAGCTAAGACGTCAACGTGTCAGCACTTTACCTCAGTTATTCTTGACATATCAACCTGAACCTTCTCTTGCGTCCTCCCCATCCACCTCTTTCGATTTGCCTCTCTGTTTTCCCTTCCGTTCCCCTGTTGTTTTGCTTTTGATTGCTCCTAACCACCCAGTAATGGTGGTAAATACAAATGTTGCTTGTTAAGTAAATGGATGAGGTAAATGGGCAGTAGAGCTGAACAAGAGCTGTGGTGCTGCTGTAGGCCTGTACTGCCTCTGAAATATTTATCTCCTCTCAACCGATGGCAGGATTCAAACAGCAACTCACCTACAAAAAACAAGGAGAATTTGCCACTTCCTTTCGTTATCACCATCACCATCAATAGGCAAAATATTTAATTCCACAGAAAAAATTATTTACAGTAGATTAAAAAGTTTAAAACATTTCTAAGTAGAATTCTTTCAGTTTATCAATATAATGTGCATAATGGTATCATAGCACAAATGCACACTATTCTAAGAAATACAGTTTTCACTTGTGTATGCTGTATTTTACCAAATAGCAAGATGTTCATCTCCAAATTATGCCATTACAGTCATGCTGTCTTCAGGTAAGCCTAAGAGATGCAGCATGAAGGGGGACGTTTGTGCTTCATTGTGTAATTATCAGAGAACAACCCTTGTCCCCTCTGTAATCTCTGTGTTATAATACTAATCTCCAAAGTCATTAACTAATGATGAAGGTTCCCTAAGCCTGGATCCTGGGCTCTCACTTTGTAGTGAGGCGCACGATCCCTCCCCTCCCACTCCTAAGCATGCTGGCCCCCAACCTCCCCTTATCTTACACACAAAAGGCTAGTGAGACAATCTTGGTAAGGGCGGATCTGTGTAAAATAAATTCCTCATCTTAAAACACTTCACATCACTGGTACCAACCCAGGGGTCACAGATATGCCACAGCATGCACACACACATACGCGCACATACACACACAAACACACACAATGTACAAGCATGCCATGTAACAAGTGAATGGATATTAGATGTGAATCTAATATCATACAAAGCAAATGCTGTGCAAATGACATTATGACATTTTTTCAGAAGTTAAACAGGTTTTGTTAACACTTTACGTTAATGTTCCCTTTGTTAAGTTATTATAAAGGGGTTAATTTATGACTTAAAAATTATTTACAAATGCATTATAAATAATTAATATGTGGTTATAAAAACATGCATAAAAATTGTGACTTTCATGCAATAGCCTTCTTGCCAAATAGTGAGCCATTTTACCTCACATGTTATAAATGCTTAATAACACATCTAAATGTTATTACTACTTATTAGTAAACAATGAAAATGTACCTTAATATGAAGTGGTTACCTGAGAAGAATTGATTAAAGAGTTGCCAAAATTAGAAAACAAAAGATCATTATGGTTTAATGTTTATCAGGCATTATTATATGATATATGATGTGAATAAGCATGAAGCCCTGAAAAGTATTAGTTAACTATGACTACATATGTTGGGACACAAATGTATTGATAACAGTGTGACAAGGATAGTGACAACAGAAGTGAATCAAGACATTACTGTAAATAACATGAACACAAAGCTATGGCAAAATTACAAAAATCATGAATTAGGGCATTTTATGTTTTAATATAAATTTAAATGTAAAAGTTTATTGATTAAGCATTTATAACATGAAATTTAAAATGTTATCTGGCTAAAAAAAGTTATCCTTTTTTGCATATTGCTATACATGCACATAAATTATTACAGTTGTAAATGAATTATTAGTCATTAATGAACCCCATTATAAACCATTTACAAAGGGAACATTAATATAAAATGTTACCAGGTATTAGTGTGGTGTTATCATTGCAATTTCAACAGGTGTGTATAGAATTCCTGGAATGCAAAATAAAATGCAAAACCCTAAGCTATTAAGAGTTGTTACAAGGGTTATAAAAACAAAATCACATGTTGCACTTGTTTGTATTCATGCTTATTTGTGTAGTTCTTTATAAGGCCAAGTGACACACAAACAGCTTCTTAAATACAATTAAGGACAACCATATTTTGCAGTTGGCACATCACTGGATGTGAGGGAAACTGGCCAATCAAATGCTGGGTAAGTCACCGCATGAGCTAGCAGCCTGGCTCGGGTCCAGAAAATGATTGACTGGCTAATGGTGCAAGAGGGCCCTGATTAATGTGGGGCAAGTTGGCAAACCTCCTCCCTTACAGGAGGCATGTGACGGGGTGGCAGGCAGGAGCTGGAATGGCTGCCACCGGAGGTTTCTGACATTTCTCCTCTTAAAACAGACAGCCGGTGGTGTGCAACCACCATCGGTCTGGAGCCAAAATAGACACCATTCAGCAGGAGAGAGTGCACGGTGTCACACTGCCTGAAACATGCATTTTAAAGGGCTTGTTTGTCAGGCATGTAAAACAAGCAAATGCTTAATGTCAGAGTTTAGATTTCTCATTTACGTCATACAATAACAATCTATTATGATACATACTTCCTAATGACTTGCTGTTGTGTGTATGATGCATAATCATTCAGGTAAGTTTGAATATCGAGGAGCTTGTTTAGCCGCTGTTCTGCTGCTATGTGCTGTGTGTGCAGACCCCAGCGTGCTGTGAGGCTCAGGGTTTTGAGGGGCCGTGTCAATTATGCAGCTCCCTCTCGCTCTCCTGTCAGTGTGCCTGTGCTGCAGCCTGCTTCAGTTGCCTTTGATCAGGCCGTCCGTGTGTGAGCAGGCCAGAGCCGAGAGGAGCAGAGCAGGGGCCTCTCTCGCCTGACACAAACACACTCATACGCATACTGACACTGCTACAGATGCAGTAAATGCCAACCCAATCTCCTTAACAGCCTAACAATGAAGGCAGGCATCAGGAGGGGAGAGGGGAAAAGTTGTCATTGTGTGTGACAAAGCGAGGGAGGCCCATCAAACAAAACATCCCATCTGGTCACATCGGACTTAGTGGGCAGACAATAACCTCACAAACCCAGGGCTGTATTTTGGCCTATTCTGCATGTATAGTGTATCTTGGTCAACAAGGACTATAACATATTTACAGTCTGATTAATAGTTTGACTTAAATGTTAATGTATGATGACTGTAATAATTCCTTTGGGCCTGTAAATATAGCTTTAAAACTGAAACAAACATAAATATTTATGTATATGTAAAATTATTAACAGTCATTGACAATTTCAGAATACTTTGAATGAATTTGTCAGTTACTAATATAAAATGAATGAAATGTGGACATGTTTTGTATTAATTGATTCAGAAATAACGTTTGTCTTCAAATTAAAATGTATTATCATCGATTTTGCAATGGCAACGGAACAAAAAGGACTAAATAATCCTTTAAGATTGCACAACACTGAGGTCAAACATCTTTGGACAGCATTTCCCAGGGTGCCTCTAGCTACGAACTAAATCAGTTGAATGAATGCTGAATCGGATGAGATGCCACCAAATGATCAGCAAGGACACAATAAAAGTCCCCCGCTGTTCTTGAAAAGCTGTCACCACAATGCAGTGTGATGAAATACTGTTTTCAATGTGTTAGCTGCTCAATTATGAATTTTGAACCAAATCAATTCAGATTTAAACTCTGAACCTTCTGCTCACTTCCATTACAGTTTGCGGGGAATTAAACATTCATAAGGTGTGTGTTCACTGTATGCAGCAGCTCTCACCAGTTGTGAAAACACTTCTGTGTCAAACTCCCCCATTACCAGTTTTAAAGATTTCTTAACCAGGAAGTCTCTGTCTTTTTCAGATCTGTAGATCAATTAGGCGATGAGGCAATTAACTCAACAAAGACCAATTTAGGCAAGGAAAGTGTTTATTTTTCTTGTGTCTGAAGTGTGTTTGCAGTAAATAGGCAAGAGGACAGAGATGGACAGCTATTTTGCCCTTGAAACAATTAAACATTTTGATTGAACAGCATTTTAAGAACTTTAAGAATAATATCTTGTAAACATCTTCTCTCTATGTTCCATTCATTGCATTGCTATTGACAATGATGTAATTTTAATTATGTTTATGTGCTGGAGTAATAGATAGTAACATGCTACTTTTACACAGTAAATTCCTTGCGGTGGGCAGGCTGAATCGATGGCAGCTGTCTGAAGAATAGCATTTTTTTCAGTGTCTAGTCTGGTCCAATGAACAAGATTCTGCCACAGAATCTTTCACTTACACAACCGTAAGTGCTGTTTGTTGTCAAAAAACCCTCTCCTCCGTTTCTCAGATGAAATATTCAGTGCGCCTCCATTTCACTCTCACTGCAAGTACAGCTGTTGTAAATGAACCTGAACACAAGGCATTTAAATAAAAAATGAATATTTCCTAACATCATGAATGTTAGACAGTTAGACATGTAATAGCCTTGTGCTCCTGTGGACTGACACACATTAACAGTTGTTACTCTGTTCTAGAATAGATCTTTTTATTTTTTTTGCACATATTGATGCTGTAAAGTTTTGAATCTTGTGTGGCTGTTGCTGTATACAGGTTTTTAGTCCGTTTTTAGCATTTACTTTTTCATTATTTCATTTTTGCAAACTGACAGAGATAGGATAGTCCTTGTCAGTGTGCACATTCACATTAGTATTCTCTCTTTGCCTGGAGAAATTTGAAGGACATAGTCCAAATTGCTGCAAAATTATTAGAGAATATTTGTTCCCTATCTGTCACTCACTCGACGTTGGAGCTCACGAGGTCATGGCTTGCACCTTCCTGGACCTGAGAATTGATGCAGGAGATGCGCCCGGCGACCAATCCCAGCCTCCAGGCGACGAAGGTCATGGCGCGGTTTCTCGGGCAGGCAATATCCACCCTGGTGTTCCAAGATGCCACCTATGGCTCAAACTGGTCGAGATGAGGGAGGCTGAGAAGGTATGGTTGCTTGATGCCCCCGTCTCCAAGGTTGACATATTCGGTGACACCATCAAGGACTTTGTCCAGCAGTTATCGGTGGTTAAGAAGCAGATGGAGGCTATCCAACACATCCTGCCCCAACTTGGATCTAGATCAAGCACCCTGTCTGCTCATCGCCAGGGGGATGAGGCAGGGCTGGTGGTACCCCCGGCCGAGCTGAACCCCGGTTCGTCCTCACTGAGCGCGGTCATCTGTACCCACGGCCTGCTGCGGGTGGCCAGCAAGCGACCTCTGACGCAACCATGGCTGTGCCGCTTCGCCTTACCTGCGTGCCCGACCACCGCCTCTGGCTGGTACCCGCCTGGTGGGCCTCCTCCCCCCGACACCGTCTCCACAACAGCCTGGCCAGCGGCACGGCCCCGGTGTAGAGACACCCCCTGCTCGGTGATTTCGGCCATCATTATTACGATCACCTTGCACTGCTCTTTTACAGCATGCATGGTGCTGCGGAGGAGGAAACACACCCACAAACCCAGGTGGTTGTGATGGACTACAAGGACGGTTCCCCTTCACCCCCAATGCTGACAGTTCCTATGGTGGGTACCCGGAGCCAGGTAAGTGCTTCAATGTCCTTAGACTCAGCACAGCCATGAGTTTAACATGTATGCCCTCAACTTGGTGCCTTCAGCTCCGCCCTGCTGCGAGGCCCAACCCGCCGGTACATCTGACGCGATTGTACCTCTCGCCCAGAGCTTGGAGGAGTGGCTTGTGCCCAACCCATCGCGAGTACTGAACCGGTCCTTGCACAGACTCCTGTTCAAGATGCTGACGCAGAAAGGCATTTTAGTGAGCGTCCAGCATCAACATTGTTTTTTTGTGGTAGACCTGAAGGACACGTACTTCCATGTCTCGATTTTACCTCGGCATAGGCCCCCTTCTGCAGTTTGACTTTGAGGGCCTGGCATACCAGTACGAGGTCCTCCCCTTCGGTCTGTCCGTGTACTGGGGTAGGTGCTCCACATGCGCTGTTGCCTGTATGCAACCCTGTGTGATGTATCTTCCACAAGACGGTTTCCCCATTGGTAAACCCACGTCTTCCTTGGGCAGAGTTCCATCTACCACTGGTCTCCGTGTTTGTAGAGCTCCTCCCCTATGGGTAGAATCTACCACGGGGACTTCTCCATGTGCGGCACTGCCGACAAACTCGGTAAGACCATGTGATGTTTTTCCACACAATTACCTCCCCTTCGGGACAACTCCCCGAGGCGGACACTTATGGCCCCAAGCTGAACGATTTCCATACTTTTTGGGGAGAAAAAAAGAGAAAAGGCCAGGCTGGGGCAGCATGTCCTGTTTTTTGGGCAGTCGACTTGTCCCCAAGGTGTGGGGGACCGTATGACGGCCAGGTGCACTGCTACGTGGCACGCAACAGCTTTCCCGTCTCGCACTGTCAGTCCACGTAACACAGTTCAGCTAGTTGTGGCATTTCGTATAGGGACCCCTACTGTCACTACATCGACACAATGCTGAGTGAGTGACAGATGTATTGGTTACTTTCGTAACCTCCTTTCCTGATGGAGGGAACGAGACTTTGTGTCCCTCATGCCACAACACTGAACTACCCACTGAAATGGCCAGGACCTTGTCTCGGCTCCTCAGCACAAAACCTGAATGAGAGTGAGCATTCCTTCTCTTTTTATACCCATATGTCTGGGAGTGGCATGCAAATTCCTCTCAGCAATTCCCATTGACCTTTTCTCAAACATTTGTTTTTTGGTGCTCCCAAGGGCGACCCATAGTGTCACTATATTGACACAATGTCTTGTTCCTTCCATCAGGTAATGGAGGTTACGAAAGTAACCAAGACTCTTTCATTGTGAATAAATTATGATTAATGAAAGGTAATTTTCTTTGTAGTAATTATTGATTTGTCCACTTAAATTTAAGATTAAGACAAGATATTAAAATATTAAAATATACAGTATGTAATAAATAGATACTGTAGATAGATCATGTAGTAGTTGGTTTGAACTAAAAGTGCTATTAAAACATTTTTGAATGGCCCTTATGGCCTGACACAGCAATACTGACAATATACCCTTTTTACATATCTGGGTTAGAGAAAAGTAGACGCATAGCAGGGTAAACTTGAATGAAAGTGAATGGGAGATCACAGCAAATATAATTTTTGCTTACCCATTTGCTCCAACAGCAAAAAAAAAATCAATGATGATGCTTTCACAAAAGAAGATAAAAATATGCAGTGCTGTATAACAGTAAGAAGAGAGGAATAGGCCAAACTTTCTGTCACTCCCTCAGCAGATGTTTTAATAGCCTCATTTAAGCGGTTGTAACATATTTTTTAAACCGTATTACAGGGTAAATATACAATCATTTGTTGGTTTCATTGCTCCAGCAGGTACTGACATTTGGACATTGTATTTTTCCACTTGTACTCATTCATCTTTGACTCAAGATGGCACCGAGTATGGCTGCTGCGTTGCGAGCTCCGATACAACACTGCGGTTTATTGTTTGTTTTTTTTGTCTTGGATGTTGTCTGCCTTATTGTTTACGACAGACAAACACTTTTGGACATTGGTTCTACAATTACACATCGAAAACCGGACTTCAAATTCCTTAATGCCGACCCGCTGTTTACAAACACGCCAGCGGAGCCGTTTGTCTGGGCTGCTCGGCCGCGGAAACGCAAAAGGAAAAGAGGAAAACGAGCCGGCGTTCTCATCAGAGTAAGACGTCGTGCAAGTCGACCCCCGCTATCCAGTATACTACTGGCAAATGTTCAGTCTCTGGACAACAAGCTCTGCGAGCTGAGAGCGCAGATCTCCTTCCAACGAGAGACGAGAGATTGCTGTGTTATCTGCCTTACAGAAACCTGGATGTCTACGGAGATTCCAGACTCGGCCATCGAAATCACGGGCTTTTCCGTGTACCGAGCGGACAGAGCGAAAGACCTCTCTGGTAAAAGCAGAGGTGGTGGTGTATGTTTTATGATCAACAAATCATGGTGTGATCAGAGGAATGTACATTTCATAAAGTCTTTCTGCGCTCCTGACCTGGAATATCTCATGCTTATGTGTCAACCATTCTGGCTACCGAGGGAATTCACAGCGGTCATCATCACAGCTGTGTACATCCCCCCACAAGCTGACACAGACCAGGCACTCAGGGAACTGTATGGGAGTATAAGTGAGCAGGAAACCGCGCACCCTTAGGCTGCATTCATTGTTACCGGGGACTTTAACAAAGCAACTTCAAAACAATCGCTCCAAAATACAACCAACACATTAAGTTCAACACACGAGGGGACCGGGTTTTAGACCATTGTTACTCTCCTTTCCGGGATGGCTACAAATCCCTCCCCCGCCCCCCATTTGGCAAATCGGACCACAATTCCGTTCTGCTTCTGCCCGCGTACAGGCAGAAACTGAAACGGGACGCACCCACCCTCAGAACGATCCAGTGCTGGTCGGACCAGTCAGACTCTGCGCTACAAGACTGTTTTGATCACACGGACTGGGAGAAGTTCCGGTCCGCCTCTGATGACGACATCGAGGTTTACATGACAGCGTAACGTGTTTCATCAGGAAGTGCGTAGAGGATGTTGTTCCGACCAAAACAATAAGGATATACCCCAACCAGAAACCATGGGTTAACGGCGATGTTCGCGTGGCACTCAATGCGCGGACCTCTGCTTTTAATTCTCCTAACACGGAGGAGCGTAAACAAGCCAGTTATGCCCTCCGTAACACCATCAGTGCAGCCAAACGCCAGTACAGGCACAAACTTGAAGGTCAGTTCAACACCACTGACTCCAGAAGTATGTGGCAGGGAATTAACACCGAATCTAAAACGTGGAGAGTATTAGAGGCAGTATGCATGTAGACAACATCACCATAGTCCAAAACACTCAAAAAAGTAGCCTGCACGAGTTTTTTTCTAGCTAACAGATTAAAACAAGCCTTATTCCTAAAGTAAAACCCCAGCCTTAGTTTCAGCTTTTTTACAAGCTTTTCAACATGAACTTTAAAAGAAAGTTTGTTGTCCAGCAAAAAACCTAAATACTTATATGATGAGACATTTTCGATTAAGTCCCCAGTTAGTGTATTAATAGTTATATTATCTTGGGATTGGGAACGAGCCCTTGAAAACGTCATAGATTTGGTTTTCTTAGTATTTAGCACTAACTTGAGGCCATGTAATGAAGTTTGTAGCTTGTGTTGTGACACATTCCACTTATAATCATCATTAAAGTTTTCTGTGGCTTGTGCCACAGTAGACTTTCTGTCAGTTTGGACCAGATTGGATAGCCTTTGTTGCCCTTGGGCATCGATGACCTTTGGCACACCCTGTCACTGGTTTGTCCCTCCTCAGACCCCTATCGGTAGGTACTCACCACTGCTGACTAGGAGCACCAACAGGCCTTGCCATTTCAGAGATGCTCTGACCCAGTCGTCTGGCCATAACAATTTGGCCCTTGTCAAAGTCACTAAGGTCTTAACTCCTGCCCATTTATCCTGCATTCAACATGTTGACTATGATAACTGATTGCTTGCTTACCATCTAATCTACCCACACCTAGACATGTGGCCTTGTTTGGAGATGATTAATGTTATTCGCTTCACATGTGAATGATCATAATGTTTTGGCTCATCTGTGTATGTTAATATTATTTACTGCACTATGAACACAAACTTACAATGATCAATTGTATTTATAATAACTATCATTAACAAAGATGAATAAATGCTGTAAAATGTATATTGTTCATTGTTAGTTCATAACAAATGCATTAACTAATTTTAACGAATGGAACTTTATTGTAGTGTTACCATAATATATCTTGTGCATATTCTGTTCTGGTGATGCACATAAATTACACTCTTCATCTTTATTGTACTATTATATTGATATTGTGAAAATCACCTTGTGTACTGGATAAGCACTAAAAGTAATTAGTAATAATGGCTCGTCATGCTATCTCAACATGGCCATTGGTTGTACAAAATGTAAAAATATTAGCCAAAAGTCCTATTCACTTATTTCCAGTATGTGTAAAAATGTTTACAGTAATGAGGAAATACTACAGAGTGCAGCTTTAAATAAGAGTAATTTTTGCAGAAAAACAAGGGCTCTACTTATGGATTCATATTTAACCATACTCCCCAAAACATGAGAGTACAGAAAAGGTTGTCTGTTACAAAATGCTTTGTACTTTAATCTAAAGTACATTTTTATTACAAAATAGTTTGAAACACATCAAACGGAACAAAATGTGATATTTGACATTTGGAAAAATGGTGCCATTATCATTAAAGTGCAAGTATTGTTGGTAGAGATGCCACAATGAGAGGCACACAGAGTTCATTCTGAAATCAGATAAATATGGAAATCTGTAAAGGCAAATGCAAGCAAGGAACCCCCCCACATCTGATGGAAAACTATCTGAAAGATTCTGATATGTCAAAATCCACTTAAACCAGCAAGTCTTGTGTTGGTGTCAGATACCTCCTGCTCGAAGCAAGAGCAAGAAATAAAAGGTAAGACAGCATAAAGAAAGGCCTGTGTGTTTGCTAAAAAGCAAAGGCGTTTACGGCTTTCCTTCGTCAAGGCATGCTCATTCCTCTGCGTGCGCGAGTCAGGGTTTAGAGGATCAGAGATCTCAGGATAATGAACGCCAGAATCTCTCGCAGATGCCATTGTTCTAACAGAGAAAGAAGTTCCTTGCATCACCCATCACTTGTACTAATTGAAACAATTTTCACTGGCAGTGCTGCCAACCCAGTCTCCACCACATAACCCCCCCCAAACCCCCCCCGCCCGCACCCCACCCCAGACGAACGTGAAAGTGTGTACCGCTAACAGGCTGATGAGAAAGAATCTGACTTCCAGACTGATCTCTGACTAAAGTATGAAGTGTAAAGGCAGCATTTACCAAAAGGCAGACAACTATCTGCTTGTGTGCCCGTTGCTGCTTTTGGTCTGGGATCCTTGAAAAAGAAAGAAAGAAAGAAAGAAGGAAAGAAAGAGTTGTGTGTGCTGAACTGTCCCATAGCACAAAGTCAAGAGCTGCAGCTTTGCAATGCTTTGATATGTAGATCCATGACACTAACAAATGACTGCATCCCTGCCCCATGGGTAACAATGCTATGATGAAAGTCATATAGGAAATGTCAAAATGAGAGGGCCATAGGCTCTGGATTAACAATGACATAACATGAAGAAGGGTATGTCAGTATCATGACATCTCGTTTTTGCCCACTATTGTCTGTTTAGCCCAAACTTCAGCCTCCCATCTACAGAGAGGATCCCAAAGAGGCGGGAAAAACACAACTGTCAGGCTTAGGCGACAAAGCCTTTTCCCATCGTGCCTGTTCCTTAAAAAACAGACTTTAGGAGGTAAGAAATGAGGACAGCAAAATAAAAGAATTGAGTGCAAGACAGGAGAAAATAAAGAGAGGTAGAGGCTCACACATGAGCAGCTTACAGGGGATACAAACCCAAAGATTATGTTAATCTTTCCCCCTTTTGTCCCTCGTGAAATGTTTTCATACTACGCCTTTTATCAGTGGAGGAAGGGATGTGAACCTCTTCAGTGGGTGATAGTGGGTACTTTCTGTGTGGTTTCTGGGTAATTAGCACCAGTAGCAGACCCTTTCTTTTGCTTTGCTCAAGCTTATGGTCTTCTTAGGGCCAGCAACAGAGGATTTAGCCTCTCAACCCTTAGGTAGGTCTTTGGATAGCGATTCCCAGCCTGGGTCCAGTCACACCAACCATCTGTTAGTGCTAGTGGGATCAAAATCCTTTAAAGCTCTCACCAGCTCTGACAATCAAATGGACAGCTCAAGTTTAAACAGGTGACTGAATTCATTAGGCAAAAATAAGAGAAAACAATCCTATTGACAGAGAAAGTCAATATTTAAGATTGTATTATTATATTTGTGTTGAAGCCTTGAGAAAACATGGTTACAATGTATTTTCTAGGTTTCAAAATTAAATATAATAAAGTAACCTAACAAAAACTTAATATGTCATACAACATCTGGAAATGTATGGTTCTGATAAAGAGCATCATTTTTGAGAATTGAAAGCCTCTAATGACTTTCTGTAAGAATCATCCGCCATTAAAAATCTGACTGGATTTAATAAACTTTTACTAATTCTCTCATGTCTATGAATGTGTTTGATGCTCTGACACTAATATATTTTTTTTCCCAGTGTGAGACTCTCAAGGAGAAAATGACCACCACCACTGCCCACAGTTAAGCTAAATGCCAGCAATATCAGCAATCCCACATCAGCCAGAGGTCAGAGGTGTTCCTCAGATAAAGGGGCAAACAAGAAGATGACTAGGGCCTAACCCCCTGACTCAACTCAAAGTTAATGGAAAGAGTGAAAATGATACATTTCTCAGGCACAATGTGAGCTCTAAAGGTTCTTCTTCAGGAGTTCATATCACATCTTCCCTCTTTTGATGTCTATCTTTAGCTTAATGTTATTTCAACGATGGCTCTTCTCTTCTCTGTTCTGCAAAGGCTGAAGCCCATTTTTGGGCCTGAGCTGTTTCTGATTGTCTCTGTCACGGGTGCTTTGTCTTACATAGGGCTTCCAGCAGTAGAGTTAAAGCAGAGGGTGGGGGCTGCATCAAAGCCAGAGTAAGATGGACTCAACACCAGTGGATTAAGTTCTTCTGCATGATAAAGTAGCTACCTAGGGGTGGTATTAATATGTGAAAGAATGTTATTGAGAGCCCCGTCATTCTCTTCGTAATGTCTTAATCCTGCAGCCAAAACAGAGGCCATGGGCCGGAGTTTGTGCTAATCACTGCAATGCCCATCGGTATTCCCTGTCCTTTAAGCTATTTAAACTCTGCCTGGATTCAATTATTAACCCTGAGAGAGCAAGATGGCATATTAAGTTATGTGAAAGGGTATTCAGTGGGGACGCAAAGAAATCCCAGCTTTAAAGCACAGAGGCGTCAATGCCACCAACTTAAGTTCAGCTAAACTGATTAAAGACAGAGTCTATGGCTCTGAAAAATAATGTGTAAATGAGCTAAATGAAGGAGGAGTCTCATTGACATAGAAGCATCTAAACTGTTAATCATGGTGGATGTGAGGATCCTGTCATTTGTATTGTCACACATTAGGGCATTTAATAAGGGACTCAAATGTCCAGTGGTATTCAGAGATATATTTGCACAAACAGTTTAGGTGTTCATGCTAAAACTCTTACTCAAAACTAGGGTCATTTGTTTTGAACTCTTTAATGGTGCACCATTACACATATCACTTTCAATAGGTGAGCTAAAGCATATACCATCAGTTTTTTTAACACATACTGTACTGCATAATTTTGATTGTAATGCATTAAATGGGCTGAATATGTGTTAAATGGTTATTAATTACAATTTGTCACTAATATTTTAGCAGAAAAACAGCTCCATTCTGTAAGAAAGACCTGCAGGCATCTTTTTATTCTCATTGCTGTCTTGCTTGTTTTACAATTGTGCTCAATGGTTGAATCCTGACAGGGTGTAACATAAATGTCTATGGAGTGTAATGTAATTCATCTTTACTGCATGCCACCTCCTGCATTGGGACTTAGATCCATTCCATGAATCAAAATCACTGCACATTTCAAATGTTTAAAAATGTTGGGGCTCTAAGGGCTGGCGAATGAATAAATGTGAGAAATTTCCTAATTGATTTGATTCATTGTCTGCTGGCAACTATTTAAGGCATTTTCAAACAGAGCACTCACATGAAACTAAGATGCAATTTCACATTTGACAAAGCACATGAACCCCATCTCTTTCTGTGGTGCTTCTGTTCCGTATGTGGACTAAATGACCGCTCAAACTTTCAGCTCATGGTCAGATGAAGATGCAGTAGTGTCCGGTCCTCAGAATGCACCTATATCACATCTACTTGCAGCAAAATGAGGATTTAGTCGCAACAGGATGCAATGAAGAGTTGAAGTGACGTAAATTGGCACATTTGTGCAGCAGCTTGGATCATCGCTGACCTTCACGGGCCTTTAAAGCTCTGTAATGGCACAAGAGCATTGTGTTGAGAAAAGTTAATGAGAATTGTGAGCCATTCAGCCACAACCTGATATTATACTGCACTGAAGAAGAAATGATAATTCAGAGCTGTCTAATGTTATTTGCTGGCCTCACTGAATATCTTCCTTGTAAATGAGGGTGATTTTACATTTTTTAAATCCCTAAATGATGACAACCACTTGCTGTGAATCAATTCTCATCAACCATAACAAAGAAAAACTGTTGTTAAATACTATTTGGACTAAAACTAGAAACCTGATTGTCATCAATCATGTGCTGGTACTAAGTCAAAATAATTTAGAGATATGCATTGTAACCCGTTAGTCACATAATGGATATTGGATCACACTTATTGTGATGCTCATTCCTCCCCAGACATGCCTTCCATTAAAGGTGCCAGAGGCATTCTCTTTACAACATTTGGCAAAATATGGATCCTTCATTACCCCCAAGTCTCGAACAAAGCATGAATGTGAGCTCCAGTGCAGACAAGAGATGAAAAACAACTGTGTGTGTTTCTCACACAGAAAAACTTTGAGTGTTCCTTTAAGAAGTGCTCCATAATGTGATATAAAGTAAGGTTTGGAGTAGGACTAGAACTAGACACCAGATCGTCATCAAACCTGTGCTGGTACGCAGCCAAGGTCATCAAGGGGTATTCAAGGGGTATTCATGCCCTTTAGGCATAAAATGGATGTACAAAAATTGGAACAATTGTATTTATTTATTAATTGAATTTCTCTATGATGCACATACTGAAGCTCACATAAACATGCTCCTGAAATACATTCCAGCCCAGAAGCATACTTCTGTGACCTTGTGACATGCAGTTGCAGAAGGCTGTGTTTTCCTCTCCTCTGGCACAGACACAGAAAAACACTTCCCCTCCTAAATAGGCTGGGCATAACAGTCACGGCAGAGCACACATCCACCAGGGAGCACACTGCAGCTGACATGCTGTATGAGGGCATTAACCTGGAGACAGGATGAGCGAGACAATGGTGACGGTGAATGCATTCAGATTAAAGAAAGGAGGACGCCATTGTCACTGTGCATTTGTGAATGCAGTGGGCAGAGAAATCACATGTCTTTACTGGCAAAGGTTTAGGCAACACAGGGGCCATAAAGAAGGCATTATATTTTAAGAGTTAATCTGCATATAATACAATTAGAGATGATCAATTTAATTAATATTGCTAATGCATACCAAAGGTGTATTACTATTGTGGATAAGATCCCTAATAATTAATGACATCAGCAGAAATCAGCATAGAATTGGATATAAACATAAAAATAGACAACACGATTAAACAAGAAATCGACATGATGCTTTTTAATGTTCAAGTAACCTTAAACGAACCTCATACGGCCGATTTTGTGTTGTGTGCTTGAAACATGGGTTCTGGTCTCATGAATACCAGAATAAATTGTGTTCATATAAACAATGACGAATTGCATTTTCGCTGTAAATTTACAGTTTTACTCCACTGATGGTTAGGATATGGGTTAGGGAGTATTACATTATTTGCAAATAAATTACAGCTCGCTTTTTGGCGCCACCCAATGGATATTTCACCTCAACAACACTTTCAGCTTTGACCACAGAGGTGGTGGTTTGAATTTCATAATCACAGACCGATTTCAGTAGCAGAACTTTCAAACTCCTGTAGCTGAATTTACAGTACGATCAGTCTGAAATAGAGGTCTGCAACATGACCTGGGCCCAACGGCATCCCAGAACCCAACAGGTTTCTTGGTGGTTTCAGGTCAATTGTTTACGTAGGACTTCTGTTCGGGTTTGAAATTAATGAAAAAACAAATATGCCCACTGAATTTGTTTGCACATACGCTCTCACTCATGGACACAAGCAAACAGATAAGTTTAGGGCCATTCACACTGAACGTGTTGTGTGTGTCTGCTCTGTTTTTCCATAGTTTCCTATGTAAACACATGCTGGACAGACGTCTTTGATTGTTGCTCCGCATCTCGCTGTTTTTTGTTTTGTTTTTTTTAGCTTTTCGTGATGAACCAGCACATTTTTAGACACAGTGTCAAGTTAAAAAGAACTTCAAGTTTCAAAAACTCATGTTCATTTAATGTTAGTTTTTTTATACACGTTTATTTAGAAAATGTCTTTACCTGCAATAGACAATCACTCGTAGGCTGCAGACACACATGTCCTTCTTCATCACTGGCAAACGATTGAATGTAGTTGCATGTTTTGTTTCAATTCATTTTAAATATCCACTTCATTCAGCATTGTTCCCTTTACAAAAGGATTCACTACGATGTTGCGCTGCTAAGCGCTACGGGGGAACAATCTTGCATTGTGAGCAGCTGTGAATTTGTGTGAAACACGTCAATGAACATTGACCTGAATTTATAGCCTCGGCTGGTGAAGATCATTAGATGCACCTGTGGCCAGGCTATAAAATAGAGGCGTCACCAGCGTGTCGACAGATATTTTTCATTCAGAGCATACTATGCTGTGTGTCTCACAACCTGCTAGAAAACTTTCTTCCCTCTTTGTTAGGAGTTAGAAATTGTTAGGCAGTGCGCAGAACTTTCTTTCTTTCTCTCTCTGCTCTGAAAGAGTATATATATTTATATATAAAAAAAAGAAAAAGAGAGAATGACGGAGAAACAGAGCAAACGATGCGTGTTTCCTTGTCAACGTCTCATGACGAACAAGGACACGCATGAGTTTTGCTTTGTTTGGGGGAAGAGCACGCGGCTCTCGCGTTGGGGCGGGGCCGGTGCACGCATTGTGACCTTCTTTCGGTCGGGATGCTTCGCGCTCGCCTCGCTTACTTCCGAGAGCCAGCAGCCGCACTTCATTCGTGGGGCTGTCATATGGATCTGGCTGAGGAGCGAGAGACAGGTGCGTCCCTTTCGCTCGCTCTCTCCCCAGATCCGGCTGGTCCTTCTCGTGTTCTTGAAGCGCGCTCCGGCGCCTCTTCAGTTCAGGAGGGGGACCTCGATTCCCTTGGGTCTATAGATTTCGAGTTACCCACATTAGAGCACTCAAAACATGATGCGAAATCCTCTGAGGAGTTACTCGATGTGGTGACTCGTGCTGTGGCCAGACTTCAATTAGACTGGCCACGTGACCAAGAAACCCCCAAACGCTCCAAATTAGAGGATAGATTTCTGTCTGATGGCCAAGGGAAGGGAACACCTCATCAGTCCCTTCCCTTCTTTGATGACCTCCACGATGAGCTTGCTCGTTCGTGGAGGAACCCTTATACCTCGCGCGTTCACGTGCCCTCGACGTCGTTATATTCGACTATCGTGGGTGCTGAGGCGCGAGGGTATTCGAGGATGCTGCCGGTCGAAGAGACACTTGCGGGTTATCTCTCGCCAGGTTCGGCATCGTCCTTGAAAAACCTGCTCTCCCCTCTAAGCCATGCAGGACTACCTCCATGCTAGTGGGGAGGGCTTATCAAGCGGCAGGTCAGGCTGGTGCTGCGCTGCACACCATGGCTGTGTTACAGGCGTACCAGGCTGATCTGCTAAAAGATCTGAGTGCGGGTGAAACTCTCGACGAAGAGGCCTTTTCAGAGCTTCGTCGAGCTACGGATTTGTCTCTCTGCGCGACCAAGCAGTCAGCCCGTGCCATTGGCCGGTCTATGTCCGCTTTAGTCAGTACGGAGAGGCATTTATGGCTTAACCTGTCAGGCATCCGAGATAGGGACAGAGTTTTCTTAATCGATGCCCCGGTTTCACCTTCTGGTCTCTTCGGAGACGCCATGAATACGGTTATCTCCAGATTCCAGGAGGCGAAAAGCCATGAGGAAGCCTTTGGTCAGTTTCTTCCTCGCCGCACTCAGGGGGCGGGGCCGTCGGCCGCCCAGTCTCGCCCCGCCTCTGCTAGGAGAGAGGCTCAAAAACAGAGCGTGGCGAGTCGTGCTCCCCCTCGTAGGGACTGGGGACAGGCTCGTCGCCCTCAGCAGCTGCCCAAGGAGGACCTCAGGGCTGTGATCTCTAAAAGAAAGAAGCCCTGACGTTTTGTGAGGGTAGTTCCCTTCGGGACGGGGGGCGTGTATCATCCACTTCGGCCCTTCCGATACCCTCACGAAACCTCTTCACTCCCGCCGCCTTTGGTGTTTCGGGTGATAGAGGCTTCCAACAAAGAGTTGGGTGTACCATTGCTTCCTGCCTTAGTCCAGGACATGGAACACTCAACACCCCCTCAACAGGAAGTGTTGAAATTAGTACCATCTCAGAGAACCTGGCAGCGTGGAAACTTCTGCCAGGTATTTCTATGTGGGTTCTAAAGACAGTAGAAAGAGGCTACAGAATTCAATACGCTCGCCGCCCTCCGCGTTTCAACGGCGTGGTTCCCACTACCTTAAGGCCGGAGCAGGCATGTCTACTGTGGAAAGAACTGCAAAATCTCTTGGCAAAAGGGGCCATAGAACATGTTCCCCTTCCAGAGAAAGAGTCAGGCTATGCTGCCCTGCAAAAGCAAAAGACCTTAACTCACTAGAGTGTGAAACTGAGAAAAATGACTTTAAAGTTTCTGTTTTGTCTAGACAAAACTATTATAGGTAGGACTCCCAAAATTTCACAACTAGTTGCTATACAGAAGAAATGTTTGTATGCAAAAAATCTTGAGCTCAAAATTGACCTTTGACCCTTGTTTGGCAGTTAATGTACTCTGCCTTTGTATCATGTGCCAAAAATCAGGAGTCATGCAAAGGCAAAAGGTCAGTAACTGACATATAATCAATATTTACTTGCTGTTCACCATACTTACATCCATTATAAGAACACCTAACCAAGGTCTAGTCATCATGGTATTTGTTTTAAATTATATAGAAGACCTTTGGTTGGTCCTATTTAGTGCTATAATGATCAGGATAGTGCGGCAACACTAACACAGTTAAACAGTATAACAGATAAGTTACTTTGCAGTACAGTATGTACAGTATGAATAAATACAATACATATTTTCACAATAAAGATAATTTAATTATAATTGAATACAAAGGTATATGTATTTAAATGCAAGATATAGAGTAATAATTAATTAAACATTAGACCAATACATTAGAGATTAGAGACTGCTCATTCCAAGTTTTTTACTGCGCCCAAATAAAATCTTACTGAAAGCTAATTTTTTGAGATATCAACCTAAACTTTGGAACACAACTTGTCCATAGGTATATATGACAAAGCATTCTTGAAATACAACCATTTAAGTTTGGATAGTGATTTTCATGTCTATGCGAACAAAGGGGGAGGGGTGACAGTTAAAGGGTTAAGGGCCACAAAACTGCTCAAGATGCTCAGTCAACGAATTTGACTTGGATTACTACTTTTTAATTCTGAGATAATATAGACAGAGTATACCGAAAAAAAGTTGGAATTACTTTTACTATTTAGGTTAGCCTACTGTGTACGGATGTTAGCGATAACTAGCTGTAAAATCTGACGTGAACACCTGCAAGAAGGAAATATGGCTCAAACACGTATGGACTGTTGTGGATACAGCAGATGACGTGCATTGCTATGGATTATATCTTCTATGGATTATATCGGATTGCATGGAAAGGTAGGATGCCTCTGTATTTAATATTTGGTTTTCAGCATCTGATGTGAGGCGAGTGTCAGCGTCAACGTTAGCGCTAATTTACATGACACCGATTAAATTTAGCAAGCTCCGGGCTGTCACTGACATTGACAGATCTGAACCATTGCCCTATCACATCGCTATCACAGAGTAATAATACAAACAAGCAGTCAGCAGTCTACACTTTATTTGGTGACAATAAAAGAGCGGTAATCTTTTACAGTATGACAAAGCCAGAATACAGTAACATCACAGCGGCACCGTAACATCTCTCTTGATGCCCGGCGAAACAAAGTCAGAACACCTTAAACTCAACTTCAGCGTGCCCGGAACAAAGGCTAAGAGCCGTAACAACTGTTACGGCGTTCTGCTGTGGTTTCTCGTATGGTTTTGGATGTTACGGTTGTCATAGCCCTTTAATTTCTCGTTAAAACAATCAAATTGACTCACAATATTTATTCACATGATAAAGGAGGTCTTAAATACCCCAAAAATGACATTAACTCATTTTTGACCAAACATGATGTTACGGCGTTTTGCCTTTGTAGGGCAGTATTACAGCAGATACTTCCTGGTTCCCAAGAAGGGTGGGGGGTTGTGTCCGATTCTAGATCTTCAAGGCTTGAACCGCTCGGACAGGGTGTTCAAGTTCAAGATGCTAACTGTCAAGTCGGTCGTGTCTCAGATCCAACATCTCGATTGGCTGGTCACGATCGATCTCATGGACGCATATTTCCATATTGGAATTCTGCCACAGCACAGGAAGTTCCTGAGGTTCGCTTTCGGGGACGAAGCCTTCCAGTATTGGGTTCTTCCATTCGGCCTGGCCCTATCACCCCGCACATTCACGAAATGCATGGATCCAGCACTGGCTCCTTTGCGACTCCAGGGCATCCGCATTCTGAATTATTTAGACGACTGGCTGATACTAGCACAATCTCAAGAACTGGCAGTTCAGCACAGGGATATCGTCTTGGCTCATCTAGGTTCTCTGGGTCTGAGACTCAACGTCCAGAAGAGCAATCTTGCTCCAACCCAGGAAATTACCTATCTAGGGATTATATGGAACTCGTTCACGATGCAGGCACAGTTGTCTCCCGCTCGTGTCAGCTCCATCCAGAACTCCCTGAGCAATCTCAGGCTAGGTCAAAGTTGCACTGTTCATCGGTATCAACGAATACTAGGTCTCATGGCGTCTGCGTCCACGTTGATTCCTTTGGGCCTTCTCCATATGAGACCGTTTCAGCTGTGGCTAAAAGCCAGGGGATTTCATCCAAGGGCCAGTCCCCTAAGGCAAATAACGGTTACGCGCCGAACTCTTCATTCCCTTTCTATGTAGCTCAGACCCCGGTTCCTTACCTTGGGTCCCACTATCGGTGCGTCATGTCGTCGCAGGATGCTAACGACAGACGCCTCCCTGACGGGTTGGGGTGCGATCTTAAGTGGTCGTCCAGCCCAAGGGGAATGGGAGGGTCATCAGCTCGATTGGCACATCAACTGCCTCGAGCTGATGGCGGTATTTCTGGCCCTGAAATACTTCCTCCAACATCTGAGAGGCTGCCATGTCCTTGTGCGGGTGGTCAACACAGCAGCAGTCTCCTACATAAACCATCAAGGAGGTCTACGCTCTCGCCACCTGAATTTGCTGGCATGTCGGATTCTCCTTTGGGCCCAGGGCAAGCTCCTGTCACTCAGGGCAATTTACATCCCTGGACGCCTAAATGTGGGAGCAGATTTGCTGTCCAGACAAAACATACCGAGGGGCGAGTGGAAACTCCACCCCGAGGTAGTACAACAAATTTGGGAGAGATTTTACAGAGCAGAAGTGGACCTCTTCGCCTCTCAAGAGACTGCGCAATGTCCCTCTACTTCTCTCTGAGTCACCCAGCCCCCTGGGTCTGGACACGTTAGGCATACATGGCCCAGAATGTGTCTGTATGCTTTTCCCCTGGTTTCTCTGCTCCCGGAGTCTTAGCCAGAGTTCGCCAGCAAGGGTCTTGCCTCTTACTGATAGCGCCTCACTGGCCGAACAGGATTTGGTTCTCAGAAATTATATCTCTCCTCGACGGCTCGCCTTGGGCGATTCGGGCAGGAGGGACCTTCTGTCTCAGGCACAGGGGACGATATTTCATCCCCGGCCCGAATTGTGGAAACTTCATGTTTGGCCCCTGAACGGTACCAACTGAGGAACACAGGGCTGTCGCCTGAAGTTATCAAGACCATTCTTAGTGCTAGGGCTCCCTCCACCAGAAGAATCTACACCAATAAATGGGGTGTCTTCAAAAGGTGGTGCAGTTTACATGGTGCAGATCCAGTTAACTGCCAAATTGTTTCAGTTCTGGACTTTCTGCAGGAAAAACTGTCAGCAGGCATATGCCCCGCTACTCTCAGGGTTTATGTGGCCGCCATTTTGGCTTGCCATGCCTTGATGGACGGGGTGCCTTTGGGGAGGCACCCTCTACTCGCTCGCTTCATTCGTGGAGCCAGGCGACTGAGGCCTCCTGTTAGGACCAGAACTCCCTCATGGAACTTAGCAATAGTCCTGGAGGGTCTGGCCAAAACCCCCTTTGAACCTCTAGAGTCAGCGTCTGATAGACTTCTGACTCTCAAGCTGGTTTTTCTTGTGGCGATTACCTCTCTTAACTCTTTCCCCGCCAAACACGGAATTTTCCGTGTTTTATGAAAAAGGCTTCCCCGCCAAACACAGAATTTTCCGGGTTTCCGTGTTTTAGGTGTTATACGGTAAGGAAGACCCCTGCGCATGTTTTGAAAGAGTACGCAACTCTTTGATCAAAGAAACAGACTACGATCGTCTCAAACATGAAGAAGTGGAGTATTGAGAAGCTCAAAATATCAGACATAAACATGCCTTTTTCTCAGCTTTTTGTCTGAAATGTTGTTTTTTGACAAAACCTACCTCTGTTCAAGTCGCAATAAAAAAAGAACAAATGAAGATAAAATAAAATCGTTTTTTTTTTGCCTAAAAGCAGAGGCTCAGATCTTTATTGTGATATATAGCATCTTCATATATTCATGGAAGAAAATATTCTGCGGGCCATTAAAATTTAGCGAAAATCGTCAAAAACCCTGGCGGTGGCTGGCAACTTTTTTTTAAAAACGCTGGCGGGGAAAGAGTTAAGAGAATCGGGGATCTACAGGCTCTGTCTGTTTTGCCGGCCTGTTTAGAGTTTGCCCCAGGTATGGCCAAAGCTATCCTGCATCCTCATCCTGACTACCTTCCTAAGGTGCCTTTTTCGACACTACACCCTGTCACTCTGGAAGCCTTCTGCTCCCCGCCGTTTTTAACGCCGGAGCAGGAAAGTCTTCACGGACTCTGCCCAGTCCATGCCCTTCAAACTTATGTCCACCGCACTAGCCAGTGGCGTAAGTCTGGGAAATTGTTTGTCTGCTTTGGGGGCCGCAACAGGGGGGCAGCCGCTACCAAGCACACTATGTCACATTGGGTGAGGGATGCTATTGCCCTGGCCTATGAGGCGCGCGGTTAAGCTTCGCCAGTAGGTGTCAGGGCTCACTCCACCAGAGGGGTCGCCGCCTCTAAAGCCTTGGCTACAGGGGTCCCTCTGCAGCAGGTTTGTGATGCGGCAGGCTGGTCCTCTCCGCACACATTCATCAGATTTTGTAGTTTGGATGTTCATGCTACTCCGGGCTCTTACGTCCTTGAGTCAACATCCCAAGCTCATGCCTGAACGGGTTTGTGACGCGGCAGGCTGGTCCTCTCCACGCACATTCTTCAGTTATTTATGGCAGGCTCGTGCCTGAACACATTCATGATGCGGCAGGCTGGTCCTTTCCGCACACGTTAATCAATCTTCATGGGTTAGATGTTTCTGCTACTCCGGATTCTTACGTACTTGAGTCGACATCCCAAACTCATGCCTGAACAAGTTTGTGACGCAGCAGGCTGGTCCTCTCCGTGCACATTCTTCAGTTTTTATGACAGGCTCATGCCTGAACAAGTTTGTGATGCGGCAGGCTGGTCCTCTCCGCACACATTCATCAGATTTTATAGTTTGGATGTTCATGCTACTTAGGGCTCCTATGCCCTTGAGTCGACATCTCAGCTCATGCCTGAACAAGTTTGTGATGCAGCAGGCTGGTCCTCTCCACTCACATTCATCAGTTTTTATGACAAGTTTGTGTTGCAATAGGGTTCTCTTCGCACACATTCATCGAACTTTATGGGTTAGATGCTTTGCTACTCCGGACTCTTATGTCCTTGAGTCGACACCTCAGCTCATGCCTGAACAAGTTTGTGATGCGGCAGGCTGGTCCTCTCCGCACACATTCATCAAAATTGAATGGTTTAGATATTTATGCTACTCCGGGCTCTTATGCCCTTGAGTCGACATCTCAAGCTCATGTCTGAGACCTCTCGCGTTTTTGTGAGTACACTGCACAACCGTAGGGCTCCGGACAGCCCCAAGTGCGGCGGCGTGGGTATTGCGTTCCCCGTAGCGCTTAGCAGCGCAACATCGTAGTGAAGCCTTTTGTAAAGGGAACGTCTCGGGTTACATGTGTAACCCTTGTTCCCTGAAAAAGGCGGACGAGATGTTGCGCTGCTTTGCCGCACTGGGACGTCCCAGGACTGCTCTTCAGAAAAAGGTATCTGTCGACACGCTGGTGACGCCTCTATTTTATAGCCTGGCCACAGGTGCATCTAATGATCTTCACCAGCCGAGGCTATAAATTCAGGTCAATGTTCATTGACGTGTTTCACACAAATTCACAGCTGCTCACAATGCAAGATTGTTCCCCCGTAGCGCTTAGCAGCGCAACATCTCGTTCTGCCTTTTTCAGGGAACAAGGGTTACACATGTAACCCGAGACGTTTTTGTTCTCTGTTTTCTAAAGCATCCAGTTACTGTTTTACTGACAAAGCACTTCAAATGATTAAGCCTGCATGTTAAACAAACAAATTGAGAAGAACAGACTCAAAAGAGTGATTATTTCATGCATCAGGCATCACTCATGCTTGTAAGTCTAAAGCCGTGTTCACAATGGCATACTATCCATAATACTCTCACTGTTTTTGCCGAACATAGATACAGTATGGCTATGATGCTTATATAAAATATAGCCTATTGCAACAGTACTTGCTAGGAGAAGAAATTATAAAAGGAGTGATCGATTATGGTTCGGGTTGGATTCAGGATTAAAATCTGATGGTACCATTCGGGCCACACAATCTCAGGTTTCATCTTAAGGCCCCTGCAGACCTCTGGTCTAATATAGAGCAGTCTCATGACAAACTCATTATAATATGTTAAACGTCTAGGTTACGTATGTAACCTCCGTTCCCTGATGGAGGGAACGAGACGTTGTGTCAGAAAAGCGACACTAGGGGTCTCTCTTGAGCGCCGATATTCACCTCTGGACTATGAAAAAAGGCCAATGAGAGTTGGCAACCAGTATTTGCATGTCCCGCCCCCGGACATACGGGTATTTAAGCGGCGAAAATACGGGAGTTCATTCAGGATTTTTCTGAGGAGCCGGAAATGGTCAGGCCACAACAGTGGCTCGGCTCAGCGACGTGGCAGGGGAGACACAACATCTCGTTCCCTCCATCAGGGAACGGAGGTTACATACATAACCTAGACGTTCCCCTTCTGTCGCTCTCTCCACGTTGTGTCAGAGAAGCGACATTAGGGGTCCACTTATAAAAGTGCCATGCGCTGAGCCGTGTACGTGAACTGCTGATACAGGAGTGAGCAGGTATTCTTACGTGCAGGACGGCCAACTGTATCAGGCTGCACGTACCCTTCCCCAATGCCCCATTTAAGCCATCAGGATTCCTTATCGTTACCCTGGAGGGGAACAAGGTGCTGGCCGCCAACCTGGGAATGGGCCAAGCCTGGCCGGCCTCTTTTCTCTCTATGTTTCTCGCATAGAGCAACTAAGGCCGGGGCCCTTACACGCATTGAGGGAAGGGGGTCTTAGCCCTTATTCAGGGCGGAGAAGACCCTGTGGAGGCCATGCCTACCCGAGAGGGGAGGCAAGTTTAAGTGGCAAAACCATCAGAGGCCTGCTTAGGGCCTATGTGGAAAAGTCGGTGCGGTGGTGGATCCAGCCTCATAGAGGGGGGAACATACAGCACGGCAGCCGAGGCAGCCATGACTGCCTAAGGGAAACACGGGAGTCAGTTCGCCAGAGGGGACAGAACCGTGGTGTTACACACAGGGGGAGTCTGAAGGAGGCCTTACCTGTGGAGCACCTATACCAGTACAGGGTAGCTTGCGGTACCCGCAGTGGCTTGGGTCAGCGAGTTCCTCTGCTGAACGGCGACCCACGAGGGCTAGGGAGGAATCGACCAGTGTCCCAAACCTGAGATCTCCTGGGAATGTTTACCCTGGTTAGGGGGAAGGGCGCTAGGTGCAAGCGATTCACCCAGTCAGATTGTGGGCATGCCACCGAGTTCTACGGGCTCGGTACCTGAGAAAACACGGGACGATACTGACTCAACTCGGAGATTGTAGAATCTCGCAAAAGTGTTAGGTGTTGCCCAGCCCGCTGCTCTAAAAATGTCTGCTAGGGCAGTGCCACTAGCCAGTGCCCATGAGGACGCAACACTCCTGGTGGAGTGAGCTCGGACCCGCAAGGGGGGGCACGGCCTGGGTGTGATAAGCCAGGGAAATGGCGTCGACAACCCAGTGGGCGAGTCTCTGTTTGGAGACAGCATTCCCTTTCTGCTGTCCCCCAAAGCAGACGAAGATCTGCTCAGAGCATCTGGTGCTCTGTGTGCGGTCCAGATAAATACGTAAAGCACGTACTGGACACAGCAGTGAAAGGGCTGGGTTCACTACCTGATCCAGGTTCACTACCTGATCCCTGAAGGGCGTGGTAGGAACCTTGGGCACATAGCCCAGTCGCGGTCTTAGGATCACAAAAGTATCTGCCGGACCGAACTCCAGGCAAGCGTCGCTAACAGAGAACGCATGCAGGTCCCCGACCCTCTTGATGGAAGCGAGCGCGATCAGCAGGGCAGTCTTGAGAGAGCACCTTTTAGGAACCTGACGATTAAGTCGTGCTTACCAAGAGACTTGCCGTCTACCGTGTCGTGGTGGGCCGTGATAGCGGCGACAGACACCTTGAGGGTGGAGGGGGACAGCCTCCTCTCCAGCCTCTCCCGAAGAAACACGAGCACTGACCTAACTGCGCACTTCTGCAGGTCTTCGGCTCGGGAAGAACACCAGTCCGCGAACAGACGCCACTTTAGAGCATAGAGATGCCTGGTAGAGGGGGCTCTGTCTTGATTGATTGTATCTATGACGGTTGGTGGTAGGCCGGCTAGATCTTCCGCATCCTGTCCAAGGGCCAGACGTGGAGGTTCCAGAGGTCTGGGTGCGGGTGCCAGAGTGTGCCCCGTCCCTGAGAAAGAAGGTCCTTCCTCAGGGGAATTCGCCAGGGAGGGGTTGTCGCGAGGAGCGTGAGGTCTGAAAACCAAGTCCGGGTAGGCCAGTAAGGGGCTACCAGAATGACTTGCTCCTTGTCCTCCCTGACCTTGCATAGCACCTGTGCAAGAAGGCTCACTGGGGGGAATGCGTACTTGCGCAGCCCCGCAGGCCAGCTGTCTGCCAACGCGTCTGCCCCGAGGGGAGCCTCTGTCCAGGCATACCAGAGTGGGCAGTGGGAGGTTTCTTGGGAGGCAAACAGGTCTACCTGAGCCTTGCTGAACCGGTCCCAAATCAGCTGGACTGACTGGGGGTGGAGCCTCCACTCTCCGCCAGGCAAGCTTTGTCTTGACAGCGCGTCCGCTATCACATTGAGGTTGCCGGGGATGTGAGTGGCACGCAGTGACTTGAGTCGCTGCTGACTCCAAAGGAGGAGACGACGGGCGAGCTGTGACATGTGGAGGGAGCGTACTCTGCCTTGGCGGTTTATGTAGGCTATGACCGTGGTGCTGTCTGTCCTGACTAGGACGTGTTTGTTCTGAATTAACGGGAGAAACTTCTGCAGGGCCAGAGAAACAGCCAGAAGCTCTAGGCAGTTGATGTGCCAGCGCAGCGGGCCTCGGTTCCACCGGCCTGCGGCTGCGCGCCCATTGCATACGGCGCCCCAACCCAATTTGGAGGCGTCGGTTGTGACCAGAACGCATCGGGACACCTGCTGCAAGGGTACTCCTGCCCTTAGGAAGCAGAGGTCTGTCCAGGGTTTGAAGGTTTGGCGGCAGGCAGAGGTAACTTTTATGTTGTGCGTGCCGCGGCGCCATGCTCGTCTCGGGACTCGAGTCCGGAGCCAGTGCTGAAGTGGGCTCATATGCATCAACCCCAGCGGCGCGGCCGCCGCGGAGGATGCCATATGCCCCAGGAGCTGTTGGAAACGTTTTAGCGGGACCATGGCGCCTGGCTTGAAGGAAGCGAGGCATTTCAGCACTGACTGAGCACGCTCGTTGGAGAGACGTGCTGTCATTGGGACTGAGTCTAACTCCAGACCGAGAAAAGAGATGCTCTGGACCGGGGAGAGCTTGCTCTTTTCCCAGTTGACCTGAAACCCAAAACGGCTGAGGTGGCTGAGCACCTGGTCTCTGTGTGCGCATAGTAACTCTCGGGAGTGGGCCAGTATGAGCCAGTCGTCGAGGTAATTGAGTATGCGTATGCCGGCTTCTCGGAGCGGAGCAAGAGCTGCATCTGCGACTTTCATGAAGACGCGAGGGGACAGAGACAGGCCGAAGGGGAGGACATTGTACTGATACGCCTGGCCGTCGAACACGAACCTTAGGAAGGGGCGGTGTCGAGAGCTGCGAACCAATCTAGATGCCGGACGCCAGATAGAATTTGTTTCTGGGTGAGCATTTTGAACGGGAGTTTGGACAAGGTCCGATTGAAAACTCGCAGGTCCAAGATCGGTCGTAAGCCGCCGCCTTTCTTGGGTACAACGAAGTAAGTTCTGTAGAAACCCTTCTTCGTTTCGGTTGGAGGGACAGGCTCTATCGCGTCCTTTAATAGAAGGGAGGCGATTTCTTCGCGCAGGGAGAGGGCATGTTGGCCGTGTACTGCGGAAAAATGTAGGGGGGCGGAGACCTGGCAAACTGAATTGCGTAACCAAGTCGAATGGTCCGGTGCAGCCAGCGTGACGGGTTGGGCAGTGAAAGCCTCGCCTCTAAACTCCGTACTAGGGGCATCAAGGGGACGGGTTTTTTGGACGTACCCGGCGGGGCTTCGCAGCGGTGCGGAACAGGTAATGTGGCATCGGGAGGCAACGTGGCGTCCCGAGGCTCTGGTGCTGAGAATAAACTCAAAGCACTTACCTTGCTCCGTGCACCCGGCTGGGGGCGGGTTCGTGACTGAGGAGGAGGTCTGATGTTGGCGTCTTCTGGACTCGTCTGAACCGGTCGGCCGGGGAACAGTCGTGGCGCTGAAGGCGGGGACACCACGTCCATGGAGCCGGGACTGTTGAGGCCTGAAAGCAGAGTGCCGTGAGAATGGCATTTGCGGGCCATGTGCCCCAGAGACAAAGGAAATAGCTCTTTTATTGAGAATTTGGGTACCGCAGCCCGTTAGGGGGTGCGGCAAATGAAAAAACAAAGTATTCTCCTCCCGGCCCTCCACCGGGGGACGGAGCGGTCTTACCACCTCCGGAGCTAACGTCTTGGGCTCTGGGTGCGTTGTCTCAGGAGCGCCTGGGAGCCTTCCGGGTCCTCGAGGGGGTCCGTGAGACAGGGGGCGTGCGCTTCCCGCGGTTTGCTCGACGCTGGGCCCGGGTTGAGGCGGAGCAGGGGCTTGCCTTCTTGCCACGGGAGGACGCCCTTGGCGAGCAGACGGGTCATGGGCCGTGGCGGCAGGCTTGCGGCGAGGCATGATGTGAGAGATGGCCTCCGTCTGCTTCTTCACCATGGAGAACTGCTGGGCAAAGTCCTCGACGGTGTCGCCGAAGAGGCCGAACTGGGAGACAGGGGCGTTGAGGAAGCGAGTCTTGTCGGCTTCACGCATCTCGACCATGTTCAGCCACAGTTGACGTTCCTGGACCACTAGCGTGGCCATCGCCTGCCCGAGCGCTTGCGCTGTGACCTTCGTCGCTCTCAGGGCGAGGTCGGTCGCTGAGCGCAGTTCCTGCAGCGTGACGGGATCAGGGCCAGCCCCGAGCATGCCGCGTAGTGCCTTGGCTTGGTGGACCTGCAGGAGAGCCATGGCATGCAGGGTGGAAGCGGCGCATCCGGTGGCGCTGTAGGCCTTCGCTGTCAGCGAGGAGGTTGCTCTACAAGTCCGGGAAGGGAGTACGGGGCGACCTCGCCAGGTGGTAGGGGTACCGGGGCATAGATGGATCGCAACCGCCCTATCCACCTGGGGAATCGCCTCGTACCCATGGCGCGCTCCGCCGTCGAGGGTGGCGAGGGCGGACGAGCCTGTGGCGATGTGACGAGTGGAGAGGGGTGCTCTCCACGAAGACGTCAGCTCGTCATGCACTTCCGGGAAAAACGGGACCGGGGGGGTGAGGCTGTGAGCGGCGCCCAGACTCCAGGAACCAGTCATCCAGCCGTGATGGTTGTGGGGAGGATGGAGGGTTCCAATCCAAGCCCACGCTGTCGGCTGCCCGGGAAAGCATGTCAGTCATCTGTGCGTCAGCCTCAGCCTGGGCGTGCAGGCCCGAAAGCGGCAGCCCAGGGGAGTCCTCAGCATCAGATAACCCGCCCTCCGATGCCGCGCTGAGCTCATCTGCTTCCATCGCAAGAGTCACCACTGCCTCGAGCACGGACGGGAATCAACGAGCATGTCGGGGTGCGGGTGGTCCGAGGGGGCGTACCCGGCGGAGCTGCACCCGCTGCCATCCCCAAATCGCCTCCATCGCCAGCCGCATTGTCCTCAATCCCGTGGGAAGAAGGAGCGACATGGGGGCGGCTGGAGTGGCTTGCTCACGGTTGGAAGCAAGCCGCGACCGCAACGTTGTCATGGTCATGTTCTCGCAGTGAGAACATGAACCATCCACAAACGCAGCCTCGGTGTGATCGCTACCCAGACACACGAGACAGCGCCTGTGGCCGTCGGAAGCGGAGAGCACTCTACCGCATCCAGAAACAACACAGGGGCGGAAGGGCATCTTTATAAAGACGCTTCCTTAAAAGGACATTCAACGCCGCTGTGTTTTGCTCTTTTAGAGGAAATTACTCTTTTAAATAAAATCACTCTTTTAGGGAAAAAACTCGTGAGAGTTTTTAATCTGCACTGTCGATGCGCCCAGGGGCAGGAATGCACAGCCGTGCAAACAGGAGAAAGCCGCTGTTGTGCGCCGTAGAATCCAACAGCATGCAGCAGAGGGATAACAGGAACTCGGTGTGTACACGCAGCAGTTGCAGACACGACCATCGGCTCGAAGAAATTTTCTGAATGAACTCCCGTATTTGCGCCGCTTAAATACCCGTATGTCCGGGGCGGACATGCAAATACTGGTTGCCAACTCTCATTGGCCTTTTTTCATAGTCCAGAGGTGAATATCGGCGCTCAAGAGAGACCCCTAGTGTCGCTTCTCTGACACAACGTGGAGAGAGCGACAGAAGGGGAACAGGTGGCAAAATTGTACAATATCATACAAGTTGGGCGCCCAAGGCTCATCGATACATGAGGGCAACGAAGGCTATCCCATCTGGTCTGAACTGACAGAAGGTCTATTGTGGCACAAGTTACAGAAAAGGTTAATGGTTATGGGAGGAATGTGTCACAACACACAGTGCATCACACCACTCATGGGGCTGCATAAACGCAGACTGGACAGAGTTCCCATGATGACCCCTGTCCACTGCGAAAGTGCCTACAATGGGCAAATGAGTGTCAGAACTGGACAATGGAGCAGTGGAAGAATTTCTCCTGGTCCGATGAGTCCTGTTTTATTTTACATCATGTGGATAATTATGAACGTGTACACCCCTTCATGGCAATGGTATTCCCTGATGGCAGAGGCCTCTTTAAGCAGGATAATGCGGCCTTCCACACTGTACATATTGTTCAGGAATGGTTTGAAGAACATGATGAAGAGTTCAAGGTGTTGCTTTGGCCACCAAATTCCCCAGATATCAATCCAATTGAGCATATGTGGGATGTTCTGGACCAACAAGTCCGATCCACGGTGGCTCCACATTACAACTTACAAAATTACAACGGCTGCTAATGTCTTGGTGCCAGATACCACAGATCACCTTCAGGGGTCTTGTAGATTTCCTGCTTTGGCAGGTCGGTGCTGTTTTGGTGGCACAAGGAGGACCTGCAGCATATTAGGCATGTGGTCATAATATTATTATATAAGTATTATTTAATATATCATATAATTTAATGACTGTCAAATATTTTAAACATTGGTCCAGTCAGACAGAACCAAAAAATCTAAGCATAAAACTAAAAAATAAATAAATCATTAAATAATAATAATAATAAAATCCTTAATGTCTGTTTCAAATACAGTATGATCTTACCTTACAATTTAAGAAGCTTGTGTCACCTCTATGTCTACACTGTTGACTTGGTTGCTGACCTTTTTTTTTTTTTTTTTTTCTAAAATGTTATTGCCACAAACATCACCATTGCTCAATATAAAAGCCAAATAAAAAACATGGAAAACTCAAAGAACAATATCATTGTTTATATGTATACAATAACATTAGATTATTGTTGTTACACACATGACTCTATGAAAGAAATCCTGAATGTCTGTCCGCTTCAGTTTTTTGGGTGGGGGTTGTACATGGGACATTATTGTTCATTCAGTGTTTCAGTGAAAAAGACTAACAGTAAAGAGGTCAGAGATTTAAAACTTGCTAAAAGTGACCAATGTAAAAATTGTTCTCCTGTTTATCAACATTAACTTGCAATAGTCAAAGATGACTTCTCTGTTTGCTCACATCTTGTCTCAGGTAGGTTGCCTGGCAGGCTGTTAGGCTCATTATTAATCATATTGTCTGCATCAAAACGTAACCCAAATTTAGTTATTTTCAAAAAGTTATAATGATTTAGTGGTTCCTATGGCCCTGTGGGTATGTGTAAGAAACTGAAGTAGTTCTTACGTGTACAGGCAGATTTAAAATCTATCGTATGGCATCAGAGAGTTTAGAGCACAAATTGTATAAATTCGATTAATGGTACTTTTTGGAGTATGACAGCCCCAGTTCCTATTCACTTCATTTACTTGCAGATATTTATAAATGCCTTGGCCTCTTCTTGACATTCAAAATTACATTTATAATAAGGTTTAGGGTTTTGGAATGGGTAAGGATTTAGTGCTTTATTGGTTTAGTACTTTATGGTTAGGTTTAGTGTTGGGGTTAGGGGTTAGACTTGGAATATATCGTTTTGTTTTTTTTTCTCTTTGGAGATATATATATCACTTCTTATGATGCTCATTCCATCCCAGACATGCCATTTCTGTTCATTAAAGCTTTTTGTGGCCAGAGGCATTCTCTTTACAACACTTGGCAAAATATGAATCCCTCACTACACCTACAAGTCTAGAACAAAGTGTGAATGTGGGCACTGTCTGATTCAGGAAATAATAATAAAAAACATGTATGTATGTTTCTCACACTGGAAGTGAGTGTTCCTCTAAAAAGAGCTTCCTAATGTGATATGAAATAATGGTATCGGGTAGAGTAAGATGAAATGGGGGGTATAGAATAGAAAACTTGATGAAATGACCTCAGGACAGTCTAGATAGGGAGGGAAATGCACATTCCTAACTGACCACTCATTTTCCATCAGGGTCATATTTTTTCCACTTCATGCTTGGATTCCTCGTGAAGTACTCGCCCTCTGTAAACAAAACACATATTTGCACAGAAAATTACAAATGCAACGAGAAAGCAGCTTTACACTTAATGCTTCGGACACTGGAGCTCCTCCAAATTGTAGAAAAACAAGGCCCCTTATATGTTGCTTAGGGAAAGACTTCATTTCTGCATGGATAAGCATTTTCTGTTTGGGGGGTGGGGGGTGCAGAGTCTAGATCTATCTTGACATTTTTAGCATTGTACATTTGTGGGACAGCAAGGCTGGAGACAGATGTGGATACACTCAGAGACAAGCACTAAATAGCATTAAAGTAATCCAGTTTGGGCCTCCTCCCACGGGTGTCACGAATGCTGTTCTGGAATCAAGCATTTGCAGCTTCTTCTAGTTTGGAAGTTTATAGGGTTTAATTTAACCTCTTTACAGAGGAGAAAGGAAATTGTCTGGAACACATGGAGCTACTACAGCAGCCAAATCATATCTGACACAAATATCTCCCATATCTGTTTCTAAATAGCATAATAAATGCTCTTCATCCTCCCGCTTGACAAAAGTATTTCCACACAGATGGATTAAAGAACATCTTAAAATCCACGATCCCGGTTCCGGGATTTAAAATTACGTCAGTAATAATGTACTTCCAATTTTAAATGTATGCGGAGGAGTTATGAGCTCATATCTGGTACCATTTGAAAGCTTAGAATGTCTACTTTCTTGAGATATGCATCACTTTGGCATTTGTTTTACACTAAGTAACTTATTTACAATAAATTACATAGTTCCACCCATCAAAAGTCGTGTCATAATTATGTGCGTTTTTGAATACATATGTCTGATATCGCTCAAATATGACGCACATGTACAAACCATATATCAAATGAAAGCTCTCATTGCCAGTAAGAAGTTCCAATAAGTCTTTTTATTGAGGTATAATCACATATCTAATACACTTCGAATGAATCATGAAGTATACAATCATACAAGTGAAATTATTGAATATTTGCCGTGCTACTCGCACTAGACAGCACAGTTAGCCACAAATGCTACATAATCTTTTACCTTAGGTTATTCTCTGCAAAATGAGCCTTTTTTCAGTGTTTTCTGTGGTTGTGTGCCCAAGTAATCCCTCGATATGTCACACGAGTGCAGAAGCACCACAAAGTAATGTTATATGATATTCAACAATCCAGGAAAATATGTAAACATCCGATCCGGATAAAGCATATATTGCCGTAAAGCTTAGACCCTCTGCTTTCCGGCAATGTCTCTCAAGATCAAATAGACCAATCAGGGGCTGTGATATTGCATCCAGACTGTGAAGTGATCACTGGGTAGGTTACGTGCCCAAAACACACAGACGCGTCTCACCAGACACCAGAGCGCATATTTACCACTTTCAACAGTGTTTTATGTAATGACAAAGGGTTTTCTGTAAAATTACACTGGGATTTTGCATTTATAGCACTGTATATGGGTATGGGGAGACTTTAGATTTGGGTAGGCGGAAAGTACACCAAAAAAGGTAATATTCCTCCCTTCAAATAAATTGAAATAGATATTAAATAAAACATGATACAGACAAAATTCCTTTTTCAGGTATTTGCTGACATCTAGTGGAAACAGCCAAAACTGTCTGCTTGCTGCTAGGGTTTACAGGGCTTGAGTTATACATTTTCAAAAATGAATTTATATAAACAAAATCAAAAAGCGCCTCTTTTTTTAGGAGGGTTATTACTGTTCAGACAAAATATATTTAATTTTTTTTTAATTTTTAGCAGTGTTTTATGCAACTTCAAAGGGTTTCCTGTAAAATGACACCAAAACTGTGTATTTAGGCCAAAGTATGTGGGAATGGGAAGCTTTTTAATTTGGCTAGGCCAAATCCAGGCGGAAATCCCCAAAAATGGCAAGGATCTTAAGAGGTATAGAACACAATATCCTTTTAGGCACCATTAAAAGGCTCTACAACACTAATAAACAAACATACCATTAAATAAACTGAGAGACATTTTTGTTTCAAAATAAATCTACAAAAGATAAACATTGAGATTATATTCAATGTTTAGATATATAGTTTGCATAAAGTAAAAATGTAAAAACACTTCAGGGAGATGCAAGTGTTTAAGAGGTGATCAGTTCTTCAGGCAGTCCCTTGAATGAAGAAAAAATCTTATTAATGTTCTTTCGGTTAAAGGTAGTTGAAGAAACACCTAAAACAATCCCTCCATTTCTACTCTATAAAGACACTTGCAGTTAAAGTTCACTCTCATTATCTTACACAGGAACACAAACTGTGTGACAGGATTGGGCATAATTATTACATACTGACATATGCTAATACGATGCTGAAACTAAAGTAACACTTCATCTGTAATAGTTAAATTATATCATCTCAGTGCAAACCTTATCAAAAGAGTCTATCAAAGCGAGTACACTGGAGAGCAACTGAACACCAGGGAAAAAGCACCTCAAATTATTAATAAGGTTACCCAATCAGTCATGACAGCAAGAACCTGAAGATCTGTAATATAAAGGTATTCTTCCAAACCTCTCACAAAGTCATTGGAATTCCCTTCTTCTGTGGAACACAAAAGGGTATGTTAGGCAAAATGTTAGTCTCAGTCACCTTTCAATTTCAAAGCTTTTTTCCATACAATGAAAATGAATGGTGATTGAGGCAGACATTTTGCCAAACAACTTCTTGTATGGTCAGTGGAAGAAAGAAAGCCATAGGGGTTTGAAACAACATGAGGGTGGGGTCTTTTAACTGTCAGAGTACCACAACTGATGGCTAATATTTGTTTTAGAACATATCCCATGACAGCACTCGTGTAAAAGCTTCAACTCCCCTTTGATCCACACATACACGTACGCATTTAGCTCTGGCCCATCATCGACTCATTACAGTAACGCTCATCATATGAAGCTGTTAAACTGAAGCTTATTTCCATGTGCACGCTCAGTCAAATGGAAGAGTGAAGCAGATGGACCTCCTAGCACTTTTCTTTCCTCACAATCCAGGCCAGGCCTGGTCATCTCTGTATGCAATCCATGCTCATAGCTCATTTTCAAATGCTAATATAAGCCAAGGGACAAAGGCAGGGGATGTATGTGTGTGTAGGTCGTTAATGAAAGCTGCAGATCTGTCCACATAGTTAATGATCAGCCTAATTGAAACCCTCTAATTAGCCGTGAACAAGCCTGGTGGATCAGCTTGCTGGTTTTGCATACATGACAAGGGAAGTGGAAGAACTGAGCTGGTGCTTACAAACCACGAGACGTCTTTAAGTGCAAAAACATCACTTCCCACTCCCTAGGCCTCACAGGCTGCTTCACTGATGTTTGTGGTGGCTAGTATAGGTTAAGCAAACTCACATGCTCTGTGAGAGGGAGCAGGCCGTGTAATTTAAATTCTGATGACATTTACTGTCAGGCAGTATTAGTGCAGTGGCATCCTCCTCTGTCTGGGCATGAATCTTACTCAGCACCAGCAGGCCGCGGGGGCCGTAGAAAGACTCTCTCGCTCTTTCGCTCTCTCTCTCTCTCTTTCACTCTCTTTCTCCACTGTAATTGTCCCAAGGACCTCCGTCAGTCTCTGGCAAGGAACACAAGCCTTTTGCCCTCCCCCTTCCCATATATAATAGGCCCCGCATTGGAGAGCTGTGCTCTTTATTGCCTGGTAGAATGTCACATATACGAGTTGTGGGCCACGATTGGGCAGACACCTTCAAACTGCATTCTGGAAGATGTGCCCTTTTTTTCTCTGCGCCAATTTTGTAAAAACTTTTCAAACACATTTGAAATTTGTCTCTTAGTACACATTACCACCACATATCAGACAAATTAGGCAACCTTAATTAACCGGCTAAACAAAATGCTGTGAGTGTGTGTGTGTGTGTGTGTGTGTGTGTGTGTCTAACTGTGAGTGTCTCTGCTCTTTGTGAGCATATTTGCAGTTTTATCTCTTGAAATAAATACATTAGACAAGGCCTGGGCTTCCAGCAATGACACGACCTTGAGTGAGTAATGTAACTACAATAATCAGACAGGGCCACCTATAACCTCAGGATTAATGGGGACCATTTTAAAATGTAAAAGAGAAAAATTACTTAAACTACAAATGCTACAATTTGCTGTACTGGAATGTATTTCTGATCCGGGCATATATATATATATATATATATATATATGCCCGGATCAGAAATGTTATATATATCACGCTACATGAACTCCGTTACTCCCCAACACTGTACATATATATATATATATATATATATATATATATATATATATATATATATATATATATATATATATATATATATATGTTTTTTTTTTTGGCACCATTCTGAGTAAATTCTAGAGACTGTAGTGTGAAAATCGTCTAGGTTACGGATGTAACCTCCGTTCCCTGATGGAGGGAACGAGACGTTGTGTAGAAGAAGCAAAACTAGGGGTCTCTCTTGAGTGCCGAATATGTCTCTGATCTATGAAAAAAGGCCAATAGGAATTAGGCAGACAGTATTTGCATAGCCCGTCCCCGGACATACGGGCATAAAAGCAGGCAAATACGTCGAGTTCATTCAGGATTTTTCTGAGGAGCCGGAAATGTTCCGGCCACTACAGTGGCTCGGCTCAGCGACGTGGCCGGGAAGACACAACGTCTTGTCCCTCCATCAGGGAATGGAGGTTACATCTGTAAACTAGACGTTCCCCGTCTGTTCCCCGAAGAAGCAACACTAGTGGTCCAATTCAAATCACGTCAAGCGCTGAGCCGTGTACGTGTACTGCTGACACAAGAGCGGGCGGGTATATTTACGTGCAAAGGCGACCAGTTGTGTCAGACTGCACGTACCCTTCCCCAATGCCCCATAAAAAGATGTCGGAACCCTTTTGGTTACCCTAAGCAGGGGAACAAGGCGACGCTTGCCAATCTGGGAAGGGGCCGAGCCTAGCCCGGCCTCTTTTCTCTCTAAGTTTCCTGCATAGAGTCAAAGCGGCTGGGGCCCTTACACGCATCGTGGGAAGGGGGTCTTACCCAGTTTCCAATTCTTTCAGGGGGAAAAGATCCTGCGGAGACCACACCTGCCCAGGAACGGGTAGGTAAGTGGCGAAATACGTCACATGGACCACTCAGGTCACATGTGGAAAAAATGGACTGGAGGGGGGAGTTGCTACAGCACGGTGACCGGAGGGCAGCTGGAACTGCCTAAGGGAGACTCGGGTCCACTCGCAAGGGGACCGTACTGCTGAAAATACACACAGGAGGAGTCCACGCAGGAGTCCCGACCTGTGGAGCACCTTATTCCAGTACAGGGTAGATTTGAGTACCCGTAGTGGATTAAGTCAGCAAATTCCTCCGCCGAATTGAGGACCCATAGGGCTAGGGAGGAGTCGTCCAGTATACAAATCATGGTTTTGGCCGTCTGTTTGCGGTTGGTACGCGCTTGTCCAAATCGATTAATACCAAATAAATAATATAGCTCTCATAGCGTAAGTGACATAAAAGTAGTGCCTTAATCAGTAAGGATTTGTTTTCAGAATCCCCAATCAGGAGATAATTCTGAAGAGTGCCTCTGCAACACTACATGCTGAGATGTTGTGCAAAGGCACTGCTTCCAGGTAATACAACGCATAATCCACCAGAACCAACAGTGTATTTTCCTGCACTAAGTGACCTACCATCTGTTTAAAATGAGCCGTCTGGAATAACATTTCCCGACGGTGCTTTGGTATCAATAACTGGGCTGTATCTTCCCATGAGTGTCCTGCGTCACTCGATACAACTGGTCATTTATAATACAAAATTACGGATATGCGAGTGCAATGTTTGGCTGAAGACGGTGACCATCAATAATCTCACTTGTTCAAAGGAGTGCCTTTGAACAGTCTTGTCTCGCGTCTGCTCCAGAGGGAAATCCCCTGCGGGGAAAACTCTTAGGGCTGGGGAATCCAAGGCCACCTCATTGAATCATTACAGTCACTACAGGATAATCATGGATATCCCCAAACACCCACCTTACCTTCACCTTGTGACTAGCACCCAAAGCCTTGTCTTGAACCAGGCATTGATGGATGGAGGTATGGCTGCAATCCGAATCCACAATGGCCTGGTATGTACCCCCCTTAATACTCAAGGGTATGCAGTACATCCAAGTTCAATCAGGGGTAGCCTGCAGCCCATCGGAGACCCGAACCAATGTCCCCGAAACAGATGGTTAGTGCAATCCCTGGAGCCGAGGAGCCGTTTGGGAGAGGCTATTCCCCGTTTACGGGGAGGAGGAACAGGACAGAAAGCAGGGGGAGGAGGGGAGACAAGAGATAGAGAGAGAGAGAGAGAGAGAGAGAGAGAGAGAGAGAGCAAGAGAAGGATCTCGGGGCTCACCAGCTCCCGAATACGCTGCCATGTGGTCCTCTGCCAGCTGGATGTCCGTTTGGAGCAACGGTGGGTGGTGGCACTGGACCCACTCCGGCGTCCCTCTCGGAAGTTGAGTGATAAACTGCTCCAGTACCACCAGATCGATCACAGCTCTGCCATCGCATTGCTCAGCCAGCAACTACTACTGGCAGACGTCCTGGAGTTCTGGGCGAAGGCAAACGGGAGACCATGCTCGCCAGTGGTCAGCGAGCGGAATCAATGGTGCTGCTGCTCGGGTGTCCGGATAACCCATTGCAGGATGGCTTTCTACAAGTCGGTGTACACCAGGACGTTCTCCATTGGTAACTGCTCCTCCATGAGTTGGGCTTTATAGGATATTTGGTACTGATGAATTTAGAAGGGAACCGTAAAAGTGCCCTCAGTCTCACACTATTATATGTAAGCGCAAAGACATACCTCTAGTTTTTTTTTTTTTCAGATGAGAATAGAGGAAAAAGAACAAGCATGTTTTACGTTTTCTGTATCAGTGGTGGAGGAATATTCTGAATAGATGTACGCTCTATGGATCATCAAATGATCAAATGATAAATTACCTTAATCAGTGATGTAGATGTAAATATGGTCAACTTTAAGACACAAACAAACCAGCTCCAATGTGAAATCATTACTTCAGGTCAGGAATTTGACATCATGCTCAGGGTTGCGTTTCTCAATGGCATCGTTAACTATGGTCGCAAGTTCCATCGTTACCAACATAGTTCAACAATTTGGTGTTTCCCAAAACCATAGATCCAAAGAACATTCGCAAACAGCATAGCAAAGTTGTATGGTTTGAAGCATTATTCCTTGGTAGTTTGCTGTGTGGACATCATTTCACTTAGCTGAGACTTCTATATATTTTATTCCGTATATATAAATTTCATTCTATCAAAACTTTGACCACGTTTAAATGCATTTAAGAACACGATTTACTTCGATGTTTAGCAGAAAGTGGCATTCTGAAACATCACGTGAGCGCAAGTGCAGCAGTTTAAGGGATTAAAAGCTGTTAATAGAAAGTACGTAACTCACACGGTCAGAGAATACAGCTTTCATGTGTTTATGTTAATGCATAAGTGCCTTTAATATATTTTTGAAGAGTGTGCATATGTATAGGCTCAAGTGCGCCAGGCAATAATCAAAGTCTAATGTAGAGGGAAACCCCACAATTGCAGCACATTGTTTCTATCGCAGAGTGCATGCCCCTTTTGTGTCTTCTGCAGCTTTCTCGCAATAAACAGCTTCCTGGAGTACGTGTAAATGAGCTTTTAAAATGTAATTTTTAGAAAGTTATTACTCCACCCCTGAGTAAAGTTATTAATGACAGCTCAACCCACGTGGTTCAAACGATGAATGTGTGCCATAGTTACTACAGTTTTGGGAAACAGTCGTTACTAGCTAGTTAATTTCTCCAACAATGCATCATACTAAGGTGGTTACGCAGTGAGTTATGACATTATATGGGAAACGCACCCCAGGATGGTTTATGAATACATAGAAATCCTTACTTGTCAATTGTGTGAAACATTAACATAGACATACATAGACACAGCATAGACAAGTGTAAAATGTATATGATACAGTATCTGAGTTAATGTTACTCTTCACATGCTCAGATTTCTGGGACGTGTACAATTAACAGAGACTGCAAATGAGACCATGGCCTGATCTGAAATCACACTGTGCACATTTTCATCTATAAGGTTAAAACTTTAGTAACATGCTTTAGTTAACAGACCTATGTAGTAGAACCCACCCTGACTGATAGAGGGTGCTATGGAGGGATTAGATAGGGCAAGTAGAGAACGTAGAAGGAAAAGAATAAAAAAACGAATATGTTCGAGAACTGTGCTGTGTGTGTGTGAGTTGCTCTTCCTAAATGTGCACATATAAGATAACAATCTGTTACAACATAACTTCACAATTTCATAGTAATTTTGGTCATGTTTATTTAAAATATCATTTTATCCTTGTGCTTCTTGGATAATCAGTCTAACAAATATAGTTTTTTCCATTATTCGGATGAATTCGTTATTCGTTTTGAAATCATTAGTCCTTCCTTTCCGAATATGATGTTTGGCTCTGGGCACATCCCTACTGAGTGCACATTTAAATGTATTTAAAAGGCTATATCCCATATATAACGTCAGAATCTGTTCAATTGTTCAATTAACTTTTATTTATTTTTTTAAATAGTTTTTTTTTGTTATCAAGTCTTTAAGGTGTGTGCCTATTCAGAAGTTTACTTTAAAAAAATAAACCCATCCTGAGAAATATTCACAGGATTAAAACGGTTGACATCTCACTCCAGTCTCCCTATATATATATATATATATATATATATATATATATATATATATGTATATAAAGCAATAATATATATTCACAATGCTGTTATTCCGTATGCCGTAGATAATCACAGCAGTGCTGATTTACGGACATATAGCATTATTGCGAGTGTGATATTGCTTTACAGTTCAATGAACAAGTAAATTTTAAAAAGAGTACAGTCATAAAAACGTATGTGCATGGAACTACTTTCCTGCAGAATCTGCCATTGCTGGTTCAAACCAAATGATGCGTCCAAGTTAGTAATTAAAAATGTCACTTCAGAAATAGTATCACAGCTTGTGCTGTTTCAAACAAATTATTGGATAAACAAGGATGGATGGATGTTTGTGTGTGTATGTGTGTGTGAGAGAGAGAGAGAGAGAGAGAAAGAGAGAGAGACAGAGTGTGTGCAATCACCTGTTGCCACACCCAAGCAGAGACGCTGTCAGCTTTCTGAAGGTCAGCTTTCTCAGTGGTAAATTAGCCATCCCAGCGGGGGTATTCCTCTCTATTTCGTGGTAGCTGGTGCGCAAGTCATTCTCTATAGAATCTGCAATGTCCTCCGCCATTTTAAATAGTATGTATCCAATGTGGAAACTCCGGTAAGAGGCAAGCACCTTGAGTGCTGTAATCAATCAGTTTATGTTGTGTCTCTTAGCTGTGATGAGCCTTAATGCTGAAGTTGTTAGTTTAAAGCTATTTCCTAGCTTTAGTAATGTAGTAGTAATATGAGCGATCACAGAGTGCTGTTCTATGTAAGCAATGATAACGGATTCACATCAAATCCCCAACTGGCTAATATTACACACAAAAATTATCTTTTGCCACCAAGTCAAGTCAAGTCAAGTCAAGTGGTTTGTGGGACCAGGTGAGGTTCTCCGCCAAGTGAACACCAAGGAATTTGGTGCTTTTGACGATCTCCACAGAGGAGCCGTCGATGTTCAGCGGAGTGTGTTCACCTTGTGCTCTCCTAAAGTCAACAACCATCTCTTTTGTTTTGTCGACATTCAGGGACAGGTTGTTGGCTCTACACCAGTTCGTCAGCCGCTGCACCTCCTCTCTGTATGCTGACTCGTCGTTCTTGCTGATGAGACCCACCACGGTCGTGTCATCGGCGAACTTGATGATGTGATTCGAGCTGTGCATTGCTGCACAGTCGTGAGTCAGCAGAGTGAACAGCAGTGGACTGAGCACACAGCCCTGGAGGGCCCCAGTGCTCAGTGTGGTGGTGGTGGAGATGCTGTTCCCGATCCGGACTGACTGAGGTCTCCAAGTCAGGAAGTCCAGGATCCAGTTGCAGAGGGAGGTGTCCAGGCCCAGCAGGTTCAGCTTTCCAATCAGGTGCTGGGGAATGATTGTGTTGAATGCTGAGCTGAAATCTATGAACAGCATTCGAACGTATGAGTCCTTATTGTCTAGGTGGGTGAGGGCCAGATGGAGGGTTGTGGTGATGGCATCGTCTGTTGAACGGTTTGAACGATACGCAAACTGCACTGGGTCTAGTGAGGGGGGCAGCTGGGTCTTAATCTGCCTCATGACGAGCCTCTCGAAGCACTTCATGATGATGGGTGTAAGTGCGACGGGACGGTAGTCGTTGAGGAAGGACACTGAAGACTTCTTTGGCATGGGGATGATGGTGGTGGCCTTGAAGCACGTTGGAACGACGGCGCTGCTCAGAGAGATGTTGAAGATGACGGTAAGAACATCTGCTAGCTGGTCTGCACATCCTCTGAGCACTCTGCCAGGAATGTTGTCTGGTCCAGCAGCCTTCCGTGGGTTGACTCTATGTAGAGTTTTCCTCACATCTGCCGTGGTAAGACAGAGCACCTGGTCATTGGGAGGAGGGGTGGACTTCCTCGCCATCACATCGTTCTGCACTTCAAACCGAGCGTAGAAGTCGTTCAGCGCATCTGGAAGGGAGGCATCTTTGTCACAGGCAACTGATGTTGTCCTGTAGTTGGTGATGGCCTGGATGCCCTGCCACATGCGCCACGTGTCACAGCTGTCCTGGAAGTGACTGTGGATTCTCTGGGCGTGTGCGCGCTTTGCCTCTCTGATTGCCCGTGACAGTTTGGCCCTAGCTGTTCTTAGGGCTGCCTTATCGCCTGCTCTGAAGGCGGAGTCTCGGGACCTCAGCAGCGTGTGCACCTCCGCAGTCATCCACCACCTGCTGGCTAACATATGTAATGTAAATAAAATAGATGTAAAAAGAGACACATAGTAGACACATTAGCTCTTAACACATATGCACTGCTGTTACATTTTAGTTTAGGACCACGAACACAAGTGGAGTGATACACGCAGTGAAGTGTCCGAGTACTGACGGTGTCAGACCATCAGTGCGCATGAAACGTTTCTCATCCAATCAGATTCGAGGACTGGAACTAACTGTTGTATATATATATATATATAGTAGATATATAAGAATTGAGTGGTACAGGGCATAATTTATTTTATTTCTGTCAAATTTTGCACAGGATAGGTCAAAGCACACTCATACAAGAAATGTGCTCTTTGAAATTAATATGTGAGACAGGGAAGTTGTGAATCTTTCATTTGTCTCATCTCTCCATGTTTGTCAGCAGAATCAGACTGTAAATGGGGATTTAAGTGGAGTATAACGGAGGCTTTAACTGACAGCTCTGGAGCACTGACAGTTCCTTGGGAAATTAACAAAGACTGCATGGAGCACATGTCATATATCATAGACTCACAACATACCCTCAACACTACCTGCAAGCTATGAATCTGAACTTTTCTCTCCCTCCACACTCAATAAAAGTGTGTGGGGGAGGAGGGTGTGTTATGAGCTACAAGCCTAACAGCGCAACATTTAGCCTGTTTTTCACTGTCATTTAAAAATATACACTCGATTGCAATCTAAATCTATTGGAATTTAAACCTATTTCCATATTCCCCAACCAGCTACCCAGCAGCAATCTGTGTACATAGGGCAGAAGGAGCTGTTTGGTTCTGATGACACATCTACAAACTAAACCATCTGCTAAAAATTCAGCTGCTGCCAATTTGAGATAAATAAAGATGCAAAGAGTAAAACAAAGCAATAACAAACAAGATACCAAATACCAATTCATTTTTCACACATCTATGATGTCTAAAGCCCTTTTCACACTAAACATGATGCAATTATGAGAGGCGAATCACAAGCTAGGTTTCCATCAATATCTTTTGCCTTTTGAATATGCATTTTTTTTAAATGCAACTAAAGAAAATGTGAAACATGCGTGTTTCTATGAACTGTAAAAGCGCATTATCTTGAGGGAGCCCGCCTTTTTGTCATGGAGCAGCTGAACGAACTCTTTGCTCTGGGGAGAGTTGTATTTGCTGTAATGAAGCAATTGTACATTGTGTTATTAAATGCTGCCAGGAGACGTCACAGAATAAGGGCCTTTCGTTGAGCCAGTCACATCAAGCTCTCACACACCTATAGCATCCGACAAGTGCATAGCCATCACACTTAACACGTCATCGTTCATACAAATAAGTATTTTTCTTCACTTTAATGCGTATTTTAACTAATGCAAAACTCTAGAAAATCCACCTCCTCCTAATGCATAAAATTGTATGTGAATTTTGAGAGTTTATTCGTATATCAAGCATTTCCATTCAGGACTTCTTATGTGTATTTTCAAAATGCTCATAAAAATAGTTGGATGGAAACGCAGCTACAGGCGAGTGTCCCTTTCCCATAGACAGCCAAAAAAATGTTGGCCATTAGCACATTCACACCTTTACAATAGGTGGCGCTAATTGGCAAGCATTTTTACCCCGATACGGTAGGCGGCTAAATGCTCCTTTGAGCTGCTCTGCCCTCCGGCCATCACAGGGTTAGAAGAATTAACCACTTGATAAGTTATGCCGAGTTTACACTACACAATTTTAAGCCCAATATTCGCTCACCGACAATTTTGTGGAGATCGCCGACAAAATGGTAAATTGTAAATGATCTGCACTTATATAATGCCTTTTTAACCTTAACGGTATTCAAAGCACTTTACACTGTGACACATTCACCCATTCATACACACATTCATACACCAATGGCGGTAGTGCTGCCATGCAAGGCGCTAGCCTGCCATTGGGAGCAACTTGGGGTTCAGTCTCTTGCCCAAGGACACTTCAGCATGTGGAGTCATGTGGGCCTGGATTTGAACCACCAATCCTGCGATTAGTGGCTAACCCGCTCTACCAGCCACAGCCGCCCCAAAAGCCTGAAATCGTGGGCAAATTGGAGCTCGCTCCCGTGAACAACGATCGCAATACAAGAACTATCAAAGGCACGATTTGAGAGAATCGCCGATGTCTGCAAGATATCTAGAATTTTAAATATCTGGACCTGTCTGCGACTCCAAATTGTGCAGTGTGAAATATGTTTTGACTGAATACAACAGCAGTAATTGTGAAATGTCTTGTAATGTGTTCACCCCGTCACCGATTCGTCGTGTAATTTGAAAAAGCTATGACTTCATTTACAAGACAGACAGTTTTTTTATATGAGTGGTACCACGATCCGCGGTCTTTGAAAGTCGTGTAGCGTGTAGGAGCCATTAAACAAGAAAAGAAAACAATTCTCTTGGGAGCAGATAAAAAAAAAACGACGCATAATTCTACCAGATGAAGCAGCGATGACGAGAGTGTTGTTGATTTGCATAACAAGGAAGAAAATTGTCGAGACACAAACTATTTCAGTTCACCTGCTGGACAAGCTGACAGACAGCTATCGCATGTAAAAAAATAGTTTAATGGTTAAAACGCGATCATTTTAAACAGTATTTTATATGCCACTGCCTACTTTATATAATTGTGTTAAGTGCATTTTTTTAAAATCACTGCATAATGCACACGCATAATGACTGTTGAAAACAAATGTTTGACAAATCTTATTGCTATTGTCACGAACCCCTTTCCTCTGCCCCATCTCAGCTTCCTCACACACGCACACTATCTCCCATCTCGCACACAGGCACTCGCTTCCCGCTCCCTTGCTCCGCCCCCCTGAGCGCGAACGCTCTTTTTCCTCCATCGGGCTTCCACGCCCAGTTTTGCTTTTACGAGCTCTCGCTCGTAAACGATCTCCCCCCTCTGGCGCACTCGGCTCTTCAGCCTGAACATTATGACCACTTGCACTCACGCGCTTCCTATCCCCACACATTTGATTCACCTGCACTCGTCTCGTCACCTTCATTGTTCACACCTGCACCTTCCCCTATAAATACCCAGCACTTCCGTTTCACGGGTGTTGGTTATTGTGTGTATTTAGTTTCCGTGCTTTGCCCCCGCTAGTCTCGCCTAGTTCTGAACTCCTCTTGTCTTCCTCTTAGCTTGCCAACTCTTCTTGTTCCCCTGTGTTTTGCTCCCTCTAGTCCCCTCTTGTTATTCATCCTGTTTATCTTTGATTCCCCGGCTTTTGACCCTACGCTACCCCGACTATTCTTCATTGGATTTGCCCCTTGTGTGTACGTTTGTCTGGACTGCTTTTTATTTAATAAAGCGGTTTTCATCCAACGTTGTGACTGTCTCAACTTGTGTTCGTTACAAAATAACCAACCCCACCGTTGACAGTCACAATGCCCCAGCGCTAAGGAGTCGCGCAGCTCACTAGAGCGGAGGTGCACGTCACATTCGGGCGCGGAGCTACAGTGTGGAGAGATGACCACGCGCTCACGACCCAGGGGCAGCAGGTATGCGCTATTTCTGATTTTTTACCCGGTTTCACCTGTGTCTGCCCCTGAGCCCGTTTACGCATGTCTGAGCGCCGTGAACTCTCCACCCCGGAGAGGTTTTATGGCTCTTCGGACGCAGACCAAGGGTTTTCTATGCAAGGCAGCGGTTATGTAACGCATAACCCCGCCCTTGACATTATGGAGCCAGCGGCCCGACTATTGGTGTTGCGTCAGGGGAGTCAACCCTTGGAGGTTTATGTCACTGATTTTTGTGCCCTGGCCAACCAGGTGAATTTTGATGAGGTGGTTCTGAAAGACATTTTTCAAGATGGACTGAATGAGCCAGCCTCATCATACATGCCTGGTGGTCGATGCTCTCTCAACCTGGCTCAGTTTATTGACCTCGCCCTGCTGTGCGTTGGTTCCTCGTTTACTGTGGGGGAGGCAGATACTGAACCAGCGCTCTACACCATGGCCCCCGTCTCGAAGCCTTACACGGCCCCCGTCTCGAAGCCTTACACGGCCCCCGTCTCGAAGCCTTACACGGCCCCCGTCTCGAAGCCTTACACGGCCCCCGTCTTGAAGCCTTACACGGCCCCCGTCTTGAAGCCTTACACGGTCCCCGTTTTTAAGCCTGACACGGCCCCAATCCCGAGGCCTGTCACGGCCCCAGCCTCGAAGCCTGGCATGGACAGCGAGTCAACGCCCATGCCCGCCACGGCCAGAGAGCCAGCGCCCATGCCCGCCACGGCCAACGAGCCAGCGCCCATGCCCGCCACGGCCAACGAGCCAGCGCCCATGCCCGCCACGGCCAACGAGCCAGCGCCCATGCCCGCCACGGCCAACGAGCCAGCGCCCATGCCCGCCACGGCCAACGAGCCAGCGCCCATGTCTGCCACGGTCAGCGAGCCAGCGCCTGTAGCCACGGTCAGCGAGCCAGCGCCTGTAGCCTCGACCGCCCCAGAGCCAGCGCCTGTAGCCTCGACCGTCCCCATGGCCACATCCCCTGTTGGCCGAAGACGTCAGAGAAGGAAGAGGGCCCCTTCTCCCCAGTCTCGTCTTGTGCTCAAGACCGCAGAGACGCCCCCAGAGTCTTCCACGGCTCTGCGGGCTCTGCTCCGCCCCAGAGTCTTCCACGGCTCTGCCGGGCTCTGCTCCGCCCCAGAGTCTTCCACGGCTCTGCCGGGCTCTGCTCCGCCCCAGAGTCTTCCACGGCTCTGCGGGCTCTGCTCCGCCCCAGAGTCTTCCACGGCTCTGCCGGGCTCTGCTCCGCCCCAGAGTCTTCCACGGCTCTGCCGGGCTCTGCTCCGCCCTCAGAGTCTCCCACGGCTCTGTCGGGTTCTGCTCAGCCCCTCTGAGCCCTCCCGGGCTCCGCCTCCACGAGTCTCCAAGGGCCCCTCACGAGCCTCCCAGAGCTCTACCCCTCAAGTCCCTCAGGGCTCCACCCTTCAAGCCTCTCACGGCTTAGCCCCTCGAGTCTCTCAAGGCTCCATCCCTCGAGTCTTTCATGGCTCCACCCCTCAAGCCTCTCACGGCTCAGCCTCTCGAGTCTCTCAAGGCTCCATCCCTCGAGTCTTTCATGGCTCCACCCCTCAAGCCTCTCACGGCTTCACCTCTCGAGTCTCTCAAGGCTCCATCCCACGAGTCTTTCATGGCTCCACCCCTCAAGCCTCTCACGGCTTCGCCTCTCGAGTCTCTCAGGGCTCCATCCCTCGAGTCTCTCATGGCTCCACCCCTCAAGCCTCTCACGGCTTCGCCTCTCGAGTCTCTCAGGGCTCCTCCGCCTCTCAGGGCGTCCCCTCTCGAGTCTTTCATGGCTCCACCCCTCAAGCCTCTCACGGCTTCGCCTCTCGAGTCTTTCAGGGCTCCACCCCTCGAGTCTTTCATGGCTCCACCCCTCAAGCCTCTCACGGCTGCCTCTCCCGAGTCTCTCAGGGCTCCTCCGCCTCTCAGGGCTCCGCCCCTCGAGTCTTTCATGGCTCCTCTCCTCAAGCCTCTCACGGCTTTGCCTCTCGAGTCTCTCAGGGCTCCTCCCCCTCTCAAGCCTCTCAGGGCTTCGTCTCTCAAGTCTTTCAAGGCTCCCCCCCTCAAGCCTCTCGAGCCTCCCAGGGCTCTGCCTCCCGAGCCTCCTATGGCTCTGCCTCCCGAGCCTCCTACGGCTCCCCCTCCAGAGCCTCCTACGGCTCCACCTCCCGAGCCTCCCAGGGCTCGGCCACTAGAGGCTCCTATGGCTCTGCCTCCCGAGCCTCCTACGGCTCCCCCTCCAGAGCCTCCTACGGCTCCACCTCCCGAGCCTCTCATGGCTCTGCTCCCGAAGACTCCAGCGCTTCCTAGGGCTCCGCCTCTCGAGCCTTCCACGGCTCCGCCACCCGGGCCTCCTGCGGCTCTGCTCCCTAAGACTCCAGAGCCTTCTAGAGATTCGCCTCCCGAGCCTCCTACGGCGCCACCTCCCACGGCGTCACCTCCCCCGGCTCTGCCTCCAGAGCCTACCAGGGCTTCACTCCTGGAGCCTTCTACGGCGCCACCTCCCACGACGTCACCTCCCTCGGCTCTGCCTCCAGAGCCTACCAGGGCTTCACTCATGGAGCCTTCTACGGCGCCACCTCCCACGGCGTCACCTCCCTCGGCTCTGCCTCCAGAGCCTTCCAGGGCTTCACCTCTGGAGCCTCCTACGGCGCCACTTCCATGGGCTCCACTTCCTGAGCCTTCCAGGCCTTCGCCCCTAAAGCCCCCTTGGCTCCACCTCCAGAGCCTTCCAGGCCTTCAGCCCCTAAAGCCTCCTTCGGCTCCACCTCCAGAGCCTTCCAGGCCTTCAGCCCCTAAAGCCTCCTTCGGCTCCACCTCCAGAGCCTTCCAGGCCTTCAGCCCCTAAAGCCTCTGTCGGCTCCACTTCTAGAGCCTTCCAGGCCTTCAGCCCCTAAAGCCTCCGTCGGCCCCACCTCCGGCGCCTTCCAGGACCCCACCTCCAGAGCCACCTCACGGTGCCACCTCTGATGGCTCCGCCTTTCACGGCTCAGCCCGGACTTCCTGACCCTCTACCTGTCCTGTGGCCTCTTCCCTGGCCTCCGGACCCTATTCCTGTCCGGTGGTCACCTTCCAGACCCCCGGACCCAGTCCCTGTCCTCCAGTCGCCTTCCAGACCTCCTGACCCAGTCTCTGCCCTATGGCTGCTCCCTAGACCTCCCGACCACCCGCCTGTCCACTATGTTCCCCCTGACCTTGTCTTGAACTGCCCATTGACCCCCATGGACTGTTTCATTTCCCTTTTGTGCCTTCTGCCCTCATGAGCTCCACGCCGTTCTGTTCCCGAGATCACACTCTCGTTCTGTTCCCCGCGAGATCACACTCTCGTTCTGTTCCCCGCGAGCTCACACGCTCGTTCTGTCCCCTCGAGCTCACACGCTCGTTCTGTCCCCTTGCGCTCCTCGCAGCCCAGCGTGGCCGTCAGGAGCCGTCCTTTTCAGAGGGGGGAGTACTGTCACGAACCCCTTTCCTCTGCCCCATCTCAGCTTCCTCACACACGCACACTATCTCCCGTCTCGCACACAGGCACTCGCTTCCCGCTCCCTCTCTCCGCCCCCCTGAGCGCGAACACTCTTTTTCCTCCATCGGGCTTCCACGCCCAGTTTTGCTTTTACGAGCTCTCGCTCGTAAACGATCTCCCCCCTCTGGCGCACTCGGCTCTTCAGCCTGAACATTATGACCACTTGCACTCACGCGCTTCCTATCCCCACACATTAGATTCACCTGCACTCGTCTCGTCACCTTCATTGTTCACACCTGCACCTTCCCTATAAATACCCAGCACTTCCGTTTCACGGGTGTTGGTTATTGTGTGTATTTAGTTTCCGTGCTTTGCCCCCGCTAGTCTCGCCTAGTTCTGAACTCCTCTTGTCTTCCTCTTAGCTTGCCAACTCTTCTTGTTCCCCTGTGTTTTGCTCCCTCTAGTCCCCTCTTGTTATTCATCCTGTTTATCTTTGATTCCCCGGCTTTTGACCCTACGCTACCCCGACTATTCTTCATTGGATTTGCCCCTTGTGTGTACGTTTGTCTGGACTGCTTTTTATTTAATAAAGCGGTTTTCATCCAACGTTGTGACTGTCTCAACTTGTGTTCGTTACAGCTATGTACATCTACTTATGTTATATTTTGAAACCCTACATGCTACTAATTAAACATGATGAAATTGAAATGCTCCAAGAGTGCAAGCAATAAATCAAGTCAATTTTAATTTGTGTTGGGATTTTTATAACACTTCAAAGCAGCTTAACAAAAAGTTATGCTTTAACAGAAAAGAAGCTCAAATTTTTGTAAAGTCTGAGAGTCATAGTTGTGCAATTTGATAAAAAAAATAAAAATAGTAAAGTTGTTTATTAAAAAAAGTGATACAGAGGAAAATGTGCTCTGATATATTAACCATCGTCTATGTTTTTTCTTTTCAAGAACTTGTCCATGTTTTCTGTCCGTCTCAGTAGCATAATGTTTGAAATTCGGCTACACAAATAGAAAAGAAAAACAATTGCGTAATTCCGTTACATGTTTTCCATTATTCCCCAACCCTGTTCATCCCATAGGCACGGACACACCCCTGGCCCATACAGACAATAGCTTTTGGATCTGATGCTGATAACAGCTTGGATTGCAATTTTCCTCTTTGGCCCAGAGAACAAGATGGCTCTGTTTTGAGCTGTGTCAAAAACTATTTGAAATGTGGACTCATTGGACAAAAAAACATGGTTCTAATGTTCTACTTTCAATCTAAGACGAGATAGAGCCGAGAGAAGTAAGCAGCACTTTTGGACAGGTTTGATGTAAGGCTTCTGCTTTGCATAGTAAAGTCTTAACTTGCATCTGTGGATGCAGTGGTGAATGGTGTTGACTAACAATGCTTTACTAAAGTAATCCCAAGCACATGTTCATGATATCCATTACAGATTAATAATGTTTTTTAAGACAGTGATGTCTGTGGGATCAGGGATCACGCACATTTATAAGTGGTTTTCGAGACACCGAGATTTGACAAGATTCCTTGAATATTTTAAATATAATGTGTACTGTAGAGGGTGAAATGCCCAAAATCCTTCCAATTTGTCTTTGGAGAACATTGTTCTCAAAGTGAACAATAATCTGTTGGCAAATTGACAAGTCTAGAATGATCCTTGCTCTTGAAGGTGTAGCGTTTTTTTAGAGGCTCCTTATATACTATGACACAATTGCCTCACCAGTTTAACATCTGTTTCACATTAACTCGTTATTTTAACTCGTCAAATTGTTATTAGTCTTAAATTGCCCCTGTCTCAATTTTTTTGTAGCATGTTTCAATTATCTGATTTGAAATTACTGTACATATATATACATATATATATATATATATATATATATATATATATATATATATAAATGAAATTCACAAGGTAAAACATCATATAATGTCTAGTTGTAGTGATTTCAATATAGCAAATGGTGAATATAATTTACAAATCACTCCTTTTTGTTTTTATTATTATTTTTCATAGTGTCCCAACTTTTTGGGAATTGGGGTTATACATATGAAGTCCTATGGTGTTTTAACCGCCCCATCCTTCAATAACAGTTCCTTTGCAAAGCTTGAATCATATTGTGACTGTAATACAATCCATGATGTTGGGTGCTTCAACACAAAGCAGAGATGCTGGTCTTCACGTCTCACATCTTCTGTGTTTGTTTACACACAGGACTGCATGTGTTTCACCCATCCAGTGGCAGCAGCAGAATAAGATGCTTTTTAAAAGAAAACTCCTAAAACATGACGCACATCATTGGTTTTGTGTGGAAATTCACGAATACGATACAAAGACATCCATGTTTACAAAAGGTCAACAAATAAAAATAGCACAGATGGGTGCAAAAATGGTTGAGGACACCTTCAAAACAGCACAACAGTGTAGCTTATTGGAACAAAATGGGGGTCTCAATTTTAGAGTTATACCTTGACATTGTGTCTTTTAAAAGCGGAGCGAGATGTATGATAATGGTCAAAGCTGTTCGTCTAGTCCACGTTTATGTAGAAAAACATTTAAATTCAGACAGGCACATAAAGGTGTAAGGTATCCTGTGTAAGTCTACTTTGGATTAATCTCCTATAACAGGCCCATCTCTCTCCCCTTCACCTCTGTGACTGACTGAGCACCAGTGTTTTGGGCCATGGGTGCAATGACAGAACAATATCCCTTGTGACATCACAAGTTCCACGAATTTCAAACGAGCCACTTTTGCAACTTGGTTTAAATAAATGCTCTTTTTTTATTATTAAGGAGGACATTTTCTGTTCTGAAATTTGCAGTATGTTTTTATAGTACAAATTACCTTTTATATTACAAAAAATCAAGGAAAATATGATTCCTCATATCATGACCCCTTAAAAATTGTTAGGCTGGTTGTTTTGGGATTGTAACATCAGTCCAACATTCTCCCATTATTAGGGAGAGAGAGAGAGAGAGAGAGAGAGAGAGAGAGAGAGATCTTGTTGCCCAATATGTATCAACATGCCACAACCTGAGGGACAGTGAAAGATCTGGACACACACACACACACACAATGCGATGTGATATGGTAAAATAAATAATAATGGTAATGTATATTTTATTGTCATTTATATATTACTAATAATTATATAATATAATGTCCAAGTTATTGGACAAAATGTATTTTGTTTTTATTTTATTTATTCTATATGATGCTTTGGCAACATTGTTTTTTGAAACTTTCATGCCAATAAAGCCCATTGAATTGAATTGAAATTGAATTGAGAGAGAGAGAGAGAGAGAGAGGAGAGAGAGAGAGAGAGAGAGAGAGAGAGAGAATGTATGAACTGTTTCTGCTTTAAAACTGAGGAAGAACTGTCACTGTGGACTACAAACATTCAATTGAAACACACATTTGGCAATGAAAGATTCTCTAAAATATTGCCTCATATCACTCTGCAGCAACTACACACACACACACACACACACACCCCTAAACACAAAAGATACATGGTATGCATAAAAAGGGTGACACATGCAATACCTGCCAAATAGTTTTGCCATTTTATCTCACATGTTTTAAATGCTTAATAACACTTATTCAGATTTATATTCATGTAAAGTGGACACATTTGAAGCATGCATTAAGTTGCCAAAAATAGAAACCATATGCATAAAGTTCAGCCTACTGGTCATCAGGCTTTATTATTTAATATATATTTAATATATATTAAAAGAAACACAAAGTGGACTGCAGCCAATTTATTTGTGGTCTATTTGTGGTGCATTGTGACATAAATCATCAATTATGGCATTTTATGTTTTTTAATTTATATGTAAAAATAAGAGTATGTATTAAACATCTATACATGTAAGCTAAAATGCTCACTATGTTACATATAGTCACCCATTTTATTTATCTTGTTATAGCAGCATATTCATTGTTTAAAATGCATTTATAATGAATTCCATTATAAACGCTTAACCCTTTCACACGTACGATCAAACCGGTTTGATCTGCATTCGTGCTGCTGTTTACCAGCTAAATCAGTTGTCATAATGACTGAAGCGGTTGTCATAATGAAGCAGCTCCTCAAATAGTCTTTTCAACATCACAATACCTTTTATGTTACAAACTTTCAAACAATCAATAAATACAAGTATAAAGCTGTTACCATTGGAGTGCACTGTTAAGATTCAGACTTACACCATGTTTTCTGATGTCAAAAATTATACAAACTAGTCAGTCCATCGAGCCTTCTCCCATTCTATCCATCATAACCACTTCCGCGGCTGGGAGAGTGGAAGGGCTAGGTTTTTATAGCCTTTTATGCTCCTCCTATTATATGCTTCTATGATGATGCAAACGAAGAATCCCATCTTGCATTGCAACGAAAATATGGCGGCACACATAGCTGGTGTAGTGTTGAATTTTGACTCCTTAGTGTTCTTTTGTTTAGGGGTACATGTAGGGATGGGCTTAATTAGTAGGGACCAATGAGGTTAGGGTTAGGGGTGGGTGTGAGGTTGGGCTTTAGGGGTAAGAGTAGCAGGGAGTTCGGTACAACACTGGCAAGTGCATTCGCGATCACATCTTATCTATCATAATCAATCATTATAAACATCTAAAACCACATTATATGTTTGATAATATATAATCTGTTCTACATTGCACCTGCTGTGAAGTGTAAGGTAAGATTTATTTTAATTACAGCGTGTATTAAAGAACTCAAGCTGGGAGATCCATCAGTACAAGAGAAAATCATGTGCGAAAAGGTTAATAAAGGTAGAGTTAATGTAAAGTCTCATAATTGTATGTGCCAATTTCAATCTCAGTGGTGGAAAGAGTACAGATGTTTTTACTTAATGTTACGTCCCTGTGGGTGTGCGTGGATGTTTCTCTTTTTCGCTATCTCTCTCTCTCACACATTCTTAGGCTCGCTCAACCACTGGTCTGCTGTTGGCTGGGAGAACTGTCAATTTCTAGCTATGACGTGACGTCACCTCCCCTGCAGCAAATCAAGTTTCCCACCAGCAGTTAAAGGGAAGCTGCAAAGAACGCGTGGACAGCTTGTTTTCCTGTCGCTCTGCTTTGTTGCCCTGTACGTTCGTTATTTTCTTTGCCATCTCGTTTTGAATATTATTGTGACAAGTTCCCTTTTATGTTCTTTTTTTTTGCCCTTTTCGATGGCGTGGTTTGAGGTTACCAAGAGTAATGTTTTCTACCTATGATGGCGTGGTTTGAGGTTACCAAGAGTAATATGGACAGGTAAAAATGTCACGTGACTTACACAAAACAACACCTAGGAAAACTCGATGTATATACACATCAGGTAAGCAAGTGTATGCCACCCTTGAATGTTTTGTTTGTTAGTCAGCGTATTTAGAGAGGGCGTTTGACGCTGAAGAGGTTTGTCTTTACTTTTCTTTTGTTTATTAGTTCGATTAGATGTTTGATTTACAAGTCAGACTGAGTTGTGTTTTGTTCTTTTTATTCATTTGGCTTCACTAATTACGTCCCTTTATTCTCTTGGGTTAACTATTTATCTGGTATCTTTTGAGCTGTAAATATTTTGCTTATTATTTTCTTTGTTTATCTTCACCATATTATTATTATTATTATTATTAACATTATTCATCTTTTTGGTATAATTAATTCACTTATGTATAATAAATTATTTTCCTTTCGCATTTTTTCGTTACGTGTTGTCTCTTGCCATTTTACTCACACCAAGTTCATCACAACCACAATGTTACCTTTTAATTTGACCCTAGGTCATAAGAGTTTGTAACATTTAATGGGGCCTCATCCGGGATATAAAATCCCAAATAAATGTATAGTTGTGAACATTTGTGTGTGTGCTGGTGGCAAGTGACGTTACGTTATTTTGGTGGCGTATTTATACGGAGTGGTATTGTTGTGCTCGTTTTCTGGTTGTGCATTATGGAAAGGTTTAACTTGCAGGAATTTATTGCCAGTCCGTCCTTAGAGCAGATTAGTTTGTGCAGGAAGCAAGACTTGGTGCTGATAGCTGACCACTATCAGGTTGTTGTTAGTAGACAGGCTCTTAAGAGTGACATAAAGAGTAAGCTGATACAGCGGTTAGAGAGAGTAATGTTCTTCCTATGTCAAATACCGTGGGCGATGATGGGGCTAGAGGAAATGTCGGTGTGGGTGATGTTGCAGTGGCAAATCTCAGCCTTGTGGATGATGAGGATAAGCGGAGCGGTAGCGCTGATGCGGAGGTGATGGCCGAGGCTAAGGCCGGCTTCCTACCGTTTGATCCATTCTCTCCCAGTTCTGTTGATTCCAGAGACGGCGCGCGACTGAGAGTCCGCTTGGCCCGTTTGCAATATGAGGCACAAGAGAAAGCCCAAGCACATCAGGCTGAGCAAAATCTGCGTTTGGAGGTACGCAGGCTCGAAATTGAGGTGGAGACTCAGGTGAAGCTGCGACAGCTCGATCTGGACGCGATGAGGGTTGCTGCCGGTTCGGCTGCGCAGTCGAATCCAGGTCCGGTCTCTGATGTTCCTCCGTGGTCTGATTCGTCCCAGGTTACATTTGACATAAGTAAGCACATTGCCTTAGTACCTCAGTTTAGAGAATCAGAAGTAGATTCTTATTTTAATACATTCGAACGCATAGCTACTTCTCTTCGTTGGCCTAAAGAAGTCTGGTCTTTATTATTACAGTGCAAGTTGATCGGTAAAGCTCAGGAGGTTTGCTCTACTTTATTATTAGAGGAGAGTTTAAAGTTTGAGTCTGTGAAGTCTGCTATACTTCGCGCGTATGAGTTAGTTCCAGAGGCATATAGGCAGAAGTTTAGGGGACATAAAAAAAAATTCTACCCAGACATTCGTGGAGTTTGCAATGGACAAAGGCATTTTATTTGACAAGTGGTGCACAGCCAGGAAAGTGAGTGACTTTAATGAGTTACGAGAGCTCGTACTGCTTGAAGAGTTTAAGGGGTGCTTGCCCGATCGTGTTGTGGTTTACCTTAATGAACAGAAAGTAACTTCGTTATCCCATGCAGCCGTGCTAGCGGATGAGTTTGTTTTAACCCACAAAAATGTTTTTGCACTTGTACGTCCAGAGAGATCACAGCCTGTTCCTCTGCAAAACCAAACGATACGCTCTAAACACAGCCCACCTCGTACTAGGGAAGATCGTGAATGTTTTTATTGTCACAAACAAGGACATGTGATAGCGGATTGTTTGACTTTAAATGCAAACAGCAGCCTAATTAACAACTTGTCCCTTAACATCTCCAAAACCAAGGAGATGGTTGTTGATTTTAGGAATAAAAATAGTATGTCGCTCCAGCCCCTGGCCATCAAGGACAAAACTGTGGATTGGGTGGAAAGTTTTAGGTTTCTTGGGACCATCATATCTTCCAACCTTAAATGGGAAACCAATGTCAGCAAGATAAATATGCGCTGAATAGGGTAGTTAGGACAGCGTCAAGGATAATTGGGTTGGACCTCCCTAAGATCTGTGACATCTACAACATCCGCCTACTTGAAACTGGACTGAAAATACTTAAAGATTATTTGCACCCCGCTAATTCCCTTTTAATTCCTCTACCATCAGGTAGAAGGCTAAGAAGCATCAGATCCCGAACCACCCGTTTTTCAAATAGCACTTATCCACAAGTTGTGAGGTCCCTCAATTTACACCAACAATCGTTATCTGCTCTGCTTACACAATTATGTCCTTCTCCTCAGTATCACTAAATGCATTAGCATTTTATTTGATTTATTTATTTATTTGATAATTTATTATACTTATCCATTGGTAGCAACCCAAGAATTTGTTTTTTGATTTTGTTTTGTTTTTATTGTATATGTCATGTCTGATGATGTATTGTAATTTTGGTCCAATACTGTCTTGTACTGTCCTGAGTGAGCCAAATCACTAAAATGAATTCCAGGCGATTTGCATCGTTTTGGCAAATAAAGACTTGAACTTGAACTTGAACTTGAACTAAAAGTGTAGGGTTTGTGGAAGCTGTTAAGCCGACTGTTATTGTACCTAGTGAGGAGAAAATTGACGATAGTTACCAACTTTTATCTTGAAAGGGTTAATTTCCTTAAATGGTAATCGTGAGGATCAGAAAGAAATAAGGATGCTTCGAGACACAGGTGCAATGCAATCATTTATTGTCGCAGATAGGTTGCCATTGTCTGAAGATAATTTTTGTGGCTCAAGTGTAATAATACAGGGCATTGAAATGAGTTGCATAACTGTACCATTGCGTCGTCTACATTTGCAGAGTGAGTTATGTACGGGATTCGTGAGAGTGGCGGTACATCCTTCTCTTCCTGTTCAGGGCGTTGATTTTATTCTTGGAAATGACATGGCCGGAGGGAAAATATTGCCCGTGTTAGAGGTTGTTGACAAACCAGACGCGTTTAGCCAGTCAGAAGATTTGTCTAATACTTACCCTGGGGTTTTCCCCGCATGCGCTGTCACTCGCGCTCAGTCACGTAAAGTGGGTAATATAGTGGATCTGTCTGACTCCTTTTTTCTTCCTCTCCTTGCTGGTGACGAATCACTGTGTACTGTTACGTTGACAAGGCAAAAAAATTCACAGTCAGAGAACATCAGAGTAAATGTGTCTGATGCAGATGCCTTAAAATTATCCGTGTCACGAGGGAAAATTATTGCTGCACAGAAAGAGGATAAGTCTCTCATCACTGTTGTTAATTCTGCTATCTCTCTTGATTTGGCTAAAGACAAGAAAGTTTCTTATTTTGTTGAAAATGATTTGTTGATAAGAAAGTGGTGTTCTAACACTAACGATTCAGATTGGAATATTGTATATCAAATTGTCTTCCCTTCTCCTTATCGTCAGCATGTTCTATGTTTAGCACATGATCATCAGCTTGCTGGTCATATAGGAATTACAAAGACGTACAATAGGATATTGCGACACTTCTTTTGGCCAGGGTTAAAAAAATGCGTTGTTCAGTACTGCCGTACCTGTCATACCTGTCAAACTGTTGGGAAGCCGAATCAGGTGATTCGACCTGCTCCACTGTCTCCCATACCAGCTATTGGGGAGCCGTTCGAGCATGTGATCATAGACTGCGTTGGGCCATTGCCTAAAACTAAATCTGGTAACCAGTTTTTGTTAACCATAATGTGCATGTCTACTAGATTTCCGGAAGCAATTCCATTAAGAAAAATCACTGCATCCGTTATCAGCAAAGCGTTGGTGAAGTTCTTTTCCACTTTCGGACTTCCTAAAATAATACAAAGTGATCAGAGCACAAATTTTATATCAAGACTTTTTAAACAACTACTGGAGTCTTTGGCACCGAGTTTCAAGTGCATACCATCCACAAAGCCAGGGTGCACTTGAACGCTTTCACCAGACACTTAAATCGATGCTTAAGAAATATTGTATGAACACTGCTAGAGACTGGGATGAGGGCGTTCCCCTGGTTTTATTCGCAGTAAGAGAGACTGTACAAGAATCTCTTGGTTTTAGCCCAGCCGAACTCGTATTCGGACATCAGATGAGAGGACCTTTGAAAGTTCTTAAAGAGCACATTTTAACTACTGATTCGAGTCCGAACGCTAACGTTCTGGATTATGTAAGTACATTTCAAGATCGTTTGCATACTGCTTGGTCACTAGCTAAAGAATCTTTAGAAAATGCTCAGAAAGGCATGAAGCACAAGTTCGATCAGAGAGCAGTTGCGCGGTCGTTTTCGTCTGGTGATAAAGTGTTGGTGCTTTTACCTGTTCCTGGATCATCTTTGTCTGCCCGTATCTTTGGTCCGTATGTGGTGAAACAGAAAATGAGTGTAACTGATTATATGCTTTACACACCTGACAGAAGACGTCAAACCCGAGTTTGTCACATAAACATGATAAAAGCTTACCATGACAGGGAGATGCCAGAGGTGAAAGCTTCAGAGGAGACTGCAGGGCCCGCTGTCTCGTCTGTCGCAATAGCCGTGGAACTGATACCATCTTCTGGTATCTCAGAGGCTGACGAGGATGGTGTCGTGCTTCGCAATGCTCCTCAGCAGTATGCAACTGCCAACTCAGAGATTTTAAAAGATATTCACTCGTATCTTAATCATTTAACTTTGGACCAGGAAACTGACATTGTTAAAGTAATATCTGATTTTAACTGTCAGTTTAGTGATGTTCCTAAACAAACGAATGTCTTACAGCATGATATTGTTGTAAACGGTGCTCGTCCTATTAAGCAACATGCTTATTGCATAAATGCAGTCAAGAACTCTATTATGCGTCAAGAAGTAAGTTATCTGCTGGAGAATGATTTTAAACCTAGTTGTAGTCCCTGGAGTTCTCCATGTCTTCTCGTTCCTAAGCCTGATGGCACGTTTAGATTCTGCACTGATTTCTGTAAGTTAAATGCCGTAATGGTGCCAGACAAGTTATCCGTTACCGCGAATGGAAGACTGTATTGATAATATTGGGTCTGCTCGTTTTGTTACTAAGCTGGATATGCTGAAAGGGTACTGGCAGGTACCACTTACTCCACAAGCATCAGAAATTTCAGCATTTGTAACCCCAGACAGGTTCCTTCAGTATACAGCGATGGCTTTCGGACTCAGAAATGCTCCAGCCACTTTTCAGCGTCTTGTAAATCTTGTCTTGGCTGATGTACCGAATTGCAATGCATATTTCGATGATCTGGTTTTATACTCTGTGAATTGGAAGGAACATGTATGTTTGTTGAGAACAGTGTTTGAACGCCTTCGTAAAGCTAACTTAACCCTCAACTTGGCAAAATGCGAGTTTGGCCGAGCGACTGTCACTTATCTCTGTAAAGAGGTTGGACAAGGCCAGGTACGACCGGTAGAGGCTAAAGTCACAGCTACTGCGGAATTTCCAGTCCCTACCACCCGACGAGAGTTACGAAGATTCTTGGGTATGGCTGGATATTATCGCAGTTTCTGCAAAAGTTTCTCGACGGTTGTTAATCCTCTCACTGCGTTACTCAGCCCGTCTAAACTTTTTAAATGGTCTGTGGAGTGTCATTATGCTTTTGATTGTGTAAAGACGCTTTTATGTAATGCACCTGTTCTTGATGCACCTGACTGTATACACACTTTTAAGCTTGAGGTCGATGCAAGCGCCATTGGTGCTGGAGCTGTTCTTCTTCAGGAAGATAAAACTGGTATAGATCATCCTGTTAGTTATTATTCTCGTAAGTTTAATAAGCATCAGCTTAATTACTCTACCATTGAAAAAGAAGCACTCGCTCTCTTGCTTGCCCAACAACACTTTGAAGTTTACATTGGTTCTAGTAGTCTTCCTGTCACAGTGTTTACAGACCATAACCCTCTTGTGTTTTTATCTCGGATGTATAATCAAAATCAGCATTTGATGCGCTGGGCTCTAGTACTCCAAAATTACAATTTGGAGATCAAACACAAAAAGGGTGTTGATAATGTTTTGGCTGACACTCTTTCGCGAGTGTAAAAGTATTGCATGTGCTTTTATTTTCACAAACAGGTTTGTTCTTAAGGGTGGGAGTGTTACGTCCCTGTGGGTGTGCGTGGATGTTTCTCTTTTTGCTATCTCTCTCTCTCACACATTCTTAGGCTTGCTCAACCACTGGTCTGCTGTTGGCTGGGAGAGCTGTCAATTTCTATCTATGACGTGACGTCACCACCCCAGCAGCAAATCAAGTTTCCCGCCAGCAGTTAAAGGGAAGCTGCAAAGAACGCATGGACAGCTTGTTTTCCTGTCGCTCTGCTTTGTTGCCCTGTACGTTCGTTATTTTCTTTGCCATCTCGTTTTGAATATTATTGTGACACGTTCCATTTAATGTTCTTATTTTTGCCCTTTTCGATGGCGTGGTTTGAGGTTACCAAGAGTAATGTTTTCTGCCTATGATGGCGTGGTTTGAGGTTACCAAGAGTAATATGGACAGGTAAAAATGTCACGTGACACACAAAAAAACACCTAGGAAAACTCGATGTATATACACATCAGGTAAGCAAGTGAATGCCATCCTTGTATGTTTTGTTTGTTAGTCAGTGTAATTTAGAGAGGGCGTTTGACGCTGAAGAGGTTTGTCTTTATTTTTCTTTTGTTTATTAGTTAGATTAGATGTTTGATTTACAAGTCAGACTGAGTTGTGTTTTGTTCTTTTTATTCATTTGGCTTCACTAATTACGTCCCTTTATTCTCTTGGGTTAACTATTTATCTGGTATACAAAGTTCATCACAACCACAATGTTACCTTTTAATTTGACCCTAGGTCATAAGAGTTCGTAACATTTAGGTAAAACTACTTCTACTGAAGAACTAATTCACTTGAGTACAAGTAGAAGTACTTAGAAATATTATGACTCAATTAAGAGTAAATAAGTAGTTTCCCTTTACAAAAAGCTTCACTAGGATGCTGCACTGAGAAAAGCGCTTTGGGAACAATCATACATTGTGACCAGCTGTGAATATGTGTGTAACACGTCAATGAACATTGACCGGAATTTATAGCCTCGGTTGGTGAAATCATTGGATGCACCTGTGGCCAGGCTATAAATAGATGCGTCACCAGCGTGTCGTCAGATCTATTTTCTTCAGAGCCATTATGTGTGTGTCTCACAAGCCTGTCAAACTTTCTTTCCTCTGTTAGGAGTTAGAATTGGCTAGGCAGTGCGCAGTGAACCTTTTCTCCATTCTCTTCTTTCTTAAAAAAAAACAAAAAACTAGAGAGAATGACTGAAAGTCGGAGCAAACGATGCGTGTTCCTTTGTTTATGCTCTATGACCGAGAGGGACACGCATCAGTTTTGCTTTGTTTGTTTGGGGGAAGAGCATGCTGCTCTTGCGTTGGAGAGGGGTGGGTGCGAGCATTGCGGTCTGCTTTCGGGCGAAATGCTTCACGTTCCCCTCGCTTACTTCCGGGATTCAGCGCCCACTCTTTCATCGTGGGGCTCTCGCATATATCTGGCTGAGGAGCGAGAGACGGGTCCGTCCCTATTGCTCGCTCTCTCCCAAGATCCAGCTGATCCTTCTCGTAAGCCTGAAGCGCGCCTCGGCACCTCTTTGTTTCACGAGGGGGGGCGCTGAACCTCTGTACATTCCACGCAAAATAATAAAGCGGCTGAGAAATTACTCAAGGTGGTTAATCGGGCTGTGGCCAGACTACAGCTAGACTGGCGACGCGAACAAGAGACCCCCCCCCCCCAAACGCTCCAAACTATAAGACAGATTTCTGTCTGGTTGCTTAAAAAAAAAGGAAGGGAACGCTATATTAGTCCCTTCCTTTCTTTGATGACCTCCATGACGAGCTTTGTCGTTCATGAAGGAATCTTTTTACTTCCTGTGTCTTCCTGCCCTTTATGTCGATATATTCGACTATCGTCGGTGCTGAGACACGGGGGAATTCAATGATGCCGCCGTTCGAAGAGACGCTTGCGGGCTATCTCTCGCCAGGCTCAGCATCATCATTTAAAAAGCCCTCTCTCCCCACAAAGCCTTGCAGGATGACCTCCACTTTAGTGCAGAGGGCTTATCAAGCAGCAGGTCAGGCTGGTGCTGCTCTGCACAAAATAGCTGTATTACAGGCTTACTAGGCTGACCTGCTGGTCGAGTGTGGGTGCTGCACTCGACGAGCACGTTTTTTCTGAGCTTCATCGAGCCACAGATCTTTCTCTCCGCGAGACCAAGCAAACAGCCCGTGCTATTGGCCAGTCTATGTCTGCCTTGGTCAGCACGGAGAGGCACCTTGGCTCAACCTTTAGGGCATCAAGGACAAGGATAAAGTTTTCCTCCTTGATGCCACAGTTTCGCCTACTGGCCTATTCGGAGACTCCATGAGCATGGTTATCTCCAGGTTCCAAGAGGTGAAAAGCCATTTAATTCACTCGCTGCCCTCCGCGTTTCAACGCCGTGGTTCCCACTACCGTAAACCGGATCAGTTATGTCTACTGTAGGGAAAACAGCAAAATCTCCTGGTTAAAGGGGCCCTAGAACGTGTTCCCCTTCAGAGAGAGAGTCATGTTATTACACCGAATACTTCCTGGTTCCCATGGAAGGTGAGGGGTTGTGTCTGGCCTCAGATCTTAAAGCTTGAACTGCCCAGTCTGGGTGCTCAAGTCCATGATGCTGCCTTTCAAGACAATCGTGTCACAAGCCCAACATCACGTTTGGCTGGTCACCATCGATCCTGTGACGTGCTTCTTCACTTAGAAGTTCTGCCGCAACACAGGAAGTTCCTGAGGTTCGCTTTCGGGGGCGAAGCCTTCCGGTATCGGGTTCTTCCATTTGGCCTAGCCCTCTTAACCCGCACATTCACAAATGCATGATGCAACGCCGGCTCCTTTGTGACTCCGAGGCATCCGCATTCTGAATTACATAGACGACTGGCTGATCCTAGCGCAGTTCCAGCAACTGGCAGTTCAGCATAGGGATACCTTCTTAGCTCATCTAGTTTCTCTGGGGTTGAGGCTCAACGCCAAGAAAAGTGTCCTCTCTCCCACTCAGAACACTGTTTATTGGAGGATCATATGGAATTCGATCACAATGTGGGCACAACTGTCTCCCGCTAGAATCGAGTCCATTCATAATACCCTGAGCGATGTCAGGCTAGGTCAAGTTTGTACTAGTTCTCAGGGCGACTGCGTCCTCGGTGATCCCTCTGGACCTTCTGCACATGAGACCGTCTTTGTTGTGGCTCAAATCCAGGGGATTTCTTCCAAGGGCCAAATCCCCTATGCTAATAAGGGTTACGCGCCGCGGGCTTCGTTCCCTTTCTATGTGGTTCAGAACCCGGTTTCTTACCTTGGGTCCCACTCTAGGTGCTTCTCGTTGTCACAGGCTGCTAATGACAGACGCCTCCCTGACGGGCTAGGTAGCGGCCTTAAGTGGTCATCCAGCTTAAAGGGAATAGGAGGGTCGTCAGCTCGGTTGTCACAGTAACTGTCTCGAGTTGATGGCTGCATTTCTGGCCTTGAAATACTTCCTCCAGAGGCTGCCATGTCTTGGTGCAGGTGGGCAATACAGCGGTAGTCTCTTACATAAACCATCAGGGAGATCCACGTTCATGTCAGCTGAATTTCTGGCACGTTGGATTCTCCTTGGGGCCCAGGGTAGCTCCTGCCACTCAGAGAAGTTTATATCCCTGGATGCCTGTGTATGTGAGCAGATTTACTGTCCAGACAGAAAATACCGATGGGGGAGTGGAAACTCCACCCTGAGGTACTGGGTGAGATTTTACAGGGCAGAAGAGGACCTCTTCGCCTCTATGAATAGCACAATGTCTCCTCTACTTCTCCCCGAGTCATCCAGCCCCCTTGGGTCTGGATGTATGGGCACATACATGACCCGGAATGCGTCTTTATGTGTTTTTTCTCTGGTTTTTCTGCTCCTGGGAGTCTTGGCCAAGGTTTGCCAGCAAGGGTCTTGCCTCCTACTGATAGCGCCATGCTGGCCGAACAGGGTATGGTTCTCGGATCTAAATTCTCCCCTCAATGGCTCGCCTCGGGCAATTCCGAACAAGTAGAACCTTCTTTCTCAGGCACAGGGGACTGTATTTCATCCCCGGCCCGAATTGTGGAACCTTTTCATGCTTGGCCCCTGTTGGGTACCAACTGAGGTACACAGGGCTTTCTCCTGGGGTTATCAAGAACATTTTAAGAGCTAGGGATCCCTCCACTTGGAACAAATCTGGGTAGATTTTACAGGGCAGAAGAGGACCTCTTCGCCTCTATAAACAGCGCACTGTCTCCTCTACTTCTCCCTGAACGTGGTTGTGCATACATGGCCCAGAATGCGCCTGTATGTGTTTCCCTCTACTAAAAGTTCATATTGCAGAACCAGCTATCTGCCAGATCGCTTCAGTTCTGGACTTTCTGTAGGAAGAACTGTCAGCAGGCATATGCCCCGCCACTCTCAGGTTCTATGTGGCTGCCATTTCGGCTTTCCACGCCTTGATGTACGGGGTGCCCTTTGAAAGGCATCCCCTGCTAGGACCATGACCTCTTCATAGGACTTAGGAATAGTCCTTGAGGGTCTGGTTGAGACCCTCTTTGAACCTCTAGAGTCAGTGTCTGACAGACTTCTGACTCTCAAGATGGTTTTTCTTATGGTGATTACCTCCCTAAAGAGAATTGGGGACCTACAGGCTCTGTCTGTTTTTCCAGCCTGTTTAGAGTTTGCCCAAAGCAATTTTGCACCCTCATCCTGACTACCTGCCTGTGATGGTCGTACTAGCAGCCACACATGGAAGCAACAACTCACGGTGGTAACTTTTTAATTTCACATTACATATAATACAAAATAAATAACTGGACACACATATTTTAGTTTTAAAACAGTTTTATTAGTTGTTTGACATTAGTTATCTATTTGGGTGCACACATTTAGTTATCTTTGTCAATTTTGCTAATTTCAGGTTAATTATCTTTGTTTAATTTAAATTACATTCTGTGGCTGGCTGACAAAAGGACTTCCAACTAAATCCAAGCTGTTTAAGTAGTGGGTGGATAATTGGACTGCACCATGTTCTCCCATATCATGGGGGTGGCAGAGTTGTCTCTTTTGGGTTGTGTTCTTTTCTTTGCTTGTTCATATATTATGTGTTTGTCTACCCCCTTTGTGTCAGAATGGCCTGATCAGCCACTATATAAGTTTCCCCCATGTCTCAGTCTAGAGGTTCTGTTTTTTAGTCAAGGTCTCTTTTTTTAAGGAACATCCTATTTTTTTGGAGTGAATAAGTGTTTTTTTGTTTAGTAATAAAAACCTATATTTCTGGAAACCTATTTTCTGACTCCTCATGCCTGCCAGCTTGGTCCCTCACACTGCCTAAGGTGCCTTTCGCGACCCTACATCAGGTCACTCTCTAAGCCTTCTGCTCCCCGCCGTTTGCAACGCCAGAGCAGCAAAGACTTCACAGATTGTGTCCAGTCTGTGCCCTTTAGAATTATGTCCACCTCACTTGCCAGTGGCATAAGTCAGGGCAACTATTCGTTTGCCATGGGAGCCGCAACTGGGGGGCGGCCACCTCCAAGCAGACTTTGTCGCATGGGGTGAGGGACGCTACTCCCCTGGCTTACGAGGCGCATGGTCAAGCTTCACCAGTAAGTATCTGGGGTCACTCTACCAGAGGGCGCGCCTCCTCTAAAGCCTTGGCTAGATTGTGTCCCTCTGCAGCAAGTTTGTGATGCGGCAGGTTGGTCCTTTCCGCACACATACATTCGATTCTATAGTTTAGATGTTCATGCCACTCAGGGCTCCTATGCCCTCGAGTCAACATCTCAAGCTCATGTCTGAGACCTCTTGCGTTCTTGTGAGCACACTTCACAACCGTAGGGGTCCGGACAGTCTCAGTGTGGCGGCGTGGGTATTCTCGTTCCCAAAGCGCTTTTCCTAATGAAGCTTTTTGTAAAGGGAACGTCTTGGGTTACGTGGTGTAACCCTTGTTCCCTGAAAAAAGCGGAATGAGGTGCTGCCACACTGGGATGTCACGTGCATCCAATGTTCTCACCAGCCGAGGCTATAAATTCCAGTCAATGTTCATTGACGCGTTACACACATATTCACAGCTGGTCACAATGTAGGATTGTTCCCAAAGCGATTTTCTTAGCGCAGCATCTCGTTCTGCTTTTTTCAGGGCACAAAGGTTACACCACGTAACCCAAGACGTTTGCAATAATCTACTCAAGTAATTACATTACAAGTTACCTTATGAAAATTATATTATATATACTATATATGCTTCTATTATTAGAACACAAAGAAATTTTTGTTCTTAAAATAAATTAATAATTCCTTTCACCAAAGATGCATTAAATTGATCAAATACTGCCAAAATCATTAAGTGCAAATTATTATTACGGTTTGAAATAATTGTTTTATGGGGTATTTATTAAAATGTTCTTTATCTGTGATGGCAAACATGTACTGTGCCACCTATTCCTTACATTCTAAAGTGCTAATTTGGTACTCAAGAAAATGTTCTTATTAGAACAATTTAAAATGGTTTAAAAAGACCTACACTGCTACAAGAGGATTCTTGGACAAACAACATTTTAAGAATAGAATATTTATTTAATAGAAATGTCTCTAAATCACCTCTAAACTACATAATGTACATTGTGACAAAAACACACTCCTATTTCAGGTTTATACTCATTCACGTATGTCAAAGCATTTTGGCTATTAAGTTAACATTCTGTACAGAAGTAATATAATGCAATATCATAGAGGAGGAAATGTATCCTCTATGATATTGCAGCAATTATCCAGATATGGAATGAGATTAAGCAAACTGTTACCAACTCGTACTGCCAACTGAAGGCAAAAATAAACATTTCACACAGTGTTCAGTGAGAGATATGATATATTCAAAAACTAAAATGGTTGTTCTGTTTATGTATTATTTTATTACAGTTGTAATAATAAAGTCTTAATTAACATTATGGTTATTTAACATAATGAGATATTATTATTAAGTAAATTGTAACATTTGGTTACATTATATTTTGTGATTTATCATACCTTCTTTATATCCCTTGTGCACTTTTGGTCTCTAGCAGGTGAGACAGGGCAGGTAAGTACAGTACAGCACAGCACCATGAGCGAGAGTGTAACCCACTTGGATAGTTTATTTTGAACAAGAGGGGCAAACGGTTAAGCCGAATGGATTGATAGAAAGAGAGAGTCTGTCTGTGCGTACATTAGTGCGAGGAACTGGACGGTGGGAAAATCTTTTATTTTCAGTCCCCATTAATTTCCGACACTATTGGCATTGTATCTTTCAAAGGTATTTAAAAGTTTGGTTTAGACATATAGTAGAAAGTAAACAAATATGTTCATTTCTACAGAGAAATAGTATAAATGAACAATTTCAGTCAGGATTTAGGCCTCATCACAGTACAGAGACTGCACTTATCAGAGTTACAAATGACTTGATTTTATCATCTGAACGCTGCTGCATTTCACTTCTAGTGCTTTTAGATCTTAGTGCTGCATTCGACACGATAGATCAAAACATTCTCTTGAATAGGCTAGAGAATTATGTTGGCATTTGTGGAGTTGCATTAGCATGGTTTAGGTCCTATTTAGCAGACCACTGCCACTTTGTCCATATAAATGAGGAATTGTCAAATTAAAAATAAAAGTAAATTATGGAGTGCAACAGGGATCAGTTTTAGGGCCTCTGCTATTCACCTTGTATATGCTTCCCCTGGGAGATATTATCAGGAATCATGGAATAAGGTTCCACTGTTATTCCGACGATACCCAACTTTATATTTCTTAAAAACCTGATGAGATTTCACAATTCTCCAAATTAGCAGAATGTATCAATAAAATAAAAGTTTGATGGCCAGAAATGTCCTTCTGCTCAATTCCGACGAAAGAGAGGTATTATTGGAGCAAAAACCTAAAAATAAGCTGCTAAAATATTATGTGACTCTCGATAGATGTACTGTTATGTCGTCTTCAACAGCAAAGAACTTAGGTGTTATATTTGATAACCATTATGTCATTTGAAAATCAAATTACAAATGTTTTTAGAAGAGCATTCTTCCACCTAAGAAATGTTGCTGAATTACGACACATGCACTCTGTTGCTGATGCCGAAAAACAAATTAATGCGTTCATGACCTCAAGACTAGATTATTGTAATGCATTATTGGGAGGATGTCCAGTAAGATCAATAAAAAAAACAGTTAGTTCAAAATGCAGCAGCCAGAGTGCTGACGACAACCAAGAAATATGATCACATTAGCCCCATTTTATCATCGTTACATTGGCTAATTGTTAAATTTTGTATAAATTAAAAATTCTGTTAACAATATACAAAGCTTTGAATGGTATAGCTCTGCAGTACTTACAGTAAGTGACCTTCTACCATGCTACATTCCATCAAGTTCATTACGATCACAAAATTCTGGCCTATTAATAGTTCCTAGAATATCAAAATCCACAAAAGGAGGTAGATCCTATTCAAATCTGGCTCCTAAACTATGGAATAGTCTCCCTAACACTGTTTGAGGTGCAGACACACTCACTCAGTCTAAGTCTAGACTAAAGACTTTATCATTCAACTCACAATTAGGCTGCTTTAGTTAGATTTGCCAGATCCAGAAACAGTGATCATGATCTATAACTCTGCAATAAATTGAATGGCATCAATGCTAACATTATTTTATTTGTTTCCGTGTCTCAGTGGTGTGGCGTGGGTGGGCGTGGGTGGTGTGGCGCAATGGATTAGACACATGCCTTTGGTGTGAGAGACCTGGGTTTGAATCCACTGTGAGACACCAATGTGTCCCTGAGCAAGACACTTAACCCCTAGTTGCTCCAGAGGCGTGCGACCTCTGACATATATAGCAATTGTAAGTCGCTTTGGATAAAAGCGTCAGCTAAATGAATAAATGTAAATGTAAATGTAAATGTCAATCTCGGGACTCCTAGCCTGAGGTCACCAGAACAGGCTGGATCCAGCTTCATGTTGGACTCCACTGCTACGTGTCTATGTGTGATGATGACTAATAGCAGCTGGTGCCAGCCAAATATCACTTCAGTCTATTATGATGCACTTCAACGGATGAACTGATGCCAACCCAAACCATAAGACATGGGATACTTCATATGCCATTGCCTGAACCTTGGACTTAGGATAGACCTCACCGAAATTACCGGCCAGGTTGAACTGCAATGCACCTAACTGATCTCTGCCTGCATCTCCTCAGCCTAATGATGGACTACACTCTTGAAATGGAATACATATGAATTAATTGCCAACAAAATCCTTCATCAGCCAACTAACAAGGACAATTGCATCTACAGTCAGGTCCATAAATATTGGGACATTCAGCTTTAATTTGAGGGTATTTACATCCAAATCAGGTGAACGGTGTAGGAATTATAACAGTTTATATATTTGCCTCCCACTTTTTAAGGGACCAAAAGTAATGGGACAATTGGCTGCTCAGCTGTTCCATGGCCAGGTGTGTGTTATTGCCTCATTCCAGAGTCCAGAGTTCATTTCAAGTGTGCTATTTGCATTTGGAATCTGTTGCTGTCAACTCTCAATATGAGATCCAAAGAGCTGTCACTATCAGTGAAGCAAGCCATCATTAGGCTGAAAAATCAAAACAAACCCATCAGAGAGATAGCAAAAACATTAGGTATGGCCAAATCAACTGTTTGGAACATTCTTAAAAAGAAAGAATGCACTGGTGAGCTCAGCAATACCAAAAGACCCGGAAGACCACGGAAAACAACTGTGGTGGATGTCCGAAAAATTCTTTCCCTGGTGAAGAAAACACCCTTCACAATAGTTGGCCAGATCAAGAACACTCTCCAGTAGGTAGGTGTATGTGTGTCAAAGTCAACAATCAAGAGAAGACTTCACCAGAGTGAATACAGAGGGTTCACCACAAGATGTAAATGTCATGGTTCATCGATCCATGTGTTCATTTTGTATATCTGTTGGTGTGTTTATAGGTGTGGGGTTGTGTGTGTGTGTGTGTGTGTGTGTAGTGCTTGTTTGTTGCTTAGCACCAGCTGATTACTCTACTGCCGTCAGCTGCAACTAATCACTACTGCTTGTTAGCTGCCTTTATCTAGCTGGAAATTATCATGCATGGTGTCGGTTCGTTATTCATGTTTGTATTCTGTCACCCAGTTGCTGTGTCCTAGTTCCTTGCGGGCTCTTCCTGTTTTCCTCTGTACATCCAGTCTGCTGAGGGATCGTCGGGGAAATTCTATCCTGCCGCTGGCCTTAGTTCTCGCTGTTATTCCAGTCCTGCATATCTCCTTTCGAGATTGTGACTTCCAGGTCACCCGCCTTTAGACGCGGCGTTTTGAATATTTCCCTGTTCTGTCCGTCATCAATAAACTGTTCACTTGCACTTGGATTTTGAGACTCATCATTGTGACAGTAAACCATTGGTGAGCCTCAAAAACTGGAAGGCCAGATTAGAGTTTGCCAAACAACATCTAAAAAAGCCTTCACAGTTCTGGAACAACATCCTATGGACAGATGAGACAAAGATCAACTTGTACCAGAGTGATGGGAAGAGAAGAGTATGGAGAAGGAAAGGAACTGATCATGATCCAAAGCATACCACCTCATCAGTGAAGCATGGTGGTGGTAGTGTCATGGCGTGGGCATATATGGCTGCCAATGGAACTGGTTCTCTTGTATTTATTGATGATGTGACTGCTGACAAAAGCAGCAGGATGAATTCTGAAGTGTTTCGGGCAATATTATCTGCTCATATTCAGCCAAATGCTTCAGAACTCATTGGACGGCACTTCACAGTACAGATGGACAATGACCCGAAGCATACTGCAAAAGCAACCAAAGAGTTTTTTTAGGGGAAAGAAGTGGAATGTTATGCAATGGCCAAGTCAATCACCTGATCTGAATCCGATTGAGCATGCATTTCACTTGCTGAAGACAAAACTGAAGGGAAAATGCCCCAAGAACAAGCAGGAACTGAAGACAGTTGCAGTAGAGGCCTGGCAGAGCATTACCAGGGATGAAACCCAGCGTCTGGTGACGTTCCAGACTTCAGGCTGTAATTGACTGCAAAGGATTTGCAACCAAGTATTAAAAAGTGAAAGTTTGATTTATGATTGTTAATCTGTCCCATTACATTTGGTCCCTTAAAAAGTGGGAGGCACATATACAAACTGTTGTAATTCCTACACGTTCACCTGATTTGGATGTAAATACCCTCAAATTAAAGCTGAAAGTCTGCAGTTAAAGCACATCTTGTTCGTTTCATTTCAAATCCATTGTGGTGGTGTATAGAGCCAAAAAGATTAGAATTGTGTCGATGTCCCAATATTTATGGACCTGACTGTATGTAAACTTCTGCAGTTAATCCAGGATGGACATCAAAGACAGTAGTAAATACATTTACAGTTCATACAAAATCTTTGTTTTAAACACTGACCCTTAACACTTACTTAGTTTAATACTTTTAAACTATGACTTACACTATACATAATAATATTGGCATTATATTCATGATGTTAGCCAGAGGGGAGCTGGCCCCCACAGTGAGTCTGGTTTCTCTCAAGGGTATTTTCTTATGGAGTTTTGTGTTCCTTGACACAGTCGCCTTCGGCCTGCTCACTGGGATTATAAATACAATTATTATTGAATTACTTATTTAAAGTACAATTCACAATTGTACTTTATCAAACTACACAATGATGACTAAGACATTATAGATATTACAGTTTTATCTGTTAATGCCTGATATTCTGCAAAGCTGCTTTGAAACGATGTGTGGTGTGAAAGGCGCTATGCAAATAAAACGACTTGACTTAAACAAGATTTCCCCACATATATGTCAAACTTAATTGTGTTAATGTTTGACACAGTTTAAATATTGCATACCTTAAAAACATGTGAAGTTAGATCAGTGGATAAACATGTCTGGACAGTTCTCTTGTACCTGAATAATTGGATCCTTTCCAGAAAATGAAATATGCAGAAAATCACAGTATTACATTTCTTGTCTAGTGACAGGGTAGAAAATGTTGAAGAAGCTAAAGAGAGAACACAGGCAGCAGTTTACACAAGCTGCTGTGCTCATGATTCAGTTGTGCTGCACACAGTGCATTTTAGTTTATAAACAGATTTAGCGCATATAACTTTCTTCTTCCCAAAAATTCAGAAATATTATGTTTTTTTTTTATACTTTGTAATTGTTGTAAAAAAATAACTGTAGTGAAGTTGTATACTTCATTTTTAATCAAATCAAGTAATAGTACTACTATTTATTTATACTTAAAAAGGTAGAAAAATTTACTCAAGTACTCTAATGAGAGTAGTTGTAATTTATTACTTTCCATCTCTGTCCAATCTTCATGAAAATACTAAATATTAAAAATGTTTAGTTTGATGCTTAATAAACAGACCAAGTTTGTATTTTTCTCCGTCTGAAACTCATTTAAAAAAAGGACTTAAATGGCTCAATGTGGGATTTCTAAAAAAAGAAAGAAAAAAGTAACTAATAACCACAATGTTTAAATACACAGGAAACGTCTCGGGTTACATGTGTAACCCTTGTTCCCTGAAAAAAGCAGAACGAGATGCTGCACTTTGCTAAGCGCTTTTGGGAACAATCCTGCATTGTGACCAGCTGTGAATATGTGTGTAACACGTCAATGAACATTGACCGGAATTTATAGCCTTGGCTATAAATAGACACGTCATCAGCGTGTCGCCAGATATCTTTTTCTGAAGAGCAGTCCTGGGACGTCCTAGTGCGGCAAAGAAGCGTAGCATCTCGTTCCGCTTTTTTCAGGGAACATGGGTTACACATGTAACCCGAGACGTTCCCTTTACAAAAAGCTTCACTATGATGCTGTGCTTTGCTAAGCGCTTTTGGGAACGCAATACCCACGCCGCCGCACTGGGGCTGTCCAGACACCTACGTTGTGAAGTGTGCTCACAAGAACGCGAGAGGTCTCAGATATGAGCTTGAGATGTCGACTCAAGGACGTAAGAGCCCGGAGTAACATAAACATCTAAACCATAAAATTTGACGAATGTGTGCAGAGAGGACCAGCCTGCCGCATCACAAACATATTCAGACGTGAGCTTGATATTAGCTCCGAGAACCATACCCGGGTGACTCAGGGAGAAGTAGAGAAGACATTGTGCTGTTCATAGAGGCGAAGAGGTCCTCTTCTACCCTGTAAAATCTCACCCAGATTTGTTCCACTACCTAGGGGTGAAGTTTCCACTCACCCATCGGTATTTTCTGTCTGGACAGTAAATCTGCTCCCACATATGGGCATCCAGGGATATAAACTGCCCTGAGTGACAGGGGCTTGCCCTGGGCCCCAAGGAGAATCTGACATGCCAGAAATTTAGCTGACGTGAATGTGGACCTTCTTGATGGTTTATGTAAGAGTCTACCGCTGTATTGCCCACCCGCACCAAGACATGGTAGCCTCTGGAGCAACATCTACAGCTAGGAGTAGTTCTTTGCTCTATAACAACTATAAAAAACACATAAAATGATCAGACATCAAAAGCGTTCAGTTAACACGACAGAACGAGTGCTCTACTTGCAATATGGTATTTTCAAAGATCCAAGATAAACTAGAGAGATCGCAATGAAAAAAATACTATATGAGAATGAGATCCAGCATGTAATGATGCACGCCACCTTCAATCAGACAACTGACCAGATCATAAACAAATTGAAAAACACTTACGGGAGTAAAGAGACCATACAGAGGACATGCAAATGCAACAGTGGACGGAGCAACAAAGTTTTGAACTCGCACTCCGACCAGCCTGCTAACTAGAGGGGGTTGCAGCTGTGACCCCGAAGCCCACATCGCTGGTGACCCTTGTCAAAATGGGGCCATGCAATGATCCCCAGGTCTACCTTGACTTCTTTGAAAAGTCTGCTGAAATGTGGAAGAGGCCGCCCGACTAGTGTGACTACCCTCCAGGGAAGCACAGCAAATGGCCCAGCAACTTCCTGCCACCAGCCTCCACAAGTCCAAAACTGAAGAGGGGCATCGTGTATCAGGTTGGCCGTAGCCCCTGAAGTTCGGGAAATGCGGCCACCTGTTTGCTTTTGCACAACAGCTACGGGATGCCTGCCGGAAATGGTTGCTGGCTGAGGGACCACATGGTGCCGTGGAGATCGTTGACCTGTTGACTTCCGCAGCTCAAGTGCTCAGAGCCGAGCTATGCTACTTCACTTCACGCAGAGCTAGGTCCACTTGGCTGTGCCTCCCGAAGGAAGCTTTAGCTTATCAGAGGCCTTAGTCAGGGATTGGAACAGTCAAGACAATCCAGCTGGCTGAGGACTACATGGTGGCTTTTCCGGGAGGCAGTGAACCAAAAGCTCTTCCTTCTCTCTCTTCTCTCTCACAATTTTCAATTTCAATTTAAAAGTACTTTATTGGCATGATTGTGTTTACATACAATATTGCCAAAGCATTAATACACAAAACAGATAATGACAAGACAAATAATAATGATAAAATAATAACAAATAACAATAAAGATAGAATTAAAATAAGATGCCAGGTGATGAATCAAATAAAATAAAAAACTATAATAACAATATACACTATACAATATAAAATAAAATACGCATTTAACAGGACATTATGAACATAAGAAAATAAAAGTACTGTGACTGAAGTACAGTAAGACAGTAATTGGTTTCTGAGGGTGTGCATCTTAAAAAAGAATTTTGCTGCAACTGGTGCATGATGGTCCTCCCAGTAACACCAGCATCTGATCTGTTTCTACTGAACTGGAAAACTGTGGCATGAGGTTTGAGAGTTTGTGGAGGTATTTCTCTCTCACCTCTGTACATTTCTCACAGTGAAGGAGAAATTGTGTCTCTGTCTCGACCTCACCCGTGTCACAGTGAGCACAGAATTGTTCTTCCTTTGGAAGCCATGTTTGTCTGTGTCTGTCTTTTTCTATGTTCAGACAGTGATCACTGAATCTGTATTTGGTGAGGATCCATCTCTGTTTTGGATCTCTTACAGTGTGCAGATATTCTGCCAGATTCTATGTTTAGTTTACGGCGCGATAACATTCCAATTTGCTTTGGTTTTTACTTTCATTTTCCCAATCGTCCAAATATGAATTTTTGCTTTCTTTTATGATTTGGTTTATTCTGATTTGGTTTAGTTCAGCAGTGCTGGTCTGAAACTGGTGTTTGTTAGTTGTTAGTGGGTTTGTGAGATTCAGAGCCAGCTGACAAAGGGGACTGGTTTTAGGCTTCAGCTCTTGGGTTTTAAGGGCTTCAATTTGCAGTGAGTTAGGGGAACTTGAATTTAGGTGTGTCCAAAATTTGAGGGATCGTTTTTCAAAATGTATAATATGGGGGTATCTGCCTAGTTCGGCCCAGCATGCATTAGTAGGTGTTCTTCTCTGAACTCTTAGAATGTTTCTACAGAATTCTGCATGCAGGGATTCTATGGGGTGTTTGTCCCATCTCGAGTAATCTGCCAGACAGAGTGGACCCCAAACCTCACATCCGTACAGAGCAAAAGGCATTATAATACTATCAAAGATCTTACACCAGATTGTTACAGGAATGTCAACATGGGTAAATTTGCCCTTAATAGCATAGAATGCTCTTCTAGCTTTCTCTTTTAGTGCATTCACTGCCAGACCAAAACCCCCTGAAGCACTAATTTTTAGACCGAGGTAGTCGTAGTGTCGCGTATGTTCTGTTGCAGTGTTCCCCAGAGTGAATGTGTATCTGGTGTCCTGTAATCTGGCTTTTTTCATAATTTTAATTTTTTTCAGATTGACTGTCAGGGCCCAGTTCTGACAGTAGTTCTCCAGCAGGTCCAGGTGGTGCTGTAGCCCATGTGCAGTAGCTGACAGCAGCACCAGATCAACTGCATAGAGAAGAAATTTAACTTCAGAATGATTTAGAGTAAGACCGGGTATTGCAGATTGTTCCAGTAGCACTGCTAACTCTTTAATGTAAATGTTAAACAGAGTTGGACTTTTATTGCCAATTTTAACTGTGCACCTGTTGTTGAATACATAGATTTGATAGTGTCGTGCATTTTACCCCCAATGTCGGATTGTAGAATTTTATAATATAGACCATCATGCCAAATGGAATTGAACAAAGCATGCATAAATTTTGCCTTTGCTTTTGTGATGAACATGCTGGTTGACTATTGTGTATCGCGTGTGAATGTGGTCGGTGGTTTAGTAGGAATCCAATCTGACTCTTACTCAAGACATTGTGCTTGGTAAGTAAGGCCTGTATCCGGGCATCCAGAAAGTCTTCCCCAGATTGCCGCTCACACAAATGCCTCGGTAGTTATTGGGTCGGATTTGTCTCCACTCTTATATAATGGGTGTATTAAGCCCATACTCCAGGTGTCAGGAAAATAGCCAGATAGCAGAACCAGATTGAAGAGTTACATTACATTTACATTTATCCAAGGTGACTTACAGTGCACTTATTACAGGGACAATCCCCCCAGAGCAACCTGGAGTTAAGTGCCTTGCTCAAGGACACAATGGTGGTGGCTGTGGGGATCGAACCACCAACCTTCTGATTACCAGTTAACCAGTTATGTGCATTAGACCACTACACCACCGTTTTAAAAAGGCCTCCTGCATTACTGCTGGACTGCTGGACTGTGCTTCAGCATTTCTGTTCTAATGTTGTCTAAACCACATGCCTTTCTGGGTTTTAGTTTCTTAAGTGCATCTGCCAATTCTTCTCTGCTAATCTGATAGTCTAAAGGGTTTTGGTTATTTTTTATTGTAGATTCCAATTTACCAATTTTGCATGCTTTTCTGTTCAGGTGTGAGATTTTCTGGAGAAATTTCTTTGAATAAATTTTTTAAATAGTCTTTCCATAATTCTCCATTTTGTATGGCTATGTTGTTTATTAAGACTGCTCCATTTTTCCCAGAACTGATTATTATTAATTGAGTCTTCAATTTCACTAAGAGTGTGGTTTAGGTGTGGTTGCTTTTTGCGGCGTATTGTATTTTTATAATCCCTGAGTGCTTCACAATAGTTTTGTCTGGTTTCAGATTTGTGTGGCTCTCTATGTTTTTAGTTAGAGATCTGTCTGAGTGGTTTTATTTTAATTTTACATTCTTTATCGAACCAAATTTCATCCCCAGTTTTAAGTTTAGTTTTCTTGTTTGTACGGAGTAAATTTGCTTTGATTGAGCACCTTTGATAAATGTAATGTATTTGTTGTACTGCGGAATTTACGTAGATCTCATCATAAACAGTGTTGTTTGAAATCTATTGATTAGGTTGGACATTTCTTTGGAGCTGATTGCTCTAAGAAATTTGGAGGACCATTTGTATGTTGGGTTTAGTTTGAACAGGTTGCTGGGCCCTTGGTCTGTTCTGTGGTGTTGGATTGTCTTTAGGAACACATTAATTTGACAGTGGTCTGATAAGGTAGACTGTGGTCTGACAGTGAATGCACATATGTAGGAGGGGTCCATGTCTCTAATGGCATAGTCAACTACACTAGCCCCAAGAGCTGAGCAGTATGTGAATCGACCTAAAGAGTCTCCTCGGATCCTACCATTAAGCATATACAGACCCAGGCCTTGACAGAGATATACTAACTCCTTACTGTTTTTGTTGACTGTACTGTCCGGATTGTTCCGTGTTATAAAGGTGGGGGATAGATGTGTGTTGGCTTTCAGTATGTGGTTATTCCCGAGGGTATCTATAATGGCCAGTTCTGAACCTGTCCTTGCATTTAGATCCCCACATAACATCACATTCCCCTGGGTCTGGAATTGGCTGGTGTCCGTCTGAAGCTGATCAAAATTATTGTCCTTGTAGTACGGAGACTCTGATGGAGGTATGTAGGCTGCACAGATGTAAAGGTCCTTATCACAGTCTATGATGCCTTTTTTAAATTTAAGCCAAACATGTGATGAGTCTTTTTTCATGATTGATAGGCTGTTTTTTAAAGTCTCTTTGTACCAAATGATGACCCCACCAGAGTCTCTTCCGCATTTCATGTTACAGTTTTTATGTGATGGCAATAATATTTCCCTGTATCCTAAAGGGCAGTGACTGTCCACATCTGATCTGCACCATGTTTCTTGCAGAATATTTATGTCCTGGTTATAAATTATTTTCAGGAACTCAGTTTTTAAAGTCTTGGCCCCTAAGGTTGTGGAGTAGAGGCCTTGAATATTCCAAGAGCTTATAGTGAAAGAAGTCATAGTGAATGAAAATGAGGTGTTTTGGTGGTCCAGATGGCTTACACCAGTATTCTACAGATGAGATGTAGAAGATGTTTCACCTCTTTAATGTCTGAGGAGTCTGTGTGTATTTTTCCCTTCACTACGTCAGCATAAGTGAGCTGCTGTGATTGTGGGAAGGGCTGTGCTGTCCAGTCTGGTGCCTCCTGTTGTTGTGTGTGAGGGTTCATGTTTGGAGGTTTACTGGAGCTGGGCGGAGAGTTTGGTTGGGCTTCAGTGTTGTGGCGATATGGAAGAAATCCATACCAGCTTTTCACTTTCTAATGGGCGTAAACCAATGAGGGAATTTAATATAAAAGAGAGCTAGAAACGGAAGCAAGAGAGAGAGAAAAAAACACACAAACAAACAAACAAACAAATGAGTAGGTTACCGAAGTGGGACACAAGTTACCTGAAGGACGTCGTTGCTTTCTTTGCTGAAATTTCCATGTATGCGCTGACTGGGTGCGATCGCCAAAGTGATGGAGAATCTGAGCTCTGCATGGTTCGCTTCGCTTGCCTGGTGCAACGCTATCCAGCCTGCTTCGCCTGCCTCAGTGACGGAGAATTCAAGCTCTGCACGGGTCGCTTCGCTTGCCTGGTGCTACACTATCCAGCCTGCTTCGCCTGCCTCAGGTACTTGATGTCCATCATCTTTTAACCTCACGCTAAATCTCCAAACCTTTCCCCGGCCCTGGCTTTGCGGCCGCTACACCAACTGCTTCACGCGGCCAAACAAACACACACACACACACACATCCATACACGCCCATTACACGCGCACACACCCAAATATATAGATAGTTTTTGGAATATTTATTTTTCTTTGGTTGGTTTTCCATTTGTTTTTCTTTTGGTTTGAATTGACCACGAAAGGCAGAGTTTGAAAAAAATAATGAACTAAGACATTAATAAATCATGGACTCTCGTGACTTTTGGTTTTGCTGGTGAAATCTTGATTTGAGCAATCTATTTACTGTTCTTACTGTTTTTTTTTTTCATGTGAGGCAAAGGAAAAAATACAAAATCTGTGTGAAAAAGTGACCTTCGTCTTAACTTTTGTCTTTGATATTGGTTTAAATGTTTTCATAAATAATCATTTTTTTGACAAACCCTTCAGTCTGTGAATGTGTGTCATTTAAGACCCATCTGATGTTATTGAGGGTATTGGAAGGGTTTCATTCTGTAACGTGGTTTGAGCTATATCGAAACTGAACTATATATATATATATATATATATATATATATATATATATATATATATATATATATATATATATATATTTTTTTTTTTTTTTTCTTTATTGACAAGTTTTGACTTGTCTGGCACCCGAACAATTGAAATTAATTTACATGAATTAAAACCCAAATTTGATTTGGGGCAGCCACCGTTACAGTGTGTTGTGGTATGGTTGGTTGCTCTCTTCTTATTGGAGTGTGTCTGGTTTTTGGGCCCCTTTGTGTAATTGAAAGTTGGTTGCCGCGATGACTGTTGTAACTTGTAAGCCAACGTTGTGAGGGTGCAGTTTGTGAATTTCTGCAGAGTAATGACACTTTTAGGTTTTTAGCAAAGACTCTTACACTCTTACAAGCCTTCTTATGACACTATCTGCAGCTCTTTCCCTCTGGGTATAGAGGTTGTTGGTTCCTGTGTGGATGATAATGAAAATTGGCATGAGCAGTCTCTGATGGTCACTAAGCCATCAAAGAGCATGCCAAACGTGCTTCTTATGAGGCTGGATACGTGTGGGGACAGGCATTGAAGCGACATCCACAAATGCCGAGCCCATCCGACAGGGGATGGGTTAAAAAGGACGAAGAGAGGAAAGTCTTCTGGACTCCACTTCCACCTATTGCAGAGAGTTGTTGGGAGTTGACCAAATGTGGGTGCAACAAGGCATGTACTGGAAGGTGTAAGTGCTTCAGATATGGACTCAGTTGCACATGCCTATGTAGTTGCCCCTGCTAGAACCTATTTGCATGTTTCTTTTGCCAGTGTTAGTCCTCTATGTTTTCCGGTGTAGGCCTATGGCTCGGGTTCCCCTCGCCACATCGGCGCATCATGTTTTATTTTGTCACCAGACTATCACTGTGACATTTTCAGTTTAGTTCCTTAGTATTGTTTGAGATAATTTCTGTTTGTCATGGTTCCATGGCCGTGTTAGCCAGAGTCACTGTTGCCTCTGGATCTGTTCTTATTGACATTCAGTATTAGTCATTGCTAAATTTTTTGTTTGGTGCACTGTCTGTTCAGCACCACAACTGTGCTAATTTATTAATCTTATTTTTGTTTCCCCACCTCTCAGTATTAATTTGACATGTTTAATAAGTGTTAGTTTAATAAAAAAAATAAAATAAAATAAAAAAAAAATAAAACCTCCCTTGTGACTGTTACCTTGTCATGGTAAGGGAGCTTGTGTACCTCAATGAACCCTGAGAGCTATGCCAGTGGGAGGCAACTCCTGACAGGCTTTACCAAACTATACAGATCATGGGTGAGGAGTCAGACAAAACACAGTCAAACTACCTCTCTTGAGGAACCCAATACATTTCTATGAGAAAATTTATCATTTAAAGATCCAAATGGCGGGCGGCAGTAATCCTGAAAGATTGCCGCCATCTTGAAATTTTATGTTGCTGTGGGCGGTTTCTTGTCAAATGACCCTTTGAGACAGCTCATAGCAATTTTCATGCTTGTATCACCAACTAAATGATTTCTTAAGCCTAATTGCTCCACTAAGGTGGTGGCCATCTTGAAAAATGGCCACCATCTTGAAATTTCAAGTAGCTGTGGGTGGCTTATTGTCTAGTGACCATCAGAGACTGCTCATGCCAATTTTCATGCTTGTATCACCAAATAAACCACTATATCACTTAACTGCTCCACTAAGGTGTCGGCCATCTTGAAAAATGGCCGCCATCTTGAAATTTCAAGTGGCTCGGACAATTTTCTTGTCAAGTGACACATGTAGACTGCTCATGCCAATTTTCACGCTTGTATCATAAACTGAACGATTCTGCCAAGCACTTAGCCTGGACTGGAACCCCCTGTCCTCCCCACAGGCTTTGCGGATTGATGACCCGGCACCGCTCACAGCCACCACAACTCCCTCCCCACACACACACACACACACACACGCGGTACCATTCTTCCCGGAAGTGCATGACCGCTGGTCGTGGAGGGCACATTGCACTGCCCGTAACAGACCCCCTCGCTCGTCCGCTCTCACTACCCTGTATGTCGGAGCGGCTCACGGGTCCACGGAAGTCCCCCAGGTGGATAGGGTGGTTGCGATCCATCTGTGCCCAGAGAATGCCGCCACCTGGCGGGACTGCTGGTACGCCCCTCTAGAGCCTATAGGATGTCGTCATCACTGACCTCCAAAGCCTACAGCACAGTCGGACAGGCTGCCTCCTTCCTGCATGCCATGGCTCTCCTGAAGGTCCATCAAGCCAAGGCACTTAAATATCTGCACCTGGGTAGTCCCGATCACAATGTGCTGCAGGAACTGCGCTCTGCCACCGACCTTGTTCTCAGAGCCACGAAGGTCACAGCGCAGGCACTCGGGCGGGCGATGGCCACCCTCGTAGTCTAGGAGCACCATCTTTGGCTGAACATGGTCGAGATGCGCAACGTTGACAAGGCTACGTTTTTCAACATCCCCGTCTCCCAGCTTGGCCTCTTCGGAGGCCTGCTCGCCGAGGGCGCCCCCCTGCAACCAAACAATGGCAGGCAGCTCCGCAACCTGGGCCCAGCTCTCAGCCCCAGCGCCTCGCAAGTGGTGTATGCCCCCAATCTCCAGGACCCCTTTCCGGACCAGAAAAGCTCAGAAGCACTCCTGAGACGGACAACCCAGGCAGTCAGATGTTCGCTCCGGAGATGGTATCAAGACCACTCTGTCCCCCGGTGGAGGGCCGGGAGGAGAATCAAAAATAAATTTGGATGCGTGGCTCTCACTTTCCAATCCGTCACGCTGGTTGGCCAGGACCATCCAACTTGGCTACGTGATTCAGTTCGCCCAGCTCCCGCTTCGATTCAGCGGTATTCGCTCCACTCAGGTGCGCGGCCAACAAGCCAGTGCCTTACGAGCAGAGATCTCCACCCTGCTCCTCAAAGATCCGATAGAGCCCGTCCCTCCAGCTGAGATGAAGAAGGGTTTCTACAGCCCTTACTTCATCGTACCCAAGAAAAGCCACAGGTTGCGACCTTCCAATCTTGGACCTGCGAGTTCTCAACCGGGCTTTATACAGACTCCCGTTCAAAATGCTCACGCAGAAACAGATTCTCACCTGCGTTCGACAGCTAGATTGGTTCACAGCAGTAGACCTGACGAGTACTTCCACGTCTCCATTCTGCCGCGACACCGACCTTTCTTGCGTTCGACGGCCAGGCTTATCAGTACAAGGTCCTCCCCTTCGGCCTGTCCCTGTCCCCTCGCATCTTCACAAATGTCCCAGAGGCCGCTCTTGCCCTCCTAAGGGAAGTGGGCATACGCATACTCAACTACCTCGACAACTGGCTCATCCTTGCCCACTCTCGAGAGTTACTATGCACCCATAGGGACCAGGTGCTCAGGCACCTCAGCCGTCTAGGGCTTCAGGTCAACTGGGAAAAGAGCAAGCTCGACCCGGTTCAGAGCATCTGTTCTCTCGGCATGGAGTTAGACTCAGTCTCAATGACTGCGCGGCTCACCAACGAGCGCGCTCAGTCAGTGCTCAGGTGCCTCGCTTGCTTCGAGCCTGGCACAGTGGTTCCTTTAAAACAATTCCAGAGGCTCCTGGGGCATATGGCATACAGACTACAGAACTGGCTACAGACTCGAGTCCCGAAATGAGCATGGCGCCACGGCACACACTATGTGACGATCACCCCTTCCTGCCATCAGACTTTCAACCCTTGGACAGACCTCTGCTTTCTGCGGACTGGAGTCCCCCTGCAGCAGGTGTCCAGACGTGTCGTGGTAACCACAGTCGCCTCTCGACAGGGTTGGGGCGCCGTGTGCAATGGGCGCACTGCCGCTGGCCCCTGGAAAGGACCCCGGCAGTGTTGGCACATCAATTGCCTAGAGTTGATCAGAATCAGCTTCAGAATCAGCTTTATTGCCAAGTATGCTTACACATACAAGGAATTTGTCTTGGTGACAGGAGCTTCCAGTCTACAACAATACAAACAATACCAAAAACAGCAGCAAGGCATAGGTAATTAAAAACAAAAAAGAACACAAAATAAATATACATATAAGTACATACACTCACCTTCATACATACCCACATACACACACGTAGTGCAAATCTAATACAATCTGTATATAAAGAACAAAAAACAGTATATTATGTACAGAGCAATGTAAGTAATGGTAGAAGTGGATATGTTGGATAATATAAATTAAAATTAAAATTAAACTGTGTATTGCACATCATTATTGCTCAATGGGGCAATTTAATTGTTCATTAGATGGATGGCCTGAGGGAAAAACTGTTCCTGTGTCTGACGGTTCTGGTGTTCAGAGCTCTGAAGCGCCGGCCAGAAGGCAACAGTTCAAAAAGGTAGTGGGCAGGGTGAGTGGTGTCCAGAGTGATTTTACCAGCCTTTTTCCTCACTCTGGAAAGAAAAGCATAATAATTTGTAAGTTTTTTTTTTCTCTTTTTTTGTTGGCACTTGCTTGGCGTGTTCTGTCAGCATCTGTCAGCAGTGTATAGTTCTTGAAGGGGGGGCAGGGGGCAACCAATAATCCTCTCAGCAGACCGAACTGTCCTTTGTAGTCTTCTGATGTCTGATTTCGTAGCTGCACCAAACCAGACAGTTATTGAAGTGCAGAGGACAGACTCAATGACTGCTGAGTAGAACTGTATCAGCAGCACTGGTGGCAGGTTGAACTTCCTCAGCTGGCGAAGGAAGTACAACCTCTGCTGGGCCTTTTTCACAATGGAGTCGATGTGTATCTCCCACTTCAGGTCCTGTGAGATGGTAGTGCCCAGGAACCTGAATGACTCCACTGCTGCCACAGTGCTGTTTAGAATGGTGAGGGGGGACAATGATGGGGTGTTCCTCCTAAAGTCCACAATCATCTCCACCGTTTTGAGCGTGTTCAGCTCCAGGTTGTTTTGACTGCACCAGAAAGCCAGCCGTTCAACCTCCTTTCTATATGCAGACTCATCATCATCTCGGATAAGGCCGATGACAGTGGTGTCGTCTGCAAACTTCAGGAGCTTGGCAGAGGGGTCCTTGGTGGTGCAGTCATTGGTGTACAGGGAGAAGAGTAGTGGGGAGAGCACACATCCCTGGGGGGCACCAGTGCTGATGGTTCAGGTGGTGGAAGTTAGTTTTCCCTGCCTCACAAGCTGCTGCCTGTCTGTCAGAAAGCTGGTAATCCACTGACAGGTAGAGGTGGGAACAGGGAGTTGGTTTAACTTAGTCCGGAGTATATCTGGTATGATTGTGTTGAAAGCCGAGCTGAAGTCAACAAAAAGGATCCTTACCTATGTCCCTGGTCTGTCCAGATGTTGCAGGACGTGATGCAAACCCATGTTGACTGCATCATCCACAGACCTGTTTGCTCGATAAGCAAATTGAAGGGGGTCCAGAAAGGGTCCAGTGATGTCCTTCAGGTGGGACAACACCAGTCTCTCAAATGACTTCATGACCACAGATGTCAGGGCGACAGGTCTGTAGTCATTAAGTCCTGTGATTTTAGGTTTCTTAGGGACGGGGATAATAACGGAGCATTTGAAGCAGCATGGGACTACACACTGCTCCAGTGATCTATTGAAGATCTGAGTGAAGATGAGTTGGTTAGCACAGGAACAAAGGCACACTGGTGAGATGCCATCTGAGCCTGGAGCCTTCCTTGACCTTTGCTTCCGAAAGACACGGCACACATCGTCCTCACAGATCTTGAGTGCAGGTAGTGTAGCAGGAGGGGGTAGGAGGGGGGTTGCAGGAGGTGTTAATGGTTGTGTGAAATGAAAGTCTGAGTGCATGTGGGGTGTGAAATTGGGCCTTTCAAATCTGCAATAAAACACATTCAGGTCGTCAGCCAGTCGTTGGTCCGCCACAGGGTTGGGGGTAGGAGTCCTGTAATTAGTAAGTTGTTTCAGGCCACTCCACACTGATGCAGGGTCGTTAGCTGAAAACTTGTTTCATTGGGGAGGGCTACGTGCAGTCGGCACAGGCGCCTCTTTCATGCAATAGCCTGCGGTGCACCTGTTTCGACAGTCACGTAACACGATCAGTGTGTGGCCCTTTTCTATGGACTCATTGTGTCACTTCATTCGACACAACTTCGAGTGAGTGACATAAGGGGAATATCACGGTTACTCCGTTCCCCGAGGGAGGGAACGAGACGTTGTGTCCCTCCTGCCACAGCACTAGACCTATCACCGTGCTTCATTTTCGGCTCCTCAGTGCAAAATCCTGACTTGCATTCGCTGCCCCGCTTCCCTTTATACAGGTATGTCCAGGGCGGGGCATGCAAATTCTGTCTGCCAACTTGACATTGGCCTTTTCTCAGGTTCAGAGGTACGATTTGACGTCCATTGAAGACCCCTTGTGTCACTTCATTTGATACAACATCTCGATCCCTCCCTCGGGGAATGGAGGTTATGACAGTAACCTTGACGTTCTTACAAGTCAAATTTTGGTTTTAAAAATAGGAAAAAAGAAGCAATTTTCTCCTGAAATTCTATGTTTCTATCTATGAAGTTCTAAGTCTATTGTTGTAGAGAGATGAAGGCTATTCCCATGCATTACTGTTTTGCAGTGTTATAGTCAAGACCACCTGAACAGAGACCAAGTTAAGACCAAGACCAGAGTGTATTGGCCTGGTTGCTATGGAGGGTAGAGTCACATGGGGTAATCTCCTCGAGGCAACTATAATGTGGTTTGCTCTCGGTGGGGTATGTGGTGAGTTGTGCATGGATTGAGGTGATTCACTGCGGCACCAAGAGGACTTAAAAATCATTGGGAATTGGGCATTCCAAAATAAAAACATAAACATTTTTGTGCAAGCATCGCATCATGTTTTTTGGGTGACTCTTCCCCTACAAACCATCATTAAGTACTGAATATATCAAACAACTATTCAATACTTAAGTCTTCACTTTTCTCTGTCTTTTCTGAACCCTTTAAAGCCCGAAACCAAAATTTTAAAAATTCCATTCATATCCAAATTAATTTCATATTCATATAACATCGCTCACCAGAACTGTATATGCAATATTGAAGAGAAGAGCTAGCGCTTTCGAATTATATAAATATATGTATGATTATTAGGGCTGTCAATCGATAAAAAAATTTTATCGAATTAATTACATGGTGTCCTGAATAGTTAATTGCGATTAATCGCATTGTGGCAGCGGGGGCGTGGTCAAGCGCCCGTCCGGGAGAGAAAAGCAGTAAGGGCGCTCACACCTGAGCTAAATTATGTCTAACACCTGTGTCTAATTGCAGTAGCATGAGGAGAGCGGCATAAAGAGCAGCAGCAAGAGAGCCTCGAGGGAGAGAACCCGACACCAAGGCGAAAGAAGAGAAACACAGTGTAGTGACTTTGTCTATAAAAATTAAAGAAACTTACCTTTGAACCCGACGCTGTTTCCCGTGTCTTCCTTAGTGGAAAGCTTCACACTGGTGCCGAAACCCGGGAAATTAAAAAAAATTTGCTGCAAGTTATGGAAAAGAGTCGCCCCATAGAGTCCTCCCAGCTGGCGGAAGTCCTCCAGTCCCTCGCTACACTCCATCAGGGCCACCAACAATCCCTGCTTGAGCTCCGGCAAGACCAGGATTGTCGGTTCTTCGAGATCATGCAGGCTCAAGCAGAGGACCGGCTCGCCATCCAGAGCCTCCTCAGCCAGGAGGCCGCTCCAGCCGCAGCCGCGACCCCGGACACCCGCGTCACACTGCCCCTGCCCGCATTGCAGAAGATGGGGCCGGCAGATGATCCAGAGGTGTTCCTGGACCTGTTTGAACGCACAGCGGAAATTTGGGGTTGGCCACAAGACCAGTGGGCAGCCCGCCTAGTCCCTCTCTTGTCCGGGGAAGCACAACTCGCAGCGCAACAACTGCCAGCAACAAGCCTTCTGGCCTATGCAGACCTGAGGAAAGCCATCCTGCAACGGGTTGGTCGGAGCCCGGAAGAAAATCGCCAGCTCTTCCGGGCTATGAAACTGGGGGACCGCGACGTCGAGGGACTTGTCGATCAGGTGGTACTGGAGCAGTTTGTTCAGCGCTTGCCCAGGAGAATGGCGGAGTGGGTCCAGTGGTAAAAATGAAATTCAATACGTTCTTGATCTCCGAGCAAAGCTCCACACACTGGGGCAATTAACACAGGAGAATTTGCTCCAGGCTCAAGAACGCCAACGCCAGCTGTATGACAGGGGTGCTCAGTTATGGGAATTTGCACCGGGAGATAAAGTGCTTGTATTACTCCCAACATCGAGCTCGAAATTACTCGCCAAGTGGCAAGGACCCTTTGAGGTCACACGGCGAGTAGGGGATCTCGATTATGAGGTTAAACGTACTGATAGAGGGGTGCGTGTCAAATATATCACCTCAACCTCCTGAAATTTTGGAGAGAAGAGGCGGCCTCTGTGACGTTGGCAACGGTAGTTCTGGAGAGGGCGGAGCTCGGACCAGAGGTAAACAAAGCCTGCAATCCTAACACCCCGGTTCCTTGTGGAGACCACCTCTCACCGCGCCAACTCGCAGAGGTTTCCGAACTACAAAAGGAGTTTGCAGATGTGTTTTCTCCTCTACCGGGACACACAAAGATCATACAACACCACATCGAGACCGAGCCGGGCGTGGTGGTACGTTGCCGCCCCTATCGCTTGCCCGAACATAAAAAGAAAATAGTTCGGGAAGAATTGGACACGATGCTGGAGATGGGAGTAATAGAAGAATCCCACAGCGATTGGTCCAGCCCGGTCGTCCTTGTTCCCAAGAGTGACGGGTCTGTACATTTCTGTGTGGATTATATTAAAGTCAACGCAGTGTCTAAATTTGACGCGTACCCAATGCCCCGTGTTGATGAACTGCTCGATCGGTTAGGTACTGCTCGGTTTTATTCGACTTTGGATCTAACGAAGGGTTATTGGCAGATCCCCTTGACACCAATATCTCGTGAAAAAACGGCCTTCACCACGGCGTTTGGATTACACCAATTCGTGACGCTTCCTTTCGGTTTGTTCAGGGCACCAGCCACGTTTCAGCATCTCATGGATAGGATCCTCAGACCGCATACTGCTTATGCCGCTGCCTATCTAGACGATATCATCATTTATAGCAATGATTGGCAGCGGCACATGCAACATCTGAGGGCCGTCCTGAGATCGCTGTGCGCGGTTGGGCGTGTGGAGGTACGGTATCTGGGGTTCCACTTGGGTCATGGCCAGGTGCGTCCCCAAATTGACAAGACCGCGGGGATTGTGACTTGCCCTAGACCCAAGACCAAAAAGGGGGTGAGGCAGTTCCTGGGGCTGGATGGCTATTATAGAAGATTTGTGCCTATTTATTCGGATGTCACCAGCCCGCTGACTGACCTCACTAAAAAGGGGGCTCCAGATCCGGTCCAATGGTCGGAGCAGTGCCAACAGGCGTTTAAACAGATTAAAGCTGCACTTTGTGGGGGGCCGCTTTTGCATGCACCTGACTTCTCTCTCCCTTTTGTTTTGCAGATGGACACTTCAGACAGAGGGCTGGGGGCCGTACTCTCACAGGTGGTGGAGGGAGAGGAGCGCCCGGTGCTGTACATTAGCCGGAAGCTCTCCTTGAGGGAGACTAAGTACAGCACCGTAGAGAAGGAGTGTCTGGCCATCAAGTGGGCGGTCCTCACCCTCCGATACTACCTGCTGGGGCGGGCCTTCACCCTCTGCTTGGATCATGCCCCACTGCAGTGGCTCCACCGCATGAAAGATACTAACGCCCGGATCACCCGTTGGTATCTGGCCCTCCAGCCTTTTAAGTTCAAAGTGGTCCACAGACCGGGGGTGCAGATGGCTGCCTCTGACTTCCTCTCCAGAAATGGGGGGGGGGAGTGGTAGGCAGGCCGGATGACGCCCCGGCCTGAGTCGGGCGGTGGGGGTATGTGGCAGCAGGGGCGTGGTCAAGCGCCCGTCCGGGAGAGAAAAGCGGTAAGGGCGCTCACACCTGAGCTAAATTATGTCTAACACCTGTGTCTAATTGCAGTAGCATGAGGAGAGCAACATAAAGAGCAGCAGCAAGAGAGCCTCGAGGGAGAGAACCCGACACCAAGGCGAAAGAAGAGAAACACAGTGTAGTGACTTTGTCTATAAAAATTAAAGAAACTTACCTTTGAAGCCGATGCTGTTTCCCGTGTCTTCCTTAGTGGAAAGCTTCACATGCATATTCAAATATTTGCTGAGAAAGCCTCTCATATAACAATAATTCAATACATAATGATGAAATAATTATACTAATATAATTATACTTTCATTATACTACTAATAATTAAATATTATATATATATATATATATATATATATATATATATATATATATATATATATATATAATTCAGATAATTAAAATGCATTACATTCTTGTAGCAGAAGAGTTAATCATTGATAAGACAATATAAAAGTGGCTTTAGAATACAAAGTATTGTTTATTACCATATTATTGATCATAAGTCAATCATTGGCATACAGTTCACAGCAATCCATTTCACAAGTGAATTTTTCAATCAGTTTATTTATTGAAGAGATTTATTATGAGGGCTTGTTTAAGAACCCGCCAATGTACACCTCAAGGCCAGATATATATATATACAGTGAGGAAAATAAGTATTTGAACACCCTGCTATTTTGCAAGTTCTCCCACTTGGAAATCATGGAGGGGTCTGAAATTGTCATCGTGAGGTGCATGTCCACTGTGAGAGACATAATCTAAAAAAAAATCCAGAAATCACAATGTATGATTTTTTAACTATTTATTTGTATGATACAGCTGCAAATAAGTATTTGAACACCTGTCTATCAGCTAGAATTCTGACCCTCAAAGACCTGTTAGTCTGCCTTTAAAATGTCCACCTCCACTCCATTTATTATCCTAAATTAGATGCACCTGTTTGAGGTCGTTAGCTGCATAAAGACACCTGTCCACCCCATACAATCAGTAAGAATCCAACTACTAACATGGCCAAGACCAAAGAGCTGGCCAAAGACACTAGAGACAAAATTGTACACCTCCACAAGGCTGGAAAGGGCTACGGGAAATTGCCAAGCAGCTTGGTGAAAAAAGGTCCACTGTTGGAGCAATCATTAGAAAATGGAAGAAGCTAAACATGACTGTCAATCTCCCTCGGACTGGGGCTCCATGCAAGATCTCACCTCGTGGGGTCTCAATGATCCTAAGAAAGGTGAGAAATCAGCCCAGAACTACACGGGAGGAGCTGGTCAATGACCTGAAAAGAGCTGGGACCACCGCTTCCAAGGTTACTGTTGGTAATACACTAAGACGCCATGGTTTGAAATCATGCATGGCACGGAAGGTTCCCCTGCTTAAACCAGCACATGTCAAGGCCCGTCTTAAGTTTGCTAATGACCATTTGGATGATCCAGAGGAGTCATGGGAGAAAGTCATGTGGTCAGATGAGACCAAAATAGAACTTTTTGGTCATAATTCCACTAACCTTGTTTGGAGGAAGAAGAATGATGAGTACCATCCCAAGAACACCATCCCTACTGTGAAGCATGGGGGTTGTAGCATCATGCTTTGGGGGTGTTTTTCTGCACATGGGACAGGGCGACTGCACTGTATTAAGGAGAGGGATGACCGGGGCCATGTATTGCGAGATTTTGGGGAACAACCTCCTTCCCTCAGTTAGAGCATTGAAGATGGGTCGAGGCTGGGTCTTCCAACATGACAATGACCCGAAGCACACAGCCAGGATAACCAAGGAGTGGCTCTGTAAGAAGCATATCAAGGTTCTGACGTGGCCTAGCCAGTCTCCAGACCTAAACCCAATAGAGAATCTTTGGAGGGAGCTCAAACTATGTGTTTCTCAGCGACAGCCCAGAAACCTGATTGATCTAGAGAAGATCTGTGTGGAGGAGTGGGCCAAAATCCCTCCTGCAGTGTGTGTGCAAACCTGGTGAAAAACTACAGGAAACGTTTGACCTCTGTAATTGCAAACAAAGGCTACTGTACCAAATATTAACATTGATTTTCTCAGGTGTTCAAATACTTATTTGCAGCTGTATCATACAAATAAATAGTTAAAAAATCATACATTGTGATTTCTGGATTTTTTTTTTAGATTATGTCTCTCACAGTGGACATGCACCTACGATGACAATTTCAGACCCTCCATGATTTCTAAGTGGGAGAACTTGCAAAATAGCAGGGTGTTCAAATACTTATTTTCCTCACTGTATATATATATATATATATATATATATATATATATATATATATATATTTTATTTTATTTTTCATTTTTTTAAACAAGCCAGGGGTATACATAGTACACAATACTACAGATATATTTTACAATAATGCCAAAACATTATTAATTACATAGTGCAATGGTTTTCAATGCTTTGGAGTTGTTGGAGGTTCAAAGAGTATTTAAATAATATATTTAAAACAAATTCTCCAAAATACTACAGCGTGGGCGCATTCCCATAAAAGGTGAGGGGCAGATTAATTTACAGCATTACAGAAGAAGCAAAGTGCATCTATTTCAGGCTCTCACTCAGGGACATCACTGGACTTCCTGTTGCTGATGGCACAATACACACGCAGCACGCACGCTGCACGAGAGTTTGTTTGTGGCCTGCTTATTGCTTATTCTTATTCTCAAATGTTCATCTTTATAGTCATCGTGCATAGTTATATCCTTTGTCATTTTACCACGTTTCAGGTTTTTCCGCTTTTCTCCTATTTCATCTGCGTGTATTTTATCTGTTGCTGCTGGCACCTAGCTAGAGTCTGTGTTTGTAGCCTGCTAGTATTTTAGCATGGCTTATATATCTGTTTTCAGCCTTTAATCCTTAACATCTGCCATTGTTAAGCGCGCATCGGGTTTTCCCTCGTATTATTCTCTTATCGCGATTCAACTGCGTGCATCTTCCACCTGCATCCGCATTCTATTTTTATTAAACTGTGTGAATATTTTCAGCGCGCACCCCTTTTTTCTCCTCTGCGGTACACAGATTATTGCATCGATCTCAAAGCACCGCTATCAAGAACAACCAACAACAACAAACAATTGCGTGAGGGATTCACATCAATCTCAAACCCTCACCACTCAGGAACAACAAACAATTTGTGGTAAGTCATGGTATCCGCTCATGTTATTTCTTCCTGCATTGCATGTCACATGTTTACAATAGCCTCCTCCGTCAGCAGCGAGGGATTCACTTGTGATAAATGTAAGGAATTAGTCAGGCTGACGGAGAAGGTTAATGAGTTAGAGACTCGCATCCGAGCGCTAGTGGAGGTCAGTGAGAAAGAGAAGCCGGTAGATATTGTTTTGGGCAGTACAGAGAGCAACATACACACTTTGGTTCCGGCTATAGAGCCCCTGCAGCAGGGCATTTGGTTGACGTCTCTGCGGCATACTCGCTCAGCAAAGAGACACCACTCTCCCATTCCTGTAAGGGTTTCCAATCAGTTCTCCCCACTCAGTGATACACCCACTGAGAATTATTTTGAAAGAGCCCTTGTTATCGGCGATTCTATTGTAAGGAACGTGGAAATAGAGACTCCAGCCACTATTGTTAATTGCATTTCGAGGGCCAGAGCGTCTGACATCAAATAAAATTTACAAGTGCTGGCTAATGCTAAACGTACATTTTCTAAAATTTATACTAGAATAGTGTCACTGAATGGCTGGATGTCTGAGTGGTGTCTGAAGAATAAATAGGATTTATAGACAATTGGAAGAGTTTTTGGGGTAGACCTGACCTGCTAAAGAGAGACGGACTCCATCCCTCCAGGGAAGGTGCCGCACTCCTCTCTAGTAATTTGGCTCATAGTCTTAATAATGATAGTAATTGACTAACTGGGGCCCAGGTCAGGAAGCAGACAAACTGGTTAATCCGAATGTCTGCTAGCTGCCTTGAGACATCACAAAGGTCACATAAACTACAACACATAGAGACTGTATCACCTAGATATTTCATAGAGACTGTGTCTGTTTTCCGAACTACCAAACACAATACCCTCACTAAATCATTAAAAAAAAAATTATTAAGGTCAAACTTGAACAAAACAAACAAATAAAAAATACACATCATATAAAAATAGGGCTACTAAACATTAGATCTCTTTCTACCAAACACTAATTGTCAATTAAATTATTACAGATCATAGATTGGCTCTGTTTGACTTTGTTTCAGTCTGTTTGACTGAAACCTGGCTTAAACCGGATGAATATATTAGTTTAAATGAATCTACTCCCCAGGTTATTGTTATAAACATGAGCCTCGTCTGAAGGGTCGAGGAGGAGGTGTTGCTACAATTTACAGTGAAGTTTTTGGTGTTACTCAGAGGACAGGATATAAATGTAAGTCTTTTGAACTATTAATGCTTAATGTGACACCGTCAAATATAAATAAAAAATCTCTGTCGTATTTTACCCTTGCTACAATGTATAGATCACCCGGGCCTTATTCTGATTTTCTTAGTGAATTTGCAAATTTTTTATCAGATCTTGTAGTTACTGTAGATAGAGCCTTAATTGTTGGTGACCTCAACATTCACGTAGATAATGAAAATGATACATTGGGATAAGCATTTATTGATATTCTCAACTCTCTTGGAGTCAGACAAAATGTAACAGTACCAACTCATCGCCATAATCATACGCTAGATTTAATTCTTTCATATGGAGTTGATGTTGATAATATAGGAATTCTGCAGCAGAGCAATGACATCTCGGATCATTACCTCATCTCTTGTATGCTGCAATAAACTAATGTTACTCAATTTACACCACACTATCATTCAGGTAGAACTATTATTTCGATCACTAAAGATAGCTTCACTAAAAATCTTCCAGATCTATCTCATACACTCAATAAACCCCAAAGCCCAGAAGAACTTGATGAAGTAACAAAAAATATAAATGTATATAATTTGACTCTAGATGGATGTACTGTTACATAATCTTCAACAGCGAAGAACTTATATTTATACCAATTATATTTTATACCAATCTATCCTTTGAAAATCAAATTACAAATGTTTGTAGAACAGCATTCTTCCACCTAAGAAATATTGCTAAATTACAGCACATGCTCTCTGTTGCCGATGCCGAAAAAGGAATTCATGCATTCATGACCTCAAGACTAGATTATTGTAATGCATTACTGGGAGGATGTCCAGCAAGATCAATAAATACAATTCAATTGGTTCAAAATGCAGCAGCCAGAGTGCTAACAAGAACCAAGAAATATGATCATATTAGCCCCATTTTATCATCGTTTTATCTTCTACCACGCTATATTCCAACACGTTCATTAAGATCGCAAAATTCTGGCCTGTTAATAGTTCCTAGAATATCAAAATCCACAAAAGGAGGTTGATCCTTTTCATATTTGGCTTCTAAACTATGGAATAGTCTTCCTAACACTGTTCGAGATGCAGACACACTCTCTCAGTTTAAGTCTAGACTAAAGACTCATCTATTTAGCCAGGCATACTCCTAATTTATCCTCCAACCCACAATTAGGCTACTTTAGTTGGGTCTGCCGGAACCAGAAATATTGAGCATGATCTCCAACTAAATTAAATAAATTTAATGGCATCTATTCTAATATTATTTTATTTGTTTCCATGTCTCAACCTCGGGACTCCTATCCTGAGGTCACCAGAACCGGCTGGATCCAGCTCCATTCCTGCTTCGTGTTGGACTCCACTGTTACGTGTCACTGAATGATGATGACTGAATGCAGCCGGGGCCAGCCAAACATCACTTCAGTCTATTATGATGGACTTCAGAGGATGAACTGGTGACAACTCCAACTTGAATCACCTCGGTCTATTGATGGACTGCGATCTTGAAATGGAATGCATAGACTAACTATTGCCAACAATTGCATCTGTGTGAGCTTCTGCAGTTGATCAGGGATGGACTTCAGGGACATTGGTCATTTATCTTACAGTTCAAACACAATCAATGTTTAAACACTGACCCTTAACACTTACTTAGTTTAATCATTTTAAACCATGACTTTAACTATACATAAGTAATATTTACATTATATTCGTGATGTTAGCCAGAGGGGAACTGGCCCCCACAGTGAGTCTGGTTTCGCCCATGGTTATTTTTCTCCATTAATCTACATCTTATGGAGTTTTGTGTTCCTTGCCACAGTCGCCTACAGCTTGCTCACTGGAGTTATTAATACAACTATAATTTAATTATTTTTAAACACGATTAAGAATCGTATTTTATCTAATTACACAATGATGATTCATCGACTTTACAGACATTACAGTTTTATCGTCTGTTAATGCTCATCTTCTGTAAAGCTGCTTTGAAACAATGTGTGTTGTGAAAGGCGCTATACAAATAAAATTGACTTGACTTGAGATTGTTTCTTAAATAAAGATTGACTTGGTAAAAATGGTGTAACAGTTTAAAGGACACCTCCTTAACCGGTAATTAAATATTTGTGAGGTAAAGACCATACGATAGGGTGACCACCTGGATATTGCTCTTTTGCAGGTCAGCAGACCTGATTTTGAGGGACAATGTGGGACACAAGGGAGAGATAACTTACTATTATTTTACTTGGTGAATGAATATTGATTTTATATTAGATGTATGTTTGCAGTGATGTTAAATGTTAATGACGGCGCTGTGAACGTCACTCAGTTTGGCATAAGGTCTACGATACAAACTAATTTTAACAGCTCAGACCTACTCAATGTAAATATTGAAGTGAAAATAACAATCTAATCTTTAAAAAGCACATTTCCAAATAAGCACATCAATTCCATTATTAAAGGCTAGAAAGATTAAATGCGTTCTTACCGGATTTAGTGCATCTTGAATTACATTTTTTTGTCTGATCTGGCTGCTTAGAGTAGGGCCTTCTCATTCATTATGACTGTAGAACTCCTGGCAGGTGTAGCTGTTCACTTTCACCAGGAGTTCACTTTTGATGAGTCACCTGTAACTGGTTTTAACCATGTATATATTTTCTCCAATTCTTTATTATATGAACAAAGACACTTTTTCTTCTCTGGAGCTCTGGATAGACCCATTTTTCTGTTGCAGTTTTTTTTCCCAGTGTTTTCCTGCTCTGGCAAGAAAAAAGGCTGCGCTGCGCATGTTCTGTGTTTTCTTATTAACTTTTTTTATAGTGATTTTGTAATTAAAGGACGATGAAATAAAATGATGCCAAATAATAATAATAAAGATAAAAAATGATACAGACAAAATTGAAATGCGGGACACTGCTTATGACTTGCGGGATGCGGGACAAAGCTTCCAATTTCGGGACTGGTTGTCACCCTACCATACGACCTGCGTCAGACAGTCACTGTGTCAAGTTAAATTTAGTTTAATACTCAATCTTTAAACACATATTGAGATCCCTTAGTTCGCATTTGAAACGGTTAATACCCGTAACAACGCATATCTGTGTTGTTTTCTTCACTGTATAAACTGTGTGTTGCTCACACAGCTGAAATTTCACTTACTGCCCTCTGGAGTAAACAGGTGGTACTACAAACATGCGATTAAATGCGTTAATATTTTTATCGCATTATTTTTTGTATAATTAATCGCGCGTTATTAATGCGTTAACTCAACAGCCCTAATGATTATTTAACGCTAATCATCCTTTATCAATAAGATTTCATGCAGCAATTTTTTTTTTTCATTCTCCAGCCAACATACTTCATCAGACAACAGCACTTTCAACAATTTCAATTACAAGCTAGAGGGGAATTTAGAGTGTATGAAATATACATAATTTTGAGGGCAATGTAGAATAGCAGACAGATTAGAAATATAATCTATTATTTAAAAGTTATGACCATTCTAGTGATTAGTGGGAAAATGGAATAAAACAAACATTTAGAATGTTAAGATACATTTCACATGACCACTCAAATACTCCTTTTGAGCAACTGTAATAATAAATTGAGATTGCATCTGAAATTGAAGGACACAAACACTTAAATATACATTGTATGTGTTCAATAAAACACACTCTTTATTTAATTTGATCATAAGAATTACACACGAATTTCACTGCAAAACATACAAAATCAAACTTTCAAACTATCTACATTAAATACATTTTTAATAAAGAGGGCAGGAACAGAATATACATAAATTCATAAATACTCAACAACTGCAATACCTGTGGAGAGAAGAGAGGGGGAAAAGATGGGAGGGAGAGGACAACAACACCAGTAAACACAGCCCAACCTAGGCCTCTTTGCAAAACTGGTCACACTCAGCTGAGTGCCAAGACTGAAAACAGTTCCTATCGCGAACCATACAAAGTCATTTGCCATTACATTCCATCGGGCAACAAGCCACTTTAGTTTTATTTCCAATAGCATAGCCAACATCTCTTAGAGGACTCTGCAAATTTAGCGACATGGGCTATGTGGAGTGATGATGGAGGAGGGACTACAGACTTTACTGTTTGCAAAGGGAAACTTGCATGAATTTGGATACCACCCAGCTGACGAGCCAGGTTTTCACTGAAATCTATCTGGGTTAATCTACTTCCGGTAGCGGGAACGCTGGCTCTCTGGGTTACTTTTCAGCATTTCTTTTTAAATGCTTTTGTTTTAGTGGTCTTTTGTATGAGCGACCTTGGGAAATCTGAGTTTTATACATCTCTTTTATGGACCAGTGACAATAAGTTTGTTTGAAATCTATGCTGCATCTTACATCCGACTGGATTACTCACCGAATTAACACCGATGCACTCACCGATGGTCTTCGCCAGGACTGCTACGTGCAGTCTTAAATAGGCTACTTGTTTCCTGGTCCATCGTCGATGTCCAGTGAGTCTGGAGCGCTTGAACTTTGAATTCGAGTCAGCTCGGTGGATTCATTGCTTTACGAACATGAATGCTTTCAAGTGTGGATTCGCGAGCCGGTTGATACTGAAGGAAGGTTCAGTACCAAGTTTATTTGGATCAGCTTCCTCCTCCGAATCACAACCTGTAAGTATTATTAATAATTGTTGCTTTTATGTGTTTTTTAGCATGCTTAATAAGTATTTGTGTGTGTTGTGTAAGTTACAATCAGCGCAGCTTCTAGGTCTCCAATGTACATTTTTTGGAAATATGTGAAATGTTTGTCGATGTTATTGGAGATGTCATAAAGAATAGAGCAATAACTTGTAGTAATGCAGTGCTTTATCAATATGTTTATGCGTTGTGCTAACGCAAACAATAACTGATTGGGTGTTTACCACCGAACTTTGGGCTATGATCGCTAACATAAATCAACTCAAATTCCTTCTCTGATTTCGATTTTTTTTACTACAAAGCGGTGATGGGCATTCCATTTCCGACAATCTCTGCACAGAGTATACCAATCACAACTGACTGGGTCATCTGACCAATCACCGCAGATTAGCGTCACGCAAAGGAGGGGTTTGGAAAAATGAGTCGTTGAATGAATCATTTGGGAGTCGGTGAGCAAATCAGGTAAACATAAATGCATATTATAAGACAACAAAAGTGTTTTTTGTCATTGCATGCATGTAAAACTGTTGTTGGGGACTCCCAAAACAATATTAGGAACATTTTAAATGCCATAATAGGTGCCCTTTAAATGTTTCTATTTTTTATGTTTTATTTATTATGTTTTATACATTTTAATCCATCTGTTTTTATATATTTTGTTTGTTTGATCTGTAAAGACTTTGAGTCAAGTTCTGTTGTTTTTAAACGTGCTCTATAAATAAATAAAGGTTGACTAATGTTCACCGGTCTACGCTCATCGCCTGTTGCCACATGAATGTGTTGCCATTCCTTAAAAAATATGAAACTATTGATTGCCATGTCTCTGGATTGGAAAAAAAAATTTTTGTAGGATGTCGTAAGATTTTATAATTTCCTATCAACACCACCCATGTTTTTGTTATAATCGCTGATGACAGTGGGTTGGAGAGCTACTTCATTTTTCCAGTCCCCATAATTTTTTAGAAACCTAGTAATTTTGGCTGAGCCATTCGCATTGTGGAAATTGGAGAGGCATGTAACTGCACTTGTGTCCTTCAACTGAATTACAAGTATATTCTGCTCAATCCTACACCACCTCTTAACCCAACGAGCTGTCTTGCATTAACATCTTTTGATGTCTTTAAATTCTGCAGAAAACAGATTACGATTCACCCTGCATGTCCCACAGGCATTAGTTCCCATTTCTAACAACTTAACCATAAGAGCTGGTGATGTGTAAAAGTTGTCAAACCAAACATTGTGCCCCTGGTCTTTGAATGGCTGCAGTAATGATTCAACTACTTTGGTGGTCAGTGACATGCCCATCATTACTACCTTTGTAAACATTAAAGTCGAGAGTATATCCCGAGTCTGATGTTGCAATTACCCATAATTTAAAACTCCACAGAGTAGGCTTGCCCTTCATGTATTGTTTAAATACTGACCGAGCTTTAGACTTGACCATACATTCATCTATTGTGAGATTTTGTTTAGGCTGAAAGAGCTGCTTGCATTTTTGTTTGAGGTGGTCCATAAGATAACACAACTTCTTAAGGTGATCCTGATTATCTTCTGTGGTAGGGACAATAACACGTAGAGCTGCAAAAAAACATTGTAGTGGTTATGCAACATAAATCCCCTCACCCATAAGCCCTGGAGTTACTTGGTTTCCCCAATGAAGATGGGAATCTGGGAAAATTGAAAACCCCATGTAAATGAACAACCCAAGAAATTTGTACTATTCATTGGGGGTCACCTCCATCCACGCTCCTTGGTAGCTGAAATATGACGGACAGTTTAGGACAAGCTCCCACCCCTGATGATTTGTTAAGCTACATATCTCAGCAACTAAAGCCTGAGTAAAAAACAACTTCGTATTGAAGGTTGACCGCACAGCCTGACGCACATTACCTACGTCAATACCGAATGGACGGCTAGGCTTAAATGGGTGAGGTTTTGGTGCCTGTGAATCAATGACAGAGTATGAGGGATAAGAAAGAGTCAGGGAAGCATTTATGCTTTCAAGCTGCTTTCAAGCTGACTTGGGACCTGTGCGAGAATGGCTATTCCTCACCAAAATAACACGAGTAACAGTGTTAGTGTTACTGTGAGTATCAGTTATATGAGAAATAGAAACAAACAATACATACACATTCATATATACCCAGTTGATGGTCTTGGCTGGTGATCAGGTTCCATCTCATCCTCCATCTCCTCGTGGTCCGGGTCTTCCTGCAGTATTTCCTGGTTCAACAGGTGTTCCTCCTGTGTGCTCATGCACTCATATCACATCCTCCTCTGCTATTAACCTAAGCTCATTAGCAGCCAGCTGCCGCCTCCTCTTGAGGTTGCTGAGCAGGGAGCAATAGTCTTTATCCATCTCTACAACAGGAAAAAGTACACAATTGGTAGCTCCCTGGTAAATTCCCCTGAGGAAATATCTTTCTCAGGTACAGGACACCCTCTGACATCCGTGCCCAGACCTCTGGAAACTTCTCATCTGGCCCTTGGATGGGAAGCTAAATATATAAACAGTCTACCACCAGCCATCGTAGACACAATCACTCAAGCCAGAGCTCCCTCTACCAGGCAGCTTTATGCCCTAAAGTGGTACTTATTTGCAAACTGGTGTTCTTCCCGATCTGAAGACCCACAGAGCTGTGCTGTCGTGTCAGAGCTCTCATTCCTGTAGGAGAAGCTGGAGGGGCAAATTTATGTAGCCGCCATGGTGGCTCACCACAATGCAGTGGATGGTAAGTCATTAGGGAAGCACGACCTGATCCTCAGGTTCCTTAGAGGTGCCCTGAGGCTGAACACTCCTAGGCCATGCCTGTTTTCCTTATGGGATCTCTCCGTTGTCCTCTCGAGGCTTCGGGGAGCACCGTTTGAGACGCTAGATTCAGTCGAACTAAAGGCCTTCTCCTTGGAGACGGCCCTCCTGATCGTGATCACTTCCATCAAGAGGGTTGGGGACCTGCAAACGCACTCTGTCAGCGACACTTGCCTGGAGATCGGTCCGACAGACACTCACGTCATCCTGTGACCCAGACCGGGCTACGTGACCAAGGTTCCTACGGCCCAGTTCAAGGATCAGGTAGTGAACCTGCAAGTGCTGCCCCGGGAGGAGGCAGACATAGCCTTAGCAATGCTGTGTGCTTTGCACACCTATTTGGATCACACACAGAGCTTTAGACACTCTGAGCAGCTCTTTGTCTGCTTTGGTGGATAGCAGAAAGGGAACGCTGTCTCCAAACAGAGGCTTGCCCACTGGATTGTTGACACCATTGTGTTGGCCTACCAGACTCAGGACTTGCTCGCCCCTTGTGGGTTCGAGCACACTCTACAAGGAGTGTGGCATCCTTGTGGACACTGGCCAATGGCACCTCAGTTGCAGGCATCTGCAGAGCAGCGGGCTGGGCAAGACCCAATACTTTCGCAAGATTTTACAATCTCCGGGTTGAGCCAGTCTCGTCCCGTGTTTTGACAGGTCCAAACACTTAGAATTCGGTAATACGATGACAACAGCTGGCTGGGTTTATTGCTTGCACATAGCCTTTCCCCTCCCCTGAGGGGAAGATGTGTGCTCTACTACCCCAGTCAAGTCCACAAGTCACTAGCCCTCTGGCTCCGAACTCAGCAGAGGAAGTTCGCAGCTAGATACTCCGCAGACACTTTCACAATTTCCGATTATTCCAATATCTCCTGTGATGTTTTCTCCGTGGTACAGTCCCACTGTGCCATGTCTCCCTTGGGCAGAGCTCCCTCTTCCCCCGGTTGCTGTGTTTCTAGAGCTCCTCCCCGTCAAGGCAGGACCTACCACCACGCCACATCCATGTGTGGCTGGTAAGCATGTGACGAATTTGCCACATGTTAACCTCCCCTGTTGGGCAGGATGTGGTCTCCGCAGGGTCTTATCCCCCTGAAAAAATAGGATTGGAAAAGAAAGCCTTCCCCGATTCTTGTTATAGCGTTAGATGACCCCAGCCACATCTAACACTCTATGGAGAGAAAACATTGAGAGTAAAAGGCAGCGGCTGGCGCGGCCTGCTCCCAATCTAGTTACGTCGCTTCCCTTCCTCAGGGATGTGGGAAACTATATGACGTCTCTTGGGGTATTTGGGAAGGTTACATGCAGTCTGATGCACCTGCTATTTTCGCACGCAACAGCTTGCTTGCACCAGCATCAGCAGTCCATGTAACACATTCAGTGTTGTGGCATTTTTAGATAGGGACCCATAGTGTCACTACATTGACACAACGTCGAGTGAGTGACAGAAGGGGAACATTTCAGTTACTGTCATAACCTCCGTTCCTTGATGGATTGAGCAAGACTTTGTGTCCCTCTTGCCACAACACTGTACTAAGCCGCTGAAAGGGCCGGGATCTTACTCTCGGCTCCTCAGCTCAAAACTTGTCTGAACAGACGCACGCTTCCCTCTTTTAATACCCGTATGTCTGGGGGAGGGGCATGCAAATTCTGTTTGCCAATTCTCATTGGCCTTTTCTCAAAGATAAGAGGTAACCGAGGCTCTCAAGAGAGACCCCTAGTGTCACAACATTGACACAACTTCTTGTTCCCTCCATCAGGAAACGGAGGTTACGACAGTAACTGAGACATTAATGTCTGACACAGTTAAAACATTGCCTACCTTAAAAACTAGTGAAGTGTGATCAGTAGTTAAACGTATTCAGATTGTTTCCTCGTACCTCAATGATCGGCTCCTTAACAGAATAAAATGAAATATGAAGAAAATCACAGTATTACAGTTCTTGTATAGTGACAAGGCAGAAAGTCTCTGAGAAGCTAGAGAAGAGAGGACACCGGCGGCAGTTTATGCACGCTGCTGTGCTCATGATGCTATGCCCTGCAGGCTTCTGTCATGATGCGGACAGTGTTTTTTAGTTTATAAACAGCTTTAGCACTTATAACTTTCTTCCCAAAAATTTTGAAATATTATGTCTTTTTTTGTACTTCGTAACTATGGTGAAAATAACTAAAAAAGTTAAATACTTAATTTTTAATCAACTCAAGTAGAAGTACTATTTTTTATTTATACTTAAAATTTGAACATTTGAAAAATGTACACAAGTACTGGAGCAAGAGTAGTTGAAATTCGTAAATGTCCACCTCTGTAGATAGCATTATGTCATGACAGGAAAGTGTCATCTCTCCAACTCCACAAAATTGCATATTCATATTAGCAGTGTCCATAAAATGTATGCATCTTCAAACGACACTACATACATACATAAAAAATATACAGAAAAAATTTAAAATTTAAAAAATAAATGCTATTTGGAGTCTTCTGTGTTTTGCAATATTAACATTTAATAACAGTTAATCAATTACTATGGTAAGTAACATTTGACTATTAAAAATTCTGAAAATGTACATATCTTCTTCATGTTATTAATATCAGGGATGTTGAGTTACGCTTCATGCCACCCTTGAATAAGTCTGTGACACCATGGGCCACCCCAGACAAAAATGTCTGGACATGCCACTTGCCACAGGAGAAGATAAATATTTTAAATGAATGCAAAAATGTCTGATGGATTCTGTGATGGTCAGTAACTCCTCAGCATGATTGGGCCGATAACAGGGTATTGGAACATTCTGAAGCAACATGACGACATCCCATGTGATCATGTTGCTCAAAAAATATGCGTTAATATCAGCAGAGGATGTTCACAGCTACACCCTCCGCAGGCACCAACTTTCACAATTGCTGTTTATTCCAATATCTCCTGTGATGCTTAAAAACTAGTGAAGTTTGATCAGTGGTTAAACATGTTCAGATTGAAAATGTAATATGCATCTGTGGAAATTTGCATAAAATACCCTAAAACACTGCCTGGCCAAAATAAATTTGAAGAACCATGTCGTAAGACATATCCCGTGGTCATGGAAAAGCTATTACTGTGTTTCAAAGAGGGCAAATTATTGACCTGCATCAAGCAAAGAAACAAGGAGATTTCTGGAATCACTAAAATTGGGTTAATATCTGTCCACCGCATTATTAAACCTGGAAGGATAGTGGTGAAATCTCAGCTTCGCAGAAAATTTTGGTCAGTAAACAATCTTGAATGATTATGATCAAAGATCACAAAAAAATGTGAAGTGACATCATAAAGAATTTAAAGTAGAACTCATGGCTATGATTTACCCTATTCCAATGCAATGGGTACAACAGGGTAATGAGGGAAGCGGATGAAGTGATGCACCGGTCATGCATTGTGTCAATTGTACAAGCCTCTGGAGGCAATGTTATGACCTGGGGTTGCTTCAGTTGGTCAGGTCTAGGCTCAGCAAAATTATGCGGCAATAAAATGAAGTCAGCTGACTCCCTGAATTTACTAAATGACCAGGTCATCCCATCTATGTTTTTTTCTTCTAATGGCACGGGCATATTCCAGGACAACAATGCCAACACTCAAAAAAATGAAATGTTGGATTTACTCAAAAAAAAACTTCATCAAGTGGGTTCCACATAGCTTTGTTAAGTAATCTCAACAAAAAAAAATGTTGTATTTACAAAAAGGTTCATGTAAAGTTGACAAATTTACTTAAATACAACTAATTAAAATGTGTTGTATGAACTAAAGAAATCCTAGTAAAGTCACTATTACATACTATAAATATACATTTACAGTTTAATTAATGTTATTTTGAATTTACGAACATTTAGTATGCAATAAACTTTTGTTATGGATTTCAGTTACATTGTAATTATAATACTTTGCCATACATGCACACAAGAAAACCATTAAATAATCAGACACATATTTTGCAGAAACAACAAACTTTTTATTTGCAACACAGCCAAGCCTTGAAATAAAGTTTTTTTTTTTTCTTAAAAGAAAACAAGTAATGAGCATGACATCTACTCAAAATTGGCAGCATACCCTAAAATGCTACAGAACTCAAGTTTTAGCCCTTATTAAAAGGAACATTTATGGCTGGCATATATTTTTGTTCAATTAAATAAAAGCAATAAAATAAAATTTCACATTCTAAGAAATAGATAAATTAAACAACGACATAAACCGCAGCATTGCACTGGAATAAGAAACTGAACATGCAATTATTTATTCCATAAGTTTATTTTTAAGTACCTGTATTTTGTGTGAAAGTTTGTTTGCATCAAGTTCCATTAACACCTTCTGAAGAAACTCAAAGGTGTACTTGAGATCAGATGGATAGCTCAGATTCAAGCTATACATTACTGCCAAGAGCAGAGCACAAGCCTTGGTGACATCTCCAAGCTCCTGAAGCACTTTCACTCATTCAACAATGATCCCAACATCCAATGGTGGTTCTTCAGGTCTTGCACCTTCAGCTCGGACAATGAAAATTCCAATGACTCTATTGGCCATGTCTCTCTCAGCTTTCTCAATGTCGATGTCCTAAAACAAGGAGAAAAACAACAACAACAGTTTTCATTTTATTGAAAGTTGGTAATTAATCTACTATTGCACATAATTTCTTTGTATGTTTTTTGTACCGTCTATAATGATGTGTATATTCCGAGTGTAGTGTTTTGTCCTATAGTATATTTTCATTAATTCATTTAATTATTTCAATAATTGAATTAATATGCTATAACTTTAGATAAAAATAATTATTCACTGTCCATGCTCCAAACCTGTATGATCTACCTATTTAGTGAGTAGGGAATCTTGAGAAAAGATTTCAATTTTGGTTTTCAAGCCATTTTACTGGCAGATGACAGTGTTTGGGTGTACATTTTAAAGAAAGAGATCAATTTATTAATAGAATACTATTTCATGAAAGAGAACTCATTGTTGACTGGCACTGTATCAGAATGTTATTTGGGTTTCAAATACAAGTGAAGAATTTACTAAATTATTACTTTTAAGAATATAAAGTTATAGGTACAGTGCATCCGGAAAGTATTCACTGCGCTTCACTTTTTCCACATTTTGTTATGTTACAGCCTTATTCCAAAATGGATTAAATTCACAATTTTCCTAAAAATTCTACAAACAATACCCCGTAATGACAACATGAAAGAATTTTGTTTGAAATCTTTGCAAATTTACTAAAAATAAAACAAATCACATGAACATAAGTATTCACAGCCTTTGCCATGCATCCCGTTTCCACTGATCATACTTGAGATGTTTCTACAACTTGATTGGAGTTCACCTGTGGTAAATTCAGTTGATTGGACATGGACATGGACATTTGGAAAGGCACACACCTGTCTATTTAAGGTCCCACAGTTAACAGTGCATGTCAGAGCACAAACCAAGCCATGAAGTCCAAGGAATTGTCTGTAGACCTCCGATACAGGATTGTATCGAGGCACAGATCTGGGGAAGGGTACAGAAACATTTCTGCAGCATTGAAGGTGCCAATGAGCAAAGTAGCCTCCATCATCCATAAATGGAGGAGACCAAGAACCCGATGGTCACTCTGACAGAGCTCCAGCGTTTCTCTGTGGAGAGAGGAGAACCTTCCAGAAGAACAACCAACTCTGCAGCACTCCACCAATCAGGCCTGTATGGTAGAGTGACCAGATGGAAGCTGCTACTCAGTAAAAGGCACATGACAGCCCACCTGGTGTTAGCCAAAAGGCACCTGAAGGACTCTCAGACCATGAGAAACAAAATTCTCTGGTCTGATGAGACAAAGAATGAACTATTTGGCCTGAATTGCAAGCATCATGTATGGATGAATCCACGCACTGCTCATCACCTGGCCAATACCATCCCTACAGTGAAGCATGGTGGTGGCAGTATCATGCTGTGGGGATATTTTTCTGCGGCAGGAACTAGGAGACTAGTCAGGATCGAGGGAAAGATGAATGCAGCAATGTACAGAGACATCCTTGATGAAAACCTGCTCCACAGCGCTCGGGACTACAGACTAGGGCGACGGTTCATCTTCCAACAGGACAATGACCCTAAGCACACAGCCAAGATAACAAAGGAGTTGCTACGGACAACTCTGTGAATGTCCTTGAGTGGCCCAGCCAGAGCCCAGACTTGAACCCGATTGAACATCTCTGGAGAGATCTGAAAATGGCTGTGCACAAACACTCCCCATCCAACCTGATGGAGCTTGAGAGGTTCTGCAAAGAAGAATGGGAGAAACTGCCCAAAAATAGGTGTGCCAAGCTTGTAGCATCATACTTAAAAAGACTTGAGGCTGTAATTCGTGACAAAGGTGCTTCAACAAAGTATTGAGCAAAGGCTGTGAATACTTAAGTACATGTGATTTTTTTTTTTCTCTTTTTTTTTTTTTTATTTTTAATAAATTTGCAAAGATTTCAAACTTCTTTCACATTGTCATTATGGGGTATTGTTTGTAGAATTGAGGAAAATTATGAATTTAATACATTTTGGAATAAGGCTGTAACATAATAAAATGTGGAAAAAGTGAAGCGCTGTGAAAACTTTCCAAATGCACTGTTATGTGGATTAAAATGACATATCACAGTCTGAAGAGTTTCATATTTTCATTTTAGGGTGAAAAATCTGTCAATCTGTTCCAAATCACAAAATAAATATTATTGTAACAGAAACAATGGCTTTGTTCAACTGATGAATTTAAATTTAAAATAAAGTACTATATTTACTTACCAACTTATTTGTTACATAATTACTCTGTATTAAATTATTATTTAAAAACACAATGTGCATGATGTTCTGATTGCTGATGGGTACCAGATTCTGAAGTAATTAAGCTATACATTAAAATAATAATTATCCCAAAAATAAACATACTATTATTACAATTACTGTCAATTTTAACTGACAACCTACAAGGTTGAAATGTATTTCAAATATAATGTTTTGAAGATAGATTCACACTTGCATATATCTAGTGGATACTGAATTTTCAATGATTAGAAAGAATGCCTGGGAGGACTTACTATATATTCCTTCATGAGCTTCTCATTGTCTTCATTAAGATACACATAAAGTGATTTGAGAATGCAGGCTCTCAGAGTTGAGGTAGAATCATCCTGTTGAAGAGTGAGATAAAAAAATAGACTAAACAGAAATCTGTTATGACAAGAAGGCGGAGACAGACGGGGAGTTTGGATCTACACGCGGGTTTATTGAACAATGGTGAAAATAAACAGACAGGAACAAAATAAACAACCTCGATGGGAAAACTAAAACTAAAACCTCGAAGGAACACGGACTGGAAAAACACGGCAAGACAGGAAACAGAGCAAACATCAGGACCTTCCAAAACAGTCAGAACAACGAACGACAAGGGAATGGAGGGACAGCGGGGTTTAAATACACAGACACATGGTGATAACAAAAGACAATCAGGTGAGAACAATAACACTGTGATGAAGGTCAGGAATCATGGTGACGGTGACACGGAAAACACGGGGCAGACATCCAGGGATCGTAACAAAATTGTTAACGGAAATCATTAGATCAATCAACAGATCACAAACCTCGTCAATGACAGACATCAATTCACAGATTTTGCACCCTGCAGCTCCTCCTTTTTTCCTGAAGACTCTGGTCAGTTTGTTTGCGTATCCATCCAGTTCATAAATGTCTGAATCAGTGGAAGGGTGGTGATTCGAGTGAACTCCGTAGCCATCTAGAGATTTAAGAGACATAACAATAAGACATATGGATAACGTATGTTTTAAAATGACACTGATCGTTAATCTATAGAAAACAACATTTAGCCTAAATGGGCAAGAACAAATGAGAGGCTAGTTACTATTAAGAGTAAATTCAGTAATTCTATTAAACTTGCCTGATGTTCACAAAACAGAGCTGGCCATCTGCTTTTGAAATCAGCAATGAAGGGCATGTCTTGAACTACTTCATGTCGTCTGTAGGCAAACGTTTTGTCCATTTTCTGTTTAATTGTTTGATGGTTGTCCTTTTTCTGGATTTCAGACAGCAGTGCCAATCTCTCTTTCTCTAGACTTTCTTTGTCTTCTCCAGCTGGATAGTCAGGATAGAAATTTACTTCTGCTTTCTTAGGATTCTTGAACTGGAATGAATGTGTGCATTCACCATCTGGTCTACTTTTTAAAGAATTTATCTTTATTTCTGGACATCCAGCAGTCCTTAGGGTACGACGGTAGTTCCCCATCTTCCACTGTAGACTGACTTTCCAACCGAAGAATCCACAAGCAGGTCCCTTTTCTTTTAGACATGGATATTTTGCAATCAGTGCTTTCGCAACATCTTCATACTCATCACTCCTAGGGTAAACTTTGTACTTCAGTATTTCTGCAGCCAAGGATTTCAGAATTTCGGTCTTCAGTTTAGGCTTGGATTCTATTTTTAGTGAAGTGCCATTTTGCAAGAACTCTTCATGGGCGCTCTGCAGTTACAGTTCTACCTCATAGGGAAACTGAGGGATCGGAAAATTAGTTAGCCAGGTTTCACTCCTCAGCATTGTTGAAGAAGACATTGACTCAGATGCTGAGCCAGACGGATCGGTCTGTGATGCTGCAACTGAAGAGCAAGTTGTTGGTGATGAAGATGATGAGCGTATATCAGTGTCAGCAGAAGAGAGGGAGCAGACATCAAATTATCTTTGTGTTAGTACTTTGATTGTTGCCTTGTCTTGGAGGTCCACAGTTGATGTAAGATTTACATAATCCTCAAAGTCAGTGTCTAGATACTACAGCCTGAAATCCCCTGTAACCCAACATTGCTTCTTAATCTCAGTTTTTAACTCTTCAATTGTCTTGGGAATTCCAGAGGGCAGTGTCAATTTCACAGAGTCATTGTCTCCAAGTAGAATCCGAAACTTTGATGAAGCACTCATTGTATTTGTTCCATCCACCACTCTGAAGGAGAAAGATGATTTAAGTAGCATGTATGTACCTTTTCAAGGTAACCATATGAACAGATCCAACTTTGTAATCAGAGAGAGGATAGCGATCAGCTGATTCACCCTTTCTGGACAAATGTTTGTGGAAGCACATGAGGGCGATTGGTCTTATCTGCCCACTTGAATGGACATTCTTTAATCAGTTTGTTAAGAGAATCAAAAGTGAAATATTTCTTCTTTAGAAGTATTTCAATGCACCCTGCCAATATAACAGGTACAATACCCTCCAGGAGATCATGGGCAACATCTGGGGGAAAGCCTGAAGTGACTTTAAAGCAAGACATATTCTCAGCTAAAGGGCAAGCTTTTTTCACACCACAACAAGCTTCTCCTTTTTCACATGCATCTGATAAATGTACACCATGCTGCTATTCAGATCTGAGAGGGAAAACACCATCTTTGACCTCTTTTGCCTGAATATTTTTGCGTGTAGCAGTGCAAAACCTACAAAAGTACTCCCCTGAAAAACTCAACAAAACCAGCCAAAGCATGTGCTCCAAGGCTGTCCGCAGCAACATATTGCACTGTACCTTTAAGGAAAGCTCCCAGATGACTGACAAACACCTCTTGTTGCTGTAACGTAAGCAGGAGGAGGCAGACGAAGAGTGCGGATCTAAATGCGGGTTTTATTAATCAAAGTGAAAACAAATAAAACTGGAACAAAGGAAACGTCCACAATGGGAAAATGAAACCAAAACATGAAAACATCAGGGGTACACGAACGGGGTGAACAAGGCAAGACAGGCAAGACATCTACTTCCAAACATCAGCAAACAACGATCGACAATGACTGACCAAACAACCAGGGTTTAAATACAGAGACACAATAACGACTAAATGACAATCAGGTGAGAACAATAACAAAGTGCTGGCAGTGATGAGGGCCGGGAATCATGGGAATTGTAGTTTGTGATGGTGACAAGAGAAACACGGGGCAGACAACCGGGGATCGTGACAGTTGCTCTAAAGTGATGAGATCAGTCACAAGAGGTTCCAAAATCTTTTGATAGCCAAAGGTATTCACATCATCACTCTTGCATAACAGTGCAAGATGAATTGAGGACAATGATGAATTACAACCTGGTGGCAAGTTTCCTAAAATCCAATAAACTGCACAAATGTTATGTTTTTTGCATGAGGTCCCTAATGGGTTGCACAGTTCAAAGTCATCTATATACAGACACAATGAGAGTCTAAGCTCATTCCCTGAGAGAAACTCATTATGTTGAAAATGCTGACCATCTTTGAAAGATCTGTAACATTCCTCATTTATGTTGTGTTGCTCTGTATGACCATCGACAACTTTACTCATTATGTCTTTCTGACTGAAGAATGTATTCCACCGGATCAATGACATCATTTTCTCTGTAATATTGCATGCGCTTGAAAGCAGTGGCTAAAGGGCCATCATTTGATGTCACTTTCAACAGAGGGTTGTGCAATGATAATGAACTGAAAAGCTCTTTAACAACCTGCTGATCTACATGGAGATCGTGTTTTTGAAAGGTCTCAAGAATAACGTGAGTTGATATGGGCACTGATGCAGAATGTAAGTACTGTAAATCTGTCAGAAGTTCATCAACTGCATTGCTAGGAACATGAAAATAATTTTCCAGTTTTAGAAGAATACATGCAAATTTTAGCTCGATGGTCTTAGACAAATCTTGCCCTTGTGTTCCAATTTCCACATTACTTGAAACATCTACATTTCCCTCCTCAACTAGCAATTCATTCTCATTGAATCCATCAGTGGAAATTTCTGACCCACTTTCTATGATGAACCCTTGTTTGAAATCGTGAAGAGAATATGAATTGTGCTTCTGATTTTTATGAGACTTGAATGTGCCATACACATTTCTATGGAAAGAGCAATTCTCAAACATACAACGCACAGTTTTATGATTTTTAAGGTGTTTGTAGATATGACAAAAGTATTCCCGTTCTGACACTAAATCACTGCAAGAACACAAGTGACAGTTAAATGTGGCTAAGCCTGCAGTCTTATTAGTATGTAATCGACATAAATGACTGTGTAGCGCATTCCAGGTTTTAAAACGGCAAGGACAATTGGAATAAGTTCACGGAAAACTATTACTCCGACCAAAATGACCATGCATTAATCTGTAATTGTTGAGTTATATGTTCTCATTAACCATATAAGTTATGTTATGTTATGTTGCTTACTATTATTTTGTTTTTAGATTATGCTACTGACTGTTGTATGACAAAAATAATACTAAGAAGTGAATGGGACTTTTATTTTGACTCGAGTTTAATAAAAACTTGCTGCTCCCTCGGGCACTGATGTTATGCCGGTGTATTGAGATGTAAACCAACAAATAAATAATACTAAGAAGTTATATCTGGATTCTTCTTTTATGGATGGATGACAACAACATATTGTACATAGACATGACGGATAGAAATGAAACCTTAACAGTAATGCTTCAACAATTGAGATCGAGTTTGCACTGTTATCTTACAGTCCTTACATTGCCACATGGTCTGGAAAATGTCACATAACTGATTCAAATCCAAAAAAGACTAGCTTACAGAAAAAAAAAGAAAAAAAAAAAACTCAAGATGCATGTCCAGACTCTGACATAAACTCATAACCTGAAGTACAAAAACGATTTGGTCTTCTACATCAGTTTATTTTTATTTATTTTTTTCTGGCAGTACTTGTCAGAATGTCAAAGGATTTCAAAATATTAATACCTTACAAAGTTGCCGAAATAATTTCTTCAATTTGATTCGTCTGCATCACACAGCTCCTCTAAAATGAAAGAACACGTATATTATAATAGAAAAGCAGAGCCAGACTATGACACAAACTTACATCCTGAAGTAATACAACTATATAGTGTACTACAAATACTTTTGTTGGCAATATTTTTCAGGAAGGCAAATTATTTAAACAAAATATGCATACCTTACAAAATCAGCAATATAATCTCCTCAATATGCTTCTCGCTGCTGCATTTACATACATTGTGCGCAATGGGACATCCCGTTTTTTTTCTTCTTGTATTTGTGCGTCTCACTAGACAGTGATTTGTTGATTGAACAAAAACACCTAAAGTAAAGGTGACAAGACACGTTTTTTTGTTGAAATAACTAAGTTAAACACATTTTATGCAGTTGCTTGTGATTGTTTAGTAATGTGAACAAGAAATTATTCAGTAAAACTGACTCCAACGAAGTTCATTTTTTTGAGTGAAGATTCATCGGGCTGAAAATGTTAAAGAGTGGTTCAGGGTCCTAACCTTAACCCCATTGAATGTCTTTTGGATGTTCTGGAGAAGACTCTACCGTCATCAATATAAGATCTCGGCCAAAAATGGACGGAATCTCTGGACGGAAATAAATGTTGTGACATTGAATAAGGTTGTTGAAACAATGCCATGAGGAATGCACAATGTAATCAAAGCTAAAGACGGTCCACTGAAATATTAGAGTATGCAACTTTTTTTGGCCAGGCTATGTATTACTGAAACTGCTGGAGCAACTGGTTACATTTATCAAGGCTCAAAAAGCAACAAAAGTCTGATTACAGCTCCTTTTCCCTTGTTCATTTTCTTATTCACACTGGTCACACTGAATGGAAGGAGAAACAATTTTTTTCTCTTAATTAAAAGTTGGTGAGGACATCATGATGAGCACATGACAGAAAGCCATTATTTCCTGAGTTTTAATCTGGTCCTGGTCATTCAGGTAAAGTAGACCCATGCTGAATTTCTCTTTAAGTGTCACTGCTGCTGACCAGTATGATGAGTTAAGTATGATTTTTCCTCTCCCAGGGTGGTTCTCAAGTAGAAGTGGAGAAAATTGGCAGAACTTAAATTGGTGGCATTTTGTGGTCTTTAAAAGAAGGGGGTCTCATTAAAACTAGCCAAGAGAGGCACTTTAAGTTTATATTGTCATTAGTTGGTGTAACTGTGGATAAGAGGAACTACAATTATGGATGCGGGTAAATCTTGTTGTCAATTTGTGGCTGATGTGGTAGCACCCCTGGTTCTGGCCCCTGAGTTAAATCTGCACTCTCTGGCCTTATAACACTCTAATGACTGTCATCTCATGTATGTATACAACATCCTTTAAAGGTTAAAGTTTGAATTTGCATTATTACAGCAATGATGAATAATTTGTCCTTTTATGTTTCAATAGCTTTAAATAAAAATGTAGACTGAAATACGTAATTTGAATAACTACAAATAATATCCTGATATCCATCTGATTTCCTTCCATATTAAGATCCAAATGCAAAAAAATACTATTTATTAATGTTTATTATTCTTACATTAAACAAAGAGGAACTTATTACTGAAACGGATCGCTGTGCGCTTAAATACGTAAGTAAAAGACTATGGACCTAACCTTAATTTCATATGATTTTTAAACTAAACATTTGCTTCAGCTTATAAGTAATTCATATTTATGAAGTGAATTTCAATCTGGTAATAGTTACTGAGGATTGTTATAAATGGATTTCAGCTAATCAACCTATATAATTTATCCAGTTATGTTAAACCAATTGAATTTTGAAAAATATTTATTTATTTTTTTGGTCACCATTGTACTGCTGTTCAGTGATGTGGAGATTTTTTTCTGATTTAATTGGGCTGTATTGTGTGCTTTGTGGCTGGTGTGAGGAGTAATTTTCACACATTGAAAGGTCAGCCAGCACGGTTTGAAAAACAGCCTGTCTAACTTAGTCTATTAATACATACTGGACACCTAGCTTACCTTCAGCAGACCACATACTCACATTAACATCCCTTACATACAGAAGTGACATAATGTGCCACTTGTAAAACTATAACTTCTATGAAATTGATAGATCTAGAGATGAACTTAATGGAAAGCGAAAAGAGGGCATTGTTTGGATTCCTTCTGGCCCCCCAAGTGACTAGGTGATTAGTGTGAGTCACTTTTATCCTGGTAGGTCTGTCCACAGCTTTCTGAATCAATAGAGAGCTATCAATGGCTCTGGAGGGAGGAGGTCACACTTCAAGGGGATGTAATACCCATACAAACAGTCACTAGAGAGAATGCTGTGGAACACTCCACAAACACATTCAAGAGGACGAGATCCATTCAATGAAGAGACAATTGACTTGGTTAACACTACCCAAGAACTGCGCTCTGACCAGTATACTTATTCTTATCAACAGAACATGGCTAACTTTTACCACAATATGCAGTATACAGTGGGTACGGAAAGTATTCAGACCCCCTTAAATTTTTCACTCTTTGTTATATTGCAGCCATTTGCTAAAATCATTTAAGTTCATTTTTTTTCCTCATCATTGTACACACAGCACCCCATATTGACAGAAAAACACAGAATTGTTGACATTTTTGCACATTTATTAAAAAAGAAAAACTGAAATATCACATGGTCCTAAGTATTCAGACCCTTTGCTGTGACACTCATATATTTAACTCAGGTACTGTCCATTTCTTCTGATCATCCTTGAGATGGTTCTACACCTTCAATTGAGTTCAGCTGTGTTTGATTATACTGATTGGACTTGATTAGGAAAGCCACACACCTGTCTATATAAGACCTTACAGCTCACAGTGCATGTCAGAGCAAATGAGAATCATGAGGTCAAAGGAACTGCCTGAAGAGCTCAGAGACAGAATTGTGGCAAGGCACAGATCTGGCCAAGGTTACAAAAAAATGTCTGCTGCCCTTAAGGTTCATAAGAGCACAGTGGCCTCCATAATCCTTAAATGGAAGACGTTTGGGACGACCAGAACCCTTCCTAGAGCTGGCCGTCCGGCCAAAGTGAGCTATCGGGGGAGAAGAGCCTTGGTGAGCGAGGTAAAGAAGAACCCAAAGATCACTGTGGCCGAGCTCCAGAGATGCAGTTGGGAGATGGGAGAAAGTAAGTCAACCATCACTGCAGCCATCCACCAGTCGGGGCTTTATGGCAGAGTGGCCCGATGGAAGCCTCTCCTCAGTGCAAGACACATGAAAGCCCGCATGGAGTTTGCTAAAAAACACCTGAAGGACTCCAAGATGGTGATAAATAAGATTCTCTGGTCTGATGAGACCAAGATAGAACTTTTTGGCCTTAATTCTAAGCGGTATGTGTGGAGAAAACCAGGCACTGCTCATCACCTGTCCAATACAGTCTCAGCAGTGAAGCATGGTGGTGGCAGCATCATGCTGTGGGGGTGTTTTTCAGCTGCAGGGACAGGACGACTGGTTGCAATCGAGGGAAAGATGAATGTGGCCAAGTACAGGGATATCCTGGACGAAAACCTTCTCCAGAGTGCTCTGGACCTCAGACTGGGCCGAAGGTTCACCTTCCAACAAGGAGTGGCTTCACAACAACTCCGTGACTGCTCTTGAATGGCCCAGCCAGAGCCCTGACATAAACCCAATTGAGCATCTCTGGAGAGACCTGAAAATGGCTGTCCACCAACGTTTACCATTCAACCTGACAGAACTGGAGAGGATCTGCAAGGAGGAATGGCAGAGGATACCCAAATCCAGATGTGAAAAACTTGTTGCATCTTTCCCAAAAAGACTCATGGCTGTATTAGATCAAAAGGGTGCTTCTACTAAATACTGAACAAAGGGTCTGAATACTTAGGACCATGTGATATTTCAGTTTTTCTTTTTTAATAAATGTGCAAAAATGTCAACAATTCTGTGTTTTTCTGTCAATATGGGGTGCTGTGTGTACAATAATGAGGAAAAAAAATTAACTTAAATGATTTTAGCATATGGCTGCAATATAACAAAGAGTGAAAAATTTAAGGGGGTCTGAATACTTTCCATACCCACTGTATATAAGTATATTGTTTGTGTTAATTGTTATGTAGTATGGCACCAGACTTCTAATTTAAACATTAATGCAAAATGATGGCTCCATACCTACAATTGAAACAAAATTGCAAAATCATATCTGCAAAACAAAACACAGAAGTGTGAAGATAGAAAAGGAAAACTGTAAATGTGCATTTTATTTAAAATCTGAGAATGCAAAAAATGTGATTTTTTTTTTCATCCATTTGTTAATTCATTTTCGAAAAGGTATTAAAAGCAAGCACTCATGACAAATCAGAATTTAATTGCACAGTATGTATGCAGGGGTGTAAAGTAACGAATTACAAATGCTCACGTTACTGTAATTAATTAATTTTTTCCTCCAGGATTTGTACTTTAATGTGCTATTTTCCCATTGTCTGCTACTTCCCTGTCCTGATTTAATTTTTGTCTATCAACATGATTGGCTCGGGAGAGTCTGGTGACTCCCGTCAAATCAAATCACATGTAAAAAAACTTTAATGGTAGCTGTAGATTTGCCGCCAACTTTTATGGATGTGGAAGATGCCTCAAACACATTTCAACACCTGAACCTCACAGCCACACCTGAAAGGGCTTTGAAAAAGGCCAACTGCTTGATCGTGTCATGTGAGTTTAACTTGCTCAAGCCATATATCATCATTAATCCTGCCTCTAATTTGAAGAAACATTGAGGTTGTGGGAGTACAGAAAATCTGTGCCACAATCAGTTTCTGTTTTACTTTCACTTTCCCTTGGCATGAATGGGTGGAGTGATTAAATTAACGGCGGAAGGAAGATATAGGGAAGTTTGTCGCACCTGATTTTAAAGCGTTGCACTTCCAGATCGACTGTTTTGTTGGTGACAGACACGGCGGCAGACGATTTTGCCTGGGCTTCAGCCCCGACTGTTTTGAGGGTAGCCCTGAATGTATTTTGAAATGTTGACTGACAAATATGAATCCGGACAATAGCCTATGTAAAACCCCTTAATCATAAATTGCCTTATTTCATTGTGCTTTGGCTTTGCACATAATGCATACAGCCTGTAAAAATAGACATAGGTCTTAAAAATAATATAGAATTAGTTTCTATAGGCTAGTCGGTAGCCTATGGGCTACTCTGTTTCTTCCTCTCTGTTGAATATGCAGCAGGTAGGGGAGGAGTTGACATCAACTAACGTTACTTATTGGCGAGTTAACAGCAGTTAGCAGGAAAGACAGCAAAAATGAAGCAAATTAATCTATGGGGATTTTTCCAAAAGAAGTCAGTGGGTAGCCAGTAACACTAGTTTTATCAGGTTTACACACTGCACAGCTATTTACCTGCTGGCTCTCGTTACAAGTGCAGTGTGTAAACCTCACACTCCTGACCTCAAGAGGTGCACTATCAACTGACTCAAAAGGCTGTAGCTCCTTGATAGTGCATACTCCTCTCACGCTGGAGACGTCGGTTTGAGTCCCGTTCGGAGTGTACTTTTCTTGTTTATCAGGTGTTGTTTTCTCTAAGGATAACCAATAAGCATTAACATAAAATGTATTTGTGACTTGTTTTTTGATATTAGTTTGTAGTAAATATACACTTTGATTTGATTAAATGGTTTTGTAGAGGGTAGCAAAGATGTGCCAGAATCAGGCATGGAAACTGGTAACAATTAATAAGTCACTTTATTTTAGAGAAAGTTAAAAGTGAAACATTGTTTATCCCAATGATCCTAATGAAAGGATTTTGACAGATGAACATTAAGAATTATATACAGTTCGATGCCATGGTGTGTCAATGAACTTAGAATAAAGTCATTCATGTATTGCTTTAACTTAGGATCTTATACATCATTTAGACTATTTATGTCAAAAAATATAAATTATTTATATTCAATATTTTTTACCTCACTTTACTCACTATAATATAACTCTTTTGTGATGACTTTATGGTAATGTAAATAAAAATTCAAGAATCATGATAGATCTTAGGGCAATCCCACTGATCTGCTCTTCCCAATAAACTTTCTTCAATGTATTGGTCTACAATTTGAAATATGTAGCAATTGATGAATTAGTTGTTTGAAGCTGATTTGCAATAAGTTATGTGCTGTATCTGTTCTTTTGCATCACAGATGATTCGGGGAGGAGAGAGGATGAGTTAGTCGAGGATAGTACTAGAGTGGAAGATTTAGGAACTGTAGAAACAGGCCCAGCCAGAGCAAAACTCAAATAATACCCTCTCACCAGCTTTGGACTACAGAGAAGTGGTTGCTAGTGTGAAAATAATTGTCTGGGCTAAGCCCCGGATGTCCTTCAATGCTGGAAACGCCTCTGGTTGGTGAGCTCTTCTGAAGACAAGGCTGCTTATCTGCCTATCTTGGTGTCTGACAACAACCCTCTACACTCTCTAGTTGAATTCAAGTCAGCAAACTTGGTCAGTACCTCTATGCCGCCATTATACACACTACTACACTCGCACACACTCGTATAACTTTCACATTTGCACATTATGTGTGCTTAGTGTATTTTCATGGTTATTGCTGCTCTTAAAAATTGTTGGTTGATGTTGTTATTGTTTTTTTTTAAACTAAATGTTTATCCAATGTTTCTTTTTTCTCTTTTCTTTTTTATGGACAATTTATGAATGAATGTGTACACGAATCTGCAAACTTGAATTAGTGTGAAGCGTTTTCTGCACTGTTCAAACTACTGAAGTGTTTGCTTGTTTTTTTTTTTTTTCTCTTCTTTTTTTTTTCCTTTTTAAACAAGTTTAAATTAAATTCTATAATTATAGAATAAATCTCCCCTGTGAAATGTCATACTTCTGCTTACTAGATTCTGTGTGTCTATAATGTAGCCTGTAATTTAGCTTTCTATCACTGAGATTATTGGGTTGATGTGAGAGATTAAGGCAATGTTATCAATTGGGCTGGGCAATGAAACAATCTTGATGTTTATCTGAAAAAAAGAGACAAAGAGATTTCCTGGATATCGATGATAAACTTTTGAGTAATTTTCTACACTTAGACAATGTTCTACATCTAGACAAGGGGTGTTCATTACACCTATTGCGATAGCAAGAGCACCACTGGTTGGTTGATCTAGATAAAATATAAAAGATTGACTTTTTATTTCCACGTGCATTTTATTTAGCTGCTTGCTGTTTGATTGACAGGTGGCTAATGTTTGTGCAGTAATACGTGTCTGTGTCAAAATGAGAAAATACATGATGAGGCATTAATTGAAACACAGTCAGTTATGTATAAAGTGAACGTAAACAGTGGGACAAAAAGCGTATTTACATCAAAATGTTGGACTTGAAGTATACATGTAACCGAATTGAGCACTTTCTGGTAGGCTATGTCATGTAAAGGCTATTAATCAAACAACAAAATCAAGAAATGAGATAACCCCTTAATACTTTTGGCTGAATAACTTGAGTAACTTTAAAAAAATTAATGTATTAGAATAAAACAGAGGCATTTTTAATCATAATATTTTTTATAATATTGTTATTTTTATTTAAAAAAATACTAACTCCTGATGTTGAGTGTGTGTTAATTTGTATAATAAATTACCAGGAAAGTAGAGATGATAAAATATTTTATAATTATGCTAAGCCTTTATCAAGTTTTTTCTAATGCCTGATAGAAAAGTATCAACCTTTGTAGAGCAATACTTAAGGCAGAACATTCCACCAGTCAAAAACTTGCATGCATTAGAATGAGAACACAACTATTTGTGGGCTTAAAAGATACCAGGACTAAATTAATGTTAAACATTGTATCTCAAAATGAGGACATTGTGGCCCCCCATGTGCTACTTAAAGAAATAGTTCACTCAAAAATGAAAATTCTCTTGTCATTTACTCACCCTCATGCCATCCCAGATATCTATGACTTTCTTTCTTCTGCAGAACACAAATTAAGATGATTAGATGAATATTTAAGCTCTGTAGGTCCACACAATATAAGTGAAAGGATGCCAAAATGTTGACGCTGAATAAAGCACATAAAGGCAGCACAAATGTAATCCATATTGTTCAATTCATGTCTTCAGAAGACATATGATAGGTGTGGGTTAGAAAAAGATAAAAGTCAATTTTTGCTAGAAATTCTACTCCCAGCCCAGTAGATGGCGATATGCTTGAATAATGTGAATCACCAAAAACAAAAGAAAAAAGTGAAAGTGAAAGTGGAGATTGACTGAGCAGGGAGGAAATATTTATTAGATATTGATCTGTTTCTCACCCAACCTACCATTTCTCTTCTGAAGACATGGATTTAACCACTGGAGTCACATGGATTAGGCTACTTTTATACTGACTTGTGTGATATTTGGATCGTCAAAATTTTAGCATCCTTTCACTTATATTGTATGGACCAAAAGTGCTGAGATATTTTAGTGGGAGTTTCTTTTTTTTTTTTTTTACATTCCTTCACACTTCCATGTTTTGAACATGTATTATGCACAACAGTAACTCTCTCTGTTGGCATTAAGGGAAATTTAGACATTACACACAAACTTATTTTAATGTAATTGTTTCATGCATTACAACATAAATGGTAATGGTACAAATAAACATTGTATTGAAAATAATTTTTTCATCTTTTCATTTCTGTAATCATGTTGCCCTTTTATATATTTTTTTAAATCAGATTCGTGTAGTTACAAACACCTAAATACCTATATTTTTTTATTATTTCTGGCAAACAGCCATAAAAGGGAATGTAAACTAAGGTATGTGTGCTACATTTTTACATTGCAAAACAGCATAGAGTTTTTATGATAAAGGTGCATAGCTTTCGCAAATCAGTACTCAATACTCACTACTCATGAGTACTTTTAAATGAGCTACTCTTTTACTCTTACTTGAATAGTTTTTAGGACAGGTAGCTTTATTCTACTCAAACTATTTTTTTTTTTTTAAAGTAACAGTACTTTTACTTGACTATTATTTTTCTGAACTCTTTTTCAGAACTCTTTCCACCCCTGTATGTATGCACTAAGAAAGATTAAACATTTGGGGAAATGACTAAAGTACTGTAGCTGATTCACCATTCAATTTAGACTTTATAAAATAAAGAAGAAAAAGAATAGCCAAAAAGGAAGACGGTAGGTGGGTGAAAAAAGGTCCAGGCAAAGCAAAAGCCATGGTCAGGGGTTTAAGAAATTAGCAATGCTCAAGTGGAACGGAAGTACCGCAACAGGACATCCACACCAAAGGTCCTCTAATCATATGTACCTTCTACCGTTGGAACGTAGTGGAAAGAGTTTACAATAAGCTTAACTCCAACTTTTATTTTGTGCCCAGCAGGCTCTTCCCTCCATGTTGTGCACTTTGAACACTATTTTGTTATTCTGATTTCACTTAGGCTCCTAATCCAGATCTCCTTTTTCCCAATAAAATGCTGCCAATCTCAAAGCTTTCAAATTTCTCTCTCTCAATCCCTCACTCAGCCTCAAAGAACTCTATTCCTCTTTGAGCGGATTTGTTTGACTCTAAAGGTTAGAATTCCATTATTTTACAAACATGCCCTAGCTTAATTTTTAACAGTAAAACTTCTGCTCCACTACAGGATTTTGCACTATTTTTGTGGCAAAATTCCCCAAATCCCTATCTGCAATCACACATGAGATTGTTGTGGAGTGTCTGGTTTAATTTGGTCATTACAGTGCACTTACCATAGAGTTAACCATTTTTGGGTGTGTGGGTTGGATGGTGCAGACGTGGAAAGGCGACTGGGGGTTGGGGCGGTCTGTACATAATTCTCCCTCAATGGGCTCCTCCATTCCACAGAAAAAGCTTGGAAAGGAGACACAGAGTTTGATTGCTCAATATTCATCTACATTTTCCCCTTGGATGGGCACAATATGGCGGGCTTAATTAACTTTTCTCAAAGGTGAAGCAGTGCGCACCATCTGCTGTGAGACAATCACGTTTCTATGCCTCTGACAATAATCCCGTTACCCCTTTTAAGAACAGGGGAGCGGGTAAGAGTGAAAGAGAGAGTGCGAGAGAGAGATAAATTCAGAAAGCAAAACATGGGGACCCTTAAAATCATGGAGTCATTTGAGATATTTAGCATCCACATTGCAAAAGAAGCACTACCTTTTCCTGAAATCGTATTTACATGGGTCCTAGAGTGCTAAAACTACTAAGTGGCAATGGCAGTAAGTTCCTCTTTTAATTGCAAAACGTATTCAATGCAGTGTGCATCTTTGTTAGCCGTGACTGAAAGTTCAGTAAACTATTTAGAATTTTCAAAGTGATGGATGCAGTCTTTATTTTTAATATCTGTGACACATAATACCAAATATTGTCTTTCTGTACGAAAGTGATTCATTGTTTTGAATAATTTTTAACCATCACCTGTATAATTCATTAATAAATCTGAAGGACCACACAACACAATCAAGGGCTGAGTGAACTTGCCCCAAAGCTGGGTCATTATTTGATCTTTGTGGCTCTTAATCTGATTAAGTCATTGTGGAGGTAAACTTCAGACCCAATCTTGTTAGCAGCTGGCCCAGATGGATTACGAAGGCCAGTGAGCTGGAAAATGAACTGAGCAGTTCAGCTTTGGACTTGCTTTCTTTCAACATCTTCTTGGCCTCTTCTTCTGCGCCTTCTGCTCTCCTTTCTGCAGACCCTTCAAACAAGATATTATCCCCAGATTCTGCGGTTGCATGAACCCATGATGCTTTTCTTCATCGCCATATAAGATGTCTTAGCTAAGCACAGACAATGACAAAAGAGCCTGGCCCATTCTCAATGGTCTGGATTCCAAGATGTTGTTTCAACAGTTGTTGGCACAATTTGATCGAAACTTGCACTGGTTTACCCTTTAGGCTGGTGGAAGTATGTAGCAAGAAATCACCCACTCACTTGTAAATGAACAGAGATTTCTCTCTTTTTATTCCTTAAATTATGCAAAGGCATACGATGTGTGGTCTGGCTGAAGATACTCACAGTTTTGCTTGTGGTCTTCTTGTGGTATTGAGTGCTTTTACAGTGAATGCACACCACCATCTAAAGCACAAAAAGTGCCCTTTTAGGCTGAAAATAGTTCAAAGCATTCAAAAGACAAAGAGGACTAAGCTGGGATTTTTTTTACGTACACTGAAATGAAGAATAAGATATAAGTTCCCTATTGCTACCCGTTATGACACTAGCTCCCAAATCAAAGCATTATGTTAGAACATAAAGGCTCCTGAAACTTTCTCTTGTGCACCATATGCAAAGAAGAAACAGAGAACAATTTAGACAGATTGTCATTTTGTTACACAGACTTCTGAATGCTCTTTTTGACACTCCATTGAGGGAGAAAGAAATTCAAAAGAGGAGATATTCTATAAAGTTTTCTGCCTCAATAGGTTATAAACAGCGCTAAAGTATTGAGCACAACACAGTGTGAAGAGTCTCTAAGAGCCTTAATCAGGAGGTTTTCTCACTCTTATTGTCTCCCATACTGGGCTAACCAAGCACTGAAGTGCTCCCTTCTATTGATTATCTGGATGTGAATTTAAATATTAATACTCTGGCCAGGCATGGTAGGCACTCGCTCATCAGTTGTGTTTCATGGCAGAGCACTCATTCCCCAGATTAAAAGCAGTCTTAGGTTTTGCTTTCTTTCAGTCTTTTTTTTAAAGAGCAATCCTGATCTCTCTTGAGAGAGGAAGGGTAAAAAACTTCAAGGGTAAGCTGTGTAGAGAAATGGGACTCTACAGTGATTTCAAAGAAGAGGACTCTCCTCCAGGCTTGATCTACTAACCATGCAAGAATCAGACTGGTCATTTAGCCACTGTAGCCCACAATACAGAGGGAGAGATAAAAAGAGGGAGAGGTAGAAGAGAAAAAGAGAGAGAGAGAGAGAGAGAGAGAGAGAGAGAGATGGTGTTACTTCCTAAAACATTAAAGATGAAAAAAAAATCACTTTGGAATAGTTGCATGTCTATAAAAAGTCATTAAAATTTAGAAATCATCAAATGATCTTATGCCAGATGCGATTTCTTTTTTCTTTCACCAAGGAGGGCTGTTTGGATAAGTCTTGTATAGAAGTAGCATGTCCCTGTTCAATGCTCTTGATTTGTGTGCTTCAGAGACAAACTCGTAGAGCTGTAGCCAACCCATTGGATTTAAGGCAGTCTCTCCCCTGGAGTCTGCTTGTATGCAACAGGGACAGAAACATGTTTATGTCAACCTAGGTATGGGACTGCGACTTTGTCACCCCCAGGTCACATGCACAAATTCACAAACAGAGAAAAGTTCTGGACCCACTTGACATAAAATAAGAAAGATGCCACAGATATTAGAGCTTCTACCAAATTAAATGATTTATGATAAACTAAAGGGTAGCTTTGATTTTTACCAAAAAATTTGAATGTACTTGTAACTTTGACATATAGTCTATGTCTCACTTTTTCTTTTTTGTCACTTCATTTATTTCAATAATGGATATTGTGGAAGTTTTTATAAGATGGATCAAACAAATTATAAAATTTTTAGTTTGAGAGTTAAAATTCCCTATATTCTAACGACAGTTCTACATTAGTAAGAACATCAGGCAAACATACAGTATGATGTATACAGTATGATACAGTATAAACTGTCTTTATCCTCTTTTAATTTAACTAATAGATCAATAGTTTAGACTAAAGTTATCTTCAAGTTTCTCAAATGTACACTTTGTTTGTGTAAAATATATATATTTTTTTCAATCCATGAGATGGATCCTAGGCAAAATATTTCAACAATATAACAATTTTAAGAGAAGTTTATCTTAACACTGTGACGCTTTAGTGACTGCAAAATATGTATTTTCTGTTAAACTAAGTTTATCATAGATATATTAAATAGAGGGATCGCAGATGCATTATTTCTGGTTTAAGCCCAAACATCATTTAACCCAAAATGTCAGGATAATTTGCGTTTACCGAAAATTATCCATCAAGTCATTTACTGATTTTTGAAACATTGATGGATAACTCCAAATGCTGTCCGTCATGTTGACTTATAAAAAAGAAACAAGAAAATAATTTAAACCTAGTTCATCAATTTTGACTTCATTATTTCCTGGTACTAAGACACATTAAGATGTGTATTGACAGGCACAATTGCCATTTACACTTGGTAATCTGTGTCTCTTTTGATTAAATGTGTTTAAATTTCGAGGAGATGGTCTATTATTACATGACTGCATACATCAGTCATTATGTCCAGTGTGTATGTTCAGCATGATAATAAAGTGAAAAAAGTACAATAATAAAAAGAAAGTGTGAAAAATGATTTTCTTTCAGCCAATTATACTTAACATTACATTCTCAGTTATTTTAGTGGATCTGTGACAATCTATGTTGATATAAGGCACACCGCTCAGCATCTGTGTACAGTTGAATGTGGTCCTGTAAAAGTATACTCCATACAGCATGCGCGCTACCTGCATCCCGTACGCAGACATTCAGCATTCGCAACTGACCAAAGTATACTTTGAGATATAGCCGGTAAAGTAATAAAAAAAAAAAAAAAAAAAAAAAGGCCAGTGGTTCATTAAAAGGTAGAACTTTCACCAGAGAACTCCTTGGATTCAACAGGCTCAAGAATGTTGAGTGAAAATGTTATCCACTGTTATGTATATGCCATTGTAATGGATGCTACGCCACTGAATGTAGCCCTAGTACTTATAAAATGACAGATAAATATTTTTTCTAGCAAAATCTCTGGACGTGTTGTCACACACAAACATCCTTAATAATTTAATCTCAGCACAAAACACCACTAAAACATGCATATCAACATCTAATAGCTCCAGTGACCATGAAAGCAGACCAAATTCGTCAAAGGCTGTGCAAATTATCTCACTAATTTGCATGAACATCATTACAAAACTAATCAAAACGAAAGATTCAACATATTTAGCAGTTATTGTAATCTTATATGAACAACACCACAAAGCAATTGCCTACAATTCATTGTATGATATGCAGTGCACTTTAACTAATCCAACCAGCAACACATTCGAATAAAATTAACTTATAAAACTTACCAGTGAAGTTAACTACGCAGATTACGGCTGTTTGTATAATGGAAATAAAATACATTTAAGATGCAGTGAGTAAATTATTTCTTAAAATAAATGGTAACACTTTACAATAATTTTCCATTTGTTAACATTAGTTTACAACATCAATGAACAATAATTATTAAGCATTTATTAATCTTAGTTAATGTTAATTTCAATATATACTAATACATTTTTAAAATCAAAACTTGTTTATATTAACATTAGTTAATGCACTATGAAATAATATGAACTAACAATGAACAAGGGTATTTTTATTAACTAACATTAACAAAGATTAATAAATTATGTAAATCCTAGTATAACCAATAATCCTTTCTTTAACTTTAAAAATAGACATGATCAAATTGTTTAAACTAGGTGTTGAATAGGTCATTAAAGACTGACACATGGGTTTTTATTAAAAGGTGAAGAACATATGTCATGTCTTCCATGTCAGACTATAGTGACTATTAAACACATTTGATTGGATTGCACTGTTTTTATACTATTAAACAAAGGTTTTATAAATTGTAGGGTATTACATATTTAATTTAGAGATGTGGACGGGATCAGTTATGTAGGGTATTTTGCACGCATTCTACCACCATTACATGTAAGGATATTTGGTATGCTAAATTTACATGGGAATTTAAGGTCTTGAAATATGGGAGCTATGAACAAAATTAAATAGTCCTTATTGTAACTTATTAGGTAATGAAATGTATAATGGAATTAGCCGCATTCGACAACCATTATAAATGAAATAAATTACAAATAAATTTATTATTTGCTCTAGACCGATCACTCAGTTTGGCCAGGCGGCCAGCTCTAGGAAGAATCCTGGTGCTTACAAACTTCAATTTATAGCTGATGGATGCCACTGTGCTCATTGGGACCTTCAAAGCTGCAGACATTTTTCTGTACCCTTCCCCAGATCTGTGCCTCGATACAATCTTGTCTCGGAGGTCTACAGACAATTCCTTGGACTTCATGGTTTGGTGTGTGCTCTGACATGCACTGTTAACTGTGGGACCTTATATAGACAGGTGTGTGCCTTTCCAAATCATGTCCAATCAACTGAATATACCACAGGTGGACTCCAATCAAGTTGTAGAAACATCTCAAGGATGATCAGTGGAAACAGGATGCGGCTGAGCTCAATTTTTAGTGTCATGTCAAAGGCTGTGAATACTTTTTTACATGTGATTTTATTCGTTTTTTATTTTTAATAAATTACAAGATTTCAAAAAAACTTCTTTCACATTGTCATTATGGGGTATTTTTGTAGACATCTGAGTAAAATAATGAATTTAATCAATTTTGGAATAAGGCTATAACATAACAAAATGTGGAAAAAGTGAAGCACTGTGAACACTTTCCAGATGCACTGTATACATTAGACTGGTTAGTGAAAAGAGTGATCAGTACAGTTCTATCAGGAAGACACGCAGGCTTGAGTGAAGTCTGAGATGCCATTTATTTGATAGATGTAAAACGGGAGGTAATGTCTCTCTCTTTGGCATAGGCCCCGTCCGGCAGTCCGAGGGAGCTGTACCCGGAACCGTCATGTCCTGCCGGAGATAGGAGGCAGGGGAGAGGAGCCTACCCCCCTGTGGGACAGGGCTGAACTGGTGGTCGTGGGGAGGTGGAGGTTGCAGTGTTAGCACACCGAAACAGCAATGTGATAGATTGTGAGCGGACTTATAAAGCAATGGCTTACGTCTGATTGGCTAGGAGTTACCCAGCTAATGATGTGATGATGTACACCTGCTGGTCTTCCCGCTAGAACTACGCTCCACTTCCATTTCTATCGGGAAGACACGCAGGCTTGAGTGAAGTCTGAGATGCCATTTATTTGATAGATGTAAAACGGGAGGTAATGTCTCTCTCTTTGGCGTAGGCCCCGTCCGGCAGTCCGAGGGAGTTGTACCCAGAACCGTCATGTCATGCCGGAGATAGGAGGCAGGGGCGAGGAGCCTACCCCCAAAAAGAGAGAAAGTAGTATACTACCCCCAAAAGAGATGATCCAGTTTGGTACGAACCAGGTCTTGTGTTGGGCGTTCATTCTGGAGGAGGAATTAAGAGATGCGAGCGTCAGAATTTGACATGAAATTTGCAATACCTCTGGCATGGTTGTGTGAAGCCTTTGCGATGGGAAAGCAGTTTGATTTCATCCCTGTGCATTTCCTCTTTGTCCTCGAGTGCGATTTTGGGCACTCCGTCGAGAGCCCCTGGTTGAGCAGAATCTTATGGCCACGTTGAGTGCGGTCCCTTCGTTGAAAGAAAAAAACATTAATATGAAAATGCCTCCGATGAGGGAAAAGTTGTTTGAGGTATCTTTGCCGAAAGGTGAGCAACATGCGTAAAGCCATACGATTATGGCGACGTTGCGTGCAATCCCTTTGTTGAAAGAAAACATTTTATATGAAAACCCTCCGGTGAGGGAAAGTTGTTTGAGGTATCTTTGCTGAAGGGGACAACGTGTGTAGAACCATACGATAATGGCGATGTTGCGTGCAGTCCCTTCATTGAAAGACATTTGGTATGAAAACCCTCCGGCGAGGGAAAAGTTGTTTGAGGTATCTTTGCCGAAGGGGACAACATGTGTAGAGCCATACGATAATGGCAACATTGCATGCGGTCCCTTCGTTGAAAGAAAACAACATTGATATGAAAACCCTCCGACGAGGGAAACGTTGTTTGAGGTATCTTTGCTGAAAGGTGAGCAACGTGCGTAAAGCCATACGGTTATGGCGACGTTGTGTTGAATCCCTTTGTTGAAAGACAACATTTTATATGAAAACCCTCCGATGAGGGAAAGTTGTTTGATGGTTATCTTTGCCAGAGTGAACAGCATATATAACGCCATACGATAATGACGATGTTGTCGTGCCATACCTTGTTGAAAGCCATAGAGACTACTTTGAAAAACCCGGGAACGTGTCTGGCTGGGATGATGAAGTTACAGGAAATGCTCTGCCATGTCAGACGTCTCATAGGGGACATGATGGTTCAAGGAGGGCCAGACTTTATTGATTGTAGCAACAACTGCGGAATTGTCGCATGACTATGATGCGTTTGAATTTTTGGGGGGAACCCATATGACGCTGGCCGTGATGATGGGTGTGGAATAAGAAAGGCCTATTTTAAACTTCTTTTGTAGATGTAGCTCAAACATATATTTTACCCCATATAGGGTAATGAACCATTTCATTGGAGGGTAGTAGTGAAGTGCTGTACGAATGTTGAGGAAGGATTTGAAGCTTGGGTCTCGGTGTCATTTCTTTCTTCCCTCTGCTGAGCTGCATCGAGATTGGGATTGTAGATCGAGAACATTTGTTAAATACATTCAATTATGAAATATCTAGCAGTGGGATTACTTATGAAGAGAGCGTCTGGAGCGTAGGAAGCTATATTGAAGAAAGTATAATTCTGGCCATTCCCTTGTGAACCATGGTCCTAGACGGCAACCCCTGAATCCTATGGAGGGAGCCATGTCCGAGAAATAGGGGCGTGTCATCCGGAGATTCTCACCAGCCATCATCGATTGGTGGGTAGGAGAGGCTGTCTATGGAATGCGCTAGTGTGAGGAGGTGGAAAAAACCTGAGGAATGATAAGCATGGCAAAATTGAGGTGGCCTGATAGGGCTGGAGATTGCATTAGGATACCCAAACTGACCAGGGAACGATGTGAAAATAGACCTGATCCTGTCATGTTTCTTTAGGGGGGAAGCTTGCATGGTTAGAGAATGTGTGTGATAGAATGTGTCCAGAATTCTAGAGACGTGGCTCGTTGGGGGTTGTTTTTTTGTTTTTTCTTCTCTCTCGCTCTCTCGCGCTCTCTCTCTCTCTCACTCTCGCTCTCCTCCCTCTTATTCCTCGAGCTGGAGCAAATATGGTGAGAAGAATAATGTCTCGCTTCATGAGAGTTTAGTTGTTGGCTGTAAAAGGAACATAAGTGTCTTCATGTACTCCCGGCATAGAGCCCTGAAGATGCAGTGGACAGTTTAGTTTTTGAAGGAGGTGTGCCCCAAAACATACAAAAATGTGTGCATGTTTGTGCAAATCATCTTGCACAAGACTGCTTTGTGAATGTGTGTTGATATGAATCGGGATCTTCAAGAATGTGATTCTCAAGCATGGATCAGTTCCGGCTGTTCATGTCCCACCTTTACGACCTGAAGATGCAGTATCGCACTTTATATTTTGTGAATATTTGCAAATCTCCTTCCGAATGTGCTTGATAGCTGATTTGACGGCTGATGTGCCAAGTTTCCATTGTCTCTGACATATTCCGGAGACCAGATACACGCACGCCTAAACATGTATGGCTGAATTCCGGCATTTACGCTGTCGATCATATTGGTTCGGATTAGTTGTTGCTGTAGTGGTCTGACCACGATGAGTGAATGATTTGTGAAGACATGCCAACGAATTTCTGCTCTTTGATGATGCCTGAATGATAATAAAATGGAAGTATGCCATGAGATGGGAATTACTCGCTGTATGACCTGATCATAGAAATGCCTTATGCTGGTGGTAGATAATCTGATGAATAGGGAAAGCGGTGCGGAGCGTACCGCTAGGTGTCAGAGGTGCGCCGCAACAGTGATGCTAGCAATGAGAACATGGAAGTACGTCTGGAGTAAGAAAATGCTGCATTTTATGGATCGCGTAAATGCGCCCTTGGAGGCGCTCTGGAAACCTCATTGAATGTTGTACCGAACAAAGTAAATTCTTTCGCAAGGCTTAGTGATGGCTATATTAACCCATTGATTCGTATTTGTTTGCACTCGGGAGTGAAGTCACTCTGCTTACGTTTAATATATTTGCATTCTGATATCTGCATGCATGGATATGCGATTAATGTTAATGGATTATATGTCTTTTCGAAGGTCTAAGGGTTTGACGTTGATATCCGATCTCTGTTGCATGATAGCAGTCCTCCAGAAACAGCAATTTGTTTATTTGTGCTGGAAGTGCGGATAACAAAATGCAATATCAAAAACAGGACTTCATACCTTATTATGAAATTGCGATCGCCAGATGAATCCAGTTCAGCCTGCTTGGGTCAATTGTCCATGACAGAGTTCATTCTATAACGTCCAGTAGCACTTGTACGTAATTATAAATCTTGATATGTTCTCCATTGTTTACATGAGATCTCGCCTGGACTATCAGACTATGTAATCTGAGCAGCATTCCTGTTGTAAAACTGTATATTATCTTATATATTAAGTTTTCTAAACAGAATGAGTTGATACTACAACTGTGTCCATACTCCAGGGGAGCCAGTAGATACAGCCATTTAAGTTGGGTATGTAATTTGCATGGTTTGTGCTCGGGAAGGGGGTGCGCACATCAACAGGTGAAACTGTGATGTCATGCTCCCTCGGAATGCTCACATCATGGGCACGGTCTTCCTAGTGAGTAGGGCATAGGGATGATGAATTGGATTGGAACTCCCCCGTTACGGGATTTGGGCGAAGGCGGCTGCAATATGGGGGAATCTTACTGAATGAAGTAATGAGAGCCTGTATGATAAGCGTTGACTGTACATGATGATATGCCTGAATAATTATCTTAATTCCCTGATGGGGAACGCTCGGGCATGCAGACTGTGAATGACAAGTGAATGAACCTTGACCGAGTTGCCCTCATGAGATTGCGCGATTGCCTGCCATACTATGAGAGTGAATGCGCTGTTGACATGAAATACTGGCTTTTGATATTGATGCAAATGCGTTATGATGAACAGGCAGTGTTGCAACTTTGTGATGAACAGGTAGCATGGCAACAGAAGGTCTAGACCCATGACTAGATCTGAATGCATTTGATAGATATGAAAATGACTTAGCTTATTTCTGATGGAAGCCGGCTGCTACCTGAGCCGATGATTTAACAGGATTCACAGGGTGTGCGCTCCTTCCGCGCCGGGTTGGGCAATGCGATTGAGAGAGATCTCCTGAGTGAATGAGATATGGGTGAAGATTCAGGTTTGCCGGTTTTTTACTCCCCATGGGTTTGATGTTGGCAAAAGTTGAGATGAAGTGACGACGTCGTTGGAAAGGGAAGGCGGGCTTCCAGAGATGTGCTGTGCACTGGTTGTCTGGAGAGGTTGAAATGCGTCTAGTTGCAGTATTAGCACACCGAAACAGCAATGTGATAGATTGTGAGTGGACTTATAAAGCAATGGCTTACGTGCGATTGGCTAGGAGTTACCCAGCTAATGATGTGATGATGTACACCTGCTGGTCTTCCCGCTAGAACTACGCTCCACTTCCATTGAAAAGGAACTTTATGAAGTCTGTTGACAATACATTAGGAACCATTTAATTCTTCTTTGAGTTCATCGATTTGCTATCGGATTACCAAATTATTTAATTAATACACTAGCACTTTGATCACAGTATTGGAAATGTACTTGCTTGTCTTTGTGGTGTTTCCTTGCGTTCTTGGCCGAAAGTTTGTTTCGTCGATGTTTTGATCTCTGTATGATCGAAGTTTATTGTCTGTATGAATTAGTAAGGTTAGCTGTGAAGCGAAGACATCTCACTCCTTCTTGGGACGTTGAGTCCTGAGCTTCCGTGGATCTCACATGGGGAAGTGTCAGCGCGAAGTCTGAGTAGTCAGCGGAGCAAAAGATGAAGCAGAAGAGAAGAATCAGAGAGAAGAGCAGAAGAGCGTGTGTTCTTCCTGTTTGGAAATATTTTAACTGAAATTGGCTGCATCCCCAAAGGTGTCCTGCACCATACAGAAGTGACTTTTCAGAGTCTTTTCTGACAGTCAATTTATGGTCCTTTGTAAGAGATTCTCACTATTTTCCCGCTCAAAAATAGTGCATTTTTAATCATGAACTTTATATCTTGCAAATGGTACAAGAGAAATGATATTCGTTGTCATCAGCTTTCTCTATGTACCCAAACAAATGCTTACATACTAAATATGACATTTTTACATGGATGCTATACGTGTAGGTAACAAAACATGAAAATCCCCAAAATCTTATTGGTTTTACACATCATTACATTTGATCAAATTAAGCCTTTTAGTTACCATTCTTAGTAGAATGAGATGAATAATAAAAAATTAAGGATTATATTTATCAATTATAGGTGATTGCACATCACTACACACATTGTAAAGAGGTCCATCAGTCTATAATCATTAATTTGTCAGGTACAAACGTTACCATAGTTCAAAGCGATTTTCAGCATTATCTAGCAAGGCTAGAATATGATGAAATCTCTTAGAGTTCTGCAAATCTGATGGTCTTTGTAACCTTATAAAAGAGAAGTCTGCTTTAAACCTGTGTGGAAGATCAGGACTTCAGGTTGCGGAGGGGCCTTTCTGACCAATGAGGGTGCCTGTGCTGTTTGATTTATGACGTGGAAACATTCCAAACTGAAAGGCTGGGTTTTTCTTAGATCAAAATTATGTTGTTTCAATTCTTCTGCGTGTATAATCCAACATCAGAAACAAGCTTAACAGATATTTTAAAAAATACATTACTTAAAGATACTTTAGAGTTTCAGAAATCTAAAATTCCTTATTTAATTTGTATGTTTATATATATATATATATATATATATATATATATATATATATATATATATATATTTAATCAGTTCTCGCCGTGTGGATAGCCTTGTTGCAGACATAGTGCTAAAAATATATAAATAAATACTTTAATTAATTAATAAATTATGTTAAAAAAAATATATGTATATTGTTAATTGTTTGTTCTTAATACCTAATGCATTAACTGATGTTAACAAATTAAACCTTATTGTAAAGTGTAACCAAATAGTTATGATTATGCCAAGAATTTTGTACAACAGTGCCTCATCTGGTGAGGTGCAACCCAACCTGCCCTTACAGATGCCACAGATATTAAATGGCATATAATATAAAAAAGCCTCTGGTTTATCGGGAAAGGAGGACATAGAAACCGGATTAACAATCAAAAAAACTTTAATTCAACATGAAACACTGAACTTAAACATAACAAAAGTGCACACACAAAACACTGCTGCGTGTGTCTCTCTCTCTCTCCCTCTGGCATTCCCAGCTCCTCCTTTTATCTCTCTCCTGCTGAGTGTGAATCATCCTGGCCTGGCCATATCCCAGACAACCTCAACACGGCAGCGGAAGCGCTCGATCCCCAGGTGGTCCAGTTGATTTGGGAGCGGTTTGAAAAAGCACAGGTAGACCTGTTTGCTTCCCAAGAGACCTCCCACTGTCTCCTCTTGTACTCCCTAGCGGAGGCTCCCCTCAGGATAGACGCTCTGGCACACAGCTGGCCCCGGGGGCTGCGCAAGTACACATTTCCCCCAGTGAGCCTACTTGCACAGGTGCTGTGCAAGGTCAGGAAGGACGAGGAACAAGTCACTCTAGTGGCCCCCTATTGGCCCACACAGACTTGGTTCTCGGATCTCACACTCCTCGTGACAGCCCCTCCCTGTCGAATTCCCCTGAGGAAGGACCTTCTTTCTCAGGGACGGGGCAGCCTCTGGCATCCACCCCTGACATCTGCAACCTCCACGTCTGGTCCCTGGATGGGATGCGGAAGATCTAAGTGGCCTACAACCTGCCGTCGTATACATAATCAACCAAGCCAGAGCTCCCTCTACCAGGCAACTTTACGCCCTGAAGTGGCACTTGTTCGTGAATTGGTGCGTAGTCGGATCAGTGCTCTCATTTATGCAGGAGAGACTGGAGGGGAGGCTGCCCCCCTCCACCTTGAAAGTTTATGTAGCCACCATATCGGCTCACTCAGTCCTTTCAGGCCTTCAGAGACCCCCCTTCGAGCCGCTAGAATCAGTTGAGCTCAGAGCCCTCTCATTGAAGATGGCCCTCCCGATCATGCTCGCCTGCATCTAGAGGGTTGGGGCCTGCAAGCGTTCTCTGTCAGCAACACATGCCTGGAGTTTTGTCTGGAAGACACCGATGTTGTCCTAAGACCGCCACCAGGCTACTTGCCCTATCGACCACCTTCAGGGACCAGGTAGTGAACCTGCAAATGCTGCCCTGGGAGGAGGCAGACCCAGCCTTTTTGCTGCTGTGTCCAGTGCATGCTTTGCATACCTATATGGACCGCACGCAGAGCTTTAGATGTTCTGAGCTGCTTTGTCTGCTTTGGTGGACAGCTGAAAGGGAACGCTGTCTCCAAACAGGGGTTTTCTCACTGGGTTATTGACGGCATCACTTTGGCCTATCACACCCAGGCCGTGCCCGGCCCCTTATGGGTTCGAGCACACTCGACGAGAAGTGTTGCACCTCTTGGGCACTGGCCGATTCCCTCCTTTTATACCCATATGTCCAGGGGAGGGACATGCAAATTCTGTCTGCCAAATTCTCATCGGCCTTTTCTCAAGTTCAGAGGTAACCGAGGCCTTCAAGAAAGTCCCCTAGTGTTGCTTCATTCAACACAATGTCTCGTTCCCTCCATCACGGAACGGAGGTTCCCCTTCTGTTGCTCTCTTCACGTTGTGTCGGAGAAGCGACACTATGGGTCTCTCTTGAGCGCCGATATATGCCTCTGTTCTATGAAAAAAGGCCAATGAGATGGTATTTGCATACCCGCCCCCGGACATACGGGTATTTAAGAGATGCAAATACGGGAGTTCATTCAGAAAATTTCTTCGGAGCCAATGGTCGTGTATGCAGTTTGCTGCGAGTTACCCACCAGTTCCTGCTATTCCTCTGACGCTCTGTATGCTGTTGGATCTGACGGCGCTCAACAACGGCTTTCTCCTTCGTGCACGGCTGTGCATTCTTGCCCCTGGGCACTTCGACAGCGCAGACAAACTTAGAAAGTGTTTCTTCAAAAAGAGTGATATTATTAAAAGAGTAATTTCCTCTAAAAGAGCAAAACACAGCAGTGTTGAAAATCCTTTTCAGGACGCGTCTTTCTCAAGATGCCTTTCCACCCCTGTGTTGTTCCTGGATGTGGTGCTTTGTGTATCTATCTGGACCGCACACAGAGCTCTAGACATTCTGAGCAGCTCTTTGTCTACTTTGGGGGACAGCAGAAAGGGAACGCTGTCTCCAAACAGAGGCTCGCCCACTGGGTTGTCGATGCCATTTCATTGGCTTATCACACCCAGGCCGTGCCCTCCCCGCGGGTTCGAGCGTACTCAACCAGAAGTTTTGCGTCCTCATGGGCGCTGACCAGGGGCACCTCCCTAGCAGACATCTGTAGAGCAGCAGGGTTGGCAACACCTAACACTTTCGCAAGATTCTACAATCTCCGAGTTGAGTCAGTATCATCCCGTGTTTTCTCAGGTCCGAGCCCGTAGAACTCGGTAACACGCTGACGAACTGGCCGGGTGAATCGCTTGCACCTAGCGCCCTTTCCCTCAGCCGAGGTAAAATAGTGCGCCTTTGTTCCCAGGAGACCCCATCTCTCGGATCCCTGGTTGATTCCTCCCTAGCCCTCATGGGTTCGTAGTTCAGTGGAGGAACTCGCCGAACCCAAGCCACTATGGGTACTCAATCTACCCTGTATTGGAATAGGTGCTTCACAGGTTAAGGCCTCCTGTTCGGACTCCCCCTGTGTGTAATCTTCGCGGTACTGTCCCCTCACGAGCGGACTCCCGTGTCTCCCTAAGGCAGTTCCAGCTACATTGGTCGCCGTGCTGTAGCACTCCCCCCTCTAAGAGGCTGGATCTACCACCGCGCCAACTTTCCCACATAGGACCTAAGCGGCCATGTGATGTATTTGCCACCTTTACCTCCCCTGCAGGGTAGCTGTGGTCTCCGCAGGGTCTTCTCCCCCTGAAAGAATAGGAAAAGGGGACCCCCTTCCCTTAATGCATGTAAGGGCCCCGGCCGTAATTGCTCTATGCGAGAAACATAGAAAGAAAAGAGGCCCAGCCAGGCTTGGCCCGTTCCAAGGTTGGCAAGCATCACCTTGTTCCCCTCACTAGGGTAACCATAAGGATTCTGATTACTTTAATGGGGCATTGGGGAAGGGTACGTGCAGCCTGATACAGCTGGTCGCGTTTTTACGTAAGAATACCTGCCCGCTCCTGTATCAGCAGTTCACGTACATGGCTCAGTGCATGGCATGATTGAAGTGGGACCCCTAGTGTTGCTTCTTCGACACAACGTGGAGAGAGCAACAGAAGGGGAACATCTAGGTTACATATGTAACCTCCGTTCCCCGATGGAGGGAACGAGACGTTGTGTCTTCCCCACCACGTCGCTGAGCCACTGTTGTGGCCAGACCATTTCCGGGTCCTCAGAAAAATCCTGAATGAACTACCATATTTGCCCTGCTTAAATACCCGTATATCCGGGGGCAGGGTATGCAAATACCGTCTGCGAACTTCTCATTGGCCTTTTTTCATAGAACAGAGGCATATATCGGCGCTCAAGAGAGACCCCTAGTGTCGCTTCTCTGACACAATGCCTCGTTCCCTCCATCGGGGAACGGAGGTTACATACGTAACATAGAAGTTAAAACACTAACCTAGATGTTTATGGTTAGTTCATGATAATTAATGTATTTACTAATGTTAACAAATAAAACATTATTTTAACGTGTTACCATAATATTTATAATGGTCATGTGCTATACTTTTTTCTTTTTTTTTCTTTTTTTTACAATAGTTGTGAGTTGATAATTCATCAGAAAATCTGAACCAAAACTATGCTTTTTCTCTGTAGATCCTCTGTCCCAAAACTCAACAGGGTCTTACACTGTATTACATAGGGACCTACCAAAATCTTAAGGCCAAGTGTCCAACAAGGGAGAGATTGGCGGCAGAAAGCATTAATGCAAGAACACAGAGGTTATTAGTATCACTGCATGGTGTAGCATAAAGCAATCAGCTTCAGAGTGTGTCTCCTTATCTTGCACCCTGCCTGTTCTTCTCCTGCAGAGCTACTCAACACACAGACCAGCAGCTAATGATGCCGGACAGAGACTTCAGACTGCAGCATTCACAGCCTGGTTTGATAATGATTCTCTTCCTCCTCATCAGTGACAAGAAACAAAAATAGGAAGAATTTTCGGCTAAGGTGGTTTCTGATGTTTGTAGTGTGATTGCTGGGGAGCGAATAAGGTGTCAAGTATGATTGAAATGGAAGTCGGGTGCTGCTGTTGGTTCTGACAATAGTACTGTTGTGCAGGAAGTCTCAAGCCCCTTTCATACAGAGATTCCTGGAAACAAATCCAGTCAAAAATATTCCGGCAACAGTTCGGGGTAGGGGTGTGCAGCACAGCCATTATCTGTATGTGTATTTGTATCTGTTACTATTGCAAAATTATCTGTATCTGTCTCTGTATTCGGATGGAACTGAATATGGGTGAGGCTTAAACTGAAAGCGCGTCAAAACAAAGTGAAACAATAATTTTTAAAATGTAACTATTACATTTATAGTTTCTATAAATATAATATGCCTTGTATATGTCTATTCATAATAATAGCCTAATAAAAATAAAACAAATTATTATTACTATGAGTATTATTATTATTATTATTATTATTATTGTGCTATTATTATTTCATTATTATTATTTTATATATTTTTGTCTTATCAGTTGAAGCCGAATTTGTAGGCTCATGAATTGAAGGATATGTTGTTAACTGAGGCATGAGGTGTCAATCAATTAAAAATGTCAAGCACACATTTTGCAACAAACATTACATACAAACATTAAAAAAATTTGAACAAATCAATATATAATAATATGCAAGCTGCTTGTGATTGTAATTTGTTTTTATATGCTGAGTATTCTGCACTATTGGTTTCAGGTAAGTATGCTTGTAAAAACAAGAAATTAGGAGAGGAACTCAGTAAGTTAAGGTTAACTTTCAGAAAATAAACTTTTACTACATCTTAGCAAAATTGAATCAATACTATTTGTCCTTAAATATAAATTGCATAGGGCTGTCAAGTGTGCTGTCAAGGTAAGCGATTGTGTAATTGTAAATATATCCTAACCCTAACCCTAATTATCAATTATCTTGGTTGCATTCTTGACAATAGCCTAAGTGGCACAAGTATGGCCTTGAAAGTTCTAGGCAAGGTTAATGCCAGGACCAATTTTTTTTTTTGCTAGACATGTTGGATATCTGGATAGAGAATGATAAAGATTATTTGCATCATGTTTAGTGCAATGAAATTTGACTGTGCTTGTAATTTTTGGATGTCTGAATTGTCTCGGATGTGGATGGGAAGATTACAAGCATCTCAAAATAAATTAGATTCATTTTAGGGATTCAGCATTTACTCATGTGGATGAAACCCATTTTAGACATCTTGGCTGCTTGCCAATTGAATGCAGCGTTCACCTTAAACTTTATATGGTACATAGAAAAATAAACAAAAGATCTCCAGTTTATTTGAGAACTTATTTTTCACGGATCACCAAGCAGAGTATTAGGATCTTACTTTATGTCGCATTAAAACCAAGAATGGCCTGAGGTCGTTTGAATACTCAGGAGCACTGGAGTGGAATAAGTTACCTATGCATATCAAGTGTATAAATGTTTTGTTAAAAAAATTTACTTACTGATGACTTGTATTTTTTTTTGTATAATTAGCATATGTATAATTGTGACATTGAATTGTACATGTGGACATTGTATGTGAAGTAGTACCATCAATGACAGTGTACCTGTCATCAGGAATGTCAACTATATAATGTAGGCTAATATCAAGAACCACAATGGAAATATGTTTTGAACTTTATTGTGTTATCCTTGAGTTGTAATTCATTTAACTTTTATTGTCAAATGTGGCAGGGAAGAGGGCGGGGCTGGGTGGTGATTCTACATACCCGGTCCCTTATCAGGCTAATCAAGCCTCTGAGAGAGATAAAGGCCGACTGTGGAAGATTGTGCGGGAGAGAGAGGTCGTTTACGGGCATGTCCATCATGTGTGTGTTTTTGTCTTTTGTTGAAGTTTATCATTAAAATATTATTTATAGTGCCAAGCCGGTTCTCGCTTCCTCCTTTCCATTGAACTGCGTTACATTAAATAAATCAAATAATAAAAAATATATAGCCTACAACTAGATGAAAGTCCCATAAATATATTGGGAATTTTGCACTCGAAGCTGATTTGTGCACACGTATTTTAACATTATGTGGAAGACATAATTATTTAGTTAAATTACATCTACAGAATTAGCGAAATAGTGGGGAAAGAATAATAATGGTCTAATAATAATAATAATAATAATAATGTTACAATAACATTTTCAAATTTAGTACAGTTAAAGGGAGGGGAAAAGATTGTACATGTTTCAGTTTCTTTGTATCACAGGAGCAGGAATATTCTGAATAGATGTACACTGTATGGTGCATTTAAACCTTTTTGGAATAAAGTCTTAACAAGAGACTTACCTTAATTGGTGATGTGAAAATAAATGTGGTCAACATTTAGAAGTGAATAGATGAGTTCTGCTTTGAAATCATCATTTCAGGTAAGGAATTTAGCGGTTTGGTTTATAAATGAATACATGGAAATCAATACATGTGAATCGTGTGATACATTAATATTTTAAGGAGTGGAAAATCGTATCAAATTTGACACTTGACAAGCTCCAGACACGTACAATTAACGGAGACCTCAAACTGAGTCGAGACCGCGCACATCCGATCTGAAATCACAAGGTGCGCATTTTCATTCCCAAGTTTTATACTTTAGTTGGCTACTAATATTTACTTCACAGACTCATGATTTCTTTGTAATTTTAGATATGTTTATTTAAAATGTTGCTTTATCCTTGTGCTTCTTGGAAAATCAATCAAACTAATATTGTTTATATTATTCTGATTAATCTGTTATTCATTTTGAAGTAATTATTTGTGCCTTTCAGAATGAGGTATTCGGCTTCGGGAATAATCTGTGCTGGCATTCACACACTCATCCCGGGAACATCCCATAAGAACAAAGTGATGCCATGATGTGAGGTCGAATGTATGCATCCTCTGGGACCACAGCAGACATTTTATATTGTTTTGAACAACACGGTGTCCAATCAGACATCAGGGGTGTATTACTGAAAGCTTCCTGTCTTATGTCCTAAGTTAATATCTGATCAGTTAAATTATATTAGAGAAGAAAATTCTAACTTAATTTAAGATTCTTATCTTATCTTACCAAGTCGTATCATTTCTCTACGTTAGGAAATCCTAAATTGATCCATCAAGTTCAATAATCAGCTCTCATATCTGTTTCCAAGCAACCGTCGATGTGCAAAAGGCTGCTGTGAAGAAAACAGTAGATAGATGAAATTGTAGAAACAAAATCGATGCACTTTCAATTTCAAGGCTGCAGAAATAAAAGTTTTGCTAACTACATTATCATATTTAATGGGAGTTTGTTATTCATTAGTGTTTTGCCATCAAACTGCAGCATGGGTCTTCCAAATGTGTTTCCACCATCAAACCTCGCTGTTCTTTATTTTGCAACATTAATAAATGTAGCACCTATGCACCATTCTAGACAGTGCAATAGTTTTGATACATAGTATTGTAATGTGACTGTGGTGATAGGGGCATGGCCGAGCGACGTCTGTAGAGAGTGGAAAAGGAGCAGCAGTTCCAGGCACTCTTCCAGGCTCAAGCGGAGGACCGGCAGGTGCTACAGAGCTTGGTACAACAGGAGGGGTCTTCAGCCATGATCACGGACCCACCCATGTCTGTTCTGCACATCACCCTGACCAATATGGGTCATCAGGATGACCCAGAGGACTGCCACTGTTGTCCAAGTTAAGCCCAACAAATCACTTTATTGTCACTCAACCATATACACAAGTGCAACAGTGGGTTAAAGTCTTGATCTACACAACACAATATACACATCTACTATACACTAATTATGTCCTGGAGGGAGGGAAGCTCACCTCTGATATGTCTGGTAGTTCGCACCACCCTTTGCAGGGCTTTGCATTTGAGGGCATTGCTTTTGCCGTACCAGGCAGTGATGCAGCCAGTCAGGATGCTCTCTACAGTGCTGGTGTAGAAATGTGTGAGGATGTGGTGGTTCATTCCATTGTCTCAGGAAGAAGAGGCACCATTCTTCACAACAGCCACAGTGTGGACGGACTATGTGAGTTCCTCAGTGATGTGGAAACCGAGGAACTTGAAGTTGCTGACTCTCTCCACCGGTACTTCATTGAAGGAGATGTGGCTGTGTTCTCTGTCTTTTCTCCTGAAGTCCACCACAAGCTTCTTGGTCTTACTGACATTGAGGGAGAGGTTGTGCTCCTTGTAGAGTGTGCACCTCCTCTCTATAGACTGTTTTATCATTGTCAGTGATAAGACCTACCACAGTTGTATCATCAGCAAACTTGATGAAGGCATTGGAGCTATGTTTTGCCACACAGTCATGTGTGTACAGGGAATACAGGAGTGGGCTGAGAACACAGCCCTGCTGGGCTCCTGTGTTGGGGGTCAGTGGTGAGGAGATGTTACTGCCCATTCTGTTCACCTGGTGTCTTCCTGTCAGGAAGTCCAGGATCCAGCTGCACAGTGAGCTATTCAAACCCAGAGTTTCACATCAAGCTTGGAGAGCACTATGGTGTTGAATGCTGAGCTGTAGTCTACAAATAGCATTCTCATATATGTATTCATTTTTTCCAAGTGGGATAGAGAAGTGTGTATTTTAACTGCAATGGCATCATCAGTGGAGTGGTGGCTTCTGTAAGCAAACTGTAGTGAGTCCAGTGAGGCAGGCAGCACAGAGCAGATGTGGTCTCTGATAAGCTTTTCAAAACACTTGCTGATGATAGGAGTTAGAGCAACAGGACGCCAGTCATTTAGGCAAATTATCTTTTAATATTTTGATATGGGCATAATAGTGGATGTCTTAAAGCATGAAGGAACCACAGACAGGGAGAGGGAGAGATTGAATATGTCTGTTAAAACACCCGCTAGTTAATCCAAGCATGCTCTGAGAGTGCAGCCCGGAATGCCATCTGGACACACAGCTCTGTGAATATTCACCTGTTTGAGAGAACGGGTTACATCCGCAACAGAAAAAGTTTGTGAACTAACCTCTGCTGTGTCGGGCATGGGAGTTCTCTCCGTGGATTTGGTGATGTTTCCTCAAAACAAGCGTAAAATGTGTTTAGCTTGTCTGGAAGAGAGGCGGTGGTGTTCACAGCAGAGTGATTAGTTGCTATAAGGTCTGTGATTATTTTAATTCCCTGCCACATACTTCTCGTTTTGGTAGTGTTGAACTGTGCGTCCACTTTGTTTTTGTATTGTTGTTTGGCTGCTATGATTGTTTTGCGGAGAGTATAACTGGCATGTTTATTTTCTTCAGTGTTCCTGGAATTAAAAGCGGATGTTCACACATTAAGTGCCACACAAACATCGCTATTAACCCACGGTTTCTGGTTAGGGTAGATCCGAATTGTTTTGGTCGGCACCACATCATCTATGCACTTCCCAATGAAACAAGTTACAGTATCAGCATAGACCTCAATGTCGTCATCAGAGGCGGACCAGAACATCTTCCAGTCCATTTAATCAAAACAGTCCTGTAGCATAGAATCTGATTGGTCTGACCAGCACTGAATCATTCTGAGTGTGGGAGCTTCCCATTTCAGTTTCTGCCTGTAAGCAGGCAGAAGGAAGAGTTGAAAGGTAGGCGGAGGAGGGATTTATAAGCATCCTGGAAGGGAGAGTAGCAGTGATTTAAAACCTGGTCCCCTCGTGTGTTGATTCTGATGGGTTGGTAGTATTTAGGTGAGCTTGTCCTGAGATTGGCTTTATTAAAGTCCCCTGTAACAATGAACATGGCCTCAGGGTGCATGGTTTCCTGCTCACATATATTCCCATATAGTTCCCTTAGCGCTTGCTCTGTGTCGGCTTGTGGAGGAATGTACACAGCTGTGATGCTGACTGCCGTGAATTCCCTCAGTAACCAGAATGGTTGACAGAGTAGCGTGAGGTATTCCAGATCAGGGGAGAAAAAGAGAGTGTAGGTTCCTTAGATCACACCATGAATCATTGATCATAAAACATATGACCCTTCCTCTACTTTTCCCCAAGAGAGCTTTAGTTCTGTCCGTGTGATGCACAGAGAACCCAGTAAGCTCAATTGCTGAGTCTGGGACCTCAGTAGAAATCCAAGTTTCTGAACCTGATGCAGGACGCAGGCTCTCCTTCCCCTTTTTCGGCCGTGCTTTTATGGTTGAGGCCGTGCGTTCCAAACAAAAGACTCCGCTGCAGTGTTTGTAAACAGAGCGTCATCGGCATTGTGGAACTCAAAGCTTGGTTTCCAAGGTTTTAATGAAAAGCCAATGTCCACAATAGTTTGTCTGTCATATACAATAACACTGATGACATCTAACACAAAAATAACATGAACTAAGGACAATAAAAACAAAAAACTGCTAAGTTGTGTTGGAGCTTGCAATACGGCTGCCATCCTAACCCTGTGGGTCGATCAACCTGCCAGTTTTCCATAACATTCACACGCGAATGTGGCCATGAAATCTGGGCCAGTCTGCTGGAGCTGTAGGGAACCTGGGCATTTCTAGAACCAATGCATATAATTTTAAACTAGCTAGAAAGCATAAATGCTTCCCTGACACTGTTTCTTTTCCCTCGTACTGTGACATCGATTCACAGGCAACAAAACCTCTCCCATTTAAGCCTAGCCATCCATTCGGTATTGACTTAGGTGTCGTGCGTCAGACTGTGCAGTCAACCTCAGATATGATGTTGTGAGAAATTCCCTGGCTGTTTGAAAAGCTGCATATCTCAGCAACTACTCAGGCTGTAGTTGCTGAGATATGCAGCTTTACAAAACATCAGGGGTGGGAGCTCGATTTAAACTGTCCGTCATATTCCAGCTACCAAGGAGCTTGGATGGAGGTGACCCCTAATGAATTTTACAAATTTAATTTGTAAGCTGGTGGGTATAGGTAAGGTATGTGCATGGGGGTATACAAAATAGTGTCCCTGCCTCTCTCATCCTGCAATAAAGCATATCGTGTGTGGTGTATGGTTCGCTGGCTGGGGAGGTGGTGCTAGGGCAGTCTATGTCAGCTCCACATCAGGAGGACGTAAGGGAGGTGGAAGTCTCGGCTTCCCTAGCCCTTAGAGGATTCCCTGCAGGGGATTTCTCTTTGACGCAGATGTGAGACGAGATCCTTAGGCACGCCTTCAACCAAGTGAGTGTGATTGATAATCAATGCCTCCAGCCATATACGTATTTTTCAATTATCAAGGATCGGTTGTATCAAGTGATGCAGGACACTCAGACAAAGAAGAATACAACCCATTTGTTGGTATAGAAGAGCTCAGGAAATGCCTCATTATAATCCAATGGTGGGTCACTTGGGGCAGGAAAAGACACTGAAAAATCTAATAGCCCATTTCTAGTGGCCGGGCATTCACGGGGATATTTGTAAGTGGTGTGTAGCATGCCATGAATGTCAGCTGGTGAATCTGCAGGACACCCCATTCAAATTATTGTATGGGCATCGACCGCATGGCATGCTCGACATCCTATGGGAAAATTGGGAGGAAGGACCTTCCAACAGCAAAAGCAAAATTTAATTTGTTCTTAACCTGAGAGCAAAACTGGTGCACACACTGGTGCAATTAACACAGGAGGATTTGCTCCAGGCTCAAGAAAGCCGGCTGTGTAATAGGGGTACTCGGCTATGGGAATTTCCAATGGGAGATAAAGTCTCCCCACATCGATCTCTAAATTACTTGCCAAGTGGCAAGGACCACTTGGTGCTCAGGCTTCCGGCCTGAGTCGGGCGATGCAGGCATGTGGTGATGGGAGCATGTGTAGCAGCCAATAATGTAATAACTACCGTTAATGTAATAATTGGCAATAAAATAATGAATTATCTATTCTTAATGTAATAAATGTCAACAATGTAATAACTTACCAATAATGTAATACAATTTCTCAACCAGTAACGTAATAACGTTTTGCCCATAATGTAATTAGTTCTAGGATTATTGGCTGGCTATTACATTATTGGCTGGGTTGATTAAAAAATACAAAATAATGTATTATATTATTGACAGTTTTTACATTAACGGTAGTTATTACATTATTGACTGCTACAGGCATGGCCAAGCGATGTCAGTGGAGAGCGAGGCCGGCAGAACAAGAGTGGTAAGGTTTGACAACTGTGGGAAATCACCTCTAACAGCTGTTTTGTGTTACAGTGAGAGCTGGAAAGGGATATAAGGGAAGGCCAAACCACCAGAGGAGAGAGAGTGACACACAAAGCTGACTGTGTGTGCATTTATGTTGAGCTGAAAAGCAGCCCATTTGTGTTGGCTGAAAAGTATTGGTAATAAAAAGACTCACATTGGATTTTTTTACCCAGCTCCTGCTTCCTCCTTCAAAGAGAGTTAGTGATTGATCACAGTGACTGTAATTGTGTTCATGAGACGAACAACCGTATAAGTCCAAAAAAACAAAAATTGAGATAACCATGTGACATGAATGTATGTGTGCCACTTTGTATACAGAATCACTTTGGGGGTGTGTTCGCGTGACCAAAACTCTGTGTTTTAAATTTTAAAATAGGAGAAAAAAAAGGAGAGCGAACATGAATGAATGGAAGGACAGAGCAAGGAAGTCTTTGAGGGATGCTGGGAAACCATATGTGAACCGAAGAGGAGAGCAAAAACGAGGAAAAAGTCCACCGAAAGAGGTGAGTGAAAGAACCGTATACAAAGTATCTACCTAACGTTAGCGGTTACAGTCAGAGGGGCATGTAGGCTACTGGGCGTCGTCTACTACAGTTTATTCATATAGCTCACTCTGTTTAACGGATCAATTCATGAATGGGTCGAAATTAATGCTGTAGGCTACTCCTTATAACCACGGATAAATTAATCGAAACATTTTAGCTGCGTTTGATGTCCCTAATGTTAGCTAGCGGGATAATGTTAGCTGGCTAGCCAGTTACTTTGTAACGTAGCTGGTTACAGTCAGGGGGCATATTACTGGGCGTCTAATGTTACTAATGTTCATACAGCTCGGACTGTTTAGTGAATCAAGTCATGAATGGGTCGAAATGAAAGCTGAGAAAATTAGACTTTGATTGCTTTATGTCCACTGAAATTGGTAAAAAAAAAAAAAAAAAAAAAAGGTCATTGACATGTTTAAAATATTTTGATATATTTTTTGGATCCCCTGTTACCATTTAATGCAACACTTTGTTTTTTAATATTGTATGCTATGCTATGTTTGTTACTCATTATTTAATAAATAAATAAATAAAAGGTAATAATAAAAAAAATGCATTGATTGTGTAAGCTGTTATATTCTAGCTAGTAACCTTAATAGCTGCTAATAGCTCTAGTGTTCTATAGCTAAAAAAAAAACCCAGCTAATGTGACTTTGTTTTTGTTAAGGGCAAGGTGTGCAATGAGACGTGTCCCAGGCAGTGTTCAAGCCTAACAGAACAAAGAAAACTCCAGCTCTTCACAGAGTTTTATGCTGTCTCTTACGAGAGGCAGCAGGCTATCATTCTCTCTGGTTTGGAGCAGGTAGGATAACTTAAGCAATTCATGACCATATCATGTCAACAGTATACAATGCATCACAATGTAGGCCCATGAAATAACCAGTGAATTGAATACTACTGTATGCCTTCAATTCACTAAGACTGCACATGTGCCTGATCACTGTAAATGTTACATTTTGTGAGGATGGATGAAGGATGATCGGCATCAAGTAGGCCACCAAGTGCATTACAGACCACAGCGCTTTGGTGTCCTAAAAGGCATGCACATGGCTTATTCATTCTCCTAACCAAAGCCTACTCACGTACTTAATGACCTTAACTTGACAGCTCTACACTACGGCTAGCCTGCTACGCTATGGTAAATGTCTTTTTACTTCTAGCACAAGGTGAGTCGCAGACGACCACGTGGGCCTGACACTAAGATTACTCAGAGGAAGTACACCTTCAAGTACCATGTGCAACAAGGAGGCCAAAGAACTCACATTTACTCACATCACATTTATGTCAGTCTTTCAACTGACCAACAGTCGCCTACAGGCAAGTTTTATATAGCCTAGCGTTTTCCGTTCGTTAACACTTTATTACATGCATGATTTTAATTAGATACATTGTCCATAACATATTTATTTAAAGTTACTTATCTTTGAAAAGGTTATTCAAGAAAAGTTAGGCAGTCAGTCTGAGGGAACAGAGCAGGTAGATAAAGTCAGGTCTCCATTAGACGACTTCAGAGGAAAACATAAGAACAGGTAATTAAAAAAAAAAAATCTTGAAGGACCTCATGCGCTCGTCCTGTTAGTTTTTAAAGCTGCACCATTGTCAGCATCCGTTGCCCTACAACATTCCCTGGTCTAATGGTGCACTGGACGCTGGCATTATAGGGCGTCAGGTGCCTTACCACCCTATAACGCCAGCGTGCATGTACCGTAATGGTTAGGATTCAGCTCACTGTTGTTGCCCAGTCAGGAAACATATTTTTGCACTTTGAGATCGATATCAGAGGTAAAGTGCTATGCAAATGTAATGTATGATTATTCTTTGTATCATTACAACATGTGAATCTTAAAGGGATACTTCAGCTCTGGAATGATTAACGTGTATTTAAAATGGGTCATTTATGTAGTAGAAATGTGAAATTATTTTTGAATTTGGAGCCTTCTTGACTGAGAAAAGCCAGAAAATGTATTTTTGATTTATGGGGATGAAAGACAACAACTCCCAGATTGCAATGCTAAAACGCACACATCAATCAATCACATGTTTAGAATTCATGTAAACACTACATTCAGATTCACAAATCGGAATAAATTCAGTTAGACTGAAACAAAATGTGTGCATGTAAACAATGACGATTTTTGCGTCATCGGAGGATTTTTTCCAGACAAAATATACATAAATCTCTCTCTCATCTATGAGGGAGGAAAGGATGGTAATTCGAAAATACTAAAAAGAATTAGGTTTTCTAATGATACAAAGCTTAATGCTAAATCCTGAAATATCCCTTTAATGACTGTATGTGAAAAACCAAATCCTATAGTTTAGAGGAACGTTTAGAATTATACATTTATGGTCACAGAAACAATGCAATTGTGCAAAACAGACCAGCATAGTTTATTATATTTCCCTTGTTCATGAGTTGTGTTGTTTATTTTTTAGGCCTCATAGAATTCATCCTGCAGTGAGAGAGGGGATAAGAGAGCATATCTTGAGCTTCCCATGCCAACCGAACCACTACTCACGGATGAAGGGAGATGTGGAGAGGGAGTACCTGAGCCCTGATTTAAACCTGCTCCGCTTGTTCCGCCTGTACAAGGAAAACAATACAACATCCACTGCAAAGTTCTGGCTCTATAGTGACCTCTTCAAGCAGCAGAACTTCAGTTTTGGGCAGCCAAGAAGTGACGCTTGTGCGAAATGTGACGCCCTGTTCTCAAAATTAACAGCTGCTACAACAGATGGAGAAAGGTTGAAGATCGCAGCCGAGAGTGAGCTTCACCACCAGAAAGGTGAAAAAGCGTACACCCAGTTGCAGGCTGACACAGCGAGGGCCAAAGCCAATGATGACTGCCATGTCATTTGTATCGACATGCAGGGAGGGGGTAGTGTTCACGCCAAACCTGACAAACTCCAACGTGTACTATCAATGTCAGCTGGCCAACTACAACCTCTGTATCCAGGAGATGGGCACTGACGATCCTCCTACAATGTGCCTCTGGCATGAGGGCATCGCTCACAGAGGTTCCATCGAGGTGGCAAGCTGTCTTTTGAAGTGGGCAGAAACATCTTTCGCTCCCCTAGTCCAGGCAAAGGAACGGAAGCTCGTCATTTATAGTGACCGATGCTGTGGGCAGAACAACAACTGGCAAGTCCTAAACCTCATGGCCCTGCTCGTATCTAGAGGGTACTTCAGTCAGATATAGCAGAAGTTCATGGTGTCTGGTCACTCCTTCCTTCCCTGTGATGTTCCTTTGCCACAAGAGGCGTAAGGTGTCCACACTCCACACCCCCAGCGATGTCGCCGAGATGATCCGTGGAGCAAGGCAGCAGCATCCATTCAATGTCATTGAGATGAAATGTGCGGACTTCAGGCAGCTCCCTGATGCAACATTAAAGCGTCCACCTGGCTTGCTAATCACATCCATGATGTGGTTGAAAGTGACAGGTAAAAAACTAAAGAGTTGGTTTTCTGAGATTAACAGTGTTGGGGATATGTGCGTGAAAGAAGAATCTTTATTGGATTTCTTGTTGAATCATGATTTCAGCTGCTGATCCATGGCGTGTCCACACAAAAGTGAGCCACAGCCTCTACGTGGAATGGAAGACCTGGCTGATCACCAAACAGAGGAAGAATCAACCACCTCCAGCTCCTTTGTTCTCCACCACGTATGCTCGTGCTTACGAGGACCCTCTGCCCGTCAAGAAGGAGAAGCACCAGGATCTTATGAAAATGCTAGCCTACATGCCAGCGGAGGCCCAAGCATTTTTATGGGACATTAGAATGTGAAGAGTAGCCTGGTATGTGTAGGTCATGTGCAGGGTAAGGTGGGGTATATTGTGTATATTGTGTAAAATTAATCATAATAGTAGTTGTAGCTTATCTTGTATGCCTTATCTTATGTTGTATAATAGGAATATATAGTTATTTATTTAGTAAATGAATGAATGGGGTGATTTATTAAATGTATTATAAAATGGTAAACTAGCATATGGAACCATAGCATGGAATGATGATGATGTATGTCTGTATTGTAAATATGTATTGTTTACAGTTATTACTGTTGTTTATTGTTTGTATGTATTGTTGATTTTATGTACGGTTTATTGTTTGTACTGACGTTTATTTTCTGCACTATAAGTAGGCCTATGTATTGTTCATTGTTCGTACTGTATTGTCCGTGTTTTTGTTCTGTGATTTACGTTGGCAAAAAATAAAAGAAATTGAAAAAAAGAAATGCTTAATATTTTCTTTAAGGTTCTGTTACTGTATTAAAACTAAGATAAAGGAATCAAATCTCCAGTGGTTTAAAGTGACATGATGAATTGGACTTATACTGTTGTAATGCTCAGCCTAGATTATAGGAGATGATACACAAAAAATACGGTCTTGACCCTAAGTTTGTATGGTGATGGGAAGTTTATAAAAAAAAAGAAGGCTAGGAAGTCAACAATTCGATTTAAACCCAAGGTGTATTTACAATAAGTAGAAGTAAAAAAAACATCAAAGTGAATCCAGAAATATATATATATATATATATATATATATATATATATATATATATATATATATATATATATATATATATATATATACAAATGTATAAAAGACAAACAAGAAAGCAAGAAAAAAAGATAAATACTAAAGGTGAACGAAAATGGATGAATTGACTATAGGAGTCCCGTACAATGTCCTGTTTGTGTGTGTGTGTGTGTTGAATCGGCCTCACCGGTTGTTTTGTTATGAAACCGGGAGCTCGTTGTGAAGCAGCGCTGTTCTGTGAAGAAATACAAGGTGAAAAATCAACAAAAAAGATAATCCCACAATGTCTTCTTGTTCACAGTCTGTAACAGCCTATGGTGGAGGTTTTTCGTGTGATCAATCGCAAATCCCCTTGAGCATCAACGTGTCGCTCCTGAACTCCGGTTTCCCGGCTCCTTTTAAACGGAAGAAAAAGTCATACAGCTGATTTGGAGTGACGTCACGGGGAATTCCCTGGAGCTACGCGACAGAACTCTCGCGTGAGTAAAACGGGAACTCAAAACACTTAACTAGGCAAATAACATATATTAATTAAGGCTGTTTTCTAAGAACAATGTAGATTTTTAACAGCAATATATATATTCCATACTTATGTGGCTGCGCTACATAACCCCCCCCCAGCCAGCGGCATAGGAGGAGAGTGTCCATAATAGCGCTTCAGGTTAACCACATTTACTACATCGGTTCTTGGAGGGTTGCCCCAGCACACAGTGTAATTTATTGGTCCGGTTTTACTTTTTATTTCTGCTGGACCCTCCCACTTGGGCGCTAGCTTGGCAGAGAACTTGTTGGAGGAACTAGAGAGAGGATGGGTTTTAATCCATACCAGGTCACCCGTTTGAAACTGCGCATTTTTTCTACGGTAATTATAATACCTAGCTTGTTTGGCATGGCACATCCTCATTCTGTTTTTCACTTCTGCCATCATACTGTCTTGTCGTTCCACCAGGGAATATGCAGATTGATCAGGTGAAGGTGGTCGGTGGATAAGACGTTCCAGTGGTCCTAGAATTTGCCTACCCAGCATGAGTTCGGTAGGGGTCTTCCCTGTGGTTTCTTGCTGGGCGGTATTAATGGCATAGCAGAATTCAGGTAGCCACTGGTCCCAGGTCTGATGTTGTTGACCCACATAGGCAGCAATCATGGTTTTTATGGTTCGGTTGATCCTCTCTGTTAGGTTTGCCTGTGGGTGATAACTCGTGGTGAGTTTCTGAACACATCCCCATGTTTTGCACAGATCGCCCAGAAGGCTGGAAGTGAATTGGGGGCCCCTATCGGACACCAGGTATTTGGGTACCCCCCATCATGTGAATATCTCCTCCCAAAGTATTTTCACTATTTTCTGGGTCTTGCTGTCTCGAAGAGGGAACATTTCCACACACTTAGTGAAATAATCCACAATGACAATGGGGTTGAGCTAGTGTTACTCCAGCCAGGTTTTTGTTGAAGGTACGTTCAGCAGATTTCTTGTTGGTCCTTTCTTTGCTGCTCTGAGTTCCCACTTTCTGCCAGTAGTCTTTAGCTCCCATGTAGTCCTTTTCCACCATGGATCCGATTTTCACCAGGTGTTCAACAGAGTTGACTGTTCCCCTCATACATCCGGCGACTCTGGGGTTGATGTTGTTCAGTATACGATTTACTAGCTCCTCTTCAGAGATCTCTGGCTTCCATTTCAGACAGCAAAGTCCCTCAGGCGTTGTCGTGGCTGCTGAACCATCGTCCTCAGCTTTTCCTCCACTTCTGAGAGGTAATCATCTGGAAGAAAAACAGCCATGAATGCCCTTTTGAAGGATCTCCAATCCGTTACCTTGACCTTCTCTGCCTTCCACCAGCTCAGAGCGGGTCCCTTCAGTACCGTACTCAAGGTTCCTAGTAGTTCAGCACAGGGAAGGGGCCGGATTTACAGGAAGTTCTCACATTGCTCGATGAAGTTGAGCACCTCTGCCGTCTCACAGGAGTCTCCGAAAGAGGGGAACTCGATGCAGATAGGAGGTCGGGCACAGAATGAGGATGCACCTGCCACTACAGAGGAGGTAAGCACATTAGGGTGGTGAGCATACTTAGGATGTTGAATGTCATAAGTATCATTGAGCGATTTATGAGAGGGAATTTTCTCTCTAAATACTAGAGCAGGGGTCAGTGGTTGACGGACAGTGGAAAAATGGGAGGAATCTGGTGAGTAGGCCTGTAATCTGGAGAGTGTGGGAGTGCTAGTGAGCCTCATTTTTCTCATTTGACTTTCCCATTTTGCATCTCTCCTCAGAAAACAATCTGTTACAGCCTTTTCTAATTTTTCCAGTGCCTTAACGAAATAATCCTCCAACCCTGCCAAGCTAGAGTCCACGGCTTGCCTAAAGCTTGCTTCCTTATTCAATGTACTGTCCATTGACTGTTTGAAATCTTGTTCCAAAGTATGTAATTTTTGATTTAGAGCCAATAAATTACCTTTACATTGAGTCAAGTCAGCATGCATCAATTGTACCATGCCTATATTCAGTATGCTACTTTCATCATCATCATCATCATCAGATTGTTCAGTGTCAGACATGTATAATGAACTAATCATTGAAGTTATTTCCTCAGGCGGATTACGCCTGGTTACAAATGGACCTTTGGTAAAATCCACCTCTGTCTGTTCTGTATCATTTTGGACATTTATAGATTTCACATGATTATCAATATTCTCATCAGGAACTTCCACCAAATCAACATTTGTCACATCCATTTTGCAAATTGTAAAAATAAAAAAAAGAGAGAGAAAAAGAAAAAACCCCACCCCAAACAAACACAATAATAATAATAAAGGGTCCCCGTACGGGCCACCAATATGTAACGCTCAGCCTAGATTATAGGAGATGATACACAAAAAAATACGGTCTTGACCCTAAGTTTGTATGGTGATGGGAAGTTTATAAAAAAAAAAGAAGGCTAGGAAGACAACAATTCAATTTAAATGCATAAAAGACAAACAAGAAAGCAAGAAAAAAGATAAATACTAAAGGTGAATGAAAATGGATGAATTGACTATAGGAGTCCCGTACAATGTCCTGTTTGTGTGTGTGTGTGTGTGTGTGTGTGTGTGTGTGTTGAATCGGCCTCACCGGTTGTTTTGTTATACCGAGAGCTCGTTGTGAAGCAGCGCTGTTCTGTGAAGAAATCCAAGGGTGAAAAATCAACAAAAAAGATAATCCCACAATGTCTTCTCGTTCACAGTCTGTAACAGCCTATGGTGGAGGTTTTTCGCGCGATCGATCGCAAATCCCCTTGAGCATCAACGTGTCGCTCCTGAACGCCGGTTTCCCAGCTCCTTTTAAACGGAAGAAAAAGTCATACAGCTGATTTGGAGTGACGTCACGGGGAATTCCCTGGAGCTACGCGATAGAACTCTCGCGTGAGTAAAACGGGAACTCAAAACACTTAACTAGGCAATAAACACAGGAAAATAACATATATTAATTAAGGCTGTTTTCTAAGAACAATGTAGATTTTTAACAGCAATATATATATATATTCCATACTTATGTGGCTGTGCTACACTGTTATTCCACATTAACTGGACATATACTGTTCTTCCACATTCCAGAAATGTAAATTACTCTAACTTTTTATTTTTAAGATTAATACTAAAAAATCTTATCTCATTAGAATTGTGAAGCTTTTGTTGTCTATCTTCAAGTCAAAAAAATAATAATAATATAATATTCAGGGTCCAAATTAAAAAAAAAAATGTTATTCAAAATTTGAAAATATGGATTTATATGGTTCTTCGTCTCAAGCCCTCAATTGTTGGCTTTCATAGAGGATTTCGGTTAGGACACCAGATAAAGTTAGGACACTTTTTTAAGATTTTTGGCAAGTTAGGATTCTTCTGTAATACTCTTTTAATTTCAAGATTATACATTTAGGAAATATTATTCTGTAATAGCTTTTGTCCTAAATGAGATCCTAACTGAAATTGCCATGGTAATAAAGTAGGTAAGATAGGACTCTAAAGTGTGTAGATGTGCAAACAATGCTGTTTATTTACAACATGTTTTGTGCTCAAATGACGACGTTTATCTCAATCAGGACTTCTTTCAGACATATTCATATGATAAGGAATGCGCTGGAGGAAAAATCTGAGAAAAGTGGGAAAGAATATGAAGCAGTGAGTGTTAGAGAATCCAGACACCAAAGATAAAAGTTTTAATTCTTTGCACTCAGCTCATGCAGTAGGGTGTTTCAGAGAGAAACCTGTGGAGGATACAGAGACCACAAGAGGCTTTGTTTTGGTCAAATGCTCTCAGGAACTTTGACGATGAACTGTGGCAACATCACTTTAAATGACTCAAACAAGTTTGAGTTTGTCTTGGAACTTGTTGAGTGTAGGGAATTTTAGAATTGGCCCAAAGTATTAAGTCAGGTCTGCAGTCTCAATCCAGATACTCGCAAGGGGAGAAATAAATGACACACACACCAGAGTATATTAGATCATTCTCCAAAGATTATTGTCCAGCTCATCATTATATGGTCCAGCAAAACAACATTCCACTAGACCCACCAATGAAATAGTTATTTACCCTACATGGGGTGACATATATGTTTGAGCTACGTGTGATACGTGAGAGTTCAGACACAGGCAATACATTCCTATAGACACATCCTCTTGCAGAACAGCTGCAACTGTATTTGTGATGACACAGCAAGCTACACCAACAAGAGAAGTTGTTGAGAGCCTTTATTATTTTACATTGCCCACTTTGATCCTGAAAGGATCACATAGCCATCTCAACCAACTTCAGTATCAGGTATATGTACATAATTGAGCATGGCAATATTATGCCTGTTTATCATCACATTCAACTTTTGCATTAGTAATTGTAGCAAACATGGGCGAAATAATAACATAAGCAGAATATATACAGCAATCGATATGATGGAGGACATCCAGGGCACAAACCACCCAAACATATTGAAAAAATGTCCCCATATTCCCTGATGTCTGGCATTATCAGGAAATTCTTAATTCAACTTATCCATTTCCTTTCATACCTTCATGAACTCACCATCATCATCAGTGTGACCCGGGATGTGTGTATAGTATTTGCCACCAAACATTTTACATACTCCTCCATCTTTAGCCAAGAGGTAATCCAGAGCTATACGATTCTATTTAGTCATTTCACTTGCGGCATGTAATTGTTCTTTTACCAAATCAAAGGCCCATTTTATTAAAGAAACATTGCTGATTATAAATAAGTAATTGATCCACTCAGTGTTTTTATTTGGGGTTATCAATAAAAAGATGGATTCAAAACCATTAGCAATTTCGTTTCAGGCTTTGAACTGGTTTGGAATACCTCTAGGTTGTCCAACACTGTCTAGATATACTTCAGGTTCACTTGAGGCATCACTTTCTAGGTACCTTCATTTTCGGGTGTTTACCCATATCTTCAAACAGAAATATCTTCCTGTAACATTATCATAAACATAAATAATCATACATAATTTCTAGGAATTGGAATTACACTTGCGACTCCTTGCTGGTGTGTTGAACAAGCATATGCAAGCACAACTGCCTGCCATATGCAGAGTGTCAGTAGAAATGTTTTCATGTTGACTGTTCTGGGTCCCTCCTCAGGTTCTCCTAATTCGCAGATTCCCGGATAGGCACTGGCGGGAAAGTTCCTCCAGTGCTTTCACCGTTCACCCTTGAATCAGTAAGGCCCACCTCTGGTGCAGTAGTCACGTGGCTTGCGTGAAGGTCAGTCAGCACCCCCATTCTGGTCACCACCAGTACTGTAGCTGGGCCCAATTACTTTGCATCACCCAACTTCGTTGGTTTCAGACACTTCACCAGAACCTGCTGATTTGGAACAAATGGATGAGTAGGGCTTTCAGCAGTCAGAGGGAGAGAGAGAGACATTACCATATGTGCCATTAAATGTTTTAATGAGGGAATCAACATATTCTGCAATCACCACCTCTGTGTCACCTGTGGAGAGAGAGCCAGCGCGGCCTTTGACCCAAGGGGTCGGGAAAGGCCTACCCATTAGTATTTCAAATGGAGAGAGTTTAACAACAGAAGATGTTCAGTCAACACAGCCGGTAGAACATCAACCCATGTTCTTCCTGTTTCGGTGCAGGCTTTGTTTAAGCGTTCTTTTAATATTCGATTTGTCCGATCAACCATGCCTGCCAACTGTGGATGATATGGTATGTTGAAATGCCAATTTATGTTAAATTTCTTTGCAAGTATTTGCATAACTTTGGATGCTAATGGGGTGCCATTTTATCTTTCAATAATGGTTGTAATGCAAAATCTCTGTATTATTTATTTTGCCAGAATTTTCACAGTTTTAGCATTTTCCCTTCACACATGGGAAAGCTTCCGTCCATGATCACAAGCAATAATTTGTTATTCCTGCATGGCGGCATATGTGTCAAATCTATTTGCAGGTGTTGGAACGGCAGTTTCGGGTGTGGTAATGAGCCGTGCTTCGTAGGCTTGTGTCTGTTGTCACATGTTAGACATGTGTCCAGGATTAATTTTACTGCATTTCATACCTTATGTATTCAAAAAATGTGATTTATTGACTGGATAAATTTTTCTTTTGAAATGTGCACCCTTGTTTATCCCTTAACAAATTAGTCTGGTCTGGTTTCACTTCATCTGAGGCCCAATTTGTAATGTCAGATTCAGATGGATTTGCCTGCAACAATTGAATGTCAGTGTCTTTTACCATTGATGACTGCATCATGGAAAAATTCTCTTCAGCTTGATTCAGATCTGGGCTTACCACAACTTCCTTTGCAGCCCACTTTGCTACTTCATCAGCATACTTCGAGTCTGTGTATATATTGATTGATTTGCATTTAGCCAATTGTCATGCTCCGATCAACACAAACAACTCAGCAGCATGTGCAGATTTATATGGGAGCAAATAAGCTTCGATAATTCGATTCAGGAGTTCCATTACAGCATAACCCAAACCAGTATATGGGAATAATTTGGCTTGGAACAGGACCCGTCAATGTACGATTGTCCCCCTCCTCAAGGGCGGATGATGAAACATCCAGCCTGCATGAAGTACATGTTTTCAAGTGATCAGTATAATCATGTGAATTGTTGTAAACCTTTAGTTAGTAATTTGTGTAATGATAAAGTCGAGCCGTATACAACGGAGGTTGGTTTAATGATCAGATTAGCAGTAGACAATAAAATAGTTTCATACCCCGATCAACGTTGGATGTGAGAGTACAATGCATTCTGCATGTTGTACCATCAACGCCGCAGCAGTCACTGCTTGCAAACATGCAGGGTGGCTTATAGCGACTGCATCTAAAATTTTTGACAAGTATGCCACTGATCTATATGTTCCGCCATGGGACTGAGCGAGGATCACGGCTGCTGTGCCTGCCATCTCATACACGTACAGATGAAAGGGTTCACCATAATTTGGTAGCCATGTCCATTTCAGCAGTCCACTTGATAATTTCTTCAGCCCTTGAGAGTGTAGCTTCTCTCAGGATTTTGTCATATAAAGAGCAGTTTGGCACCTATGCTCAACAATAGTTCACTAAACCCAAGAAGCTTTGCATTTGAGTCTTTGTTTTAGGGTGTTGGAAGGTAGTAATCGTCTTCACTCTGTCTGCGGAAAGACGAACTGTTCCTCTCTGTAGCTCATGTCCTAGATAGTTAAGTTTCAGTTTCACCCATTGCAGCTTTTCTTTTGATGCCTTGAATACAACCTTCGCTAAAACATTGCACACAATAGTTGAAGCGGCTGCACATGACTAAATGTCTGGGCCAGAAACCAGGATGTTGTCAGCATATTGCAAAAGACAGGTTCATGGTGGCAGCTTGGTGTCCTTCAAAGTAGCGTGCACTACAGCAGAGAACACAGCAGGCGAGTCTCTAAATTCCTGGGGCATTCTGGTACTGTTGGCCTCCATATGTGAATGCGAACGGGGGCTGCATAACAGGCACGACTGGCATACTGAAGAAGGCAGAACACAATCAATAACAGTAAAATGAGTGTGGTCTGCTGGAATTGAGTTAATGGTAGTGCACACATCCGGCACCACTGGTGACAATGGAACAATTAAATAATTTATTTTCCTCAAATCTTGCGTTAGTCGCCATGTATTATTAGCTTTCTTCACAGGATTAATTGCTGTTTTATGGTGAGTGAATAGGTTTCAAAATACCTTGTGACAGGCACTGATGTATTATTGGACCAATACCTTCCTCTTTGTCTTTTGACAGAGGATACTGTTTGCAGTATACTGGCAAGTAAGAGCAGAGTTTGGCTACATTTGGTCTTACGTCAATGAGGCCTGCCTCATCTTTGTGGGCGGCCCATAGTGCTGGGTCGATGTTGAGCATTTCCTGTTTTGCAGCAGAAGTGTTAACAGACGTTGAGCTGCAAACTTCTCTGCAATGTCCTGTATACACAAACTGACAATATACTGAGGGAAACAGTAATTGTAGTGAGTTAGAATCAAAAGTTATTTTTGCCCCAATTTTATGCATCAGATCACGACCCAATAGGCAAAATAGGTAAAATCACAAAATCATGCATTTTAAACAAGTTTGGGTTATCTGGAGATGTTACAGGTAATTTTGGTGTCATATGACACTATGGGAATTAATGGCGTTCCCGTTAAGAGTTTAAAGTGCCTCCAATAATAGAGCCCTCATAGCGATGCGCTATAAATGAAGTTTTAGATGTGCCAGTATCGATGATAAAGGTATACGGTTTATATATGGTAATTCTTTGCATATAGCCAGCAAATCTGAAAATGTTAGTGGAATGATTTTATATCCATCTGGGCACTGGATAAAAGGAAACGCAGCTGTTGCACCTTCGCTCGTATCTTTCTTTGACTCTGAATCAGATACGGCCGCGGCTGCAGCGAATGAGTTGCCTTTAAATCGTGTTAAGTTGGTGATATAATAGTGCGCATGTTGTTGTTGGGGTGTTAGGTGTTAAGGCTCTGTTCACAACAATATCATATTTAGGCGGTTGTTCTGACACAAAGACTGCTGTGTGCATTTGATTAGCCTCTTTTCATTCAGGACCTTTGTCCCAGAATGGTTTCATTTTCTTCCACACCTTGTATGACAATTTAATGTATGTATAATCCCATTGAGGGTCCCCCCATCCTCTTTTAACCATAGATTTGGATTCGCTCATGAATCAGTCACTAAATGAGCCAACTCTAGGATATGGATCTAATTGTGTTTTTGTTTTTTTCTTTTCTCTGACCACCCAGCCAAATTGCTGATATACGGCTCAGTATTATAACCTTGATTAGTGCAAAACATCCATTGTTTTGGTGTTTCCTCCAATAGAGGACAGCTTATCTCCTGTCTCATAATGTCACCTCAGTATGATTATTCAGGTATATAATGGTTAGTCAAGAGAAATGAAGTAAACAGGATGGCAGACAAAATATCAATATTATTGTACCCAGAAAAATTTGACTTAGAGATTGAACTCTCCGTCCTATTTATCTTCCAAAATAGGGATAACATTTAAACTGCTACAGAGGTGATGAGGTTAAACCTTCCTTCCTATTTATAATAGGGCAAAAATCGTCTCTTTGAAGAGGTCCCTGCGTGCAGAGTTATTAACAATATCCAGCCAAATTAAATTACGTTCACTTCAATCTCTCATCAGACAGGTAAATACTTGATAATGAAATCAGTCTTACCTGTCTGTAGAAATCCCTCTTCTGACACCATAACTGTAGGGAATTTTAGAATTGTCCTTAAGTATTAAGTCAGGTCTGCAGTCGCTGTCTTAATCCGGATACTCGTGAGGGGAGAAATAAATGACACACACACACACAGAGAGAATATCAGATCATTCTCCAAAGTTTATTATATGGTCCAGCAAAACAACATTCCGCTAGACCAACCAATTAAATAGTTCTTTACCCTATATGGGGTGACATATATGTTTGAGCTACATGTGATATGTGAGAGTACAGACACAGGAAATACAGACCTTTAGACACATCCTCTTGCAGAACAGCTGCAACTGTGTTTTGTGATGACAAAGCAAGCTACACCAACAAGTTGAGAGGCCTTTATTATTTTACATTGAGCAAACCTTGAGACATAACACCACAAACTGCCAAAACAAAACCTTGAGCTATGGCGCAAATTGGCTATTTCTCTGAGGTGGTATGCTAAACCAGGCGAGTACCATACAATCGGTTGCCTTTTTGGTGTGGGGCTTTCCTCAGTCTGCAAGCTGGTCAATGAAGTCAAAGCTGCATTGAAGAGAAAGCTTTATTTCCTATCTAAAGGAGATAAATAAGTATTCAGATTACAGAAATGGTTTCGCTGAACATGGGTACACAATGACCAACCGTAGTCATATCCCTGTAGTTGCTCCCCACAAAGTTGCAGCTGCTTACTTTATAGAAGGGAGGTAAGAGATGTAAGGGATGGCATTCCATTGTATTTCAAGCTGTTGTGGACCAAAAATTCTGGTAAGAACTTGAAAGTTGTTACTATAAATTTAGTTGATTGTTGTTTTAGAATAATTGTTTGTGTCCTATATCAATTAGACTTATGTCAAAACATGCCCAGTGTAACCTCCCACTTCCGGTAGTGGACTTTATGAAACATTATGGTCGTGGACATGGTGAAACTTTTTCCACAGTGACTCTAAATAATTTCTCTCCTAGGAATCACCGCTCTCCTGAAAATCTCATCAACAACTCCGTCAAGTACATTACCACAGAGCTAATAGGTGATTTCTTCATCTGCACAGATAGTGAGTAACTTCCTTGTCTCAGTATCACTCCAGGTCACAGCCATTGTTGTCTTCTCTTAGCATCTTTTGTCAATAACTCTATTGTATCTCATAGTGAAAATGTGACACTATATAACATTTTTTAAAACTTGTTATAAATACCTCCAGGTACAATTCCTTGCAGTTTCCAAGTGAAATGAAAACTAGAGGCGCTACAACAACTGTGTGTTTTATTCACTCAAATCATGATTTCAGTGGCTGATTATGACTTTATAAACACTTATTTTTAAAACACTTACACTCTGTTACTCAGACCCTGTTGTGCTAAGATATCAAGGCACTTTTACTCTAACGCATCTTTTGAAAAAATTATACTTTTTAACACTTGTATTACAGACAAACCTATACATAGAAACATTTATTCCAATATGATTAGCTTGTGCATTAGCAAAGCTCGTGGAGCATTGGACTTTGGACTCTGAGGACCGCATGTTCAAAACATAACAAGAACTTAAGACATGAAAGCGAAACGAATTGACATGGTTGGTTCAGAAAACGTGCTTTTCATTTCACTTCTGCATTTTAAAACACTATCGGGCAAGGTTAGGTGTTGGTTAAGGATAAGGATGTCTGTTTTGTTCAACTCTAATTTCTCTTTTCAGACACTATTGTTTAAGTTTAGGTTAAAGTTTTAGGTTAGGGAGGTTTGTTTTATTAAAACCTCCATCTAAAATTCACCTTAAAAACATTGTCTGATTACAACCTAATTTTTCCCGGTTTCGGCAACCAATGCTGGACATTTCACTTGAAAAGTGCAGCCAAACGTGTTATGATGTATGTAATTTCAGTTTTTCAAAAATATTGCGATGCTCACGTAAATTTCTTGAGACCAGGCTGTGTAACGCTGTACACAAACTTTCTCATTCTTCTTCTTCTTTGCTCTCACAGCTCCCCAGTTAGATTGTCGCAGGATACCCAAGTCATCAACATCACCAACGTCAAACACCCTTCACAGCATCGGCCTTCGTTCACACAGACATGTTCCGGGATTGATCCCAGCAATGTTATGAGGGTCTGATCCCGGGACCATCGTTTTCTGGTATTACAGCTCCAGCTTGCGTTCACACAGGAGGCTCAACTCTGTTGAGCCTCCTGTGTGAACGCAATAATTCTGAACGCAATAATTATTTGGCTCTGCAATAATTCTGGGGAAATACCGGAATCAAAGCCCAGAGTGATTGAGGATTCATTTGAGGTACAGTTTTATCTAAAAATCCTTTACATTAGTGAAGGAGCTGCAACTCTTCCACAGAGGGAAAATATCAGTTTTTGTTTGATTTTGTCTTCATAGATTAATTGACTGTATCATGACTGTATCCTTCATTTGACTGTATCCAATACATTTCTTAGGTTTATTTAGGATGTTGTAGTGAAGTTGAAATGTTCATGGAAATCAGATTAATATGGAGGAATTACACAAAATATTGTTATGAAGCTTAAATTTAGAAAATAGACAAAGATAGTATAGTAATACTGTTTCAAATATTAATTTACCATATATATTTAGTTTTCTAAATTCCGCCAGCAGTATATATTAGATAAGTCTTTTAAAGAAATACAAACACAGAGAACTCATAACAACATTTAAACTGTTCTGTCGCTTCACCATCTTGAGACAGAGCAAAGCCAAATCATTGACAATGAAATATCACGAGACAAACACAGACACAAAGAACAACATGTCAGTGCAACAGAGAAATGTTTCTCCCTCCAATAAATGGCATCTGACTCATTTTCCTCTGTTATGTGTGAGCGATATTTGCCACCATCCATCAAGGGAAGGACTAGAGGAGGCCAGGGAGACATGCTGCATACAGTGGACACTCCAGGGAGCTCATTACTGAACCTATTAATCTGTTATTTGACCCTGGTGAGAGCACTGGCCAATTTAAAAGGCACCTAAGCTTGCTTTCACCCAGGATAAAGAAGAAAAACAGTATGTTCTCTTTGATTCAGCAGAGCTGCTTAAAAATGTATTGATAGTATTAATAAAATAACATATTCGACAAGTGTCTAATAGATTGAAATATGTGAACTCAAGACATCTTTAATTGGAATGATCTATGTTTGACTACAAAAAATAGGCAAATGCAAACAATAGAGTAGCTTTCAAATCAAGCAGACGTAGACAAATTTGATTAATATAACTGCATGTACATCCCTTACATTACAGTGTTATTACAATATAATTACATCAATATTCGCTATGTGTTACCAATGAATGGCAAATTATTTTGTTCTTGGTACAGTAATTATTATGATAAAATGTACTATGTGTAACATAGAAGCTGTGATGAAATATGTTACCCAATAAAATGTAACAAGATATATATAAAAAAGCCTACTGTAATTTTTTGGACAGCTCATCTTATAATGACCCTGTTGAGAATGTGTTATAATTGAAGTAGTTTCAGCAAGCTCTGCATAAAAGAGCGGGTGAGCACATGATGGGTTTCAGTTCATCCTTTCTACAGGAGTCTGACTGCTAATATTGAGCCAGTTGCACAACTCAGCATTTTAAGAAGATTACATTAAATTAAGACATTAAAACAATGTCATGCCCACAAGCACTCCAACTCACATTGGCACATACTGTACACCACTCAGTAAAAGTGTCTTATATCTCAGAGACAAGGAGACATCATCCTCAGAGTTACTGTCTCTGTGCCCAATTCAAATAGTATCCCTCTAACTGATTTTCAATTGTAAGCTCCATTTACATTATTGTTAATAAATAAAAGGTAGACCTTGTGACTATTGCCCAACCGGTACAGGGCCGGCTCCTGCCAGCTATGCTAGGGTGGGCTCAGGAATATTATAGGTGAGCATTTGAGGGGGGGTTACTCAGACTACTAACTGAATGTCTTTAATTGGTGTGACATGGCATAATTGTCAAGATCATAAGACCCAATATAACTCTTTTTTTACACTTATTCCCAATTTCAAAAATATATATTGAAATAAATAAACTGATAAACATTGTATATAATCATAAGATTGAATTGGGCCCTGTCAACTTTACACTTTCTGAGTAATTAGAATTATAGCCTGAAAGCAAATTACAAAGAGAAATCAGAGTCCCCACAAATGCAAGGATGGAGTGGAAAGAAATAATATCAAGGAGGAAAATAAGGATTGAGTGAAAGAAAATATATTAAATGGAGAGATCAAGATTATGAACCTAAAATTTGACACAGGTAGGGACTGCTTAAAGAAGTAATTATATAATATTAAATTATGATTATTCTATCTGTTTGACTTTTCTGTTTGACAGAAATGTAATAAGCAATGATCCTGCCCCACAATGGCAAAATAGAGTTATGAATGAAACAGGTCTCTTATGATCTGTCCGGTGACAGATGAATTTGTCTCGTTTGCTGAAATTCAGAGTAACCATTGTGTGAAAATGCAGTAACTACAAAATCCACATCAAAATAATTCTATCCATTTTTCTCAGTTTCAATCTTAGTTAATGAGTATGGCCTTTGTAGGGTAATTAAGGGTAATTATATTTTTACCAGTGAAAATATATGTGTAAAGCCGTTTAGGGAACACAGGAATTTGGATGGATGGATGGATGGATGGATGGATGGATGGATGGATGGATGGATGGATGGAAAGTAATGCCATGTAAGCACCAAAGGTTATTTTCATGGCAATCAGAGTAGTTTAGAGCACTATGACAAACAATATACAACAGATAGTTCCGGTCCTCGAATCTGATTGGACAAGGGATGTTCCATGAGTACTGATGGTCTTGCACCATCAGCACTCCGACACTGTGTATATCACTCTGGTTGTGTTTGTGCCGTTCTAAACTAATGTGTAAGAGCAGTGTAGATGTGTTAAGAGCCATCTGTCTCTTTACATTTAATTTTGTGACATTAAATATTTTAGCCAGCAGGTGGAGGCAAAAGACAATTTTTGTGGGTAATATGAGCCATTTGGTGACTTGAAGTGTGTCAGCATCACTTAGTGTTTATATTTAATAGCACTCCGTGATTGCTCGTATTACTGCTACACTACTAAAGCTAAGAAATAGCTTTAAACAGCTGTAAACTAACAATTTCAGCATTACGGCTCATCACAGCTGAGAGTCACAGCAGACTGATTAATTTCACAAACTCAAGGCGCTTACCTCTTAGCGGAGTTTCCACATTGGAGAGGACAAAATGGCGGAGGAGATTGTGGTTTCGGTAGTGAAAGACTCTTGCGCACCGGCTACCACGAAATAGGGAGGAATACCTCCACTTGGATGGCTATTTTTCCACTGAGAATATAAGATGAATTTATGAAGACCATAATCTTCAGAAAGCTGACTAACAGACTACAGCATCATCAACAGGTGATCGCACACGCTCCATTTCACTCTCTATCCTTCACACACACACATATGCACACATCCTTGATTATCCAATGACAAGCTAGAAACAGCCCAAGCTGTGACACTAGTATTTCTGAAGTGAGGCTTGGACAAATCATTTGGTAGATTCTGATCCGACTCGTAAGAAAGTAGTTCCATGTATTAATGTGTTTTTTGTGACCGTACTCAGTTTTCCTAGCTCTTTAAAATGTACTTGTTCATTGAACTGTTGTATATAAGCAATATCACACTAGCAATCATGCTATATGGCCCTAAATAAGCACTGCTGTGATTACCTACAGCATTCGGCCTGAGGCCGAATCACAGCTGATATAGGGCCATATCGCACTCTTGCTCATGTGATATTGCTTAAATAAACAACAAACTATCACAGCACTGTAAAAATGTATACAGCCATGGCAAAATTATTGGCAGTGACCTACATTTTGTGTTTCGCAATGTTTTTTGCTTCTTTTGTTGTGGTGTTGATTATTCTGCAAAGTGATCAGATGCATTTTAAATAATTGCATAAAGCTTCATTGTCCAAAACATTTTACTTTATCACAAAAACTCTTTTGAGCTGTTTTTTTGGCCCAGGGACAAAACTACCAGCTAACATAATTTCACTAATCATATCAGCAGCCCCTGGGAAAGTGTGAACGAGTACTAGTCAGGTGAAATCATTCTATCATTCTGATTGGATTATAAGAGCAGACTGATTGCTATTAAAGGAGAGAAGAAGTGCTTCCAATCATTGTGTTCGTGTTAGCAATGGTTACCTCTAAAGAAAGTTGTGCAGCCATCATCGCTTTGTATCAAAATGGCCTCACATTCAAGGAAATTCTGCAAACAATATTGCACCTGAAAGAACAATTTACCAGATCATCAAAAACTTCAATGAGAGAGGTTCAACTGCATTGAAGAAGGCTTCAGGACGTCCCAGTGTGTCCAGCAAGAGCCAGGACCGTCTCCTCCTGAGGAGTCAGCAATGGAATCGTCTCACCACCAGTGCAGAGCTTGCTCAATATTGGCAGCAGGTTGGTGTAAGTGCATCTGCACGCACAGTGAAGTGAAGACTTTTGGACAATGGCCTGGTGTCAAGAAGGGCAGCAAAGAAACCACTTCTCTCCAACAAAAACATCAAGGACAGACTGAAATTCTGCAGGAAATACAAGGAGTGGACAGCAGAAGACTGGTGCAAAGTTATTTTCTCTGATGAAGCCCCCTTCCGACTGTTTTGGACATCTGAAAAAAATGATAGTCTGGAGAAGAAAAGGTGAACGCTACCATGAGTCCTGTGTCGTGCCAACAGTGAAGCATCCTGAGACCATCCATGTGTGGGGTTGCTTTTCATCCAAGGGAGTGGGCTCACTCTCAATTCTGCCCAAAAACACTGCCATGAATAAAGAATGGAATCAAATGTCTTGCAAGAGCAACTTCTCCCAACGATCCACGAGCAATTTGGTGATTATCCATGCATTTTCCTGCATGATAGAGCACCATGTCACAAGGCAAGAGTAATAATGAAGTGGCTCGGAGATCATTACATTGAAATTTTGGGTCCGTGGCCAGGCAACTCCCTGGATCTTAATCCCATAGAGAACCTGTGGTCAATCCTCAAAAGGCGAGTGGACAAGCAGAAGCCCACAAATTGTGATCAACTCCGAGCACTAATAAGGCAAGAATGGATCACCATCAGTCAGGATTTGGCCCAGAAGCTGATATCCAGCATGCCAGAGCGAATTGAAAGAGTCAACACCGTAAATATTGACTCTTTGCATATATTGAATGTTTTTGCCAATAAAAGCCTTTAAAACTCATGAAATGCTTATCATTGTTTTCCAGTATACCATAGAAACATGTGAAAAAATTATCTACAAATACTGAAGCAGCAAACTTTGCAAAACAAAATTTATGTCACTGCCAATACTTTCGGCCACGGCTGTATATAAAAGAGATGTAAGTCAGACAGACAGCACTGAATTAACAACAGGGGAACCTGAAGCACATGTCCTGTAAAACACTGTATCTAGCTATGAATCATGATCACATATGGTACTATCAGTTAATATTGGCCGCGGATCAATGGTATCCAGCGCAACAGAGTGTGGCGCAAGATGATATGAGCGTGGGAGCAGGAGAAAGAAATTACTTGCGGGACTCCCGCAAAATATAAATATTTAAATACAAAAATGGATGTTCCTCAAATTTTATTTAATGCATTTACAGTACAGAGTGTTATTAGTGTTATTTTTCTATTGCGCAAGACCAACAAATATAAACAAATTTACAGGCGCGGGTTGGTGGCCAATTCATACAAATTATTCCTTGTGCTCCATGTGGTGGAAAGTGCTATCGATGTTAAAGATTTATTAAAGAAATGTACAATATTACATATTGTTTTGCAGGAGTGGGACAGAATCTCAGGGGAGTGGGTCTGAAAATCTATCCCGCACAGACCTCTACTTTGTAATTCAGGTCCAGTATTTCACGAATACCCATAACGTGATTTTGGGGAGCTGATGTGGAGGGAGTCCGGGAAATATGTGATAAGAGGGAGCCTGTGTTACATTAAAAGCAACCACATGGTCACTGCACACTGAGACAGCACCAGGCTTCTTTATGGGATTTAAAATCCTATGCATTGCATAAACATATCTCTTATTACCATTCTCACTTGTGTGATGTGCTGGAGAGGAGGGTTCGGCCGATTGTCGAACCTCGGATTGAAGAGGAACAATGCGGTTTTCGTCCTGGCCGTGGAACGACGGACCAGATCTTTACTCTCGTAAGGATCCTGGAGGGGGCCTGGGAGTATGCCCATCCGGTCTACATGTGTTTTGTGGATCTGGAGAAGGCGTATGACCGGGTCCCCCGGGAGAGACTGTGGGAGGTGCTGCGGGAGTACGGGGTGGGGGGTCCCTTCTTAGGGCGATCCAATCCCTGTACATCCAAAGCGAGAGCTGTGTCCGGGTCCTCGGCACAAAGTCGAGTTCATTCCATGTGGGGGTTGGTCTCCGCCAAGGCTGCGCTTTGTCACCAATCCTGATTGTGATATTCATGGACAGGATATCGAGGCGTAGTCGGGGTGGGGAAGGTGTGCGGTTCGGTGGGCTGGGGATCTCATCGCTGCTTTTTGCAGATGATGCTGTCTTCATGTCATCATCGGTCCGTGACCTTCAGCTCTCACTGGATCAGCTTGGCAGTCGAGTGTGAAGCAGCTGGGATGAGGATTAGCACCTCTAAATCTGAGGCCATGGTTCTCAGCAGGAAACCGATGGAGTGCGTACTCCAGGTAGGGAAGGAGGTATTGCCCCAAGTGAAGGAGTTCAAGTACCTCGGGGTCTTGTTCACGAGTGAGGGGACAATGGAGCGGGAGGTTGGCCGGAGAATCGGGGCAGCGGGGCGGTATTGCACTCGCTCTATCGCACTGTTGTCACGAAAAGAGAGCTGAGCCGAAAGGCAAAGCTCTCGATCTACCGGTCAATTTTTGTTCCTACCCTCACCTATGGTCATGAAGGCTGGGTCATGACCGAAAGAACTAGGTCGCGAGTACAAGCGGCCGAAATGGGCTTCCTCAGAAGGGTGGTGGGCTTCTCCCTTAGAGATAGGGTGAGGAGCTCAGTCATCCGTGAGGAGCTCGGAGTAGAGCCGCTGCTCCTTTGCGTTGAAAGGAGTCAGTTGAGGTGGTTTGGGCATCTGGTAAGGATGCCCCCTGGCTGCCTCCCTAGGGAGGTGTTTCAGGCACGTCCAGCTGGGAGGAGGCCTCGGGGAAGACCCAGGATTAGGTGGAGAGATTACATCTCCAAACTGGCCTGGGAACGCCTCGGGGTCCCCCAGTCAGAGCTGGTTAATGTGGCTTGGGATAGGGAAGTTTGGGGCCCCCTGCTGGAGCAGCTGCCCCCGCGACCCGACTTCGGATAAGCGGTTGAAGATGGATGGATGGATGGATGGATGGATGGATGGATGGATGGATGGATGGATGGATGGCTTGTGTGATGTCTCGGACTCTCTGGTTTGCAGCAGCCGCTTCTTGAGTGTGTCATTGCTTCGGCCTATGACAAAAATAGAAAAACACTACACAATTCCTGTGCTGTGTTGTTATTTGGTGTTGTTATTTGTTGGGCAGTCTACAGCCCACCCTTAATGTTTGCAACACAGAGCATGCCCCCATATTGCTTTTAACCAATGCACAAATCTTGATACCAAACAATTATTTGTATTTATTTATTTATTTATTTATTTTATTTATTTTTAACAATTTTTCCGAAATTTTTGAATGGGTGGGCAAGAGTCAAGTTTGGGTGGGCTCAGCCCACCCCCACCCATGCCTACATCTGACCCTGAACTGGTATCACCCATGACCAGACAAACAGTTTCAAAGATTACTTTTATGAATCTACTTTTATGAATCTACTTTGATTGTAAAGTTCTGATTATTCTTTCATGTTATTTCTATCTGTTAGAGGATATGTTTACCAGAACAAAAATCTTAATTTTGAGGTCTCTTAAAAATAACTATACAGATCAAACTATAAAAAAGCACTATTAAAGAAAAGAAAATAGCTGTGTGCTCTTCTAATAATCTAGTATAGCTAACAATATAACAGAATGTACACTTGTACAATGGATCAGCAGCATCAATGCCTAATAGTAAATCAAGCACTGCAGCGAATGCAGGTGATTATTGCTACAGAAAAAAGGAAGTCAGGGAGATGAAAGCATGCAAATTGTTATTTAAGAAAGCTCTGTCATGATTAGAAAGCATGTATATGTCACAAGGGCAGTCCTGGTGGCTTCTCTATTTTTGAAAGAGAGTTTATTAATTACTACAGTACAAAAGAATGCACAGCAGACTTTAATCTTTAGTGGGAGTTTAGTTCATGTAATATTACTTTCCCTTGATCCTACCGATTTGTTCATTAAAGCATCTAGAATAAGCAGTGTTTTAATCTTTGCTTACTCTCTTCGCAACACAATGTAACTTAAATGATGTCCTGATGTACACAATTGAATTAATTGACTAACAGCAGGTGTCTTATCTAATGCTATACATCTATACAAGGGGGATCACTGGATGAGCCAGGAATCAGATACTGCAGCTCTGTCTGAGATCCATTTGAAAGCTAATCAGCCTCTCAGTGGATTGACTGCAGCTTCTGTTGGTGACGCCCCCCGTATTTACACCGTGTGCCTTTTCAACTCTGAGTGCAGCTTTGGAGAGCTTACTGTAAGATCAGTATTTGGCGCATTTCGTAGGACGCATGGTAGGTGGGGAGATGCTTGCACAGTCTACAAGAGATGTCACGACTGAGGAACGTCATTAGTTGTCCCACTGGGGAGACAATGGAGAATCCGTAATCCCATCTACCCCTCCCTTTAGCTTCTAAGATCAGACATGCATAGAAGAGAGACAGTGGCCCCATGGTGGTTTCTCTGCATCTAAGCCACTAACCACTAAATTGCATCTGTATATGAAGATGACTCAACAGGCTGCCCATGGATAAGGCTGAAGATGATCTAGGCTGGTAAACAAGAATTAATATGGTTGTTTTCCTAAAATAATTGCCAAGACATGGGAGTGACCAAATAACTTTGGACACTTTCAGAAACCACAATTCTTGTCAGTGTTCTGTTGTTTAGCAAAAGACTTAACGCCAAAGCTGCTCCTTAAGGTACTATGGGAAAAGTTTTGTTGGTGCTGCTGGCAAGTTGTATCCTTGGTTTCAGGCCACATTTATAATCAGAAAATATACTCACTAATAGACTTGTCTATGCTTACCCCAGTTATTTTTCAATATGTGTGTGACTTTATACTTCCCATAATAAGTTGTATGTGCATTCTTACTATGAGCAAGAATGAGAATAGGTAAAACCAGTTTCAGTGTGAGTGATATTTTATGACCAAGGACCCTTCAGATTGTGGCCTTTCCCAGCCCTTTCACTCTGGATAGCAGGTTTGTGACATTGTGTGGACTTATGATTCCAAACTGACTTTCAGTGAAACTTTGAGCTTTGATTTCCTTCCCCTTCTGATGGCGAGAATAAAAGAGGACAGTGATACATATTTCAGGGCTCTAGGATCCACAAAGGGACTGGAATAAAGAGGTATAAACCTTTGAACTAAAAAAAGGTCCATCACCCGCACATCATATCAGAAGTGCGTGTAGCCCTTGTATAGACAAGACTGCAGAGGAACAGGAAGTCAGCAAGAGAAAGGGAAGGGAAATGTTCGAAAGCAAGTAAAACCAACTAGGACCAGTACGACTTGGCTGACAGGTTGTCTGAGTGTCACCCCTATGCCCTGCAGCCCTTGTCCTCTCCTGAACCCCTGGCCCAATCTTTCCACCCTCTGTTGGGCCACGGGGCTTCCTGAAAGCTCCATCTCAGGCCTCCATCTGTGGAGCTCTTTTAAGTGACTGCTGGTTGCATTAAGTTGATTAAAGTGGTTGGCAGACACTAGTATTTGTACTCTCCCTTCTACAAAGATGAAAGAGTCAGGTATGTGTTTCCAATTCTGAGTCAAAGGACAAAAGCCTTTGGATTGAAAGCAATGGAAAGCCTCTTTCACCAAATGATCTCTAATTGTTCCTTTCTTCCTCCTGTATCCCTTGTATGATATCTGTGACGGTTGAATGACTTTGTCCGCAATTGTGTCTCTGAAAGCTTCTCTTGAAAGAAGAGTCGGGTTGAGACGAGGGCTATTACTTATATCATACTTCCATAAAAACAGACAACTGACAGTTTTCCAGTGTTTTATCTATCAAAGGAAAAGTGTAATTTATTTATATTGCTTTGAGTCTGGAATAATCTCAGGGCATTTCAGTAAGCATTAAAATGAACCGATATTTACTGTTGGTTTTATGAAGAGATGTTTGTACTGAGAAAGACTGAGATGAGACTTCTAATGTACTATTTTTAAAAAATCATCAAAGAGATAAAACTGCATATACAGAAGTATTGTAGAGTGACTGGAATTCTACTAGAATTGCATTTCAAAAGTATTCAGACCCAGTTTTGTTATATTTTCATTTAAAAGAAACCCCACAAAATATTAGGCTGAATTACTGTGTCATTAATATAGATTTGAAAATATAAATAAGCAATTCTTATCTGAGTATTTAATTAATATCTGTACATTCTGGTCTGACATCAAGGCTTTCATTTGCCTTTCTAGGAGATTTACATTTATGTTCATTGTAGTCATTCTAGTATTAATTTTCCCTTGTGTTTGGAATCAATACGTGCATATACATGAACACCAATCCACTGATAACTACCAAAAACAGCTTATTTAAAATAATATGACAATGCAAGAAAACTGTTTACATGAGATATGAAATAATTGTATTATTCTCTGCTTTTAAATAAAAAATTTAAAAAGGCATGCACACAACCTTTGTGCTCACTGGATAAGCATGTAAGAATTGTGTTAAAGGTGTTTGGATGCAACACGTAAATTGGGGTAATAGGCAAATATCTTAGCTGATCGTGTTTTGCTTGAGCCTTTTATGAACATAGCTGATAAAAGAAAAGGCTTTAAAGCATAAACCTGACCTTACATATTGTCTAAGTGAAATCTGTGTTGAATTGTGCATGCAAACACGTTTAATGTTTGAACCCTCAGTGATTTAGTAGTCTGTAACAGGTTCTCATTCAATATTGTTTTTATATTTTGTATTACTTCCTGCATTGCACTGGCTTCCTATTGCTTATGGTATACTCAATCCAGTCTTATACAGAGTTCGTGAAATGGTTAACTGGTGCACATTTGCTTTCTTCTCAGCTACTGAGCTGTCCTTGAAAGTGGTCATTGGCCTCTATGTAGCTTCTCTCACAAGTCTCCATCATAGAGAAAGTTGAGGTGCAGCCTTCTCTGGGTAGCATCAGAGTGGTTTGATGTCTTTGTTTCCTGATAATTTAACAAAAAGTTCCATTTGGAACTTCCAAACACTTGAATAATGTTTTATATCCTTTATTTAATTTCTGAATGTGTATATATTTTTTATCACCCACTTCTTTTAAATGCTCTGTTGTCCTTGACGTAATATTTTCATATGTACTTACTTGTATATTAATTGTATCCAGAGAATGTGGTTGGCAAACTTGATGACAGTTTTATTTAGAAATTATATATCACATTGAACCATATTCCATTATGTGATTTGTGTCTCACTTTTATATTAGGTGTCTTTAACACTTGTGTACTCAATCATTTGATACAATATTCTTATTATGTAGTTACATTTTGTTGCATTGTACTTGCATTTAAAGTACCTGCACTTAATTCCATTTGTAGTTACACTGTTAACCTTACCCCTTACCCTAAACCTTATCCTACCACAACCCTCACCCTAAACCCTTGCCCTAATCTAAACCCTAACCCCTAAACCTACCAGCTCCTCAACCTCAGTAGCAGCAAATGTGAATATTGAGAGAATTTTGCATAATGACAATTAGTTACACAAAAAAATTGCATTGTAATTTATGTATTTTAATGTTAGTATATACTGTAGTTGTTAGACTCCTAATATAAAGTGGAACCCGTATTTGTAATGAGAGAATTGTTTAAGAGGGCTTAAACATTTTGCAAAACACTATATTGTTCTGATGCTCTTCAAATAATATTTTTGAACAAAAATTACATGGTCATCTAATTCTAACGTGTTAGTGATTCATTATCATTACATGAGAATCAACCTGTGTAAATGTCTGTTTGCAAAGTGGATCAAGGGACAGTAGTTTAGAATCAGGACAGTAATGCCCAGGGGCGTGTCTAGGGGGAGGCTGGGGGAGGCAGTGCCTCTCCTAGGATAAGCTCTGCATCCCCTGAGAATTTGAGAAATAATCTGTCCATTTGATCAGAGGCAGCGGCAGCCGATTTTGCCGGGGCTTCAGCCCCGAATGTTTTGAGTGTAGCCCCGAATGTATTTTGAATAGTTGACTGACAAATATGAAACCGGACAAAAGCCTATGTAAACGCCCGAAATCATAAGTTGCCTTATTTCATTGTGCTTTGGCTTTGCAAATACTGCATACAGCCTGTAAAAATAGACATAGGCATAATCTAGCCTATAGAATAAGTTCCTTTGCTGTCGGTAGCCTATGGGTGACTCCGTTTCTTCCTCTCTGTTGAATATGCAGCAGGTAGAGGATGAGCTTGCACAGTCGTTGACATCAACTAACGTTACTTAGTGGTGAGTTAACGGCAATTAGCAGGAAAGACAGCAAAAATTAAGCAAATGAGGCTTTGGGGATTTTTCCGAAAGAAGTCAGTGGGTAAGAATTCACATTTGTTTTTGTCCTTAAAGTCTTAAGATCATCATCTAGCTGGCTTTCACCCACAGTAGGCTAAACCTCAAGAGTTGTAGCCTCTAACTTCCTTGTATAGACCGACGCAGCTTGGTAGCTCCGAGTTAACGCAGTTGCCTCTTACTCCGGAGACCGCGGTTCGATCCCCGTTCGGAGCATCCTCTTCTTGTTTATCAGGTGTTGTTTTCGCTAAGGATAACCAATAAGCATTAACATAAAATGTATGTGTGACTTGTTTTGTGATATTAGTTTGTAGGAAATATACACTTTGATTTGATTAATTGGTTTTGTAGAGTGTAGCAAAGATGAGCAGCAGCAGCAGCTGTGCCAGAATCAGACATGGAAACTGGTAACAATTAATAAGTCACTTTACTTTAGAGAAAGTTAAAAGTGAAACATTGTTTATCTCAATGATCCTAATGAAAGGATTTTGACAGATGAATTATTCTCATAGAGATGATGAGAATTATATACAGTTCCAGGCCATAGTGTGTCAATGAACTTAGACTAAAGTCATTCATGTATTGCTTTAACTTAGGATCTTATACATCATTTTGACTATTTATGTCAAAAAATATAAATTATTTATATTCAATATTTTTTTTTACCTCACTTTACTCACTATAATATAACTCTTTTGTGATGACTTTATGTTAACGTACATGAAAATTCAATAATCATGATAGATCTAAGGGCAATCCCACTGATCTGCTCTTCCCAATACATTTTCTTCAATGGTATTGGTCCACAATTTGACATATGTAGCACTTGATGAATTAGTTGTTTGAAGCTGATTTGCAATAAGTTATGTGCTGTATCTGTTCTATTGCATCACAGATGATTCAGGGAGGAGAGAGGATAGTACTGGAGTGGAAGATTTAGGAACTGTAGAAACAGGCCCAGCAAGAGCAAAACTCAAAGAATACCCTCTCACCAGCTTTGGACTACAGGGAAGTGGTTGCTAGTGTGAAAATAAAATTGTCTGGGCTAAGCCCCGGATGTCCTTCAATGCTGGAAACACCTCTGCATCTGATGATAAATTACAATTTAAAAGTGGATTGTTTTGTGCATATTTTTCCATCGCTAGCAGATGAGTGAGGTCTGACACAACAAAAATCCAGTTTAAGCCCTATAGTCTAATAGGGGCCCTGTGCCTATCTCTGGGTTCCTGGCTTAGAAAAAGATATGCACTAAAACAGATTGTGTGTAGTATAGTTTAATTTTGCGCCGATTTTTTCAATTGTTTATGTTGCCCCCCCAAACATGATATCCTGGTAACCCCTCTGGTAATGCCTACAATGTAGTGACTGTGACATACATAATTCACCTTGGTGTTAAATTTAGTTCTATACATTGTTGGTGATAATTGCAGTACTTTGTTCTTAGCGTTTTTCCTCATAACTGTTCAGGGATCGTGGTCCCTTTAAATGTTCTGTATGGGTGATGACGTATGACGCTTGTCGGCGCCTTTTGTTTTGCTGGAGTTTTTCTTACAAAATAAACGACACACGCATTTGTGTGCTCAAAGTGCGAAGTTGTCTCTTGCAAGTTACTGCAATTTCCACAACAATATAGATAAAGTAGGAAGCATGAAAGTGATTTTACATCTTCCACATGAAAATAACAAATAAAATACCTCTGACATTAGACATCTATTCCAGGCGTGATGACCTAATATAGGGAGTGACAGTGATTAATGGGACTATGAAATTTGCACACACCTGAAACAAATGATGGGACGTTTTTGCAAAAAAGCCTGCAAGATGCCAAATATGATCCATTTGATCCTTCAAGCAGGTCCTGATGAATATACGGTATGGGTTTGTTGCAAGCTTGAATAAAGGGGCAGCATAAATCAATGCTGGATGTCAATTGTGATTGTGTGCCCTGTTGTTCTTTGTGTTAGTGTTTCACCTCTTCTTCTCACTGTCAGATGACATGAAATGAAAGCATTCTCTCTTAAGCACCGACAGCACCACTTTGAGCTCTTTCTGACACTTGAAAACGATCTGTATGGTGGTACCGCATCTGGGTTGCCGTTGATTGGCTGGCAGATAGGTTGCCACTAAACTTTTGGTGCTTGAGGAGCTGTCTGTGCTGGGACAGGTGGTGTTTATGCAGATGAATGAACACATTACTGTGTACTCTTCCTTTTGGTTTAAACATTAGCGTTTCAAATGTGACAAATCAGATGTTCATCTCCTGCATCCTGCCTGTATTGTTGTTGCCGGAAGGATGTACATGTGGAGAGGTTTGCATGAGTTTGTGTGTTTACAGTTTTGCTCTGGATGTGTGTATGCATGAGTACACATATGTACATTCAACATCTGATTGAGCTTGCAAGTACTGGACAATTTATCATAGTTTATCATACTTGCCTATAATTATTTGTGCCCATCTACATGTGGTAGGTAACCATGTGTAATTATCAAGCATAATTTTTTGCCCATTTATAGAGATTATGGTGATTTCATGATTACATGTACAGCATGTAATGAACCACAGTTTGTTTTCATATGCATACTTGCACACACAGTCTTGATTCTTCATATGTCTGTGTTCCTCAGAGACCAGTGAGTGCATGGCCGATTGAGAAGAAGCTCAGCTGCTGTATTTGTTCACTGCATGAGAGAGCACTGTAGTCTGCTACCTGAGGACACAGGGCTGTAAGTGGGTATAACTAACAATAAGCAATTACCTCCTTATTATCACTGCACAGTGACTGTAATTGGCCCTCCTTTAGTAGCAAGCAGCTCAGCAGACTTATTAATGCTTCCATTTGATGGGACTTACTTCTTGTTTCCCAGTATTTTGGACCTCACCATATTCTATAAATGTAAAACTTTTGCAGCATTAGCTATGAAGATGGCATGTGTAGTTTGTTGGTTTGTGGTATTGCGCACATAGGAGGGTGCATAGGTTAGTTCATGGGCAGCGTTAGGGCTAATGGGAAAAGTTAATAAACACATAAACACATCAGCATAATAGTAATCCATAAAGCTCCAGTAGTTTAATCCATGTCTTCTGAATCAATCCAATCAATTTGAGGTCAGAACAGAGAAAAATGTAACTCCTTGTTCAATATAAATCTTGACATCTACAGTCTCCTTGGTGATCATGATTGATTACACTTCCTAGCACCATCTAGTATTTTGCGCATGGGTCAAACACTAGGAAGTGTAATCAAGCTTGAAATCTTGATCGTGCCTGGAGACTGCAATAGTAAGATGTACTGTACGGTGAAAAAGGAGTTACATTTTGGTCTGTTCCCACCCAAAATAGATTGGATTGTTTCAGAAGACAAAGATAAAAGAATTGGATTCTTATGGATTGCATACTTATGGATAATTTTATGCTGCATGTATGTGCTTTTTGGAGCTTCAAAGTTTTTGGTCACAATTCACTTGCATTGTATGGACCTACAGAAGAAAGATTGTCTTTAAAAAATCTTTGTTTTCAACAGAAGAAAGAAAGTCATTCACTTCTGGGATGGCAATGAGGGTGAGTATGGTGAGTGAATTTGAATGTTTGGTCTTCTTCTAGTGATGTCAAAAGTACAAGAGCTTCAGTAAAAAACAAATATAAATTAAATATTTATATTTAAATTAGTTCCTCTTTGTGTACACAAATACACAAAGAGGAACTAATTAATGTTCGGCCAAGTTAGGTATTTTCTTGTGCGATTACCCAAGAACAAATTACTTACTTGTATAAGCATAGATATCTGTCTTGTATGTAGAATTCTTGTAAAACGTTGTCATTATCTGACATATGTTTGCTGATTTTTTGGCATCATACCCTTAACATAATGTGTTATGCTTTAAAGGAATATTTCACCCAAAAATGAAAATATGCTGATCATTTACTCACCCTCAGGCCATCCAAGATGTATCTGAGTTTCTTTCTTCATCAATACAGAATTTAAGATTTTTTAGGATTTAATTTCAGGCCTCCTCCTTTAAACAATGCAAGTGAATGTACCCAAAATGCATATTTAGGGTGCATCAAAATAATCCACACGTCTCTGAACCCAGACGATTGATTATTTTTAGAAACAAAACACTACTTATATACTTTTTAACTTAAAATGTTCTTTTACGTACATCTCTGTGACATGCGCTCATGAGAGGGATGACGTAAGCTCGTTGGTAAGGTTACGTGGAGGAGTCAGGACGTGCATCATTGTTTACAAGAGAAACTTGCACAGACCAACCACCATTCAGAAACCAAAACAGTTCAAAACTATTTCAAAACAATATAAAATAAAAAATAATTTCCATATAATAATAAAAACATTACTGCAGTAAATAACCATCATTTATTTTGGAGCAATGCTATTGCATTATCTACTTGTGCTTTTTCTTTAGCAGAAATATATAGGTTATATGACTGTCAGGAATTCAAGCCACACAAGTTGTAGTAAGTGAAACCAAGTGCAAGAGCTTTTACTGAGACTGACAGGGTTTACAGAGTGAGACAGTGAAGCAGCGTGAAGGTGAGTTATTTATGCAGGCAGTGATCAGCAAGTCAATTTAGTGCAGGTGCGGTGAATTAGAAATCGGGTGATGAAGAGTGGAGCGCTGAGGGAGGTGCAGAGCCCGAGGGAGGCGTGACAATGACAACGTTTTCACACATACCTGAGTTCGCTGGTAAAACAGCATGGGCACAGCTGATGAATTCAGATATCAAACCCTTTCTTTCTTTCGATGATCTGAAATCCTCAGGGTTAAAATGTTCACTGCACACCCTCCAATACTTGAGAGAATGTAGGGGTGTACTGATATCCAGGTTCAGCGCGATAAGCCAGAGCTTCAATCGCTCATGACCATGTATGGGCAATCGATGCAGGATCCAGGATACACACACCAAATTACCATTTTGAACAATACACTTATACAAATACAAATCTGCAGCAAAGACAATTAAACTTTTGTACAGTGGCCCTTCTTCTGTAAACAATGACATGCTTCCTGACTCCTCCTGACCTTACCAACGAGCTTACACTATCCCTCATATGAGCGCGCTTCACAGAGATGTACGGAAGCGAACATTTGTAGTTATAAAGTATATAAGTATTTTTTTGTTTCCAAATATAATCAATTGTTTGGGTTCAGAAGAACTTTATTTGTCAACTGGAGTCATGTGGATTATTTTGATGCACCCTAAATATGCATTTTGGACCATCAAACAATTCACATACATCCACTTGCATTGTTTAAAGGAGGTGGCCTGAAATGAAATCCTAAAAATCTTAAATTCTATTTTGATGACCAAAGAAACTTATCTTGGATGGCCTGAGGGTGAGTAAATGATCAGCATATTTTCAATTTTGGGTGAACTATTCCTTTAATATGAATCCCATAGTAAAGTATACAGACATAGCATAATTACAGACATTGCATGTTTATAAGTAAATATTGTCTTACTAATTAAAATCCCTTGCTTATCTGTCCCTTATGTGTGCATCTTTAAAGCTATGCTAAATTGCAATTATTGTATAATTTATTTGATTAATAGCATGGCTCTGAAATTTGTATTTTAAGTACCTTAAGAACAAAGCTCCCTTTTCCATCTTAGGAATGTGAACAATAATGTGTTCCTCAATGTGTAGCTCTTTGTTTGTGTAATACTTTGTTTCGGCTTTGGTAGTCAGAGGGAATGGGTTCAGAGCAGTCTTGGGTGAAAGACTTTAGCCCATTGTCTGGCTCAACTTGACCCGACCTGGCTGGTTAAGCTGACGTATTGTGGACTGCAAATCGTTCAACTGAGGAGGCCAGTTTCTTTGTGAAGCAACGAAGAAAATAACTTGGTTAAAAAGAGCATCACTACAGTCTTAGGAGAGCCAGATCGGTTTTGTTTAGCTGCTCCAGACAACTTCAAATCTGATGTCTACTGGCTGGAGGCAGCAACGATAGGAAAGATAAAATAAATACCTCCACCAATGGTGAGAGGTTTATTGTTGTGAACTCTGAAAACCCTGCACCAGACGAACACCAAGCTGAAATAACAAGAAGATCCACTGTCACCAACACATTTGAAGGGCTGCTTTTTAGCATTTCTTTCCATATTCCAATTTCTCTCCATCTACCCAGTTGTCCATACAGGTACAGGGAGTGAGTATTAATAGAAGGGCGCTCCACTGCCAGTCCTCACAGGCCTACAAAGTTACGTGACATAAAAAAGCTGACAATTCAGCAGCAATCAACAACTTGATTTCTAGCTGGATCCCCACAGCCATCGAGAGGGGTAGAGAAAGACCTGCTGATGCTTAACGCTGGCTTCTAATCACATTTCTGCCATGCGGCAGGCCCGGACTTGTACCTCACAGGTATCTGCTAACTCCTTTCAGCCCTATTTCCTCACACCCTCCGTGCTCTTAATAGCCTGGCTTTGTCACTCTTCCCAAGCAGCCGTCCCAAAGACAACCTCAATTTAAAAATGTAATTAACTCAGACATTGCATGAGCTCTCCTTGCTCTACATTCTGGGTCTTCAGAGGAAAAAAACAAAATAGCAAACAAAACACATGCAACCTATCACCCCACAAATGTAGTGAGAAGCAGGAGACAAATTATGCAAACATTACTGGACAGCACATTTAATAAAATGTAATGGGTGCTTGCAGTGTGATTTTTAGCTCTTGAGAGATGCTGTTAGGCAATGCTCTAATGTTTATTATGGTTTGGAAAAGAATAATGGCTATGACTACTCTTCGGTGTGTGCAAGTCAGTGTCTACAGGCTAGTCCCAAATGGATCAATCAAAGGAAACACCCATCAATAAATTGCTTCTGATCCACGGCAAGCCAGTCTTGACTTGTGTGATTGTCAAAAATGGGTACAGCTCTTGTTTGTGTTCTCCCACAGCTCAAGGTTTGGATACAGGGTGGGACATCAATCATTCCCTTACGGGCAAGGTGCCACCGCCTCATTTCCTGCCGGACCTTACTGAGCGACACTTCCAAGTGTCTAATTACCACTATATGGAGCTTAAGCCACACCAGCAGCTCTCCAGTGTGGAGTCCTAGCCTCTCCGTGAACTACACAGCTAATTGTTCCATTGCTCCCCTAATGACGCAGTCAAAACAGAACAAAGGATAACACCAAAAGGTAGAGACCAAGTTGATGTGATAATTTTCATTAACCCTGCTCTCCATGTTCTTTCATCTACCCTCCCCCTTTCCCCTGAACTGTGTAGTGAGGTACTCAAATTATCCACAAGCATTTCGTCCTGTGCTAATTATCCAAAGAGTTCCTCATTAGACGATTTTAAATCCAATCTTAGATCAACACTTGTTCAGACTTCAGGGATTCTACTTTCCCAACAGCGGTTAAACAAACAATCAGTTCAAAGGATCAGGTATTCCACTTAAAGAAGACGGGAAAAGAGAAGGGTAAACAACTGCTCACTTGAAAGAAATGATTCCAGCCGTTGCCCAGCATGCATGCACCAATCTATAATTCATTTAACTCTAAAACGCTCAATTTTTCCCCATGCACCAGCCTTCTAATTTGAAGTGAAGTTCACACACTCACACACCTACACCCTCATGATGACTGTGGGCAAAAAACAGAACAACGCTCCAAAAATCTGAAGAACAAAGTAAAGAGAATAGACAGCACTAACAATGAGTTTCGTGCAGATTGCAGTAATGACATGGCTAAATGACAAAGGTAATGATCATCTGAACAGTGCTAGATATTATGAGTATTATTTGGTCACACTTCCGGTAATTAATTCTCAATACAGTCACTGAACTTATTGACCATCGGGAACAAAATCACAACAAAGGACACAAATGAACAGCACTGTACAAGTCTGTTGAAGTATGAGCAATGAAATTAGTATTTTATCCACACAGAAGACTGAAATGTATTACACTTAGGGTCTGTGTTTTCATTCTTTTCTTACTTCTCAATGTTTGTCATTGATTTTCTTTTAATTGTCATTTATTTAACTTGTAGATATGATTTGCTGGCTAAGACTGTATAAACAGATGAGACATGTGAAGAAAATGTATTACATAGGCCTTTTAATTGGCAGTAAGAAATATGCCAATGAGTGGATTTCTATGAAAGAATCCAAAATACAATGTTAATATATCTCCTACCCTGCCTTTATCTCTACCTCACTCTTTTTATCCTTCTATCTCTTGCTCTATGAACCAGCTGCTCGACCGACTCTTTTAATGTCAGTGTGTTGCCACAGTGAAGCATCACAGAGCTTGAGTCTGTCACTTAAAATAATGCTGTCAGATTTGTAATTTTAACCTTGAAGCAATTAGCTGTTGTTGAGGCGTAATGAATGCTGACACCTCTCTGAGATGATGAAACCCGTAATAGCTCTGTAAAAATTAAAGGTTTTGACAATACTGCTGACAGACTTTTTCCCTTTCCTTTCTTGTGCTCCTTCATGTGGCCACACGTACAATGTCGGCAGCTGGTTTGAAACTTGAAAGCTAGCAGAACTTCCCCGCCATCAGCTGTCCCATCACTTGAGCAGAAAAAGGTTAGGGGAAAAGACTGGTTTTGCTGAAATGAGGAGAGCGTTTAAACCATGATAGCACTTAGCTAATGCATCATTCAGCAGAAGTGTCAGAGATGAGTGTTAATGTCACGACAGGAAGAGGAGGATGACTGTTCCTGCTTAGACAGGAAAAGGATGATGAAATGATGGCTAAGGACACTTGTAATAAGTTTTCCCTTTAAATACCTGGCAGTAAAGGGTGGAACATTGGATTTAAAGAAATAAACATTCACTTGCATTTTCACCAGTTAATGTGTATGAAGATATTGTGTACTTTCTAGTATATCTGCTCATAACAGTACTGTTATAAAGGCCAACACATAATTTGTTTGACTTGTCAAAAACAGTATTTGGTCACTTTATATTAAGTGTCTTTTAACTACAATTTGCACAGATAAAAAAAAAAGTTGACAAAACACTTATTGTTTAAATGCGTGTTGTTCTGTGAACCTATCGCTGCTTTGAAGGTTAGGTTTAGAGGTACACTTATAAAGGTAGGGTTAGGATTAGGGGTAGAGTTGATTCAGAATCCAAATAAATACAGTATATGAATATCGTATATGGATCTTGTGAGACTTTTCACAGAACAAGAGTTACCATCTAGCCACCCACCCTAAATTGGTGCATTTGTACACAATATTTGAATTGTATCAAATGCTTAATGCAACTACATATAGACGTTAAAGAAACCCATTAGTGGGGCCCATTATTTAATTTCCTGTTTTCATGAAAGACTGAGCAACTAACACCAGTATTCTCCCTGCTTGCTTTCTATTGACAGTGAATGTTTCAGTGCAAATGGCAATGAAGTGAAAATCAATGCAATATCCTGTTTTAATGTGTGTAGGATTGCACACCTCTGAAAACCATTGCAGTTCTGCAAAAAAACTGTTAGCCATATTCCTGAAAATGTACAGCACATTCTGCACATTGCTTTGACATTTGTATTAGTTGTGCTATATATTTGTCCTTCTCTCTGTGAATCCTTCACATTCCTTTTTGGCAGTATTTCACATGCATCATCTGTGAATAATATCCCGTCAGACATTTGCTCTAAAAATTAAACTGATAACTGGTGAGATAACTTTCTGATAACTGGTGCCAGATTTTAACACATTCTTCCAGCCTATCAGCTCTGAATAATAAGTATTATCAAGTCACTAAATGAATTAATGAATAAATAAATAAATAATTACTAAAGCTTGCATATTGTAGTCTAGATATTTACACAAACATTAGCATTTCAAATCTATAGGTCGAATGTTCATTATTTTTTACGTGCGTTTCCCAACCATGCTCGTATCAAGAATGCTCGTACACATCTCTTAAGTAATACTTAAAAAAATGCTGTCCATTTTCAGGGGGTGCTGAATTTTCGATTGATTTAGCGACTGATTTCAGGAAACATTAAGACAGGTTTATTCATGAACCTTTAACCTAAATAACTGATTATTCACAATGGAACACTAAGTATTACGTTGTGTCGGTAAAGATAAAAATGTACATTTCTTATTATTATTTGCAAATTGTATTTTATTATGAGGTGAAAATAGTTGACATATGACATGCATTGCAGGTGTCATGCCTTTACAATCAACGTGATATGTCTATAAAATGCCTGCGTAATATGGACACTGCTTGATGAAAGAAAGATGACGAGTGAGAAAAAAACGCAAGCTTTTATGTCTTAGGAACTTCAGATTATGACGAAATGGAGAAACACAACATTTGTTTAGTAGATTTAAAGGTGCTGACACCAATAAAAAGAAGTTGCAAGTCTGGGAGACAATAGCTTCAAAAATTACAACAGGTGTGAAAAGAAGGGGGCTGCACAAAAATCATCTTTAAATAAAACTGGTGGTAGCACTAGCTCTTCCAGTTTTCTTATCCTGGAGGAGGAGTGTGGATGTCCATGGGGGTGTCTTGCCCACAGTACCAACAGCTTCTGAGGGCAGATAAGCTTCCCCATGTCTCACCCAGCCTGAGTCTCTTGTCCCTCCTGGAACCTCACCTGTGTTCCACAATTCCTCAATAACTGCCCAAGTCCTTTATTTGTCCTATATTTAAAACTTGGTTGAACTTTAACCAGGTGGAAAATCTTGCATATACTGTAAATGGTATCACAAAGATGCGATGTCCCAGCTAGAAACTGTATGTTTTTTTTTATGTTTTCAAAATACAAGCATTTCAACATAAACACCTGTACTGCCTCATTTTTTGGTCTTGTTGACCATATTGTGACCCTTTAATAAACTTTGCAACTTCATGATAATCACAAATTGGCCATGATATTTAGAGCATATCATAAGTTATCAACACAACATGTCTTCAACATGGAACAATTTGTTTTGGAATGGTTTATGATCTCTTCTTATATGAATAGTTTATCAACTGTTATACTCAATATGAGTGTCAGATGTGTTAAATTAATTACTTAATGAGTTTAATTCACATATATTTGAATTCATTACATTGTCACAGGATATAAAGGAGAGGAATTAACTGCTTGTTTAAACTAGATATGGCTGCAATACAGTGTGTGATTCGTTTGAGGGAAAGAAAGCACAAGACAGAGCTCCCAGGAGTAGGTGCCTTCTTGAGGCATACCATCAGTCTGCTGGAGATCCTCAATGATAAGGCAATCCTCGAGAAGTATCAACTGTGAAGGCAAGAGATTTTGATGCTTCTCAGTTTGACTGAACTAGACCTGATGAGAGCAACCAAAAGGAACTTTGCACTGACCACTGCAACCCAGTTCTTGGCAGCGCTAAGATTCTATGCAACGGAAAGCTTTCTAGAGGTTCTTGGAAATGGACACGGTCTCTTCAAGGTCTTGGTGTCAAGGTCTGTGCAGGCGCTCACCACTGCATTGCTTCGGCACATCCCAGAGCACATAAAATTCCCCAGAGAAGACAAAGCTGCAGTACAGGATTTTTTTTTAAAACAGAAAATCCCCCAAGTCATTGGGCTCATTGATGGAACACTAATTCCTATTCACACCCCTTCCAATGAGGGCTATATATTCATATGCAGAAAAGGGTATGCTGCCATTAACTGCCAAGTTGTGAGCGATCAACAGGGGCTCATAACAGACATTGTGGCGAGATGGCCTGGCAGCAGCCACGACTCATTAATGTAGTCTAATTCTTCTGTTGGCCAGGAGGCACATGCTTCCAGGGGTGAATGGCGGCTTGTTTGAGACAGTGAGTATCCCATGAGAACTTATCTTTTTAATCCAGTTGCCAACCCCCAAAATGAGAGGGATGAAAGTTACAACGAAGCTCACCGTGTGGCCAGGAATGAGGTTGAACGAACGATTGGACTTTGGAAACTACACTTCAGGTGCATCCACAAGTTGAGTGGTGGTTTGCTTTTTGCCCCTCCAAAATGTTGTGCAGTTACTGTAGTAACTGCAATGCTGCATAATATTGCGGTGAGAGCTAGAGCACCCTTGGGTGTGTGTGAAGAGCAGTTAGAGTAAAAAGCAGAGGAGGATGAATTTGCAGATTGCAAGGGGAGACCACACCATGAACCCCGGTATACCCAATATGTTGCTGGTTTTGAAGCAAGTCACATGTAATAAATAATCATTTTTGATATACAGGTGAAACTCGAAAAATTAGAATATCGTGCAAAAGTTCATTAATTTCAGTAATTCAACTTAAAAGGTGAAACTAATATATTATATAGACTCATTACAAGCAAAGTAAGATATTTCAAGCCTTTATTTGATATAATTTTGATGATTATGGCTTACAGCTTATGAAAACCCCAAATTCAGAATCTCAGAAAATTAGAATATTGTGAAAAGGTTCAGTATTGTAGGCTCAAAGTGTCACACTCTAATCAGCTAAACACCTGCAAAGGGTTCCTGAGCCTTTAAATGGTCTCTCAGTCTGGTTCAGTTGAATTCACAATCATGGGGAAGACTGCTGACCTGACAGTTGTGCAGAAAACCATCATTGACACCCTCCACAAGGAGGGAAAGCCTCAAAAGGTAATTGCAAAAGAAGTTGGATGTTCTCAAAGTGCTGTATCAAAGCACATTAATAGAAAGTTAAGTGGAAGGGAAAAGTGTGGAAGAAAAAGGTGCACAAGCAGCAGGGATGACCGTAGCCTGGAGAGGATTGTCAGGAAAAGGCCATTCAAATGTGTGGGGAGCTTCACAAGGAGTGGACTGAGGCTGGAGTTACTGCATCAAGAGCCACCACACACAGACGGGTCCTGGACATGGGCTTCAAATGTCAAACGTCTTACCTGGGCTAAAGAAAAAAAGAACTGGTCTGTTGCTCAGTGGTCCAAAGTCCTCTTTTCTGATGAGAGCAAATTTTGCATCTCATTTGGAAACCAAGGTCCCAGAGTCTGGAGGAAGAATGGAGAGGCACACAATCCAATGCTTGAAGTCCAGTGTGAAGTTTCCACAGTCTGTGTTGGTTTGGGGAGCCATGTCATCGGCTGGTGTTGGTCCACTGTGCTTTATTAAGTCCAGAGTCAACGCAGCCGTCTACCGGGACATTTTAGAGCACTCCATGCTTCCTTCAGCAGACAAGCTTTATGGAGATGCTGACTTCATTTTCCAGCAGGACTTGGCACCTGCCAACACTGCCAAAAGTACCAAAACCTGGTTCAATGACCATGGTATTACTGTGCTTGATTGGCCAGCAAACTCGCCTGACCTGAACCCCATAGAGAATCTATGGGGCATTGCCAAGAGAAAGATGAGAGACATGAGACTAAACAATGCAGAAGAGCTGAAGGCCGCTATTGAAGCTTCTTGGTCTTCCATAACACCTCAGCAGTGCCACAGGCTGATAGCATCCATGCCACGCCGCATTGAGGCAGTAATTAATGCAAAAGGGGCCCAAACCAAGTACTGAGTACATATGCATGATTATACTTTTCAGAGGACCGACATTTCTGTATTTAAAATCCTTTTTTTTTTTTATTGATTTCATGTAATATTCTAATTTTCTGAGATTCTGAATTTGGGGTTTTCATAAGCTGTAAGCCATAATCATCAAAATTATATCAAATAAAGGCTTGAAATATCTTACTTTGCTTGTAATGAGTGTATATAATATATTAGTTTCACCTTTTAAGTTGAATTACTGAAATTAATGAACTTTTGCACGATATTCTAATTTTTCGAGTTTCACCTGTACCTGTCTATAATCATGTTTTTATACTTACATATTATTCTACTGTGTTTTCACTACATGTAAACTTGAATGATCCAATTTTACAAATCAACTAAATAAATAATAACAATCAAATATTGTCTGCACCAAACTTGTTAATTTAAAAATACCCCAGTTCCAGCTGGAACTTTATCTTCTGTAGTCCCAAAATGTAAATCAGTCATTCCAGGGTGAGTTTTTTGCTTTTAAAAAAGCCTAACTTTATGCATCCATATGTATTTTAGGGTTCGCCTGCTGGTGTCTCCAATGAGCCTCTTTGTTTAAAATGTACTTGGTGATCTACAACTACTCCGGAGCACTGGTTCATCTACAACCATTTTCAAGTACTACTTAAATTAAGATGGCTTTGGGAAAACTAGATGCATCGTAAAATGGATTATACGATCTTCTTAGTCTTACGAAGCATTTGGGAAATGAGGCCCTGTTCCGTAATTTAATGGCACAATGATATAGCCTAATTTATTTGATGAATTAACTATCAGATTTTCTGCTTGTAAGTCTGTTGAAAGTAATGTGCCCATGGAAATTAACAGACATAACATAAATGAAAAACAAAAATGAGTGTTGAAGGTAGTTGAATAATTTGAGTGTTTAAGGGACAGATGTCTCTTAATCATGATACTGCCAGTAAGCTTCTGCAAAGCCTTTTAATTGTTGAGATATTAGTCAATTTCACGCCTTCACAAAAATTTTAAAACTTGTTATTAATGCAAAGGTACACCAGGATGCCTGTCAACCATACCTGCCTCCTAGCATAAATCCCCTTTCACACTTTAAACGATTCTAACCTTGTTACAACCGTTCCTCCAACATCGCCAGCATTAAAATTGCGCACGTTGACAACCTACCGTCTTAAAATTCATCATCCTGACACCTCACCATCACCACAGGGCAAGATTAAGAATCCAACCTACTATAATTAAGGGACACCCAGATGCTTAATGTGCTGCTTCAGTGCGATTTTGCGAGGCACTGAGATGACTCGGGCCTTGAGTGCGTCTTTTAAATTCCACACGACTGATTGACGCCTTTCAATGATTCAATGAGTTACCTTGCAATGTGATCATCTAAGAGAAGTTCGGCTGAATGCGCCCCTGCCGTTTGAGTATGAAATATGGTGGTGATGTGGTGCGTTAAGAAAGTGAGGGCAAGTAATGTGGTAATGAGCGGGCCTCTGAGAGCTGGTGCGTTTCCCTCATTAGGAAAATAAGTAAGATATCCCTAACATGACGACAGCTGGGAAATGTGGCAATTACAAAACCTTACTTTGGCTGCTGGAAGCAACAAGAACAAACCAAATCCCTCGCAGCAATCTGTTCCGTATAATTCGTGTCATATAAATGAAAGGTCTTAACATCCTCTTTTAATTTCAAAACCTATCCTCACACTTAGCTGTATAAAAACGCCCGGATTCCCTTATGTCCGCCTTTTGAAGACCGTTTTAAACGTGGGTTAAATAAAATGCACAGACCATGGTCATAAGGCCACAACAAATTGATCCATTAATGGCCCACAATCTTTTGAGGATGCTGTTGCCTAAAATTATATTTCATTTTAAGCAATTCCCACTGGTTCCCAATTCCCAATTAATGGTCTCCAGACTGAGCTATCTGGTGGAATAACATGTCAGCGTTTTCTTGACTAACACAATTAAGTATTACTACTACTAGCTACTCTACTACTACTACTACTAATAATAATGATAATAATAGGCTAATATACACGTTGAGGTACCTTGTCTACCTCAGGGGTTTATTTTCCGTGTTTTCTCATAATCTCAAAACAGCCCACCTTGCGATAAGCGTTAAAATGGACGAGCAAAGGAAAATGCTAAATCGAGTGCGAAATTCGGAATTTACTGTAGCATATTGTCCTATCTATTTCAGGCCTACAATATTATGATTATGTTTTGCGATTCACTTTCCCATTGTGTAGAACACTCATACGTTGGATTACCCAGTCTGATGTCACATGTATGCCTAACGCTTGCCTGTTCATTGAAATTGAGCATAAAGGTGCCATCATAAATGGCAAATTTAGTAGTCCTACCGATGAGCCCTTGTTAAGATTATTTCGTGGAAGACGTTTTAAATATCCAATTGGTTAGAAAAAATATATATTCATTTTTTAAAAGCTATGACAATTCATTAACGGGCGCCACGTAGACTAATTATGTTGATGCAAGTGGAGCAAAACGTAAGCATTCGTATACAAATAGTTGCCTAGAAATGTCTGTTACTGGCTCTGCAATTGAGTTAATGGTGTACTTGAAATGTCTGAGTATTCTATCCTACGAACGCATAAAAGCACAAATAACACTGCAAGATCCAGCCCTACAGAGGGTATCCATAACTTAATTCACATTTATCGGCCTTACTGATTTCTGGTTGCTTTTTTACTTAATCCTCCAAATGATGTTCCTTATCAATGATTTATTTATTCCTGATTTTTGCATTTTTACTGTGCCAAATTATGTTTTTGATTGACTGTATTTAATTCTGAGATGTAGCCTACATATGTTGTCTTATCATAGAGAGAATGTACTTGTAGACATGTAGGCTTCTGGCGTGCTAATGTCGCGTTGTTTCAAAGCACATAGCAAAGGTCAACTTGGCTTAAACGAGAATTTAATAACGCAGAAATCAGCTACCTATTCTCCAATTAGAGGAGCCCAAACCATCGTGCCCTGAGGCGAGTCTATCCAACAGTCTATTCAGTCCTCCGTGGGATGTTATTATGCGCAAAAATGAAAAGCATTGTAATGTTCATATAAACACTCACGTGATCAGTTACGTCTCGATTCGTTCAGTCTCATTTAGTGTCTAAGTCCAAAGTCTTTTTTTTTTTTTTTTTTTTGACAAAGGGGGTGCACCTTTGCCTCTAAAACCACAGATTTGCTGACTTTGCTGGGATATAAACGACTTTGGTTTCGTGTTATGTAGTATTTCAGTGTTATGTGTATTTTTTAGGTCTCGTGTTTCTCATTTAGATTTTGCTGCCTTATTTAAAATTCCGTTTGTTCACATTAGACCACGTTTAAACATTTTCACTCGCTAAGGCTTTTTTAATTTATTAGCTTAGTGTTAGGCTTGGGCAATACACTATATGACTAGCACGAAGTGGGAATGAAATACTAATTTGAGAAGATATATATATATAATGGTTATTTTTAAAAATGAAGAAAGTCCTGTGTTTAGTTAAGTTGTGTTCTTCACAGCATGTGCCCCAAGTGATGCTGATTACAACGAATGACAAATAGCAAATATTAATATTGGGAGACATCTACAGGAGCCTATAATTGTTTATATTAAATGTTTCTTTTAATTCACTCACGCTGAGAAGTCTCACGCCGGCTGTCTGTTCGTGGCGGTTCTCCCACAGAACAGCTGTCAGACCGGGAGCAGCTTCGCCATTCCCAGAGCAAATGCATCGAACCATCAATTCTCATATAGCAGGCCGGTCCTGAGAATACTTGATTGCACGCTTAAGCTAATGAGTTCAGACGGTCTTATAGAGTTTACAAAGCACTTGTGTTGTTTACCATGTGTATGAAAACGTAGACTATAGCATAGGCCAATTTAAAGTGTAAAAAAAAAAAAGCATGTTTTTTTTTTTTTTTTCCATTCAACTTAAACTGCTGTTGAACATGTTGTATCCAATTTAAAATGTGAAATATATTTAGATCTTTAGAATTAAAAGCCAACCTTATACTTTTTTATTTTGTTTCATTTTTCAGGTCTTAGGCGTTTGACGGAATTCACGTCAAATGGATCTTTCTTGAATTGCACAATAATGTTAGGCAATTTTTGAACTTGTTTTAAACAGCAGGATTGCCCCAAAGGTCACAATAAAATTAATAAAATACGGCCACCTTTCAAGAGAATGCGTCTGACATTTTTTTAATCATTTCTTCTTTATTTCACCTTTTCTTTCCACCTAATAAACTTTATAAGCTTATGTACTAGTATAAGTGTATTTGTACCAAAAAAAAGACAAAACAAACAATCTGACAATGAACAGTCCTTTTACTGTCACGGTCACGGTGTCGGCTGGTTTAGTTTGGCCTCTTAGTCAGAAAAGGTCCATTTTAAATAATACATCTTTTTCTTCGATAAAATCGTCTCTCAATGTTTTCTGTAGGAAAAATGCGTCTTGTGAAAGTTCAACGCAGTCCCTCACATCACGTTTGATACATGTGTCTCTCAGTGTCTGTTCATAGTTTTACCGAGGATGCGGTGTGCCCGGTATTGGGTTTAGTGCCGGTTGTCCCCCGGGCCCCAGGCCGTGAATGAGCACTCTGGGGACGAGCGGTCTCTGGAGAGATGGATGCGGTGTGGACGGAGTCCGATACATACTGCTGTACATGGCAGCGGCTGCGGCGGCCGCTGTCGTGCTGTCCACGGTCCCTAACAAACTCGGGTGATAGAAATACGGAGATGGGAACATTCTCTGTAAGGCCGAATAATTTCCAGCTTCAGCCAGCAATTCTAATCCGACAGCCGTCTGCCTCTTCCATTTCGTCCTATAATGAGATCATAATACAATAATACATGATTAAACTCTTCGAATGGGTCATTGTGGCCAGAATAGTTGGGACGTGTATGCTCGGTTCCGGCACAACACAAATTAAATCAACTTCAAGAAAAAAAAAAGTTAGGCAGGAAATGGTTTATAAAATGCTATAGGGCCTACCTCATTATATCTATAATAAGTGATTTCTAATAAATGTTTTTTTATGTCTAAGAATTTTTTATTTTATTTTTTCGCACAATTGTGTTTTCTAATTTATATCTATAATTCAAAGTTATGTGAACTCTTTAAAGCAGTAGGTTATATGACTAACAAATATAAACATATTAAAGTTAAACCTTTATTTAGAGGGGAAATAGTTACATCCTTGCCAAACATATATTTATAAGATAAATTAAATGACTTTATTGTTTGACATGACAAAAACTTGAAATATAAATTCAGACAGCAGTACTTCATGTTCAAATATTCTGTTATTTACTTATTTACAAGTATGAAAACACTCGAATTTTGGCAAAGTAAAATATAGATAAAGAAATAAATAGCCTACAACGGACATCATTATCATTATCTACATAGCCTACATTATCAACATAATGTACATTTTTAACAAAATGCCTGTACATACAAAATACATAGCGTACACTGCTTTAATCGTATATCAAATATCTGATAAGAACAACAAAACATTATTGTTATTATTATTATTGTTGTTGCGTTTTATTTGGAGATTTTGAATATTATTGTAATTGAAGCCTTACCGTCGGTTTTGGTACCATGTCTTGACTTGTGTGTCTGTGAGGTTGAGGGCTGCTGCTAGGTCCATTCGGTCCTGAACACTGAGGTATTTCTGTCGCTCGAAACTGCGCTCCAGCTGGTTGAGCTGATGGTCGGAGAAGGCAGTCCGCGCTTTGCGAGGTTTTTTAGAGCGGACGGGTGGACTGTCTCTGGAACTGGAAATTTCCCGATCGCCCTCTTCTTTTGTTCCTAAAAAAAATAATACAAATATTATATATAAATAAAATATTTAAAATGGTTAAAGGTCATTTGTATACTCTTTAGTGAGTTTATTCAAAACAATCAAACAGTAAATTCTAAATATTATAAAGGGTTTAATTGGACAACTTTTAATGTCTAAAGGACTGTAATAATGCTACAGAGCGAAGTCTGTAAATCTATTTATGTCTGATCATTTAAATTGAGTTTTGGAGTAGCCTATCAGAGTTTATATTTATTTCTTTATTTTCATTATTTATTATTATTATTATTATTTTTACAAAACTGAAAAGAAGGTAAAGCAAAAATATACCTCTTTGTTCCCCAAATTAAATAAAACGAAAATATTACGCCAAAACAAGTAGAATCGATATGTCAATCTATCTATATTTGCAGCACTTTTTTACGGGGCTCAGTGATCCCCCCTCAAGGAAGAACAATAATCTCTCTAATTGACCCACTTGGGAGGATCCCACACCGGGTAAAATTCACCAGCCTTTACATCTGTTATGCAAATATTAGAGAACAACCTCAATGAAAGGCTACCAATATTGTTTTGATCACTGGCTTTTAATAAAATAACAAACAAATAAACAAAAACTTAAATTTAGATTTCAATGTGAATTACATTTTTAAAGTTAATAATATAGTACCATTGAAATCTCATGAAATCTACTTTTCCACTGATGGATTCGCAATGTTTTAGAATTCAGATAAGAAATCTTTACTTTTTGGCCAAAAACGTTTAGCTACATGTTCTAATGTTATTTAATGTAAGACCAACCACAGTTGTGAAGCATTCCATAACGCAATACGCCTTAACTTAAACTCATATTCTTAGATATGTATTGTTAAACTACACAGAAAATTATTTAAAGCCGTATTAATTGTATTTATTCGTTTTGTTTTTGATTTATGTGGTTACTCTATATTACAATGCAGTAAAGAACATCCTAATAAAACAAAACAATCCGTAGGCCTATATATTATGTGAGTTATTTTTGGTGTAACTCATAACATATTGTAATTAGTACTGAAATAAATTACATTGACATGGACACTGTCATGTAACGTTAAACCCTATTTATTTATATTATTTATTTGCATAAAAAACAAACTCTTACCGTTACACTTCAAGTCGCACTGCATGTCATCTCTTTTGTCCAGTTTGCTTCTGTTTTCATCTTGCTGTAGTTTGGGCCTGAGGCCGTCCGGGGAGGTTCCGCTCTCTGATTTGGGGCTGTGGTGTGGAGATGGTACGCTGGTGCTGTAAGGAGCGCACGCTGCCAGCGGTTTACTGTCGCCCAAAATGTCTTTGATTAGAAAGGAGGAGGTGGCAGTCCTAGGGGCACAGCCGGCCTGCCCGAGCGGATGAGGCTGGGGTGAACGCTGCAAACTCTGAGCCTGACTGTGATGATGATGGTGATGGTGATGCTGAAGGCTATCTTGGACCAGATGCGGTTCGGGATGCTCCATCGTGACTGAGATCGGGGATGAGGGGGCTGTTCCCACAGTGTCTATCTCCGAACATGGTGATGGGGTCGCCTGGCTCCTGAAATCCGCTGTTCTGTCACCGAGACGAAAATCTCCGTTCATCAGTACTGAGCTGCCAGAATTGGTTGTGGACAAAATAGTGTCTATTCCGAAACTAGACCCACTGGATCCTTCCATAGTATAAGAAAAGAAGGAGTGCTTACTTAAGTCGTCTTCATAACAACTTTCCTGTACAATGTTTAAAAATAAAAAATAAAAAAATAAAAAAAAATCAGCACTTAAACGGAATAAATTACTAACAAAACGACGGAACTTAAAGGTCAACGCAATTAAAAATCACGAAAAAGTATCAAATATGCGTTTCTAAAGCGCAAATAAAAAAAATCCTTGCACTTAAGCAAAGAGAAAGAGAAATATAGCCTGCGCTCCAAGATGTTGTTACATTCAAGTAGAAATGTGGAAAGCATGTGGATCTGTGTAGTCCACGTCCTTTTGTTATGGTTACTGAACTTTCTTTCAAAGTTGAGGTGTGGAGAGATTGGGATGCTCTAACTCCTCGACATCACGCTCTCTTTTGCCACTAATCGTTGTAGTGTTGCTCTACAATGACTTCCTACATTGACGTCATATTTTCTCCTTTATTATAACACAGTCCTCGTGTCCCCCATCTTTCCTCTCATTGGCTACATGGTCAGGCGTTTGTCCAATCAGCGACTTGTACTTCATCATTACACTTTAGAGCCTCTCATTGATTTCTCAATGCTCTTTTGAAACCTTCCCTCCGCTATATTGTCTCAGACCACATCTTTATTAGACTTTCAGTACTCATGTTTAAACATTTACGGTAACGCTATTCATCACAGTGCCCATGTAATAATAGATGTTACTAAAATTAATTACTGAGGTAGCTAACACTAACAACGTGTAGCCTAATTGGTAGCGGCTCAAGAAAATAATTTCACAAATTAAAATATTTAATATTACAATTAATATTACCTTACAAATGCAGTTCTGTTACATTTTAATGCAATGTAAATTATAGGCTATTATATAGGAATTATTGTCATATTCTGCAAATGGAAAAAGGGTTTAATAATTCAGTGCTGAACTTTTTCAGTTAAGCATTGCATTGTTGGTTTGGTATTTATTCATTTGCATTGTGTTTTCAGTTGATAATTATTTCTCCGAAAGAAAACCTCACAAAAATAATCGCTGGTGGCAAATTAAAATTGTGCCATTTATTCTTTTAAGAGCTGCGAGTGCTGGAGAAACAAGCTCGTTGAGCTGATAGTCATTGTATGTGTCAGGGCCTTTGAGTGAAAGCACTGATTCTAAATAGCTCAAGGGAATAAAATGATGGCGAATATTGTACATGACACATGCCCGACTACTATCTTGCCTGTTTTTTTGTTTTGTTTTGTTTTGTTTTTTTTCTTCTGAAAAAAAAAAAAAAACCCTGTGCCGATCAGCTTCAGTTCATTTTAAATGTTCACACAACGAGAAGACAAAATACATTAAATTGGGATATTTTCAGACTGTGGACCAGAAATTAACCAAAGGACATCCTAAAGAATACAAAACGTAAGCGTTTAAGCCTCTCTTAAAAGGAACATTAGGATATAATCAAATGACTGTCATGATATAAGAAGTAGCATACGTTAGACATTTGACTCTTAATTCTTAATTTTGAATTACAGCTCCCAATGTTTTTTTGTGGACATGTTATTCCGAGATACGATATATCTGGAGGTATAGGCTATGTAATATCTCATGTGTTGTTTAGCAGACGAACTCAGAGCGGGTTGTGTCAGGCTGCGCTTGCGTTCTCTAGGTTTGTTATGGTCGTGTTTCCCGTGCATCTACCCACTGAACTCTCAAACCTGTTCACAACCTCATCCTATATTGGAACGAACCGAGATTCCTTAGCTTATTTAATTAACTAACTGACGCGGGAGTCGTCATTATAGGTTTGTTCTCCGAATTGCTTCAATTTTCACACACAAAAAAAATATGCCTTAAATATGCCTTCAAGGAGTGTATATATATATATATATATATATATATATATATATATATATATATATATATATATATATATATATATATAGGCCTATACCTACAATAATTCATTAATTCATTAATTGGCTGTGTCGTATTTGTTTTTATTTTTTGCTTGAAAAAAAAAAACTTTGTAAACTCTCGCATTGCTCCATGTTTAATCAATCATAATGATTATACTGGAGATTGTCTTTTTAAATTGATTCATGAATTTCGAAAGAATGTAAAAATGCTAATTATGTTTCTTTTTTTCCTGTTTAACGTAGGCTAGGTTGTTGTTACTCGGTGCGACCTAATTGCTGACAAGTTACACTTAGGATAATATAAAATATGTGGTTTTAAATTGCTGTAAATTTGGCAACAAAAAAAAATTGTACTCGCCTAAACTTTAAAAATTATAATAATTAAAACGGCTATATCATGATTCATGTATAGCCTCCGTTTAAGTTTGAATTATACAAATATTGTGATTGATTTGTAATTCTTCTTGTGTCTGAAATATGTACTGCACTGATTACGAAGTGAAGTCGTTTCTCGAGAACTGAAGTCGTGCAAAATTAATATCTGCTTGTACTAGAACACGAACACGCTAACAATTATTTGTTTTACACACCTATGTACACTAGGCGGCGGCAAAGCTAACTCTAAATCCCTGCCAATAGTCGCTTGTAGATTGCTGGTTAATACAGGGCAAAGCCATTCTTACACACACACACACCTAAATCAAGTTTTACAGCCAGATTCAACACATTTTGTCTTACAATGAGCTTGAATATTCATAGTGGTCTAATAACAAAACATTCATCCTGCATCCTGGAAGGCTACTTGTTGAAGCCTTACATTTCTGAATTTAGTCAATGTCTAGCCTAACAATTTTATGGTCACATCCAACAGCATTATATAGGCGACATACAGACAATTATTTAAAAATTCTTACATTTCTTTAAATATAATTATTTAGTCGGATATGCCTATTTGATGTCCTAGCCTACTGCTTGTCCTTTTAAACATATATTCAAATTAACAATTAATTGAGTTAGAGGTCTGAAATGTGTTTTGCCCCAAGATATGTGAAAACGATCTATTGGCAATGTATGTCGTTCCGTTGAAGAAAATCAAAGCGATGGTTGAACACGCCAGTCTGTCTCATGAGACTACAGCAGCATGTTCATTAACAGTTCACTAATTGCAGCAACTCATTGAGCCTCAATCAATCGCTTTATTAGGTTTAAGGGCGCCGCTGGAACAAATTGAACACAACCAGTCAGGGTATCATCCGATCAGCCTAGGCTGATGGTCGATGATCGGACAGTGAAATTGTAGTTTGCACTATATTGATTCCCCTCGAGGCTCTCTGTTGAAACTGTCACCTCGCGAATGCTAAAGGCCTCGCGCTGTTTGCAGACACACACACACACGCGCGCGCGGGTCTCCTCACACACAACATAGAGTATACCAGTCTGCAGACATCTTTCGTGCAATAACTTCTCAACCATTTATGAAACGCACGAAAAATAGAATGGCCTGTGATATTTTATAGCCACCGCATCTAAGAAATACATCATCAAAATAAACAAAACGGGTTTAGTGGCTGAATTCTGTATAATTCATTAACTGGTGGTGCGTTAACAAAAAAAAAAAAAAAAAAAAACGAAATCTAATTTTCTCATTAGTCCAAGAGAAGGTTTATGTAACCTAATTAATGCTAAATTATGTGGCACTGAATCAAATGTCCCTGATGTCTCTGTCAGACCTAGATGAACTTGTCTTGATATTAATTCATTGTTTATGCCAGTTGAAGAGTATAAAGAACGAATGCACTTTTTATACCATGTCTGTGTCAAAAAGCCTGCTCCTTCATATTCTTTTAGAAGTAGTAGATAATATTTCACAAGGTGTTTTTTCGACCTGTAAGTCTAAAAATGATGACACTATAGGTAACAACACTAAGAATGTCCATTTGAATGAAAGACTTCAACAAAAACTATCAAAATGTTGAACTTCCCACATCTATTGTTCATATGCAACCTCTAAAGTTAAGGATATTAAAGACACATGTGCTTGATTTCTAGAGAGTTTTCTTACAGGCAGGCTAGATCTACGGAAATTGGCCCAATGACAATAGTGAGAGTTTTTCATTGCAATCAGAAATGTACTGTATATAAAAAGGGTTGTTATGCAACATATGTGGCTATTATTACTTATTAATAAATAAACAGGCCAAAACAGTCTACACAATTATGTTAGTGTTACTTTAAGAACAAAATACAATCTCAATTGTATTTGCATTAAACAATAAGCTTTTTTAGTGGTACTTAATAAACACAACAGTACTGTACTGACCACACACAAATATATTGCCAGCCCCTTTTGGTTGCCTTAAAATGATTAACACATGGGATATGTGTTGAGTATTAAAAATGAGTATTTCAGTGGACGTGTCATTATACTATTAGTAAAGCAGGTTGTAAAGGATGCATTTAACTTCCAGTGCAAATGAGAAAGGACAATATTGGACAGAACACCCAATGTTAAACAAATATATATATATATATATATATATATATATATATTTAATCAGATAATCATGGGTCTGACAGAAGACAAATTAGCTGTCTTTCACTAAACATGTGTAGCATCTCTATTTGAGCGGACAGGAAAAGGCTAACATAAAATTGTTATGAGAGTCAAAATTCAACAGGAAATATCATTTTAGAAGCTCTTGTATGGCAGTAGGTGCTCTCTGTGAGCTCTGACATTTACAGCAGTGGCTTTCAAGATCCCAATATTACAGGTTTTACTAGATCTTAACTGTATTTTTTTCCCTTCCTTTCAAGTGTGCCTTAATTTACATTGTAATAAAGCATGTGACATTCAAGTTTAATTTGAAGTGCAGCTAGTATTAATCCAAAGGCAAACAAGGAGTGGAAATAATAGGCTGAGCCTGGGAGAAGGACAAGGAGTCGTGGCCTAGATGAACATCAATTACAGTTTTAATTCAACACCCAAATCAAATGTTAAAATATGATCGCAAGAAAGAGAGGGAGAAAGCATGTGCCCGTGAGCATCAGCGACGTCCATGTCTCGTTTTGTTTGCGTAAAGCAGCAATCCATCCAAGAGCTACAATCTAAAGTTTAGTAATCGACGATGACACATGAATCACACGATTGCCATCCTTACATTACATCTCTTTGTTAGTTTCCTGGTCTTTTCTATAGCGCGTGCTCAAGGAAAGCACATTGATTTGTGCGCTCCGGCCACAGACTGACCCTGACAACGTTGTTCTAGCAGTCAGAAGAGTCTTTACAATCACTTAATTACCAGAGCTGTCAATCAGGGCGGTCCGCGGCTGCTCCGACTGTGTCCGCGAGCAGCATTCCTGCGCGCGGCTGAGCGCGTGATTGATCTATGCTGATGGCATCGAGCCGCCGCATGACGTGTGATTCTATAGCGCACGCTTCATGAAGGTAATCGGGGGATCAGGAGGGGTCAGTGCCATTTCCTATTATTCCTACCTGAAGTCTCAAAACGCAAAAAAATCATGAGGAAATAAGACAGAAGAGGGGGAGAACGAGGAGTAGAGGGTGTGAACACTGAACATTGCTCAAGGGGCGACCGAGCAATTGAGCAAGACGCGAAAATGATTTCCTTTCAAAGCAACAAAAGGCAGATTGAGATTGTCCAGCATTGGTTTAGTCAGATTTAAAACCATTCGCACGTTATTACTGTGATATGCATCAACACTGACAGAATGTTTGGAGGCTAAATCAGGGATAGGCCTATATGTGTGTTTGCTGGAGGTCTGCTGTCATCCAAATTTAGTTCGGCACCTATGGCAGACTCAGATAAACCATCTTATCTCCGGAGGTCTCGCAAAACAAAACAATATAATTTCAAGTATTTTTTTTTGTATTAATTATTCATCAACTTACTATTTTCATTGAGTAATTTAATTCAGAATTGTGTTGCCTACTGTTGTCGGTGTAAGAGGCTTACTAATGAAAATACAGCTGAAATTAATATAGAATACAAAACTGTTAATCAGTTTTCCGCCGGGGATTGAGCTGCATATTGTTTGCCACTCCCTTTAAAACATAAAACGCAATATATGCGTATTTTAAATATTAGTTTAATAGTTAAATGTTTATATAGTCTATGATCAAATGCAGAAAACCTATACATTTTAGACCAATAAAGATTAATAATAACAACAATTAAATTATAATACATAAATAGCCTGCTATTTGATGCTATTTAAAAATATACCATGTTTTTCCACTAATTGACCACAAGGAAGAATGGTATTTAATTTGTAATTTAATAAATACAATTTATATGCACCAATGCACTAATGCAGTAATAATTATAATAATAATAAAAGCAATATTTACCTAAACAATTTTTTTATTATTATATATATATATTTTTTCTGTAGGAACATTAAAAAACTGCAACTTCACTCATTTATAATTTGGGACCCAGTTGGTATTATTATTATTATAACCCAAAAATTATTTATTGTTGTCAAGTTAAGTTTATCCTTATAATATGATAATACATTACTATTTTTTTGAGGATGTGTTTTATGCCAAATCATTATATTTATGTTGTATTTACTTTTCCTTCAACTGGGGCTTTTATTTTGACGGCTTATGCACAGCTGAGTGCACTACTATGGTCAGGTATATAGACCCTTTTCACAGACTGTGATGATGCATTTCCGCCTTATTTAGCTGCGTAAATCTAGCAAACTTTTTTATATGATATTTATTTTTAATGCTGAGTGTAATTTATAATATTTTGCTTTGTGTTAAATAACCATGGAATTAGTTTAAAAATTAATTACCACAGGTGTGAGGGGGTTTCAATGTTTCAATGACAGCCGCTGAGAGACTGACAGTAAATTTGGCATTTCCTTCCATCTTATTATCTTAATCCACCGGGCAGGTAGGGTTGCACGAGCTGTACCTGTTCTTGCGTAAGTTCACACTAAGGGGTTTGTAACTACTAGTTAGTTTGTAATGAAGTCAGTGCTTAATTTGGTTGCAACATCTTTTCTGAAGGCAAGACTTAACTAGTAGGTCATAAGCTCTCCGTAAAGTAGAATGCGTAGTCGCATATTATGACGTTTACCTGTATTGATCCAAAAAAGCAGCCTTCATATTTATATGGAGAAGTGTTATAAAACCGTAAACTTAAATTTGATCTTGTTACGGTTGATGTGCAAACTTTGTTTGTTCACAGAACTGTCAGTTGTAATCAATTATATCCCCATTAAAACACAATACGTAATAAAAGTAGATTTGATAAATAGTATATTTGCCCTATGTAAATAGCAATATTATAGGAACTTTATCTAATATATATAAGGCTTGATAAATATATACTAATACAACAGGCTGGAAAAACAGACACTTGTTCATTTTAATATCCTATATATATTTTGAATAAGTTGAAAATTGGCCAGCGACGCATCCTCTAAACTGTACCGTTAGAATGGTTTCATGCTGAAGAGCCACTTAAAAGTACATTTATTTCTCTCTCTATCGTAAAGGTCAACATTATACTGTATGTCAAAATTATTGATGCCTGTCATGCAAAACATAAGCTCATTGATGTCATAAAATATTAGGCCCTGACTTTCGGCGCCCCACACAATTGTGTGGTTTGCATTGTAGTTAACACCGCTACTGAGTAAATATTAATAACAAATTATTAAAGGCAATTACTATTAGGCCTAGTTGCGAAATAATACATTTTATCTTTTTGATGCATCATATGGATTTGGGCCTCATTCTTCCTCATTCTGAGAGAGTCATAAATTTCGATCCTGCCCTATAGCAGCTTAGCGACATTTGGCAGTGAGGAAGAGGATGACGATGACGAAATGAACATTTATTTTCATTATAACCCATCGCAAAGTGTTTGTCGGCCTGTTCACTCATGTGTGCGCACTGTGTGTTCAAGAGGAAACACAAAAAACCCCAAGACAACACAATGTAAAGCGAGAATCAAGTGGGTAAACACTGTGCATATGGTTGCTGCACCTGAAGGGAGCAGAACGAACATCAATAATGAACCCCGGCAAAAACCCTGGCTCGCGTAATGAGAGATAACACTGCATTTTGCAACACAGAAAATAAAGCTGAAATCATCAATGAGAGAGAGCAGGGGTGAAAAATGAGGGGGTAAAGCAAAGCAATGATTAAATGATCAAAAGCTGGTGGAGTGAGTCTCCATGTCACTGCCTAGCACTCATCTACCTACATGTGAAAGTTAGGTTTTAAGCACAGTGTAATTATAGCTGGGAATGTCAGTTTGACATTAATACAGCCAGCAGAAATTCCCTAATTGGCCTCAGAGGAGAAAGTGAACCAGAAAATATATTAACATTTTAAAAAAACATATTTTGCCTAATCCTTTCACTTTCCAACAATATTTGAAGACCAAAATGCCCCGGGCATGAGAATTTAAATGAGCAATTTTGTTTTTGAAGGAAACGGCCAATGAGACAGAAAATACACTAAAGGGAAATCATTAGTGTATGAGAGCTCCTGACAGGCCTGTCTGGATGACTGGCTGGCCTGTCACTGGGAGTCTGTGTTCTTTAGCTTCATGCTATGAGCTAAGCAGATAACATGAAAAGACCTATAAACGTGCAGCCAAAAGTCAAAGCCTGTTATCTGGAAATTCAAATGTAGTGGTGAGGAGGAGGATGAGGAGGATGGGTTGGGGTGGGTGCAGGCCTATTTCTCGCAAATGAAAAAAAAAAATGAATCAGAAGTTGTAAAAGGCTCTGGTATGGAATATCAACTTTCAGTGGCTGTTGGAAATATGTCCAAACATTGTTCATATACAGCTGAAATACTGAAAAGGTGAAGAGAGTTGCAAAATGTTTAAAGTTGGAGGTGGTGGTTCTGTCAAAGGAGAGTGGGCAGATATGATATGACCATATCAGGAAAACACAGCAAAGTGCAGTCAGGAGATGTTAGGCTAGTCTCCTGGTGATGGAGTAGCTGAGGCTGACATGGCCCCAGGCTTGCAACTGCAGGGCACTCACTTGCCCACACGGCACTGCCTTTTTGAAACAAAACACAGAGCTGTGACCAGAGAAAGCCAAAATGGCAATGACCACAAAGGCTAGACATTTTACCTCCAGCTAGAAAAAAAGAAGGGATGAAAAGATGGTGTGGACTGGGTAAGCATATAGATGAAGGAAAGTGAGGATATCAACAGATCTCAGACTTTGTGACATTATGTGACAACAAAACGTATATTTTATATTTCTATCCACCCACTAGAGTGTCGAACATGGCTAGCAATGACCATACATTTCACAGTTACCTTAGAAGCACGTGTGTGTGTGTGTGTGTGGTTTACAAGGACATTTTTTAGGTTACACCCTAGTAATTACGAGGGTATTATGTTATAATTGTGGTTTATGAAGACACCCCTAGTGTCCTCATAATTCAAATTGCTTAAAAAACATAATAAACAATGTTTATTGAAAATGTAATAATGCCACAAGGTTTCTATGAGGGTTAGGTTTATGGGTAGGGTTAGAACATATAGTTTGTACAGTATAAAAACAATTATGTCTATGGAGAGTCCTCGTAATGACAGGAGTACCAACGTGTGTGTGTGTGTGCGTGCTATTTTCCTTTTGCAAAGCTTTTTTTCCTTCCTTTTTACCTTTTTTGGCCTCTCTAACATTAGTTGCTTTCTAGGATCGGGCATGGTATTTGATGTCTTACTGCACTAAATAAAATGAGAATGGCAATTAGTCAGTGGCTTTGATAAACATTTGGCATAAAACAGTTGGGCTCTTGTCTCTGACACCTAGAGCCCAGGGCGAAAGATTGCGACAAAGAAGGATTTTCACTGGCAATTTCAGAAATTCTACCCACCCTGTCAGCCGAGCTGTCACTCACTCTGACATAAGGATGGTGGATATCAAAGGAATTCAGGACTTTTCATCTCAAAGAAGCCGCATGGTTGATGTTCAGACAAATTTCAACCAAATAAAGTGCAACAAAACAGTCAACAAGTTACTCGAATTAATACACACATTATGCGCCGATATAAGTTTTATTTGCTATGTAATTAGTGTAATGTGTAATAATCATTCATGCAAGTAGTCACTTGAATTTGGTTTAATTTATTTTTGTAATTACTTTTTTGTAAAAACTTACTGTTTTATGGGGGTCAATAACAAAGAAATATGAGGATATAAGCTACTTCCAGCTTTTATTTTCATCAAAAAATGCCTTCTGATGATGAATTATCATTATAGCTGACAGTAAACTTTGATACATCACACATTTCCTGAAGAGAAACTGAGGCCAAGCTTCCTAGCCATTGGTATGCTACTATATCATAAAAGTCCACCATGATCACATGGGAAGTTACCATGGAGGAATTTAAAAGGCTTGAATTACAAACTATATTGTGCCAAAAATGTACAATGGTAATATTTATTCACATGTATCAATCAGCTTTGAATAATTTAGTTATCAATAAGGTATGGATTTATGGACATATGTATTATGGTACAAATTATTGTCAAAAAGAGAACTTAAGAAATAAGTTGACCTCTACTATAATTATTCAAAAGGAGCAATGAGAAGTAATTAGACATTTGTTAATTTCATATACAATACAGCATGTTGGCTGTACACTCACATAGCACTTTATAAGGAACACTAAAGTGGGCGACATGGTCTTCTACTGTTGTAGCCCATCCGCCTCAAGGTTCAATGTGTTGTGCATTCTGAGATGCTATTCTGCTCACTACAGTTGCAATTACACGTACAGAGTGGTTATCTGAGTTACCAAAGCCTTTCTGCCACCTCAAACCAGTCTGGCCATTCTCTGTTGACCTCTGTCATGAACAAGACATTTCTGTCCACAGAATAGCCTCTCACTGGATTTGTTTTTTGTTTTTTTGGCACCATTGTGAGAAAATTCTAGAGGCTGTTGTGAAGTGTTGTATAAAGTATACATTTGTCATACTTGAGTAAAAGTAAAGATACCTTCATGTAAATTTACTCAAGTGAAATTTAAAGTAGCTCATGAAAAAATTACTTAAGTAAAAGTATTCAAGTAACTGATATTAAATTTACTTAAGTATCAAAAGTAAATTGCATAAATTACGGAACAGTTTTTGAAACCCATGGCAACTTATATAATTGAGTTTTAGAAGAATATTTTAGCTCTATTGGTCAATTCAATCCAATTCAAAGTGAAAGGTGGCCAGACATTTCAAGCTACAAAAAGCACATTAAGGAAGCATAAAGTTATCCATACTACTACAGTGGTTAAATCGATGTCCTCTGAAGTGAGTCATTTGGTTTTGGGTGAGAACAAACCAAATTGTAACTCATTTTCACTGTATAACTTGCATTTCAATCTCTAGGCACAATCACGATTGCAAGCTTGATTTAACTTTCCAGTGCTTGACGCATGCGCAGAGCCCTAGATGGTGCTATAGTAAGTGTAATCGAGCTTGAAATCCTGAACGCCAATTAGACTGCTAATGCCAAGATTTATAGTCAAAAAAGGAGTTATATTTTGGTCTATTCTCACCCAAAACCAATTGTATCAGTCAGAAGATATTGGTGAAACCACTGGGGTCTTATAGATTTATCTTAAGCTGCATTTATGTGCTTTTTGGAACTTAAAATGTCTGGCCACCATTCACTTACATTTAATTGACCTACATAACAGTGTTATTCTTCTGAAAATGTTTTTTGTGTGTGTTCTGCAGAAAAAAAAAAAATGCTATTCATGCACACCTTGGATCAAATTAGGGTGAGGAAATATAGATTTTTAAATGAACGATCCCTTTAATGGTGCATTCAATTCACATCAGAATGATCATACTTATGGGATGAGTGTAAATAAACTCCACAGTCCAAAAAAATTTGAATATTGAAGAAGGGAGTTGAGTCATACTATTGACCAGAACAGAGACTTGTGTGGGGGGCTATTTTCATTTGGGCCAGTAAGCAACCACCCAGAACACCCTGGAAATTGCAGAGCAATGAGCAAAAATCTTTACTTAGCAACAGCATAGTAACAACGTGGCAACCACATACTGTAGCAATGCGCCAAAACACACAGCAGTGATTACCTTGACAACTGCATAGCATCAACCATTCAGAAAACCCTAGTTACCACATACTGTAGCATAAATGTGCAAATATAACACTTTAGCAACCACCACTCTTAGGCAAAGACCATTCACATCTTGATAAAATATTAAAAATATATAAATTGTTGGAACATTCATACACATCATACCTTGTTTAAATGTAAAATGTTAGCACAGGTGAGACTTTTATATGAAAAGGTCTCCTGAAAAGGAGATAGACTGATCGCACATAACTTCATTATTTAACATATTTCATAATGTTTAAACCTAATCTTTTCAAATTAAATCAAAATCAAAATAATACAATTAAACTCACATGAGCAGTTTCTTGTCTTCCCCAGTGGGAACAGACTATGGAACACATAATCTGGCATGTGCTTTGCTTGTGATTTTGATTCAGATTCATGATTCGCAAAACATAAATTCAGATTACTTTTTGAATCTTTATGTTCAGTTCAAAGGAATCAAATTTAAAAGATTCGACTCAAGTGATTCTTTCAAAGAATCACACATCACTATTGCTGATCTGCATACATTTTTGCACTTACAGCTGTTTTTTTTGTTTTATTTCTTTTTGCAGTGTTTGCAAAAGTAAGGAAAGTGTCTGGAGAATTTTATCAGAGTAAAAGTATACATTTTCTCTTCAAAATGTAGCGAAGTGAAAGTAAAAGTGCAATGAAATATTTAGTAAAAGTAAATTACAAATATTTTTAAACAAATTTACTTAAGTACAGTAATGAAGTATTTGTACTTTGCTGTGCATGAAAATCCCAGGAGATCAGCAGTTACAGAAATGCTCAAACCAGCCCGTCTGACACCAACAATCATGCCACAGTTGAAATCACTGAGATCACATTTTTCCCCATTCTGGTTGATGTGAACATTAACTGAAGCTCCTGATCCATATCTGCTGCCACATGATTGGCTGATTAGATATTTGCATGAATATATAAGTGTACAGATGTTCTTATAGTGCTCTGTGAGTATTTATTGTACACATTTTTACTCACATGGCATTTTTTTATTGGACATATGATTACCACAGATCATTAATTGCATAGCCTGGAAAGAGGAACAATGCAAGTTACGTCACACACTAATGTTACAAACGTTTGAGTCTTTGGAGTTTCTTTAAATGAGCAGTGAATGCATTGTCATACCACCAGGACTAAATGTGTCTGATGTCAAGACCATGGTCAAGGAGAGAGAGAGAGAGAGAGAGAGGGGGGTCTGAAAGAGGGAGAGAGGCAAGCCTCTACCATGCTGTCTTCTCGTAACTTGCTCTTCAGATGGGAATATGGAGAGCTGGCTGTTCTCCTTCTCATCAATACAGCATAGCTTTATGTCAGTAATTTGCAATAAGTGTCCACACCAAATCTTTAGGGAGCTGGAAATCATTACTGGCTAAGGTCCTGCTCAGCTCCTAATTGGAAGCATTGGGCCTTATCAACTGAGGATTTTCCCAGACCTCTGACAGATACCGATAAGAAAATCATTGTTCAGTTGTCAATTTAAGAGACTGTTAAAGGAGCTTATTTTAATTCTAATTGGAACTTCCGCCCTATATCATAGCAACTGCAAGAATATGAAAAATATGAAAATTTTCCAGTGTCTCTGTAGAGACGTGTGTGTGTGCCTCTGAGCATATGCGGTGTCTATGTTGAGCTGAGAGAGTTAAAGACCTTGGGAATTAGCTCTAAAGTGTTATGCTATGTAGGTCAAATTGACAGGTTAGAGTTGTGACTAGCTTACAAATGAAGACAGCGAGCAAACACATTAGTTTACAAAAATCCTCACTGGTGGTTTCCAGGGACTTAATCATGGGCATGGATGTGCCTGACTCTGGCCTGCAAAGCTCCCAATTAAGCAATACTGCATCCGCTTAAGACGTTTGTTTTGAGTGTATGTGGGCTAGTATCGATCAGGCTAAACTGACCGCCTGATAGTGCAGCTGCCGCATATTTATGCTCGACGCTCTCCTGGTGTCCTGGAGCTGAGCTTTGCTCCTGTCACTGTTTTTTAATCCAGCACTAGGGGCTGTGCAGGACCCTCTTGCTTGGGAAATAACTGCGAAAGCCACCAGATGTGGCAGTGACTAACATGCGTAAATGGCGATCGTCGATGCATGGGGCTCACGATGACAGAGAATTTGTGTCTGAATCTCGGTTAACAGCCAAGGGCGACGTCAGTAAGCTTTCAAATGGGGAGAAAATTTGTTTTGACATGACAATGATGGTTTATCATAAATAGTGAAGACTAATTGCACCCTTGAAGTACACACATGCATGCTCACACACACACACACACACACATGTTGTGTTTCCATGTTTTATGGGGACTTTCCATAGACATAATGGTTTTTATACTGTACAAACTTTATATTCTATCCCCTAAACCTAACCCTACCCCTAAACCTAACCCCCACAGAAAACTTTCTGCATTTTTACATGTTCAAAAAACATAATTTAGTATGATTTATAAGCTGTTTTCCTCATGGGGACCGACAAAATGTCCCTACAAGGTCAAAAATTTCGGGTTTTACTATCCTTATGGGGACATTTGGTCCCCACAAAGTGATAAATACACGCTCACACACACACACACACACACACACACACACACACTGACCCTCCACCTAAACATCAAATTAAATTTTTTGCTCATTCATCACATTATGGAAATTGTTCAATTGAATTTGAAATATTATTACATAAATGGCATGTTTTTTTTTTGGTCTAAGCTTGAGTGAAAATGAGCAGAACATGGAACAAAAAGAAAGAAAGAAATGTCACATTCAATAAATGTTCCCTTTATTTAGTGTTTTTAAAGGGCTTATTAATGACTAAAAAGTAATTCACAAATTCATTATAAATCTTTGATATGCAGTTATAACAACATCAATAAAATGGGAGACTATTATGCAATACTTGCCAAATAGTGAGCATTTTAACTTGCATGATATAAATGCTTAATAAATACACTTATTTACACTTAGAATGGTAACACTTTACAATAAGGTTCCTTTCGTTAACATTAGTTTATGCATTAGGTATAAAGAACTAACAATGAACAATATATTTTAACAGCATTTATTAATCTTTGTTAATATAAGTTAATAGAAATACACTTGTTCATTGTAAGTTCAGGTTAGTTCATAGTGCATTAACTAATGTTAACATATGCAACATTTGATTTTATGATTAATACATTTTTATGATGAATTGTTTATAAATGAATATTCTCTCATCATTTACTCCCAAATATGTATGACTTTTTTCTTATGAGGAAAACAAATAAAGATTTTTAGAAGAATATTCAGCTCTGTAGGTCCATACAATACATGTGAATGGGTACCAAAATTTGGAAGCTCCAAAACTACATAAATTGTAGAAACAATTAGTGAATTGAGAATGAAATGTTGTCTCAATTAAAGTCATTTAAATAATTACCTGAAATAATCACCCCAAAACATAAATATGTATTGTTGTGATAACATCTGAAAATTGTCCATTAAAATTAAAAATGTATATTCACCGAGCACATTTAAATGTTTTCAGTCAATGTCAAGTTGAAAAAAAATATATATATTAAAAAATTCTAGACTAGCTGGCAAATCTTACATTCAAAAACTGACTACACATGCGCTAGAGAAATTCCGAATTTCTTTTGTCCAAAAAATTAAACAGTCATCAATGTGAGTTTCAAAAAGTGAACAGTTAGTATTAAGTAGTGAAGATATTTAAGTCTGTTTATGCTCGACCAAGTACAACTCTCGGTAACTATAACATAAGCTACGTAGACTTGAAAAAAACCTTTGACGAAAACGTAAGCATCCTGAGCCCGCCAAATTTGCATGTTAGATAAGTCAAGTCAAGTCAAATCAAGTACATTTTATTTGTATAGTGCCTTTCAAAACACACATCATTTCAAAGCAGCTTTACAGAAGATCAGGCATGAAAAGACGATGAAACTGTAATGTCAATAATGTCGATGAATCATCATTGTGTAATTAGATAAATTAAGATTGTTTATCGTGTTTAAAAATAAGTAATTAAATAATAATTGTATTAGAAACCCCAGTGAGCAAGCTGAAAGCGACTGTGGCAAGGAACACAAAACTCCATAAGATGTTGATTAATGGAGAAAAATAACCTTGGGAGAAACAAGACTCACTGTGGGGGCCAGTTCCCCTCTATCATGAATATAATGTAAATATTATTTATATAGAGTTAAAGTCACGGTTTAAAATTATTAAACTAAGTAAGTGTTAATGGTCAGTGTTGAAACATTGATTTTGTTTGAACTGTAAGATTAATGACCAATGTATTTGAAGTCCATCCTGGATTAACTGCAGAAGTTCACATATATGCAATTGTCCTTGTTAATTGGCTGAATAAGGCTTTTGTTGACAATTGTTAGTCTATGCAATTCATTTCAAGATCGTAGTCCATCAATAGACCGAGGTGATGCAGGCAGAGGGATGTGAAACGCAGTTCAACCTGGCTGGTAATTTCGGTGAGGTTTGGTGTGGTCTATCCTAACTCCAAGGTTCAGACAATGGCATATGAAGTATCCCATGTCTTATGTTGGAGGTTGGAGTTGGCATCAGTTCATCCTCTGAAGTCCATCATAATAGACTGAAGTGATGTTTGGCTGGCACCGGCTGCATTTAGTCATCATCATTCAGCGACACGTAGCAGTGGAGTCCAACACGATGCAGGAATGGTGCCGGATCCAGCCGGTTCTGGTGACCTCAGGATAGGAGTCCCAAGGTTGAGACAGGGAAACAAATAAAATAATTTAAGCATAGATGCCATTCAATTTATTGCAGTTATAAATCATGATCAATGTTTCTGGTTTCTGGTTCCGGCAGACCCAACTAAAACAGCCTAATTGTGGGTTGGAGGATAAATTAGGTGTATGCCTGGCTAAATAGATGAGTCTTTAGTCTAGACCTAAACTGAGGGAGTGTGTCTGCATCTCGAACAGTGTTAGTGAGACTATTCCATAGTTTAGGAGCCAAATATGAAAAGGATCTACCTCCTTTAGTGGATTTTGTTATTCTAGGAACTATTAACAGGCCAGAATTTTGCAATCATAAGAGCATGAGTGTGATCACTGTACCATGGTGCAGGGCTTATTCCTTTAATTTTCTTTAATCGAAGTGGGGCGACAATATCAAGAGTGGTAGAAAAGACTGCATTTATATTTTTTGTTATTTCATCAAGTTCTTCTGGGCTTTGGGGTTTATTGAGTGTATGAGATAGATCTGGAAGATTATTAGTGAAGCTATCTTTAGTGGTCGAAAGAATAGTTCTACCTGAACGATAGCGTGGTGTAGATTGAGTAACATTAGCTGATTGCAGCATACAAGAGACGAGGTAATGATCCGAGATGTCATTGCTCTGCTGCATAATTTCTATATTATCAACATCAACTCCATATGACAGAATTAAATCTAGCATATGATTATGGCGATGAGTTGGTCCTGTTACATTTTGTCTGACTCCAAGAGGGTTGAGAATATTGATAAATGCTAATCCCAATGTATCATTTTCATTATCTATGTGAATGTTGAAGTCACCAAGAATTAAAGCTCTATCTACAGTAACTACAAGGTCTGATAAAAAAGTAGCAAATTCACCAAGGAAATCAGAATAAGGCCCAGATGATCTATATTTTGTAGCAGGGACAAAAGATGTTAGCGATTTTTTTATCTATATCTGACGGTGTCACATTAAGCATTTTTAGTTCAAAAGACTTACATTTATATCCTGTCCTCTGAGTAACACCAAAAACTTGGTGAACACGGTAAATTGTAGCAACACCACCTCCTCGACCCTTCAGATGTGGCTCATGTTTATAACAATAACCTGGGGGAGTAGATTCATTTAAACTAATATATTCATCCAGTTTAAGCCAGGTTTCAGTCAAACAGAGTGCATTAATCTATGATCTGTAATCATTCCATTAACAATTAGTGCTTTGGTAGAAAGAGATCTAATGTTTAGTAGCCCTATTTTTATATGATGTGTAATTTGTGCTTTGTTCAAGTTTGACCTTAATCAGTTTTTTTCTAAACGATTTAGTGAGGATATTGTGTTTGGTAATTCGGGGAACAGACACAGTCTCTATGAGATATCTAGGTGATACAGTCACTATGTATTGTAGTTTATGTGACCTGTGTGATGTCTCAAGGCAGATAGCAGACGTTCGGATTAACCAGTTTGTCTGCTTCCTGATCTGGGCCCCAGTTAGTCAATTACTATCATTATTAAGACTATAAGCCAAATTACTAGAGAGGAGAGCGGCACCTTCCCTGAAGGGATGGAGTCCGTCTCTCTTTAGCAGGTCAGGTCTACCCCAAAAACTCTTCCAATTGTCTATAAATCCTATTTATTCTTCAGACACCACTCAGACATCCAGCCATTCAGTGACACTAATCTACTATAAACCTCGTCACCATGACGAGCAGGGAGGGGACCAGAGCATATTACAGTGTCTGACATCGTTTTTGCAAATTTGCACACCTCTTTAACATTATCTTTAGTGATCTCCGACTGGTGAATCCGGACATTGTTAGTGCCAACATCGATCATTTTTTTTGAAAATCTACATTTGGCATTATCCAGCACTTGTAAATTTGCTTTGATGTCAGACGCTCTGGCCCCCGAAATGCAATTAACAATAGTGGCTGGAGAATCTATTTCAATGTTCCTTACAATAGAATCGCCAATAACAAGGGCTCTTTCAACATGATTCTCAGTGGGTGTATCACTGAGTGGGGAGAATTGATTGGAAACCCTAACAGGGAAGGGAGAGTGGTGTCTCTTTGCTGAGCGAGTATATTGCCGAGACGTCACCCAAATGCCCTGCAGCAGGGGCTCTACAGCCGGAACCAAAGTGTATATGTTGCTCTCTGTGCTACTCGCATCCAAAACAGTATCTACAGGCTTCTCTTTCTCACTGACCTCCACTAGCGTTCGAATGCGAGTCTCTAACTCATTAACCTTCTCCATCAGCCTGACTAATTCCTTACATTTATCACATGTGAATCCCTCACTGCTGGTGGAGGAGGCTATTATAAAAATGTGACATGCAATGCAGGAAGAAATAACATGAGCGGATGCCATGACTTACCGCAAATTGTTTGTTGTTAGTTGTTCCTGGGCGGTGAGGGTTTGAGATTGATGTGAATCCCTCACAAAATAGTTTGCTGTTGTTGGTGTTTGTTATTGATAAGCGGTGCTTTGAGATCGATGCAATAATTTGTGTACCGCAGAGGAGAAAAAACAGGTGCACGCTGAAAAAAGCACACAGTTTAATCGCAATAAAAATAGAATGCGGATGCAGGTGGAATATGCGCGCAGTTGAATCGCAATAAGAATAATATGAGGGAAAACCTTGTGCTTAAAAATGGCAGATATTAAGGATTAAAGGCTGAAAAAAGATATATAAGTGATGCTAAAAAAAAATAGCAGGCTACAAACAGACTCTAGCTAGGTGCCAGCAGCAACAGGTAAAATACACGCAGATGAAACAGTAGAAAAGAGGAAAAACCTGAAACGCGGTAAAATGACAAAAGGATATAACGATGAACGATGAATATAACAATGAACATTTGAGAATAAGAATAAGTAATGCTAAGCAGCCTAAGAAGGCTATAAACAAACTCTTGTGCAGCATGCCGTCAGCAACAGGAAGTCCAGATAAATAGATTAATAAGGGTTCAACCTAAAGGCTTTGCTTTAAGTGTCCTCACTAATTCATGGCAGTCCTTTTATTCAGGTAATTTCATGCTTATGGTAGTCTATATAGTTAAAAAAAAAATTTCAATCAAACTGTTCTATCACCATCAAAATGTATTACATTTTTTTCCCCATTTTATAGCAACATTAGATGGTCAGGTAAAACTCTTTTTTACAGGAACTGAGCGCTTAGTTGACAAAAGTTTTTGTCTCTTCATAAGCCTTTATGACACTTCCGCATTCACAGAGCAGAAGCTTGGCTTAGTAGCGTAAAACAATGGTACTTATTGAATAGTCTCTGTTGCGTTAACAGTCTTTTAACATTGGCTCAATCAGAAATGATCTGTTGAGCCAATGCTAAAAGACTATTGCTGCAGCAGAGACTTTTCAACTCACAGAATTTTAATTGTGTCAATTGAAAAAAGTCACTATAACATTTTTAGTTTTAGAGGTCTAAAACATTTTACAGTGTTTCACTTCTGAAGATAAGATTTAATCCCTGGAGTTTTATGGTTTTCTTTAAAAAAAATGTAATATTTGAGTAAAATATCTCTTTAACCAAGATCAATAAATGCTGTAAAAATATTGTTAATTGTTAGTTCACATTAATTAATTTCATCAACTAATGTTAACAAATGGAACCTTATTGTAAAGTGTTACCCAAAGCATGCCCTGTTTCATGATTCATGTCACAATGCAGCAAAAATGCATTATTATAGTGAGATTAAAATGAGGGGTTATGTAATTTTGCTACAGCCCGCTTTGTGTTTCTATGTATTACCAAGGTGTTTTAAAAAGTGATGGGGACAGTTCGGGACAGTTCGTCCTGAAGTAGCGAAACTCATGAATATTAATTTGGTTTTGTGCAGATCATGTCAGATAATCTTTTTCTGTTTTGATAAAAAGTAATTATTGATGACCAATTCACGCTCTCAAATGCAAATTTCACATACATAATTTGATAACTTGATCTGTAAATTTAACACTGTCAGTACTGGGATTTTGTAAGTCAGTGAATAAATACATGCATCAGTGAGCTTTATTCTAAATGAATGATTGAGCTCATGGTAAATAATTCACCTCAAATATAATGAGTTCTGGGTTATAAAATGCCAAAATATAACTTTTTAATTAAGTAGATTGCATGTAACTGGTGTGGAGCACAACAAGCACTCATCAAAACATAAAAAAATTACAAAACTAACAAACGTCTGTGCTTGATCGATACTTATTATAACACACAGGAATGAAATGGAAACTCTGTATTAGATACCTACCTGACAAAAGCTTTTTTCAAAAAGTGGTGGGGACAAATATGGCAAAGGGAAAAGTGGTAGGGACATGTCATACAATATCACTATCATGTATTAATTTACTTACTGTATGTTGTCACTTTCCTAGCAGAGGTAACGTTTATGTCAAAAGAATGGTGCTACTGGGTGGGATGGTGTCCCAACTAACCTTGTCCTAGTTACCTAAAGTGTTCTGCAAAAACACTTTTCAGGTCTTCTTGCTCATTCACAGAATATATCATTTAATAAATCCTGATGATCATTAAACCATTCAGAACTTTATGTACAAGGGTTTCTTCTTATATATCCAGTTTACATTGAGGTCAATTTTCTTAGTTTATTAATGTTGATGAAGTGTTATTAAGCATTCATATCATGTAAGGTAAAATTCATTACATGTAAGGTAAAAAATATATTTGGCAGGTATCCTATGAAAGGGGCAGGTCACCCTTTTTATACCATACATGTTATTATGACTGCATATTAATGGTTTATAATGCATTTGTAAATGACGTATTATTAATTAATGAACCCCTTTACAAATCCTTAGCAAAGTTAATGTTCATTTAAAGTGATACCTAAATATCTAATACCTAAACTCAAGAAAAAATAAATGCATCTACTCTCTCTGGAAGCTGGTGTTGTGTTTGCTGGCTGTTTTACTTGCTGTCAGAAGGCATTTAAAATGAGGAGGCATCTAAGCATGCGTACAAGGGGATTCATTTGACCTCATTATACTGCAATAAAGCAAGAAGCCGGTTTGCTAAATATCACTGCACCACTCACACTTCACTTCACACTTCATATCATGCAGAGGAGCACGCTAAAAAGATGATTTCAGAAACGTCTGGTGAGGAGATGAAGGGGAAGGAGAGGGAGGGAAATGGGGGGTTAACCTTCACTAGCCAGAAGGGATTCTGACAAGCTGTGGGAAAAAACAGCTACGTAAAGCCCTGTTTAAGAGCAGAGCCGGTGAAGAAAAAAAGATTTATGCTTTTAATTAATGGCAATTAAACCATGCCTGTTGGGCTGGCCTATGGCAATTGTTCTCAGTAAAAAGGAGGCTGTGCTGGTGACAAGCATTTGAATCCACTAAGTTCTACCAGGGGAGCTGACACTGCAGGCATCAAACCCAAACTAAATCAATAAAAGAATTCAACTTTTATAAATTGCATTTTGACAAGTATCAGATAGTACTATGCTTTGATATTACAAATTCCTTGGAGCTGATGCAAACAAGGGGAGCAGCAGTTAGAGATCCAAACAATCAAAGGCTCTCGATAACATGTGCTGTCAGTTGCCTCAGTGCTATTAATTACAACAAATTAATGTGACTCTGCCTGCCTCTACTGATTGGAATGATAATCCTGCCAAAGCAGACAGAGGTAAACACATGCAACCCTGACAAAAATAAGGAGACAAACTAACATATGCTCACATATACCCATGTTTACAGGGCCAATCATTTGACTAGTGCAGCTTTTAAGCCTACAAATCCCCTGAAGCACACACTTATCATAGATTTGGTGAGATTATTTTTCTGCCAAAATAATTCTCCAATTTGATCAGTGACACAAAGACCAGTGACGTAGCAATTTATTAACAAAGTCCTTCAATCAAGAATGTTGTTGATATTCCTCCACTGCTGACTCTTTACTTTAAACCACACACAGAAAAACACAAGATACTTCAGAAAGCATGCCACAGCACATTAGCGTTCCTTGAGCACACTTGTGTAACATTGGGATGAGCGTTTTAGGGGGAGGGCTAGTCAGATGAAGAAGCATCATCGCAGCTCAACTTTTATGTCAGTTGTGTCAGGACGAGAACGTGGGCATCACCATGCTTCAGATGCAGCGGGCAGCGACATCGCTCAGCTGGGAGCCAACAGGCTTTCTAAATGAGTCTAAGCTCTGTGATTATGCCCCCTTGCTAAATTGTTTGCCATGAGACTAATCAAGCTTGCCAGTTGTGCTTACGCACCCAATTTCTCATCCTTAACAGCCATATCTTCTGTGGCATCCAACGATACACTTCAAGATGGGGCACAAACTGAATCTGTGCTAAATCCCAGTCTACCCTCATTTATCCAGAGCTCATGTAATATTCAATCCCTGCAGAATACTCTGCAAATTGTGGCAGCACTTTCAAGTGTACACATTTATTTATTGTTTTGGTGTGTTCTCTACATGAAAAGTGTGGCTCTGAGAAAGATAAAAATTACAAAGGTTTACAAAGTAAACCAAATGAAAAATTTATTTTTTGGGGGAAAAGTAATTGGGTGGGTTTGTGTTTTTGTCCATATGGAACTCTGTAATATCCTTAGCAGTTCATTTACAGTACATCAACATTCTCAGAAGAATCTTTCTTGCCATTTTTATGGACAAAATAATAAGCAATCACAGAGTTGTATAAATATAAAGTCAAACGTCATTTCAGAAAAGTAATAAAAAAAAAAATATGGTTTTGCAGATAGACAATATGTAGTCTCACTGAGCACTTTCTTAGGAACACCTATATACCTGCTTATTCATGTGATTATCTAATCAGCCAATCATGTGGCAGCAGCATAATGCATAAAATCAGGCAGATGTTGGTCAAGTGCTTCATTTAATGTTTATATCAACCATCAGAATGGGGAAAATATGTGATCTCAGTGATTTCGACCGTGGCATGATTTTTGACGTGAGACAGGCTGGTTTGAGTATTTCTATAACTGCTGATCTCATGTGATTTACACAGGGGCGGGGGAGACCCCTACCATCCACCAAAAACGTGGCGGGGTGTTCAGTCCGCCAGGGGTCAGAGGACTGCCTCCGATCCGTCCAGGGAGTTGCGGCTGTCATCCATTAGAGGGTGGAGGAGTGGCCAGGGATGAAGCTATGGCGTATCGGAGAATCGGCATATGGCATATTGGAGAATTTTCTCTTCCACTGCCGATCCATGTTGGCCTTTCCCTCTCTTTTTAAAATGTTTCTGTTAATTTGGCACGATCGCCGTTACGGCATGTAGGTGCCATATTTCTTTTTTTCCCCTCTCCTTGTCCCCTCCCTCATCCAGGTAGACAGGGATGACCTGCCAGCAGATGGTGCGGAAGGCACGCCCCTCCCCAGGGAAGGGGGTACATCATGCCCCGGCCTGAGAGAATGAGGGAGGAATGTGACAGGGTGGAGGGTGGGGCCAGGTCATGATTCCGCACACCCGGCCCCTAATCAGGCTAATCAAGCCTCAGAGAGGGATAAAGGCTGACTGGAAGCTGCAGTGCACACGGAGTGTGTGTGTTTGTCTTTTTGTTTAGTTATTCATTAAACTATTATTTATATTGTCATGCCGGTTCTCGCCTCCTCCTTTCCACTTAGTCCATTTACAGTACCATAGTGTTCCTAATAAAGTGCTAAGTTTGTGTGCATATAGAATAAATTGCAATTACAAGGATAGGGTATTAAGGATAGTCAAAGTTGGTAAGAGTCATCAAGAAAATAATAATCCCATAAATAAAAAATCCTAAAAAATCCTAAAAATTGCATAGCAAAATCTGAATTGTATGATTTAGGATTGTAGTGCAAGTTACTTGGGAATGTCTGCTCTTGGTGAAAGTATTTTGGTAACACTTCAACTATGTTGAATAATGTTCCCTTTACTAAGAGTTTATTAAGCAGTTAATTAATAAATAACTAATTTACAAATGCATTATAAATCACTGATACTCAGTTATAACCACATTAAAAAAGGCAACTGTCATGCCATTCTTGCCAAATATGCTAAAAATACTTAACACTTATTTAACATTATTAACCTATAAAAATGTACCTTAATGTAAAGTGGACACATTTTAAGCATTTGAGTTGAAAACATTAGAAACCTTTGTGCATAAAGTTCTGGTAATAGTTTAATGGTCATCTGGATTTATTATATGATATACAGTATGCTGTAAATGAGGATAAAGACCAGAAAGTTTTTTCGCAGAGTTAACTACTGTAAGACTAGATAAGATGAGACCCCACTCGATGTAGCACCATTCTCTAGACATCAATGTGACAAGGAAAGTGACAACACAAGTGAGTCAACACAGTAGAATAATTTATATGAACACAAAGCAGATTGTAGCAAAATGAAATAATCCATCTTTATATAATAATATTTAATCTCAATATAATAATCCATTTTTTGCTGTAGGGTGAAATAAATCATGAATTAGGTTTTTTTTGGTTAATATCATCATGAATAAGTGTATTTATTTAGCATTTACAACATGTACGTTTAAATGCTTACTACTTGGCAAGTATTGCATCAAAGTCGTCCATTTTATTTAGCCAGAGGCTATTTGAACTAAGTGTAAAAAGCAACAAAAAGCATCTTCTTTGCTTTAGAATAGGGACCCTCCATAAGAAATATAAAATAGAGGGGGATAACACAAAAATTAAAAATAATAAAACAACTATAACAAATACAGTGTATGGATCAATCCACCCCCTCACATCGTCATTACGCCATGAGCACAGTTTGTCGTAAACTCATGTGTTTCCACAAGATGATTGATGTGCAAATAGTCACTCCATTCTCTGTTCTCTTATCCTACAAAATGTCAAAACCATTAATCAGTTCAACTTCTCTGTCTCATTGTGAAAACATTCAAATGCCCACCTTCATTTCACCAGCAGTTGTCCCCAAACAAATTTGTCATGCCTCTTATGAGCTTGGTCTCAGCAATGGTGGGCGGAGTTAGTGTTAATAGTCTTCGCCAACAAGATGGGCTATTTGCACTTAGTGTAAAAAGACACTCCCCTTTATTTAAGTTATTATAACCGCATATCAATTATTTATAATGCATTTGTAAATTACTTATTAGTCATTAATGATCCCCTTAATAAATCCTTAAAAATGGGAGTATTAAAGGTGCACTCAGTAATTCTAATCCAATACACTTTTTTTGTCAAATTCTGCAAATATCCCCTCATAGTCTGCTAGCTGTTTGTTCTGTGGGTGGGCTGACAATTTTTTTTTTATTTGTACACAGCCCTGGCTCTGTTAATGGGACAAAAACAAAGTGGATCGGACAGATCCACACAACACTACTCCAGCCAATCAGCAACAGGGGGTGGTTCTTGCACACACGAGATGGGGGCAGAGCGAGAGGGAAATACATTAGAAGAGCAAAGGCAAATCTAGCTGATTCAAACTTTCTAAACTCCAAGGAGGACAAATGGCTGAGAAACAGACCAAGAGAAAAAGGTCAGACGAGGTCAAGTCGAGGGCTAGGAGTCGCGTCAACATTGGCGAGGCTTTTCAGCAGTGGAGAGACCTCTGAGAGGTAAAAGGCTTGAAGACGGATGCAGAAGTTCGGGGGCGGAGCTTCCAAAGGAGTACCGAAGGGAGTGGTGTGTTTGTTTTGGCAGTTGAATTTGAATAACAACAGTGTTTCTCAGGAATCGCTGAGTGCACATTTAAGTGTTGCCAGTATTTTTAGATTTGTATAATATTGTTTCACATGGTGAGTTTAATGTAAATATCAATGAGGTACATCTTAAAGAGGTATACACTTTTGCAGTGATTGAGCAACAATGACAGAAAAATTTACTTGGATGAGAAAGAAACCTGTGTGTGGAGGAGCCAGACCTGGCCAATCACAGATCATGGGCAGCAATACAAGCTGTTTATCTGGAAAATAAATGTTTTCTTGCCCTCAGAGGTGAATACAATAACCAAACATTCCATAATTACATCTATTTAGGAGTATTTGATTGCTCTTTATTGGCAGGTGTTTACTGTCTCTTTATGATCAGCAGCTGTTTGCCCTAGTTGCAGTCTTGCTGATCACCTCTAAAACTACACATGATCTTATTCCCCTGGTTAAGTCCCCTCCTCCACCTGGCTTTAACCACCTTTGACATCTGCGAATGGGGCAAGCCCTCTGGGATGTGAGGGTCTGACCTTCCCCTATATGGCCTTAGCACAGTCAATTAAGGGGGTGAGTGTGGGAGTGTGTAAGTTTTCTGGTTAAGTGATGTCTTAAGGCCAGCTGTATACATACTGTAGATGGGTAATTTATTATGGCACAGATTAAAGGTTCTGTACAGAGGTGTAATTGGCTGAGAGGATTCAGCTCAGCCCTCACTGTGTGGCCTTCATCTGATACTCAGATCAAATGTCATTTGCTGTCTGACCCAAACTAGAGACTCACACTGACTCTCTCTCTCTTTTCAGATCATCTCCTGTGAAATGATGCGACTCTGAAGTTGACTTTAAAGGTGGCCTGGTAAATTTAAAGGAGCGTACGTGCCTTTTTGTGCATATATATATATATATATATATATATATATATATATATATATATATATATACATTTTCATAATTTTTTTTTCAATCTCACACTGTTCTGCTGCATCTTTAATTTTACCACAAACTTTGTGATATTCACCTGAAGCAAAGAAGTTTGAAAGGATAAGGGCTTTTTAGAATAACAAACGTTACATCCCTCATTAAGCTCTAATATGATAAAAGGAAAGTGGAAAAAAATAGTTTGTGAGTGTTTGTGTGTATGTGTGTGTGTGTGTGTGAGAGAGAGAGAGAGAGAGTGAGAGAGAGAGACAGAGAGAGATAATAAGCCATAATGTAGAATAAATTATTGTCCCTTAAATTTGCATATACACTAAGGTATTTATTGTTGAGCACAGTTGCATTAAATATTTTTTTTTACCAAATTCCATTTACCCAGCAAAAAGACACATTTAGCAACATCATTTTAGTAAGTTTAGTTTAAATTCATTTTCCATCAGCTTAAAACTGCTCAACATTTATATGCATTTAGACTTCATTATGGTAATTTGATATTTTAACTCAATGGCCAGAGGCTGGCTTATGTGTGCTGTCTCTTTTATAATGTAAATTTCTGCCTTTGAAAATGAGGCATGTAGCCATTGATTTTTAGAGCTTATCTGTGTAACACATACTAAAGCCATTGGTTTAATCATGTTTTGGTATTTTCCTCTGTTCCAAGCCTAACATGTAGGGGGTGGATAAAACACAGATATGTAACTGATAAGATAACATGTGTGTTTTTTTTATTTTTCTTTCTCTTCGGTTTTTGCAATCCTAAATGTCACTTTTCACACATGTATTCACGATTATACACGAACAGAAAACGAGGAAGGTGGGGAGAGGGAGAGAGAAAGAGAGAAAAAAAAAAGCTAGCGAGGAATCAGAGAGACAGATTAGTGTTTCTCTGGTACTTCAGTGTATCAGGACAGGGATTACCATCCCAACAGCTGCGCCTGCAGGTCCCCTGACTGAGAAGAATTACAAGTATTATCACCTAGATCATTAAAGCAAGGTTCAGCGATTGCCGAATGGCTTCAATCAATTCATCCACAGATAACACGCATGCAGCCAGACCCCCTGCATGAGAACTTGACTTAATTGGCCAGTAAGTGGTAGGGAAGGGCACATGCTATTTGATCAAATTACTGGGGACCTGGCAAAAGGGATTACTGTACTTCAGGGAGAGGAAAGAAGAGAAGAGGAGAAGCGAAGAGGGAGGAGGCGGCTACACGGTGGGTCAGGGCTACCGGAAGGAGAGCCTGTCTTTGGCTAAAAGTGAGGTGGTTGAAAATTGTGAGGTGGTTGAAAATTGGCCCACTTGGCGTTGGAGCAAGGAAGGGAGAGGAGGAGAAGATGAGGAGAAAAGAGAGGGAGATCCAGGTCATTATTTTGCTTGGGGAGATGGACTCATTCATCATCAACCCCTTGGCCTGGTTTCTGCCTGGAGATGATTGTAAACTAACAACTTTCATTATGCTTCCTGCTTTAAGGAAGACTGAAGAACGCACATTTCATATAGTCTTTATGTACATACAAACTCATTTATGCATCCATTCATGCATTAGAGCAAGATTTATTACAGTAACAATTCCTTGCATTTGGTCTATAGTGCTATGAGGAGAAACTTAAGAGGGTTGTAATCCTAAATCTTTAAGAACTGTTCACATACATTTGTGCTCTGCACATGTAATTGCAGCTAGAGGGAGGAAGAGGCTTCTTTGATTTTGAAGTGAACCTTGTCATTTTCAACATACAACAGAACGCAGGTATCTTTAGATGTACTTTAAAAGGTTGGTGCTCATTTTTACCTGACATGGCATCTAAAAGATGAAGGGCTACTGCGTGATACGCTAGGGAAAAAAAAACATTTAGACGAGATGGAAAGGTCAAACGTCAGTCTAGTGCATGTTATTTGTATGTGGAAATTTTAAAACAATGGAAAAAGAGTGCAGATGGACAAACAAAACAAACAGTGTCTAAAGTTTGGGGCTACTCTGAGTGTTGTTCCAATTTACCTAGTCCTAGTGACACAAAGTCCTCTTCCAAAACACTTTTCAGGTCTTAATGCTCATTCATAGCATGAATCACATAACAAATCTGTTAAACCATACAGAACTTTATGTACATAGGTTTCTAAAATTAGCAACTCCTTAATAAATGATGTGTCCACTTTACATTAATGTACATTTTCAAATATTACTAATGTGGAATAAGTGTTATTATGCATTTATAACATGTGAAGTAAACTGGATCACTATTTGGCAGGTATTGCATGAAAGTCGCCCTTTTTTGTTTTTTTTGTTACAATTCCTTATCAATTATTTATAATGCATTTCTAAAATAATTAAAGCATTAGTCATTAATAAATCCCTTTATAAACCCTTAAATACAGGGAACAACAATGAAATTCACAAACACTTATGTTATATAATGACATCTAGAACATGTTCTTTTGTGCACTTTTTAGAAGATTGTTATATTTAATTGTCTCCATCTGTGTATTTCAATGTGTTTTGCTTTAAATTCCTTGCCCAACTCTCATGATAATTCCGGGCAGCAGAGTAGAAATATGTTAGTCATGGATGCTAAAGTGCAATGAACATTAATTTTTTCTTTCCAGGGGGAACCCACCTGCACACAGAGAGGAGAGCTGAGCAGTGCATCCGTAATCCTGCCGAAATGAGCAGCCCTCTAGGGGGCCAGGAGTTAGAACCAAATACTGGACAGAATTAGAATCTCTTCCTCTGTGGCTATTCATAATGCCATTAACATAAAGGCAATTAAATGAGTTTTTAACCCTCAACCTCTTTTTTTTTATTAATGAACATTTGACTTAAGGGAAGCATAGGGAAGGGAAGATATGGTGGTAATTATCTCCTCATAAGAGAGCTGAAACAGGCTTAAATAGGAAATCAAAACAGATGATAGGAAGTGTTTGTAACAGGGAGGGCCAGTGGGGAGGGGGCTTCTTTAATTTAATCATATGATATGGAACCAGGAGGATTAATTAGATGGGCTTTTCCCCTCACTGGGCACAGTTGTGCCAGCCTGGAATACTGGCATCATACAACGCGAATAGAGATCTCTCCTCCATCAGATTGTCACTGTGATTATTATAAATGACGTATACCTGCCTGTGCGCTGTGGACATCCTCAATGAAATACTCGCTCCATCTGTGAGGAATTTTACAGAGAGGAGGGAGCATGTGCTGTTTACTCATCACCATCTCAGCTTTTATCTGTTTATTTTTATCTCCAGTTAGCCAAGAAAATATCATCAATAATGACTCAAACTTTTACTTATGTTGAAACTTTGTAAATATTCTGTTGAGGGCGATCAAGGATTATTATGTGAGGGCAAATACATATTTTTGTCAAAAGAATGGGAATTTCATGAGGATACAAACTGAAAAGGGATCGTGTACACTAAAGGATCAAACTGAACATGTGCATGACACGGATGATAAACTGTTTCTCCTTTAGCACCTCTGTGCGACACACAGGAGAAACTGGTTTATTTTTCTCTGAGATACGAGACATTAATCATAGCCATTAGTGTGTTTGTGTGTGTGTGAGCTATGTGCATCGGTGTGAGTGTCTGTCCTTGAGTTCTGGTGTGTGAATGGGTCCGCCATACAAACAAGAAATGACAGAGTTACTGTTTATCAACAAAAAACTGGATGCGTTTTATCAAGTACAGAATCGATCCAAGCTCAAAGACAAAGCACCATGTTATCCTTACAGCTCTCCAGGCCACAGGGGTTTAACACGAGAGCCAAGACACCACCAACAAGAAAACACTTGAACTAAAACACTGCTCTCCCACCTCCTCTTTTCCCTCTGCTGTCCCTCTGTTTTCTCTCCCTTACCTCATGCTCCCCAGACAATGTGGTTGGAGGTCACAGGTCATCATCACTGTGTTCTTGAGGTCTGCAAACAACTCATTACTGAGCCAGTGGTATAACCATGGCAGAGGCTCATGGGAAAATGTGACTGTGTAGCATGCGGCTGCCCCTGTGAGTTTTGGTTGGTCTTGAGGGAAGACATTGCTGTTTTTATGTGCCTTCCATGTGTTTAATCAATAATTAACTCAAGTCAGCCCTCAGAATACAGACACACACATACACGCATTAGGTGAGGATAAAAAAGGTGGAAGAAGAAATGAAAGAAAGCAGTTAATATTACTTAAAGGAATATTTTCCAGGTCCAATGCAACTTAAGCAAAATCTACAGCATTTGTGGAATAATGATGATTACCACAAAAAAATATTTAGACTCTTAAAAATATTTAGAATTTATATTTAGAAAATGTAAATTTTCTACAAAAAAAGCAAAAATTTAGGTTACAGTAGGCACTTACAATGAAAGGGAATGGGGACATTTTTTGAAGGGTTTAAAAGGCAGAAATGTGAAGCTTATCATTTTATTAAAGCTCTTACATTCATTATTCTGTGTAAACTTGCATATTATTTGAGCTGTAAAGCTTTTTAGGGTTTGTTGACATTACATCGTCATGGCAACAATGTTGTAAAATTGGCTATAACTTTACACAGAAAAGTAAGCAATTTTATCACTCAAATTACGGTAACACACATAATGTTAACGTCTTCTGGCTATACTTTTGAAAAAGTGAGTATTTTAATGTAAAACAATTGTCCCCATTCACTTCCATTGTAAGTGCCTCACTGTAAACCTGATTTTAGTTATTTTGTATTTTAAAGAAAAGGAGGGTCAAGTAAAACAAATATTTTTGTAGAAATCAATATGCCTCAATTGCTATCGATTGAGCTTAACTTAGAATATTCCTTTAAGGTTAATATTATTATTATTATTACTACTACAAAATGGTAGAAATACTAACATATTACTGGTTTAATACAATAAATCTTTTTACGAGACTCATAAAAAATAAGTTGGTAGATTTTAACAAAATTATTTAATGAAATGCAGTTTGGTTGCAGTCAAATAAAAAACAAATCTAATGCAGAACTGTGGATGTGGTTTCCAAATTGAAAACAAGTCCATGGTTATGGAGAGTGTGATATTTCACAGCTCTATCAACTGCTAACTAAGCTGTCAAACGAGTAGAATCAGCTCGATGTTACCCGGCAAACAATACACAAATGAGCTATGGGCAATTTGCTGTGATTATGTGTGCAAATGGGTAGACTTGTTTTTAATTTGCTAGCGTTCGACAGAGTGTTAAAAAAGATTATCCCCTCATGTCTGCACCTCACTCTTATAGCCAAGAGCATTATTTGCTGTGTGACAACAGAGAAAAGAAGTATGTGTAACAAAAATCGAGAGTGAATGAAATAGAAAGAAGAGAGAGAGAGAGAGAGAGAGAGAGAGAGAGAGTAAGATGTTTAAAACAAACATGTAAAAGAACAAAGGGAGAATGTTACAAACATGTCTGCAATGAGCAATATGAGCTAATTGTCCAGGAGCCAAAAAGTGGTCTGCTGGAGTCCCTTGTCTCACACAGAGACCTGACTGAGGATAAATCTGTCTGGCCCAAGGTCAACCTGGAGTGAAAAGCCCCTCTCACCCAGTGACCCCTCTGTCCATCCTGACATCTCTATTATAGCCACAGAGGCCTCACCTTCTCTTAAAGCAATTGTTTTGGATGCATTTTTAGAATACAATAGCTCAGATATATAGTATGTGTGAGCATTTTAATTGCATAATGACACAAGGATTAGGCTGAACAGAACCAACCAAAGTGTGGAAATGCAAAACTCATCTGTTTTTGTTTATTGTAATCGCCTACTTATAATTCTAATTTAGGAAATCCCTTACACGTGTGTCTTTGATGTATTTTATTTCACTATGACACCTTTTTTGGTCTGAGATCAGTGGCTTAGATGTTATTTAGTTGACAGTCAATGTGTGATTAATGGTAAGGACTTAAGCATGCACATCCTGGACATTCTGACCCAGAAGTGAAAGGCAATTTGAACTCAGTCGGTCATCTCAGGAGAAGCACTTATCTCTTTCTCACACCAAACTTGGAACTAGCTGAAGATATGGGGACCTGGAGACAATGGACGTGGGAGACTTCTGCCCTCATAATGATTTATCCACCCACCTGAATTTATAGACAACAAAGATATTTTAAGACATTTATTACCCTTTCAATACCCCTTAAATGGGGTCATTGGAGTGTTCATTTGAATCAATAAGATGAAAAATAACAATTTGTCTAACTGAGGAATGCAACACAATCAGCATTTCCTCCTTATTTGGTGCAATTCTTCAAAATGTTATGTAGTAACTGAAAAAAGATGTCACCACTTTTTGTGGGTTTTAAAAGCAAGAACACAAATGTATAGTGTATTTAAGTTGCAACCCTCCTTTCATGGAATTAAACAGTTGATTTATTATAATATTTATCAATAAACACATCAACATACATTTATGGGTAAAAATGTTTTAAATTAATGTTTCCTATGTTAAAGGTTTATAAGGAAATACATTAATGACTAATAAGTCAACTTAAAATCCATTATACATTGATATGCATTCAAATCAACATTAATAAGAGTGGCTTATTTGTAATACTTGCAATATAGTCAGCATTTTAACATTCATTTTAAAAATAAATTAATAAATACACCTAGTCATACATGATTGAATGACTGATTTCACAATGCATCAAAATTAGACCATTATAGTGAGATTAATGTTTCCGTGACACGATGATGTCTAAAGAATGGTGCTACCCAGTGGCATCTCAAACTTATCTAGTCCTACTGTAGTTACCTAAAGTCGTCTGCAAAGAAAAGAAAAAAAACCACCTTTTTTTTAGGTATTCATGCTCATTCACAGCATATGTCATATAATAAATCCTGATGACTTTTAAACTGTACAGAATTTTATGTAGTTGTCTAATGTTGGCAACTCCTTAATAAATGCTTCATATGTGTCCACCTTACATAAGGTTCATTTTCAAAGGTTGCCATATAATGAAATGTGTTAAATGGTAAAAAGAGTATCACATTCGTATTGGTTCAACAAATCATCTTCAAACAAACATGCAAGTGGTGGGAAATGCATATAACTTTTATAAATGAAAGATATTGCAATTCTGCAGAATTTTCTGCGGAGTTCTACACGCCGCGATTCCATCTGGGCTTGATTATTAGTCATTAATAAATCCTACAAACTCTCAACCAGTGCCAGCCCTACCTAATAAGTGACATAAGCGGCTGCATAGGGCATCCTTGACCATCAAAAGGCCCCTACCACGGGTACAGTGTGGCCAAATATGTTTTTGCACTAAATGAATAAATAGCACTGGGCACAAAGCCCGGCTATATGAATGCCAATAGTTTCATGGAACCTTTTAAAACTAAGAAAAAATATCATATAATCATTAAAGAAAAGGCATAAAATTATGTAAATTTGACTCTGATTTACTTTGAAGTGGCAACATTATGACAGGAGGATATCAGTACGGGTGACCAGGGTTCAAGTCCACCTATTGCCGATGTCATTCTCCTCCCTATACTCATCCCCAAGTAAAGACAGACAGTAGCTGTATGACATTGGATAATTTTTAAAATAAAAATGAACACAAAATGTGTAAATTAAAATATATAAGGGGAGTATGATATAACTGAAAGTAAACACAATGTCAATGTGATAATCGGGTGGCTCACTAAACATTGGGCAGCGCAGCGAAGGGTAGGGCACATGAGTGCTAAATGCTAGGGACGGCTCTGACTCTAAACAATGTGAACAATAATGTAAAGTGTTTCACTAGACACATTCTGAGTCTCAGGCCCATCCTGCAAAGCTCAGTATATAGCTGCCTTTGAAGTGGATGTTGTGGAGGAAACAGTCTCCACAGCAATCACATGTAGTGATCTACAAGCCGCCACCCTGTTTGAGACAGTATGGCCTACATTAATCACTCTGCCACCAGACCCCACCAACAAACTCTTCTCAGATTAATGACAAAGGTCTTCTTAACATCCTTACTGTTTTTTTAATCAACTCCCACCTCCTCCCTCACTTTAGCCAAATGACCAATAGCTTAAAGGGGTCATGACATACCTTTCTTATTATTTAAAAATGTTCCTTAATGTTCACTTATATTGGCTGGGTTTCCTGAAGTACTAAGTAGAACATTAGTAGCACTTAAGAGGTACTTAATCTCTAAATTGCATTTCCCAAAAGCATCGTTATATAAGTAGTTAGTAAAAACATCTGTAAATTAATGAGATATTTGAACCACCCTTAAGTCCATTAAGTGCAACTTAAACATATCTTTCTGGCATCCTTCACAGTATATCAAATACAATGGGACATTTAATACATTTTATTAATATATTTTGCTCAGTCGAAAGCCAATGTAAACTATTTCAGAGGATTAAAAAAAGTGTTGAAAACATCGCTATGAAATCAATAGGCAGTTTCCGCAGTCTGCGCATGCGACGTGATAGGTCTAAATTTACAAAAAAAGTAATACAGTATAACGTTATATTATCCTTCTTTGATAAGCATGGTTGTAATAGCAATAGAAAGACAACATGCTCTTATTAAACATATTATTTAAGAAGACATGTGTTAGTTATGTGACCACGCAGTTTAAAACTTAAATAAATATGCCTTAATAAATAATTTAAATATGGTTAACAGAGGAGATTAGAGCGAGAGTGTGCAATGAGATTTCTCTCTCTCTCTCTCTCTCTCTCTCTCTCTCTCTCTCTCTCTCTCTCTCTCTCTCTCTCTCTCTCTCTCTCTCTCTCTCTCTCTCTCTCTCTCTCTCATATCATCCTCCTCTTTCTTCCTTCAATTGCTGGTTCAAATCAGCTCGACTATTATTTATTTTTTATTTTTATAAGGCAGTAGCAAATTATGTGATGCATAATGGCAGTAAGGCTACAAGTACACAGTTGAACTCTAACCAGATGATCTATTAATATATAGACAGGTCTATGATTAGTTCAGTACTCATGCCCGTGATGTTAATCCTATTCTGTGTGGATTTGATCAGTTTCCGGCCAAAGAAACAAAACTTTAGGCTATGTGAGAGCCCCTTATGATTCACATAGTGTACATTCATATTACATGCATTTATTGTGTCACTTTCATTCTCATCTCTGTGATTGAGCATCAATAAATCTGAAACTCTGTCCTATTAAAGCCAATATTATTTTTGTAATTAAATTCTGTAGTTGTTAGGTAATACATTTTGGCACCTCGACAAGGTTACAAACAACTTCCATGTTTGTCAGTATTTCCACCTTATTTTCGTTTTGAGAAGACAAACTCCTGGACATACTGGTCAAAGTGATCAGCACCAATGAACTGGACAGCTCCCGTAACGAAGCACTTAAGTTAAATTTTATAACAAGCAATCTATGTGCTGGTTTGGGAAACAGACATTACTAAATCGTAAAATAACAAGCTACATTAGTTAAGATGATCTTTAAAGCTTAAGCTGCAAAGTTATCAGGAAACCCAGCCAATATTAGTAAAGGTTTTTTGCACAAAATCAGTCATATATCTTTAAAACACTCGGTTTTGTTGCTGCTTTTCTTTGAAGACTTGACGCCCACTGTTATCACTGGCTCTCTTCTTTTGACTGACTTGGGTCAAGCTTAAGTAGATCGTAGAATCCATCTTACGATTCATTTTAGTTTTATCAGCCTGTTTCTCAAAAGCATCTTAACTTAATTAGTACTTGAAAATGCTTGTAGATTTACGAGTGCTCTTGAGAAATCGTTCAGCGCTAAGAGATTTTAAAGCACACAGACATATGCAGACACCTGCAGGAAAATTGCGACATTTCACTTCATACAATTTAATACCAATAGCTTCACTTTATGGTGAAACTTTAATATCAGGATATGTGTTTTTGTCACAAACACCGACGAGGGCGTCTCTCTCCCTGTCCAGCGGCGATCGCACTCGCCCGAGTATTAATTGCCCTGATTGTTCCCAGCTGCCTCTCATTGCCCCTGTCTATTTAAACCGTGCCTCTGAATTCCCTCCTCGCGAAGTCTTGTTAGCCCCGGCCACATTTCTGAGCGTTCTACCCGTTTTCTTGTTTATCTCGTGTACCAGTCTAGCCTGTTTCTCCCGACCTCGATAGTTTGCCGCCTGCCTTGTTTACTCTGCCTGTTCTCCGCCCACGATCATTCGCTGCCTGCCCTGACCCACTGCCTGTTCTTGCTACGAGCCTGCCCGTCCTCCTCTAACTGTGTGTGTCTGCGGACTCCGTCTGCTCGTCCCGAGTTGACACCTCCCCTTAAACCGCACATGGATCCCAACCAGCCCGAGACCTCGTCACAGAAGACTTCGCGCCCATCGATCCAGCGGTTATCGCCCGCATGTCGGAGGAGCTTGCTACCCAAGCAAATCTATTGGCCGCTCAGCAGCACCAGCTCGGAAGACTCACTTCCGCCATGGAAGAGATTATGCGCACCGTTCAGGCTTCCCACCAAAACCTCCCGGCGCCTGCTTCCGTGCCCGCAGCCGCGCGCTCCGCCCAACCTCTCGTCCTCGGTTTCATCGGGCCCCCCCTCTTCCGCCACCCCTCGTCTAGCGCTTCCCGAGAAATTCGACGGCACGCCCGCCAAATGCAGGGGCTTTATAATGCAATGCTCGATCTTCCTCTCGCAACAGCCAACACTATACCCCACCGATGAGAGCAAAATCTTATTCGTCAGCTCAGTGCTCACTGGCCGAGCGCTCGACTGGGCGACAGCGATCTGGACCAACCAGGGGTTTGCGCAATTCACATTCGACTCATTCATGCAAAGCCTGATAGATGTCTTCGACCACCCAGAGAGCGGAAAGAGCGCCGGGGAGCAGCTGCTGGCGCTCCGCCAGGGAAACCGCACAGCAGCGGATTACGCCCTCACTTTCCGTACCCTCGCCACACAAACCGGCTGGCTCGAGAGCACCCTGAAACTCCTCTTCCGCCAGGGGCTGAATACGGACCTCCAGTCTGAACTGGCCTGTCGCGACGAGGGGGTCTCCCTTGATCAGTTCATCTCGCTGGCCATCCGTGTGGATAACCTCATCCGCTCCAGGCGTCCGGGCAGATTGACCTTGCAGCCCGCGCCGACACCCCAGCATCCCGCAACCTCGGAACCCATGCAGCTCGACCGAGCCCACCTGACGCAGGAGGAGAAAGAACGCCGCCTGGCCAACCACCTCTGCCTGTATTGCGGCTAAGCCGGACATGTCCGCGCAACCTGCCCGACGAGACCACCCGACCCTCAGCACCCCGGGGTGAGTTTACTGCTCTCTTCCTCTTTAGCCGGGGACTGTCTCAAAGTGCCCGTTAAGCTCAGCAATCCATCATTTAGCGTGAACACCCAAGCTATGATAGATTCTGGTGCAGCGGGAAGCTTCATTGACGAAGGGTTTTGTAAACGGCATAATATTCCCCTAACGGCTTGCCTTCCTCCATTGACAGTGGCGGCGCTAGACGGTCGCCCCCTGGGCACAGGACGTGTGACCTATACCACCTCCGACGTCCTCCTGCAGGTGGGCGCACTGCACACTGAGACCCTGCGCCTAAATGTCGTCACCTCCCCCCACCATCCAGTAATCCTCGGCTACCCCTGGCTCAGACTCCACGACCCACGAATCTCCTGGCAGTCCAACCAGATCGCTCAGTGGGGGACTCACTGCTCGACTAGATGCCTGAGGACCGTGATTCCTCCCACCTTGGGGGGCACCAAGGTTCAGAAGGTCTCCCCACTGATACCCCATGAATACACCGACCTGAGCGAGGCCTTTAGCAAAGCCAAGGCATCCCTTCTACCGCCCCACCGGCCAAGTGACTGCGCCATAGAACTGAAACCCGAGCCTCGCCACCCCGTGGCCGAATCTTCCCCTGTCCGAACCTGAGTCCCTGGCCATGAAGTCCTACATCGAGGAGGAGCTGGCCAAGGGGTTCATCCGCCTTCCACTTCCCGGCGGCAGCCGGATTCTTCTTCGTGGGCAAGAAGGATGGCTCCCTTCGTCCTTGTATAGATTACCGGGGCCTCAACGATGTTACTGTCAAATTCGGTACCCCCTGCCCCTAGTGCCCGCGGCCCTGGAACAACTACGAACCGCAAAAATCTACACCAAGCTAGACCTAAGGAGCTCTACAATCTGATCCGCGATCCGGGAGGGAGACGAGTGGAAGACCGCCTTTTCCACCACCAGCGGCCACTACGAATACCTGGTTATGCCGCTCGGATTATCCAACAGTCCGTCCGTGTTCCAGTCCTTTGTCAACGACATCTTCCGGACATGCTCAACCGATGCCTTATAGTGTACATTGATCGACATCCTGATCTACTCCGACTCGCTCGAGGAACACGTGAGTCAGGTCAGAACAGTGCTCAAGCGCTTAATCCAACACCAACTCTACGCCAAAGCCGAGAAGTGCGAGTTTCACCAGAGGTCGGTAGCCTTCTTGGGGTACGTGATCAGCCCAGAGGGAGTGGCCATGGACGACAACAAAGTACGGGCCGTCCAGGAGTGGCCCCAACCCACCACGGTGAAGGGGCTCCAACGCTTCCTGGGCTTCGCCAACTTCTACCGCAGGTTCATCAAGAACTTCAGTACCATCGCCTCCACTCACCGCCATGGTAAAAGGGGACGAACTAGACTCCACTGGTCCACCGAAGCCCTCCGGCCCTAGCCCAACTCAAGGAGCGATTCACCACCGCTCCCATCCTGCACCACCCAGACCCTGACCTCCCATTTGTGGTTGAAGTGGACGCCTCCAACACCGGCATAGGCGCCGTGCTCTCCCAGCGTCAGGGCGACCCACCGAAACTATTCCCCTGTGCCTTCTACTCCCATAAACTCACTGCCGCCGAACGAAATTATGACGTCGGCAACCGCGAGCTCCTGGCCATTAAAGCCGCCCTGGAGGAATGGCGACACTGGCTGGAGGGGGCCAGGCACCCTTTCCAAGTACTCACCGACCACCGCAACCTCGAATACCTACGCTCAGCCAAGCGCCTCAACCCCAGACAAGCCAGATGGGCCTTGTTTTTCACCCGATTTGATTTCACCATCACCTACCTCCCTGGATCCAGGAATACCAAGGCCGACTCGCTCTCCCGGCAATACTGAATCGAACCCCAGAAAACCACGGTCGAACCCATCGTCCCCCGGCGCTCATCCTAGCCCCCGTCCAGTGGGACATCATGGCCGACATCGCCGGCCGGTGCCACTGCCCCGCCTCCTCCGAGTGCCCGCCGGACCGGACATTCGTGCCCCCAGCCTCCGGAGAGAGTACTCCGCTGGGTACATGACGCCCCAAACTCCGGACACCCCGGCATCACTGCTACCACACGCCTCTTGAGAAACCGCTTTTGGTGGGAAACACTCTCTGAGGACACCGCTGACTTCGTCCGGAGGTGCCGACCGTGCAACCTAGCAAAGGTCCCCAAGCAGTCGCCGGCCGGACTTCTTCAGCCCCTGCCTACACCTCGGCGTCCCTGGTCCCACATAGCAGTGGACTTTGTCACCGACTTGCCCTGTTCCGAGGACACACAGCCATACTCACCGTCGTGGATCGTTTCTCAAAGGCGTGTCGCCTCATCCCTCTTCCCAAACTGCCCACCGCCCTGGAAACCGCCGAACACCTCTTCCAGTATGTGTTCCGTCTCTACGGCCTGCCGGAGGACATCGTCTCGGACCGGGGGTCCCAGTTCACCTCTAGGGTTTGGAAAGCCTTCTTCCGCCTTCTAAATGTAAACCTCAGCCTCTCGTCCGGCTACCACCCTCAGTCAAACGGCCAGGCAGAGCGCCTCAACCAGGAAATCACCAGGTTCCTACGCACCTACTGCCATCAAAACCAGTCAGATTGGAGCCGGTTCCTCCCATGGGCTGAGTACGCCCAGAACTCCCTGCTCAAGCCTTCCACCAACCTGACCCCCTTCCAGTGCGTCCTGGGGTACCAGCCCCCACTATTCCCCTGGTCCGGCGAGCCATCAGAGGTCCCTGCGGTCAACGACTGGGTCCAACGCAGTGAGACAGTATGGGACCAGGCGCACGTGCACCTACAACGAGCCATGAACCGCTCCAAGACCCAGGCAGACCGACACCGCCGACCTGGTCCAAACTACACTCCTGGCCAATGGGTTTGGCTATCCACCCGCGATCTCCGTCTCCGCCTGCCCAGCAAGAAACTCAGCCCCAGGTATGTGGGTCCCTTTAAGATCCTCAGAAAGATCAATCCTGTCTCCGTTCGCTTACAACTCCCCACTGATTACCGCATTTCTCCTACCTTCCATGTTTCCCTACTCAAACCGGCCGACCCCCGAGGGCAGACGAAGAGGGTACCCACGGCCCCCCTCCCTTGTTCCTAGACGGCGAGGAGGCATTCCAGGTACGAGAACTACTTGACTCAAGGCGACGCCGAGGTCGGATCCAGTACCTGGTGGACTGGGAGGGGTACGGAGTGGAGGAAAGATCCTGGGTCGACACCGACGACATCCTCGATCCCAACCTCATCACAGAGTTCCACCGGGCCAACCCGGAAAGACCGGCCCCTCGACCTCGGGGAAGACCCCGGCGCAGCTCTCGTCTTCGCGTCAGGAGCCGCTCGCAGGGGGGGGGCTCTGTCACAAACACCGACGAGGGCGTCTCTCTCCCTGTCCAGCGGCGATCGCACTCGCCCGAGTATTAATTGCCCTGATTGTTCCCAGCTGCCTCTCATTGCCCCTGTCTATTTAAACCGTGCCTCTGAATTCCCTCCTCGCGAAGTCTTGTTAGCCCCGGCCACATTTCTGAGCGTTCTACCCGTTTTCTTGTTTATCTCGTGTACCAGTCTAGCCTGTTTCTCCCGACCTCGATAGTTTGCCGCCTGCCTTGTTTACTCTGCCTGTTCTCCGCCCACGATCATTCGCTGCCTGCCCTGACCCACTGCCTGTTCTTGCTACGAGCCTGCCCGTCCTCCTCTAACTGTGTGTGTCTGCGGACTCCGTCTGCTCGTCCCGAGTTGACACCTCCCCTTAAACCGCACATGGATCCCAACCAGCCCGAGTCCTCGTCACAGTTTTGTTCATTTTTATTTTAAAAGACAAGTCTAATAATAATTATAATAATAATAATAATTAAATGCATAAAATAGATAGTCTAAATGGATGAATAGATAAATTTTTAAATAAATATAGCCACATTGCTGTCACTGGGAGTATAGAGCAGACCTCCGCTTTATTGGTGAATGTCCCTATAGCACATCTTCCAAATGTCTCCTTCTTTTGTGCTCCGCAATAAAGGTGAATCTCATAATATTCAATGAATGCTTGTAATTAGCAGGATCATACACAGGGCCTCCACTGTCTTCACTAATCTTGGAAGCTTTTATATCTAGAGGAATTTGTGAAAAAGAAATATTACAAATGCACTCCTGATTATGGAAGCAGATTGTGTAAAAGAAAAAGATTGTTCAGCACAAAATTATTGTAAAAACAATATGTAAATATGCAATTAATTATGTCAAATATTAAAGAAAAATAAAGAGTAAATTACAAATAATTGTAGAAATTGTTCAGGACTGTCACATGGTACAGCAACTCTCTTAAGCAGCACTTTAAGCACGTCCTCGCACATTCATGTTGCGTGCAGTTTCGGAAAATGAATGTAAAAAATAATGAATGTTATCGTTATTGGGAAATGCATCCCTGCAATCTTCTTGCCATCTCACTGCTCACCACTACTGGGCGGGCTACGGATGAGATTAAAGGTAAAGTAGGCATCGATGTGATTTTGTGTGCATGGAGGAAGTAGATAACAAGTCGTTTTGATTATGCTCTTTTTTCAGTGAGGAAGTTTCAAGTTCAGAAACTTAACAGTATATTTTACAGTATTATTTCTACAATTCATTAAAATTAAAGGACAACTGTATACTGTGGCTTCACAGTGATAAGGACCAAGACATTTCTGTTATGTAGCACTGCTGTGTAGTATAATTACAATGATCCTAAAAAATATTTTTTTATCTAGAGTTTTTAATTGTCATCATTGTTTAGTTTTTTATGCTGAATGTTGATATCTTGTGGGCCTGATTGACAACTCATGATAAAAATGTCCAACCATATTATTGTCACAGTCACCATTGTTCCAAGGACTCTTCACTATTTTGAAATAGTTTTGTTCCCAAACTACATTTTCCAGGATTAACTGCCCTCATCACAGCCACCTGTTACCCATTCACTCATCAGCACCTTGTGTATAAATACCCTCTAGTTTTGTTCCATCATTGACAGTTCTTGTTTGTTGTTCATTGTTGCATGGCTAAATGTGACCACAAATGACTGTCTTGTCTGTCAAGCTTTTCATGGCTCTCTTGGTCCAAGCCTCCCTTGAATCCTTGCTCCAAGCCTTCCTCGGCTCCTTCATCCAAGCCTCCCATGGCTCCTTCGTCCAAACCTTCCAACGTTCCTCCCTCCAAGCCTTCCACGGCTCCTCCCTCCATGCCTGCCATGAATAATGAGCCAGCACCCATGCATGTAGCATCGCCCATCCCAGAGCCAGTGCCTGTACCCTCGCCAGTCCCAGAGAAAGTGCCTGTAGCCTCTCCCGTCCCAGAGCCAATGCCTTTAGCCTCTCCTGTCCCAGAGCCAATGCCTATAGCCTCGCCCGTCCCAGAGCCAGTAACTGTAGACGATTTTTTCCCAAATCCAGCTCTCGCAGAGCTAATAGCCCTAGAATGGATTCCCACCCATATGCCCACCCCGAGTACCCTTCCTCATCCGCTGGTTCCATCCGCCCCTCTACTCCACTGGTTCCATCCAGCATTATGGACTCTCTGGTTCCATCCAGCACCCTAGCTCTTCCTCCTCTGCTGGTTCCATCCAGCATCATGGACTCACTGGTTCCGTCCAGCACCCTAGCCCTTCCTTCTCCACTGGTTCCATCCAGTACCCAGCGTCACCTCTGCTCTGTGTCCCCTAATCTCCGCCATGGTCCTCCAGACTATTGGCGACACCAGGGTTCCTTGTCCTCCAGCTCTGCCTTGGTCCTCAGTCCCACTCGCTCCTCCTCAGTCCTCTGTTTCCCCCCGCTCCACCTCGGCCCTCCGAGCCTCCGGCTCCACCATGGTCCTGCGAGCCTAATATCACAGTCACCGTTGTTCATTGTTGCATGGCTAAATGATACCACAAATGACTGTTTTGCTTTGTTACCATCATCATCTTTGTATTCTCAACTTTTCATTGTGGATTAAAGGATTGCTGCTCTTAATTCCTTCTCTCTCGCCTCACCTATAAATGAAACATGACAATTATAGCCTTGCTTTGCAAACATCCCTTCCTCATTGTTAATTTAATACTATTTCTTTACTTTCAAATGCATCATATGGTGTAGTTTATACATCATGGGCCAACATAAAGTCAACCAGTAAAATTACTATTTTCTCCATACATTTCAATACAATAGGTTCTTAAACACAATTGCACCAAAAAGGATAATTTATTTTAGAAATAAATAAGATTATGTCACATCCAAAGGGAACACTAAACATGATAATGGGGACTTCAAATGCAACACAAATGCAGTGTGATTTTCATATTTCTTATTTCACAGTAATTGTGTTGTTGCATTGATTTTACATAAAAATATTGAAAACAGTATTTTATTGTAAGAAATTAATTTTAAATCTTGTTAAATCCTTGCTATTTTTTTTTAAAAAATGTAGATATGTTTGTTTGTTTTGTATTTATAATAAATGAGATTAATTAAATATATTTAATTACACCACAATTAGTTACCTCATTTGTTATTATAAAAGTTTAATTATCTGGTTTGTGTGATTTCTAAAGACTTGTAAGAAGAATTGTGACACACACACACACACACACACACACACACACACACACACACACACACACACACACACACACACACACACACACACAAAGTAAATGAGTGAAAGTTAATGTTATACCAGAACATTGACAGTGTTTCATTAAATTACATATTTTGTGAGGTTTGATGATAATTAAATTTAGCCACTCAAAGTGTGTAAATTGCTTAGTTCCATGTGGATTTCAGTTATAAAACAAAACTGGCATTTAACACTTTTTTTGGTTTGAAAATTAACAACTTTTCTGATATGGAATAGCAGATACAACCAACCTGATCACATGAAGATGGCATGTTTTTTCAGAGAGTCCAGTACCCTAGGATCGGCTGCATATCAGACCTTTCTGCATTGCCTCCAGTGTGGTTACCTTCCTTTGTGGCACGAAAGGAAGCATGTTTGTGTCAGAAGCTTGGGAGACCAGAAAGCAATTGCATTCTCAAAATGTGAATGATGAGCATGAGCATGATTCAAAGTTGCATTTTTTCCTCTAAAATTTAATTTTTACTTCACTTATGATTAGGTTCAGGTTAGGGGTCTAGGTAGGGGGGTACAGCTTACAGTATATGGATTCCTCTTTTCTGTATTACATCCTGTACAGCTGAAAACAACTGGCATAATAACTCACTTTTGGCAGCCCTCCGTGGAAATTAAACCTGGAAAATGGAGCTCAAATGATACCGCACACCTCCCTTTTGATAATGAATGTGAACATTGACATAGGCTTGTTTTTTCACACTGATCACAAGCTTTTATAGTAGCATTTCAATTGGAAAGAGCATCACCTACATGTCATTGGTGGTACTGTTCTTTTACAATAAATATACAGTAAACCCTTCATTTTGAATGAGAAATAGTTACACATTCTATTCCATCTGTGTAGACATATCTATACAGATTGTATCAATATGAAAACAATACAGAATCATGGTTTATATTCTAAAATATATTTATTTTAAAAAATTAACAAAAATTTCCAAAGACATCCATTGAAAAGATCCTCATACATATCTAGGGATCAGGATGTCGCAGAGACTTGGGGATGGTTTCTGTTGATATGGGCCGAGAGCAACCATCTGGCAACCATGTACCAATGCCCTAGCAACCAACTACTGAAGCAACACCCTCGCAATGCCCTAGTAACAACCCAAAACATTCTGACAAGCAAAAAAGTTATACTTTTTTATTATTATAATTTTTGTTGTGGAGAATCCAAAGTCATGTTTACAAAATTCAAGATTAAGACTAGTTTTTCATTGTTTTGAACTCTTATATGGGTCATAAATCACCCAAACATACAAGAGGGTTAAAAAAGACAAAATGTCTCCATAATTCAATGATAAATAAGTCCTGCTGTGGGATTTTGTCTGAGCATTTAACTAATTCTGGGAAATTTGTTTCCAATCAGTTCTAAGAAGATTCATAAAGATTTGCACAAAGGTGTGCATTTTTATGCATATGTACATGTACACATTATGCATGAATACCTACAAATAAAAATGAGATCACCCTGGCCATTTACAGCAATGGCTGTTTCCTCCAGCAGTGGAGGCTGTTGAACTTGCCAAGTATCAACAGAAAGAAGGAAAGCAGACTCAAAGACAGGTCAATGAATAGGTCATTAAGCAGAACACTGAGCTAATTTGAATTAGCAGCCATGCTCTGGCCAGAACAGAAAATCAACAGTTCTCCTCTGTGATGTCAGAGCCCTCAGCAAAGCTTCACGGTATGCAGACAAATGGAATGGTTGGCCATTAATGTGATGATTTCATGCATGGCAAAGGAAGGATTGCCTGTGCTGTAGACAATGTGATGGTGACCATCTTACAACATCCTTGGTTCCTATGCTTGAAGTTTCCTATTGCAGCAGTGCTGTTAATTAGCATGAACTACCAGGCTCGCCCACAGGCAGCCACAAGCACTGCCGCTGTAGAAGAGCCTGGCCAGACCCCCACACAGACAGTGCCCCACACAAGCAGAAGGGGAAAGCTGTGGCCATCCAATTATGCATGATTCAATCAAAGCTCAGAGGTTAAAGGGCATGCACTGCTGTGTCCACCTCAAGCATAAAAATACATAAAAATTCTGAACTTTAGCCAAAACCAGTACAAGCATACAGTAGTAAACACAAATTAGCCTGTTAAATACATCTAAATCTCAAATGTTTTTTTTTCTACAATAAACTGATCAAAATTAATAATTCATTAATAAAAAAAATCATACCTGGCCATCCTTGTAAAATTTCCCTTCTTATTACGTACGAAGATGGCATTGTAGACTGTCTCAATCATATACACTGTCATCTGTCACCTTAATTTAATGGAGAATTTATTGCTACATTAATTACACAACAGAGATTATGTAGCCGGCAGCCACCTCGTGGTTTCTCTCTCTCTCTCTCTGCTCTCTCTCTCTCTCTCTCTCTCTCACTATATATATATATATATATATATATATATATATATATATATATATATTTATACAGCGATGGTCACATTAATTAGCCTCTGCCTTATTTAAATCATTATACAATATAATATAATATTTCTAAATATAAACTAAGCTGGGAACAGTGAAATCTTGATGCATCTGAATTTCATCACATTCAAGATGAAAGATTGTAACATTGCAAACATGATATTCATTGGTAACAAGCTACAGTAGAAGGGTTATGGTGCCTGCCAATTAGTAGTGATTGTTTTTAAAGAGCAGAAGGCACCATCCCCAGGTGGGACGGAGGCAGGGAGGGGGGCTACTTAATCTGAAGTGTCTCAGTAAAAACTCAGCAGGTCAGTAGATATATATATGTCCCTGAGCTCACATCAAATTCAACATAGTGCAGGCTTAATATAAATGAATTAATCAAGCCATTCATAAAATGAGACACAAGCTGTCAAATAAATACAAATAAAAAATAAAACATTTTCTAATGCAAAATACACTGTGAAAAGTGGATACATGCTGCTGTACCTTAAACAATTATTTTAATTGATCTAACCCTTAAAAACATGGCAACACTTTACATTACTATTTCCTTTGTTAAACGTTTATAATGGAGTTAATTAATGACTAATAACACATTTACAAATGCATTAAAAATCAAATTCTGTTATAACAACAATGCATAAAAAGGGTGAGTTTCATGCAATACCTGCCATATAGTGAGAAATTTTACCTCTCTTGTTATAAATGGTTATTAACATGTATTCATTATTAGTAACCGATGAAAATGTACCTCAATGTAAAGTGAACACATATGAAGAATTTATAAAGGAATTGCCAACTTTCGAAACTATGTAGGCATAAGTTCTGTATGGTTTAATATACATCCGGCTTTATTATAAAATACAGTATATGCTACAAATAAGCATGAAGACCTGAAAAACTGTTTTTTCAGATGACTTTTGGTAACTAGGACTAGGTAAGTTGGGAGACAACTCAGTGTAGCACCATTCTTTTGACATCAATGTGACAAAGAAAATGACAATAGAAGTGGGTCAAGATATTCCAGTAATTGAGGCATTTGTGTAAGCAGCAATCTGGGGAAGACTTTCTGCTGTATCCTGAATGCCCAGATACAGGCATTCCTTACCAAACACAATGTCTTGAGTAAGAGTCAGATTGGAATCCTACCAAACCACCACACCACCGACCACATTCACACAATATTCAACCAGTACGTTCAACAAAAAAGCAAAGGCTAAATGTATGCATATTTTGTTGATTTAAAAAAAAGCATTTGATTCCATTTGGCATGATGGTCTATATTATAAAATTCTACAATCTGGCATTGGGGGTAAAATGTATGACACTATCAAATCTATGTATTCGGACAACAGGTGCAGAGTTAAAATTGGCAATAAAAGAACAGAATTCTTCACTCAAGGGCGAGGAGTGAGACAGGGCTACAGTTTTAGTCCAACTCTTTTCAACATTTACATTAATGAGTTAGCAGTGCTACTGGAACAATCTGCAACACCCGATCTTACTCTAAATAGTTCTGAAGTTAAATTTCTTCTCTATGCATATGATATGGTGCTGCTGTCATCTACTCCACAAGGGCTACAGCAGCACCTGGACCTGCTGGAGAACTACTGTCAGAACTGGGCCCTGACAGTCAATTTGAAAAAACTAAAATTATGATCTTCCAGAAAAAAGCCAGATTACGGGACACCAGATACACTTTCACTCTGGGGAACACTGCAATAGAACACACCCAACACTACGACTACCTCAGTTTAAAAATCAGGGGGTTTTGTTCTGGCAGTGAATGCATTAAAAGAGAAAGCTAGAAGATCATATTATGCTATTAAGGGCAAATTTACCCAAGTTGACATTCCTGTAACATTTTGGTGTAAAATCATTGATATTATTATATGGCAGCGGGGGTGTGGTCAAGTGCCCGTTCGGAGAGAGGGAAGTGGTAATGGCACTTACACCTGAGCTAAATTATGTCTAACACATGTCTCTAATTCCAGTGAGCACGGGGAGAGCCGATAAAAGACCTACGCCACCAACACTTGAGAGAGAGAGTCTGGGAGTGAACTGATTACTATAAATAAAAGCTGTGTACTCGCCTTCGTGTCCTCTTTAAGTTCAGAACCCATTACACTGGTGCCGAAATCCGGATTTTCCAAGTACACACCATGGAGTCCTCCCAGCTGGCCGAGATCCTCCAGTCCCTTGCCGGGATGCATCAGACACACAGTCCCTGATTGAGCTGTGCCAAGACCAGGGCCGACGGTTCTTCGAATCCTGCGGGCTCAAGCAGGGGACCGTCACACGATCCGGAGCCTCCTTGGCCAAGAGAGAGCCCCGGCCGCGACCCCCGACATCCACACCCAGCTGTCCCCCCTCCCACCCACGCTTCTGAAAATGGGGGCGGAAGATGATGCGGAGGCCTTCATCGACCTCTTTGAGAGAACGGCGGAGATCTGGGGCTGGCCGTGTGAACAATGTGTGGCCAGGCTCCTTCCATTACTGTCCGGGGAAGCTCAGCTTACTGCCCAACAGTTGCCGGCGGCTAATCTCCTAGCCTACGCGGACCTGAAAAAGGCTATCCTGCAGAACAGTATCGCCAGCTGTTCCGGTCCTTGAAGTTGGGGGAAGACGACCGCCGTTTGCTTTCTCCCAGCGGCTCCGAGATGCGTGCCAGAAATGGCTGCCGGCAGGGAATCCTGACGTCGGGGGAGTGATCGACCAGGTGGTACTGGAGCAGCTGATTCATGGTCTGCTGAAAGGGACAGCGGTAGGGATCCAGTGCCACCGCCCGGCGTCACTGGAGGAAGCTGTACAGCTTGCAGAGCGACCATTTGGTGGCATACCCGAGGGCGGAAGAGCCCTTTCCTCCCTCTCTCTCTCTCCCCCTCCCCTTTTGTGTTTCCCTCCTCCATCTCACTCTGCTCTCTCACAAGAGCCCATTCCTGCCCGTGGAGGCGAGGAGCTCCGGCAACACGTCCAGTTCCGGCAACACGTCCAGTGCAAGGTGGTGGACACGCCCCCCCTCCTCTACAGCACCCCGCCGCCCTCCCCCATGGGTGGAAGTGTCCGCCGACATAGGTGTGGGCGTAGCGACTGGGCCTGCCTGTTGGGGTTGGGGGGATCCGGGACACTCCCGGGATCAATGCCCCGTGATGGAGCTGGGGACTGTGGTCCGGGTCCCTGACACCCCGCAAGCTGCCCCCGATCGAGCTGGAGCTTACCGGATACCAGTAAGGATCAAGGGGTGTACTCACCAAGCATTGGTGGACACGGGTTGTAATCAAACCACAATCCACCAACGCTTGGTTCAACCCAGGGCATTGGGCACAGCTAAGGAGGTGAGGATGAAGTGTGTGCATGGGGATATTCACAAATACCCTGTGGTGACCCTGGTGATTAAATTTAGGGGAACAAAGCATAGAGTGGAGGCCGCGGTTAGTTCCCGCCTCACCCATTTTAGAAATGTGTTGAAGGGAATGTGTGCGGATGGGTCCTGCGTAAAAGCGATGAGGTGTGAAACGTGCGATGCTCTGGCAGGGGAGGCGGAGCTGGGGCCATCTTCGTCGGCTCCACGTCATGATAAAAATGAGGGGGGGAGAGGCTGCGGCCCCTCCCATCCTCAGGGGATTTCCCGAAGGGGATTTTCCTCTGGAGCGGTCCTGAGATGACACCCTCAGGTACGCCTTTGACCAAGTGAGAGTGATTGATGGTCAACAACTCTTTCCGAATGTCGCACTTTCATATCCCTATTTTACAATCATAAATGAGCGGTTGTATGGAGTGAAGCAGGACACCCAAACAAAGGAAGATACAACCCAGCTCTTAATACCGCGGAGCTGCCGGGAAATGGTTTTCCAGGCGGCTCATTATAATCCGATGGCAGGTCACCTAGGGGAAAGAAAGACACTGAACCGCTTAATAGCCCATTTTTATTGGCCGGGCATTGGCGGCGATGTCCGCAGGTGGTGTGCGGCATGCCGTGAATGCCAGCTGGTAAATCCACCGGCCACCCCAAAAGCGCCATTGCGCCCCCTCCCGCTGATCGAGGTCCCCTTCGAGAGAATTGGCATGGACCTTGTCGGGCCATTAGAGCGGTCAGCACGCGAGCATCGCTTTGTATTAGTCCTAGTGGATAATGCAACGCGATACCCGGAAGCAATGTCTCTGAGCAACATCTCAGCACGTAGTGTTGCGGAGGCACTCTATCAAATAATCTCCTGGGTTGGGATTCGAAAGAAATCCTCACCAACCAGGGCACAAACTTTATGTCACGTACACTCCACGAGCTTTATGAATTATTAGGTATTAAATCGATTCGCACCAGCGTTTACCATCCGCAGACGGATGGCCTGGTGGAGCGATTTAATGAAACCCTTAAGAACATGATTCGGAAGTTTGTGCAAGATGATGCTAGATATTGGGATAAATGGCTCGACCCCCTGTTATTTGCAGTACGAGAGGTCCCGCAGGCCTCTACCGGCTTCTCCCCGTTCTAACTGCTGTATGGGCGGCGGCCACGCGGGGTGCTTGACGTCATCTGCGAAGCTTTGGAGGAGGGACCTTCACATAGCAAAAATGTAATTCAGTACGTTCTTGATCTTTGAGCAGAACTCCTCACACTAGGGCAACTAACACAGGAGAATTTGCTCCAGGCTCAAGAACGACAGTGCCGACTGTATGACAGGTGTACTCGACTAAGGGAATTTGCACAGGGAGATAAGGGAGGCGGTCCCTGTGACATTGGCTATGGTTGTTCCGGAGAGGGCGGAGCTCGGGCCGGAGGTAAACACAAAACCTATTCATAACACTCCGGTCACTTGTGGGGACCACCTCTCACCGTATCAGCTTGCAGGGGTTGCCAAGTTGCAACTAGAATTTGCGGACGTGTTCTGTCCTCTACCGGATCGTATGAACCTCATCCAGCACCACATCGAGACCGAACCGGGAGTGGTGGTACGTAGCCGTCCCTATCACTTGCCCGAACACAAAAATTAAATCGTTCAGGGGGAATTAGATGCGATGCTCTATATGGGGGTAATAGAGTAATCCCACAGCGATTGGTCCAGCCCAGTTCTTCTAGTGCCTAAGAGTGACGGGTCTGTACGGTTCTGTGTGGATTATAGAAAAGTCAACGTGGTGTCTACATTTTCTGCATACTCGCTGCCCCGCGTTGATGAGTTGCTCGATCGGCTCGATTTTATTAGACATTGGATTTGACAAAGGGTTATTGGCAGATCCCCTTGACACCAATTTCCCGTGAAAAAACAGCCTTCTCCACGCCGTTCGGATTGCACCAATTCGTGACTCTTCCGTTCGGCTTGTTTGGGGCCCCGGCTACGTTTCAGCATCTCATGGACCGTATCCTCCGGCCACATTCGGCATCACATCATAATTTATAGCAATGATTGGCAGCGGCACATGCAACATCTGAGGGCGGTTCTGAGAATTTTTTGTAACATGTAGTATATGCACCTTTAAATTGATGACTAGTTTTGGGGCTGTAAAACAAGCAGAAATGTGTTCATTAATGTGCCTGTTATTGTTTAAGATGATGAAGTTAAAGCCTGATTTAAAGCTGTGGTGCTGTTGTGAGCTCATGCTGCTGCATCAGTGTTGTGTTTGTCCAAGGGGAGTGTATTCTCTCTGATGGCAGCCATATTTATATTCTGCTCACAGAGCACTGATCATCTGCCACCATCTGCATACTTTTACTGCCTGTGATCAGTACGCAACTACAACAGCCTGTCAGCAGGCTTTACAATGCTGTTACAGCGCCACAGTGCCACATCAAGCAGCCCTCTCCCATCATAAATGCCATATCTTCACAACACAGCTCTTGTTTTCTATCTCTCCTCATCTCCTGTCTCTGTCTCTACCCCCCTTGCTCTCTCTGCACTGTAACTGAGTGAATGAGGAGTGTTTCAGTTTTGCTCGCTCTCTTAACAGCCCCAGGCCAAAATCTGACCACAGCTTTGCTGCACACCTTGCCCAACTGTCACATAAAGTTAAGCTGTCTCTCTGCTGTGCATGTAATATATTTAGTGTTGATCTAAAACCCCTTATGAAAGCTAAAATATTAAATGAATGTTGTTGTGTTAGTGATATCTAATGTACATGGACATAATTTGAACAATATATTCATACACATATATATATATATATATATATATATATATATATATATATATATATATATATAGTAGCCTGTATATATAATTATTTACATTAGGTCTCCCAAAGAGGAAATAATTTCTCATGAATAAACAAAGCTTCCGTCTAACCATGAAACAAAAACGTACAATCCTGAAAAACGTTTACCTTTAAATTCTGACTGAAGCCGATACCCGTGTCTCAACTTGAAGAAAGAACAGTAAAACGTGCTTTTAAAACATGTCAGTTTCTGAAATTGTATCCCAAGCCATCCTTCCTACACAACTGAAATCCCATGTGACGAGTTTAGCATATTGTTTGTGAATAACTTCCGTCTGGGTTGGTGGGGAGTACCTGGCATTGCTCCTTTGGCTGTGTAAAACATCTTCTTACTGTGTTCTGTCTTGCTTGCGGTTATCTTCGTCTATTCTTTAAGGAATTTATTCTGCATCATAACAGCCTCTGTGACAAGCCTAAAGATGTTACATCGAGAGAGGAAGATCTTTAGGGAGGGCTTATTGATTTGTGAAATGCATTATAAAGGGTCCCTGGCCCATTTTACTGTGGGGCAGTTTGGTCTAACAAGGACTTTGAACTCCTCACAAGCAGGAACTCCTCATAAACCAGCTCTAAAGAGGCCCTGAACGGTGTAAAACATTACAGTAGTCTAGAGGATACACAGGGTCTTTTCCGCGCACCATGCTGATGGAAGAAGCCACTCATGTCAGTCTTTGGACAGGGCCTTCCTCAGGCCTAACACTCTAATGGGAGGAGAGGATGTTGGGTGAAAATGCTCAGCCAAATCATGCATGCAAAAAACATGAGTGCCAATGGGGAGTGGAAATGAGGGGGTGAAGGAGTCATGGTTAATAATATTCTAAAGGCAGAAGGAAAAGGAAAAGTCTGCTTATAGGTATGGGGCTAATTAACTGAGTTTTGTCTGCCCAAGGAATCCAGGGCAGAAAATAATGCTCTGATTCAATATTCCCTAAAGATTGTCTTCAAAGCTAAAACAGGGGCTATTAAATGCATCAGAATTCATAATAATAATGCAAGCTCGTGCGACACTGCCGGAGGTTTCCGGCTCTTTCAGAGGGAGGACCTGCTGTGTTTTATTCCCACCTGTGAGACACAGTGGAGAAAGTGCCTCTGAAACACATCAACCAGATTACACACTCTCCCATGGTTCATGATATGATAATAAGGATGCTGATGATGCAAACACCATTATTGCAAATTACACCAGGAACAAGGCATAAAAGCGATGCACAGAGGCGTTGAAATGTTGTTCACTTCTCCATTTCTCGACAATGTGCCGTTAAAAGATATTTTGTGCATTCTTTCTTCCAGTCTAATTGCAGTCAGTGTACATTCCCAGCTCTGTGATTTTCACTGTGGGCACCTTAATAAAAAATAAATAAAACTTTCTGACAGTTTGCTAATGACTTGTTATTGAAGTTAGGGGGAACATTACATTATAATTTAGGTCCATTCACAGATTTTATCTTGCTTATTTTCTCTCTCACTCTCTTTCTTAACACATATGCATTCCACACTACAGCACCAAGGGCAAAACAAAGGAAACCAAGGAAAAGAGATGACTATTATATTTACAGGCCCTCTCTGTACTCAAGCCTCTGAGACTGCTAGACTAATTAAACTTCTTTACAAATGCTCTGTCAGCGTGTGACAGAACACTGCAGGACCCCTCCATGGGTTGACGAGGTGATTTGCAGTCATGGTCAAGTTTAAAGAACACATTCAGTTGACCTGGACACCCCAGCAGATACGTCTTAACAATTGCACTCACAGCATCCTCACCTCAGTGTTCTTTCCATTTATCATGAGTCCAGATGAGGCTCAACTCATCTAAATGGATTTTCATGGGGCGGACAATGACTAATCTTTGCTAAAGTGTCTCAAGGCCAATTACACCTAATTCTGTTGTCATTAGCGAGAAGTTGATAAGACATGCAACCATTACTTGGGTTAATTAATATGTAATTATAGTCTTAATGCCATCCTTTTAACACAGTAATTTGTAACCTAGGTTACTAAGGAGTGAAATGAATGAATGAGAATTAATATATTTAATATTTTCTCATTTCAAAACTGACAAAGAGAACCAATGAGCAATTTTAATCTCTAATTTCATCAATTAGAGATGAATGTCATCAAATGTGAAATGAGAATCCAAGTAGAATTGGATATAGCTCAAAACCCACACCATTTTCCCTAAAGGTGCTAGGAAAAACGTTATCTTCAGCCGCAGGATGCAGATGAGAACAGTCAGTAAGTCTCCCTCAGGAATCCCCCCATTAGAAGCCACATACGATTATTTGATTGCAATTAGAATGAAAACTGGATCTAAAGAAACAGGGTTTTCTACAAACTTCATTGTAAGTGTTGATTTCATTGGATCGAATTCAGATTGTATTGAAGTGTTTGAGTGAAACCTGTCTCTGTTTGAAGTGGCTGACAGAATAGGTGGTATTTGATAATGTCATGCCCTGGCCACCATGATGAGGTGAGACACTGGTAAACAAAGCACTACATTTCTCTATGACACTGGTACCAACAAGACAAAGAAAGAAATTTGAAACAATGTGACTGTTATAAAATATGTGTAAAAATATTAAGTGTATATAGAAACGCTGGATAAATTCCACGAAGGTGCTATGAGAAGATAAATATGATGATAAACCTAAGTGGTTGATTGTAAGAAAAGAAAAAACACCATATTACCCATGTGCATCGATATCCTCAAGTGATACACACTGTTAATGCTTAAACATGCCAGGTACTAAAGACATTCAAGTTTGAAGAATCATGTCATTATTTCTTCTGTGGATTGGTTTTGGACATTACAAGTTTATCAAAGGAAAGAACAATCAAGAAGATAGTATTGCCACCACAAAGTTATGTTGCAAACAACAACGCACTGTAGCGCACACTAAATAATACAACTAAATATTTCTTCTTCCAGATGTAGGTTAACTTTATATACGCAAATGCTACTCTGTCCAAAAAAAATACAAAATTATGTCTCTATTATATATTTTTATACCAGAATAATGGAAGAATATTTCCCACCGAAATATCGCTTTTATCTGTTTCTAAGGTTCAACGCCTGCCATGGAAATCCTTTCGATTGTAGATGTGCTGTAAACTGTTTCATTATAATATGTTATATATATTATCTGCTGCTTGTGTGTATATATATATATATATATATATATATATATATATATATACATACAAGCAGCAGATAATATATATAACATATATATAATATATATAATATATATATATATATATATATAAAACAGTTAAAAAGGTTTTTGTGTAATTATACATTTTATATTTGTAGTCATTTTGTGCATTCATAACATATCATATTTATAAATAAAGAATGGTCATTGTAAAGCTTTAAAATACAATTTTCAGACCATACCAATCAAAACGCAAAACTTTTTCTACATTTACATTTATGCATTTGGCAGATGCTTTTCTCCAAAGTGACATACAGTGCACTTATTACAGGGACAATCCCCCGGAGCAAACTGGGGTTAAGTGCCTTGCTCAATGACACAATGGTGGTGGCCATGGGGATCGAATCAGCAACCTTTTGATTAACAGTTATGTGCTTTAGTCCACTACACCACCCCACTAAATTGTGAAAATAGAAATTATGTTTTGAACTGACTTGAATTTTCCATTTTCCATTTTTTTTGTCATGCAATTTACATTGTGGCCTGTACCATTAGCGCGGGGGTGTGGATTACGGAACGGACTGTATGTACGTTGAGGAGTAGTTTAAAAGGCTTGCCCAGGGGTCAACAATTGAAGGCACATGTGCCCCCTTTGCCACAAGAGGGGGTTGACATGTTGTCAATAGCAATGAATTACATTATTCTATTCTTATATATGCCTTTTTACAGAATTGACTTGCCATTAGACATCAATTTACTGAATTTGCAGAAAACTGAAATTTTACGCTATCATTACACAAAAATAGGCTGCATAAATGTATTGGTATGGATCTATTCTAATGTATTAACACCTTTATAAGGAATTTTCTTTCCAATAATTTTCAGAATGCAGTGCTCTTCACTTAGCCAGCCACCATATGCCAGATTTATTTAAGTGAATATCATACAAGGCAAGGGCAATGCAAGGCACTTATATATATATATATATATATATATATATATATATATATATATATAGCACCTTTCATACACAAGGCAGATTCAATGTGCTTCATATAAAAACCTGTAATACAATAAAACAGAATTTTAAAAATAATGCGTAAGAAGACATTTAAATAAAAGGATAAAAGAGTAAAAGAATAAACATTTAAATGAAAGAGCAAAATTCAAAGTGCAAGGTATAGCCGAAAACAATGGTGAACATAAACGTTTTTAGTTCGGAATTAAAAGTAATCAATGATGGAGCAAGTCTCAAATCTTTATTCCAGGTATTTGTTTGTATAGTAGCTAAATAGGGGTCTAGAGGGTTCATATTGTAAAACCATTTCAGTGATGTATTTTGGCCCCAAACCATTTAGTGATTTATAGGTGAGCAGTAATATTTTGAAATCAATTTTCTGACACACCAGGAGCCAGTGCAGAGATTTGAGAATTGGTGTGATGTGTTCAAATGTTTTGGTCTTTGTTAGGACACTAGAAGCAGCATTCTGAATCAGCTGTAGCTGCCTAAGCACTTTTTTAGGAAGACCTGAAAAGAGACCAATACAATAATCTAACCTACATGTAATAAAGGCATGAACATTCTTTTTTAAGTCTTGTTTGGACATGAGTCTTCTAAGTCTTGCTATGTTTTTAAGGTGATAGTAGGCTGATTTTGTTACTGACTTGATATGACTCTTGAAATTTAGATCTGAATCCATGATAACACGAAGAACTCACAAGATTTGAGTGTCATCCGCATAACTATGGTAAGCGACATTGTTTTTTCGCATAACTTGGCCTAGACGGAGCATGTAGAGTTTGAAAAGAGACGGCCCCAGAATTGAACCATAGGGGACTCCACATGTAACGTTAGTTAACTTGGATACATAGTTGCCAATGGAAACAAAGTAGTTACTGTCTTGTAGATAGGACTTGAACCAACTTAAGACTGTGCCAACCCAATTATCCAACTTATCCAAATGTATTGAGTGGTCAACAGAGTTAAATGCAGCACTAAGATCCAGCATTAGCAGTAAAGAAACGATTGACACATCGTCGAGTGAGTGACAGATAGGGAACGTCTCAGTTACTGACGTAACCTCCATTCCCTGATGGAGGGAACGAGACGTTGTGTCCACCCTTGCCACAACACTGAACCAACCGCTGAAATGATCCGCTCAGTGCGATTCCTGATGTGTGTTTGCAGCGACACTCCTTTTATACCCGTATGTCCGGGGAGTGGCATGCAAATTCCACACGGCATTGGCTTTTTCTCAAGGTCAGAGATGTCTGGGCTGCGCAGGAGTGACCCTTAGTGCCAACTCATCGACACAATCAGGGAACGGAGGTTACGTCAGTAACCGAGATGTTTTACACCATTTGCGTTCAGCTTTTCAGCATTCTCTTTTCTGGACTTTTACAGACGCAGCATTTCTCCATGATGCTTTTTGCTTACCAGAGGAGAAATGGAGAAATGGACAAGCAAATTGCAAGTATACGCTCTGTATAAAGGCTTAAATACAATACAATGGGTCTTGGGGGTTGTGGCAATGTGTTTCCCCTTCTGCATATCGCTGCCCTCTTTGGCTTATTGCAGCCTCCTATCATGGCTGGCACACCAGGAAATGTCCCGGTTCTCCCGATGGCTAGTCAGCCTCTGCTAATGCCAAATCCTGACAGTTTAATGTAAACAAAGTACAGAATGCTAGTGTTGTAATTTCAAGATAAAATGTATTGTCATTCAGCATTTACACTGGTGTACAAGAGATAAAATATTTAACTTAAGGGCCAAAATGGAACAGAAGAACACTTTCAAAGAGGAGAAACAGCCAAGTAAACATTAGCCTGCAATAAGACTGTATTTTAGCTGGTTATCAGTCTGTATTACTCCACTTATGTAATAACGGTAAATATATCCAAGCCAACAGATGTCTCAAGACTGTAACAAACAAAGGTCCAAGTAGGCACAAGCAGACTCCATTATGTCTGCTCACCCACTGATCATTATCAAGCCTTTACACTGTCTTTGCTGACACTGGACCAGCAAATAGTGGACCCCCAGTGACATTCCAAGTGGGGGTAGGCTAGAGCAAAGAATGCAGAAAGATTGATTCACACCTTTGACACCATAGAAAATGGACATAAAGCCCAGAACACAGACTTTTCTTCAATCACTTAAAAAAAAATATCTATAAATTAACATATATATCCCCAGGACATTGTGTATAGGATCATTCTTGTCTTGTATAGTGTTTTTTAATTACTGTATACTGTTTTTATGCATGCCTTCTGACAGAACTACCAGATAATGTACAATTAGTTCTGCCATGTTTCCTATCAAATTAATCCTTGTGTGACACACTGCAAAGTGGTATATATATATATCATTCTGATAGCATGCATTGTTTGCTTGCTATATTAATCAGAGCATAAAGGGCCACACATTAAAAAATAACCCCAATCATGCAAAGGAGTCAGCTTCCAAACAAAGGAACATTTACCGCTTGGAAATTGCACCTTTCTCATTGGTCAAGCCAGACTCAAGTGGAGGGACCTCCAGCAGAAGTTAAAAGACACAGCCTGCTTCTTAATCACTCTCTTTCCCCTGATCTTTGCCCTGACCACCTGCTGCTGGTTGTGCTGACCATGAGGTTGCAGGCTGGCAGGAGTCAACACATCAAGCCATGCGCAACTACCTGGACCATAGGGTCAATGAACACCAGAGTTCATCCTAATTTATTCATTCAACAACTGAAATTGATTGCAACTTGAACACCATCGACTCGAGGAACCATCAAGACGTTCTCCTGCGACTACATCCAGGCTTTTTCAACAGCCAAGGCAATCGTACAAGTAGCTAACTGAACCTAATTTTAGTATAAGATGAAAACCCCTTTGTAACAAAGGTGCTTTTGAATTAAGAGCATGATGGTTCTCTCAGAAGGTCAAAATGACTCTATATTTCCGCTATTCTGTTCCGGTTTAATTTAATTTTCCCTTGCCCATGTATGAGTAGTAGTTTCTGTATGTAGCTATGCAAAGGACATTATGTTCAAAATGTTCAAATTAATATTGGATTGTAAAGGTAGTAGTATAAAAATGAAAAATAAAATGTAAAAATTGTGATTTTGCATATTAAACTCGGGTTTATATACTGTAGGTAGCATGTATAAATATGAATTAGCATCTTTTAACATGTAGATACATTTTATATAGCACCATTCTGTATACATTTTTGCATTATACTCAGGGTTGGGGAGTAATGAAATACAAGCAACTGGAATATGTATTTAAAATACAAAATATATGTAACTGTATTCCACTACAGTTACATTTTAAATCATTGGTATTTAGAATACAGTTACATTCAAAAAGTATTTTGATTACTGAAGAGATTACTTTGCATTTTATTGTCATTTGTTTCATTTAATATATAGTCCTTTCAGATGGAAAACATTTAGACATATAAATTATGTGATCTATAGTGCATTTGAACAGCGGTAAAACACTTTCTTAAGATGTGTTACATTCATAAAAGCAGACAGAGAAGTAAGTTTGAAGTAAGTTTTGAGCAGACGAAATAGAAATAATCCTTGTGTAAATTGTCAGCTATGCTAAGCTAAAATGCTATTTCTAGCCATTTTACATGCACATGTTACCAGGCACGATCATATTTTTTTATCAAGAAAATTCACGTTGGATCACAGTTTCTTTTTTCTAGTAAGACCTTTGATATTATGGAAAATATTTGTATTGTTTTCCTGTAAAAATATCATTTTTTTTTTTACACAAGATAAATTTGATTGATCATGTTTTTGAAACAACACTGCATAAAATATTTAGGTTTTTCAGAGAATGTATTTTTAAATGTGTATTTTGTCTTGTACTGGCAGAATTTTTATAGTCAAAACAAGTGAAAAAATCCACCAGTGCTGTAGAAGTAATCCAAAGTATTATAATACATTACTGACCCTAAGTAATCTAACGAAATGTTACAAATGACATTTTACAACAAGTATTCTGTAATCTGTAGTGGAATACATTTCAAAAGTAACCCTCCCAATCCTGATTATTGTCATGTTCAGTCTGAACCTTTTTCCATGACTCTTATTTTGAAGTTCTCTCCCTCACTACATTTCCCATAAGCCGCTGCCCTGATCACTCCTTTATGGTCCCCACCTGTATGTCATTCCCTAGTCTATTCCATTGTGTATATATACTTCAGTTTCTCCTAGTTTCTGTCAGTCCTTGAATGGTGATGTTTGGTTTGTTATGTTTGAATAGTTATGTTTGTGTTTGCTCCAGTGTTATTATTAAAGGATTGAAAGTTCCTACTCCAGCGTCTCCTCTTGACTCCCAAACACACCAAGCGTTACAATTATACTGTACTTTGCTATACCATGGCTTTGATAAACACCATGTGAATAAGTTAGATGCTTTGTCCATGACTGTATGCTCGGTGCATCTGGTAGGAAAAAAGTAGCTTAAATGTACCAAGCTATTTTTGACGTGTAGCTTGTAGTGTTTAGCTTGGCTTAACATATTTTTTCTGTTGGGTAGTTGGTAGCATAGCTAGCTAGATTTTTTTGAGTAGCTTACCCAACATGAAAATGTATCTAACAGTGCATCATTGATGAAAATATGATGAATTTGAGATGGACTGACATCGATTGACTTAATACGATAGTGGATTGCCAACATTTGCCTGGCTATGCTTTTATATAAATCAGTGAATCAAGTGTTGGTGTTGTGCATCCAAAACGAGTTTGAGCATAAATTGATAGTTCACCCTTAAATGAAAATTCTCTCATAATTTACTCACCCTCATGCCATCTCTTCTAATGTGTATGAATTTCTTTCTTCTGCATTCAAACAAAGATTTTTAGAAGAATATCTCAGCTCTGCTGGTCTTTCCAATGCAAGGGAATGGTCACCAGACATTTGAGGCTCCAAAAATCACATAAAAGCCGCCTTAAAGTAATCCATAAGATAGTGGTTTAATACATATTTTCAGAAGTGATATGATAGGTGTGGGTGAGAAACAGATCAATACTATCTCCAGTTAAATTTTCACTTTAAATATTTGAAAGAATGTGAAAGTTTTCATTTATAGTAAAGAAGGACTGAAAATCAAGCAATGAATATATTTTCAGCCTGTGTGGAACACAAACAGTGAACTTTCCCAGTGCTTATATACTAAATATCAACCTGCTCTCCCTCCCAAGGCGTCAAATACCAGGGATTGTGCAAGAGCCCAGCGTGTCAGTATACAGATGACAAAAGCACCTTCTGGCATCTGTTTCCCAGTGCAAGCAACAGGTAAGCCCAGAGCAGTCTCAAATGACAACTGCTATTCGGATGTTATTGCGAGTGTTAACCACAATACGTTTCATTATACTTTTAAATGTATTAGTGTATTTAAATTATACAACCATTTAAATATTTTAGATCCCTAACCCAAACCTAACCAATTACCAGCAACATAAACATGTAACAGACAGATACATTTAGTCACATTAATTTGACGTACATTATTTGCATTAACTATTATTACCTGCACACAAACCTAAAAAATTATCTGTTATAAAAGTATTCCAAACCATGCAATAGCTTTGGGTGAGGGACAGAGTGAACCTTTAATCTCTGGAAGTTTTAATTCCTGAAATCCATCCTTGAAGGTAGTGAAATCAAAGGAGCACTAAAAAAACATATATCATTCAAAAGATACATACGAACTTAAGCATATCGCATTCGGTCACAAGACATGTGAGAGCCAATGACAATTGAAATCGCTGACATCAAACCTGTGTCGTAAAGTTTCTTGAGGTATCAATTTTTTCAAGTTAAAACGAGGGTCTGTTCTTTGCACAAAGCATATGGAATACATCCGGAAAGAAAAAGGACACTTTGTCAGAGCATAATGTGTACAGAAAAAAAACGGATTAAACATTAACCACTGCAATCTAATAAACGTTGCTGATAAACATTAACCACTGTGTATTAGTGGTGCGCCGATCAGGAAATTTGAGGCAGAAACAATGAATGATATTTTAACAATGTGATTGACCAATACTGATCTGATCCTTGATATTTATTTTTAAAGTGCCCCCTGCCACACTTTTACAAGTTATAGGCTGCTTATAATTTTATGAACCACACAATAAAATTACATTCCATTTACATTAATTTATTATTGTGAAATGCTAATGTTTATTTGAATTGAAAATTTTAATTTAATTATGAAATGTTCTTGTTACTATCAAAAATCATTGTGACATACTGGCAATCATTAAACATCAGGAAAGTATCACACACAGCAGACATACTTTCACAAGATAAGAGAGATATACTGTATCCGCTACAAGCTCCAAATCTGCCCCAGAAAGAAATCATTAGTATCTATGGTTTGTTTACCGTCTTTGTCAAGTCAGAACAAGTAAAGTCATTTATTTGCATAGTGCTTTTCACAACACACATAGATTCAAAGTAGCATTATGTAAATTCATGCTGTAACAAAAAAATTATGTCTCAAAAGACCTCTCTGAGCAATTCAAATGAAAATGTGATTATAAATCATGCTTTAAAATTATCTGTCTTTAGGCCACCAGTGAGCAAGCAAAAGAGAACTGTTGCAAGGAACCCAAAACTTCATAAAATGTAGTTAATGGAGATTTAAAAAAAAAAACTTGGGAGAAACCAGGCTCAGCTGGCGGTAGGATAGCCAGCCGTATCGTAAAATACAGAATCATCCTGTATTTGAGGGAGCAAAGTTGCATTTCAAACAGGATGCCGTTTGTTCCGTATTTTTGTGTCTCACACCCAAACTGCAGAGAATGTTTCACAAATCAGGAAAATGTACCTGAAACACACACCTTTTAAGTGAGTTGTGTGACATACCAGCTATTAAACATTACATGGATGCTACACTTGACAGACACGGCCAGGAATTAGATCACTGAAAATCAGTGAACGTCGTCTGTCATGTTTTCAGTCAGAAGCAGAAGAATTTGTAAAAAAAAATATAGCATAAGTGCATGATAATTGTTTCTCACCATTGTGTTTTCAAAAACACCAGTAATTCATGACATTACATTACACTGCATATTTCAGTGCTAATTCTGGAAGAGAGATTCAGCTAAATGATTGTGAGAAAAACTACAGCACCTTTTAAAAGTACAATATAGTAGAGGTGTGGTAAAAACACTTTTGTGTGATTTTTTTAATATATTTGCCTTATAATAAACACTATTTACTGACAAAACAACGACACTGTAATCCAAGGAGAAATACACTATTTCATGTTAAGCATTTTCTCTCCCATAAAAATCCATTATAATGCATGGTTACTTCTGTTTTGTTTTTGTTTTTTGGTGATAAAAAGTAAAAAAATTTATTATACTAAAAATAAAATACTATTTTTGACACATTAGTCATATAGCGTACTGTCTACAAACTGATGACCCAAATTTTTAAAGGAAGCCGTTCTTTGAGCTTTAAAAATAGAAAAGGCTTAAATTAAATATGGGGAAGGAAATGCTTATCAGAAAAATGTTGTCTTTCTCTATTGATGCCGCTTCAGGTTTTAAAAGTAGTGTTTATTAAAATTAAGAATGATAGAACATATTTTTTTCCTGGATGTTGTATTAAAGCAGGTTTCATTTGAAGCATATTAGGGGCTGTTCTCACCAAACACGTATTGAGTCCAGCCAACCTGTTTTTAATTGTTTTATATGTTAACAACTTTGGGTGGACCTCATTAACCGCTGCGCAGCATCTCATGCTGGAGCCCTGCTGGAAATAAAATGTTCCGTATTTAAAGCTGGAATGTCCCATATTTGGCTGGAAGAATGTTGGCAACTGTAGCTGGCGGAGCCAATTCCCCTGTGGCTACACAGCATGAATACAGTGTAATGCCAATATTAGTTATCAATGTGTAATACAAGTCATGTATTCATTGAATAAACTGAGTAAATGTTGGTGGGCAATGTTTAAAACTTCTTGGTAACCTCCGTTCCCCGATGGAGGGAACAAGACATTGTGTCGATGTAGTGACACTAGGGGTCTCTCTTGAGAGCCTCAGTTACCTCTTAGTTACCTGTTCCAGTACAGGCAAGTCGGAGTGGGTTTGGCTGCAAACTCCTCCACTGAATTCGGAGCCAGAGGGCTAGGGAGGAAGGACATCCAGGGTCTGTGACTTGTGGACTTGACTACGGAGTAGAGCGAACGTCTTCATCTCAGGAGAGAGGAAAGGCACTATGTGCAAGTGATACACCTGGACAGCTGTTCCGTATTACCGAATTCTACATGTTCATACCTGGCAAAACACGGGACGAGACCGGCTCATCCCGGAGATTGTAAAATCTCATGAGGGTATTGGGTGTTGCCCAGCCTGCCGCTCTGCAGATGTCTGCTAGAGAGGTGCCATTGACCAGTGCCCACAAGGATGCCACACTCCTCATAGAGTGTGCTTGAACCCGCAAGGGGGCAGGCACGGCCTGGGTCTGGTAGACCAACGCAATGGTGTCCACAATCCAGTGGGCTGTCTCCTCTGTTTGGAGACAGCGTTCCCTTTCCGTTGTCCACCAAAGCAGACAAAGAGCTGCTCAGAGCGTCTAAAGCTCTGCATGCAATTCAAATAGGTGTGCAAAGCACACACGGACAAAGCAATGCTAAGGATGGGTCTGCCTACTCCCGGGGCAGCGCTTTCAGGTTCACAACCTGATCCCTGAAAGGGGTCGTAGGAACCTTGGGCATGTAGCCCGGTCAGGGTCTCAGGATGATGTGAGAATCTGCTGGACAGATATCCAAGCAAGTGTCGCTGACAGAGAACGCTTGCAGGTCCCCAACCCTCTTGATGGAAGTGAGCGCAATCAGGAGGGCCATCTTCAAGGAGAGGGCCTTTAGTTCAACTGACGCTAGTGGCTCAAATGGGGTTTTCTGAAGGCCCGAGAGGACCATGGAGAGGGGAGAAACCATCCAATGAGGGGAACAAGCATGGCCTAGGAGGGTTCAGTCTCCGGGCACCTCTAAGTAACCTGATGATCAGGTCATGCTTCCCTAATGACTTACCGTCCACTGCGTCGTGGTGAGCCACTATGGCAGCTTCATAAACCTTCAAGGTGGAGGGGGACAGCCGCCCCTCCAGCCTCTCCTGCAGGAATGAGAGCACTGACCTGACTGCGCACCTCTGTTGGTCTTTAGATCAGGGAGAACACTAATTTGCGAATAAGCGCCAATTTAGGGCATAAAGCTGCCTGGAAGATGGAGATCTGGCTTACATCTTCTGCAACCCATCCAATGGCCAGACGTGGAGGTTCCAGAGGTCTGGGCACAGATGCCAGAGGGTGCCCCGTCCCTGAGAAAGAAGGTCTTTCCTCAGGGGAATCCGCCAGGGAGGTGCTGTCGCGGGGAGCGTGAGATCCGAGAACCAAGTCAGAGTGGGACAGTAAGGGGCTACAAGAGTGACTTGTTCCTTATCCTCCCTGACCTTGCACAGGACTTGTGCAAGCAGGCTCACTGGGGGGAAAGTGGCCAGCTGTGTGCCAGCGCGTCTGTGCCGAGGGGGGCTTCTGTCAGAGAGTACCAGAGTGGGCAGTGGGTGGATTCTCAGGAGGCAAACTGATCTACCTTTTCTTTGCCGACTTAACCTCAAATCAGCTGGACCACCTGAGGGTGGAGTCTCCACTCTCCGCTGAGCATTACTTGCCATGACAGTGTGTCCGCTGTGGCATTGAGGTTGCCCAGGACATGAGTGACATGCAGCGACCTCAGTCACTGCTGACTCCAAATGAGGAGATGGCAGGCGAGTTGAGGCATGTGACGTGAGCGCCTTGGCGATTTATATATGCTACTGTCGCCATGTTGTCTTAGCGGATCAACAAGTGCTTGCCAGTGATCAACAGCAGGAATATGTGCAGGGCAAGAAATACAGCCAGCAACTGTAGGCAGTTGATGTGCCAACCCACCCGTGGCCCTATCCAGGAGCCAGCAGTTGCGTACTCATAGCACATGGTGCCCCTGCCTGACTGGAAGGCGTCCGCAGTAACTACGACGTGTCTGAACACCTGCTGTAGGGGGACTCCTGCCCTATGAAAACAGAGGTCTGTCCAAGGGCTGAATAAGTGATGGCAGGAAGGGGTGAGGGTCACATGGTATGTGCCTTGGCGCCATGCCCATCTCGGCACTCGAGTCTGAAGCCAGTGCTGAAGCGGTCTCATATGCATCAACCCGAGCGGCATGACTGCCACTGAGGATGCCATATGCCCCAGGAGCCTCTGAATTTTTTTTCAGTGGAACTACTGTGCCTGGTCTGAACATACACAGGCAATTCAGCACCAACTGCACGCACTCACTTGTGAGGTGTGCTGTCATTGAGACCGAGTCTAACTCCATGATGAGAAAAGAGATGCTCTGAACCGGGGAGAGCTTGTTCTTTTCCCAGTTGACCCAAAGTCCTAAACGGCTGAGATGCCTGAGCACCAGGTCCCTGTGTGCACAGAGCAACTGTCGAGAGTGTGCTAGGATTAGCCAGTCGTGAAGGTAGTTGAGTAGGCAAGAGCTGCATCTGTGACTTTCGTGAAGAGGCAAGGGGACAGGGACAGACCAAAGGGGAGGACCTTGTCCTGTCAGCTCATCTTGCACCTCCTGGAAGAAATGAACCGGGGGAGCATGGCTGTGAGCGGCACCTGAACCCAGGAACAAATCGTCTAGCCTTGAGGTCTGAGGGGAGGGCGGAGGGTTCCAATACAGCCCCACACTTGCAGCGGCCCAGGCAAGCATAGCGGACAGCTCGGCGTCGGCCTCAGACTGGGCCAGCACACCAGAAGGCGCTAGCCCAGTCGAGTCCTCAGTGTCAGAGTCCGCCAAGACGCTCTCCGATGCAGAGGTGAAAATCTCATCCAGCTCGGGGGCTCCGAAAGAAACCTCAGACTGGCTGTAAGGCTATCCGGTCTCATCTTGGAATCGGACAGGGGCAGACGAGCGTGCTGGGGAACGGGTGGTCCACGGGGATTTACCCAGTGAAACCGCACCCGTTATACTCCCAAAATCGCCTCCAGCGCCAGCCGCACCAGCCCTATACCCGTGGGTAGAAGGCATGACGTGGGGGGGCAGCTAGAATGGCTTTCCCCCTGGAAGAAGGAAAGCCGTGACTCATAGTGAGAATATGAACCATCCACAAATGCTGCCTCAGTGTGATCGCTGCCCAGACACGTGAGGCAGCACCCATGGCCGTCAGAAGCGAAGCGGTAATGACCACATCCAGGAATGACACAAAGACGGAAGGGCATCTTGAGAAAGATGCGTCTTTAAAAAGACATTCAACGTCAATATGTATTCATTTAGAGAAATATATACTCTTTTAGAGGGCTGTCATTCATATTCACACAAATATTTGATCATACAGTCTTTTCAAGCACATGACAAGTTCATTTTATACTCATACATCCAAATGGTCACCAAAAAAAGTTACAGCTCATGTCAACAGCGATCATCTGATGTGTGCAGCCATGTTTGTTTACATTAGTGGTTATGCGATTGTCATTCGTCACAAACAGCTACTCATACAGTCTTTTCAAGTTTATGATACGTTTATTTTATATCACAGAAGCACCACGACAACAGTTTAGAAACTTGTGTACTCACAGTCAACACATAGTTGCGATCATCCATTGCACTGTACGCAGCTGTCTGTTTACATAGGTGATGATGCATTTGACACACACACACACACACACACACACACACACACACACACACACACACACACACGTAGGTGTGTCTATCCTTATGAGGACTCTCTAACCCTCACAGAAAACTTTCAGCATTTTTACATTTTCAAAAAAAATACATTGTTTAGTAGGTTTTTAAGCGATTTGAAATATGGGGACACTAGAAATTTCCTCATAAACCACATTTATAGCATAATACCCTTGTAATTACCAGTTTAGAACCTAAAAAAAAATCCTCGTAAATCACCTAAACCAGCCCACACACACACACACACACACACACAATGTCTGACATTTGAAACAGTGCACAGGCAAACAGTTTTCCTTATGGAGTGTCATTTAACAAGGTTCGGGAGGAGCAAGTAATTTAATCCGACCAATCACACTGCCAGATTAAAAGTATATAAACAGCTGTTTACCTCTACATGGCATCGAGTCTTTTGGTATTCGGCCCTGCCCATTTGCCCACAAATAGACCAGTGTGAGAGGCTCGAATCGTCGGATGCCACTTTGCTGCATAGCATTCACCCTCATCAGAACAGCTCTTCCATCTAAATCATGTCGTTATTCAACAGAAGCTTCCACAGCAGCTCATTTGTTTTTGTTATTTTGCAGCATTGATCACTAACACTTTACATACTACTTTTACTCTGTCTTTCTTCCTATCCTTATTGTAATGTTTAATGTGTTTGTTCATGTATTTCATGTCTTTTATTTTGACAAGTTTAGTTCCTGTTCATGTCAGGTGTTCCCTAGTCATGTGATTCCTGTTACTCTCCATGTTCATGTGTCTTGTGTTCATTGTTTTATTGTTTAATTATCTTGTAATCAGTTCTGTCTTTTCATTGGTTAACTTGTTTGTCTTGTTCTCCCATGTCATGTATTCAAGTATTGTACAGTATGTGAGTGTAGCTGTTTATGTCAAGTTTATGTCTAGTTTAGTTCAAATTTATAGTAAGGGCTTTTGGATTTCACATTTATTTAATAAATTGCACTTGGGTTCTCACTTCATCGTCATTGTCTGTGCCATCAGCAGCCATTCGTTACACTTATTCGCCGAAGCAGATTATTGCATGAAGCTGCTTCCGCAAAACTGGCTGCTTCGGCGCTGTATATATGTGAAACAGCTCCCTAGGATTTTTTGTATGTTCTATGCTTTCCACCCGGAAGCAGTCTATCACGTGAGCCTGCCTCCACGAACGGGCGCTGCTCCGGCTTCATGCTGCATGAGCTGTATTACAGCTTCATTCAAATGCAAGGGTAACAAAGATTAACTATTTAATTCAGTCATCATTTCAATGCTCCCCAGCGTCTCAATCTGGTTCTCTCATATAGGTGATTCCTATCAGCCTCATTACATCACCGCGCAGTACGTTTAGGGCATGATCCATTCAGCGTTTCTGTTTGTCATCTTCTTACATGACTTTCATGATTGTTCTCCCTTCAAAGTTCCCTTCAGACTGCGATTTATTCCATTCAGAGCACACGGGCAATAACGCAACTGGTGAACTCCTTCCAAATGACAATACTCTGATTACAACTTCTTTTCAAACCAACGCAGACATTTTAGCCCAAGCTCGCTGCCACGCAGCAACTCATTCATAATCATTCCACAATCTTGTCTCACCTCCTCTCAGCATTCGAGCTCGCCTTGCCCCGCAGCCCCGAAAACACGAATCAAGCGCTTCTACAAACTTCCACTCATTTCTATCTATCTATCTATCTATCTATCTATCTATCTATCTATCTATCTATCTATCTATCTATCTATCTATCTATCTTTCTGTCTGTCTGTCTGTCTGTCTGTCTGTCAATTAATTATTTTCCTCAAAATTCTACAAACAATACCCCATAACGACAACATGAAAGACGTTTTTTTGAAATCTTTGCAAATGTATTAAAAATAAAACACAGCTTTTGCCATGACAATCAAAATTGAGCTCATATGCATCCTGTTTCCACTGATCATCCTTGAGATGTTTCTACAAACTTGATTGGTGTCCACCTGTGGTAAATACAGTTGATTGGATATGATTTGGAAAGGCACACAAACCAAGCCATGAAGTCCAAGGAATTGTCTGTGGAACTCCGAGACAGGATTGTATCGAGGCACAGATCTGGGGAAGGGTACAGAAAAATGTCTGCATCATTGAAGGTCCCAATGAGCAAAGTGGCCTCCATCATCTGTAAATGGAAGTTTGGAACCACCAGGACTCTTCCTAGAGCTGGCTACTTGGCCAAACTGAGCAATCGAGGGAGAAGGACCTTACTCAGGGAGGTGACCAAGAACCTGATGGTCCCTCTGACAGAGCTCCAGCATTTCTCTGTGGAGAGAGGAGAACCTTAGAGAAGAACAACCATCTCTGTAGCACTCACCAATCAGGCCTGTATGGTAGAGTGGCCAGACGGAAGTCACTCCTCAGTAAAAGGCACATGACAGCCTACCTGGAGTTTTCCAAAAGGCACCTGAAGGACTCTCAGACGATGAGAAACAAAATTCTCCGGTCTGATGAAACAAAGATTGAACTCTTTGGCCTGAATGGCAAGCGTCATGTCTAGAGGAAACCATGCCAATACCATCACTACAGTGAAGCATTGTGGTGGCAGCATCATGCTGTGGGGATATTTTTCAGTGGCATGAACTGGGAAACTAGTCAGGATTGAGGGAAAGAGGAATGCAGCAATGTACAGAGACATCCTATATGCCAAGCTTGTAGCATCATACACAAAAAGACTTGAGGCTGTAATTAGTGTCAAAGGTGCTTCAACAAAGTATTAAGCAAAGGCTGTGAATACATGTGATTTATTTTGTTTTTTATTTTTTATAAATTTGCAAAGATTTCAAACAGACTTCTTTCACATTGTCATTATGGGGTATTGTTTGAAGAATTTTGAGGAAAATAATGAATTTAATAAATTTTGGAATAAGGCTGTAATATAACAAAATGTGGAAAAAGTGAATACTTTCTGGATGCACTGTAAACAAGTAATTTTATTCACAACACTACTGCAAACAGCACCCATAGAGTATCTATTAAATCCAACTCTCAGGCACAAACTCCAATAGACTCATACATCCTCGTCAAACGAGATGAGTCACCCCATGCCAATAATACAGTTATTAAAATGACTTGCTAAATGACTAGTCTACAGTATTTAACTTGGTAATCAGTTTCAGGTGCCTTTCTAATTTCATGACATACCACAACTTTAAATGTCATTGATTCATATACACACAAGCATGTAGCCTGCAGATCCAGTCGCTCACAGTTCTGAGTAAGCTCAGTTAAATACAACATATACATACTTGAATCGTATGCTCTATCACTGAACGTTGTGCGGTCCCACGCACGAGGATTCAGCCCATTCAAATTGCAAATGCACATGCAAGCACATATCCTGACATTGCCTCACATATGTTCCAGATGCCTCAGTTTTTCCACAAAACCTATTTTCTTTGCCAACATCCATCCCTCTCCCTTCCTATCCATGGGCCACTAGAGCAGATTCCCACGTGTGGCTGCCTCCGCTGGAGAACCCAGCTCCAGACCCATTCCACTCTTTAATTTATCTCCCTACTTTCTACCATTTTAATCTCTCCTACTCCATAACCATTCCCCTTATTATAGCTAACCATATGGCTGACATAATATCATTTTTCTTTCAGAGTTTCAGAGTCTTGCCCCAGAAGTGAACTCCTTCCCATTCAGAACTGAAATTACTAGAAATCACCCTCTCAGACTCTCCACACCTCACGGGACTCCATTCTTCAAGTTGTTTACCCCGAACCCTACAAACGTATTGGATAGCTTGGAAATGCTTAAAAGATTTCCACCTAATCTATAACCTGCGATTTTCTCTCCTTCCAGCATTAGGGTTAGGCCTACGCCTCACACCTCAACTAGACCAAAAACCTCCACCCCAGTATGATTAAAGGCTACCTAGGCGGCATCCATTTCTTCCACAAATTAATTTTTGGGGAAAATAATACACAATAAGACATCCACAGATCTCATTCCTTGTCATGGGCATCAACAAATACAAACCCACCAGAATCAATACCAGACAACCACTTACTATCAATCTACTAATTCTTTGCCTAAACACACTCCGTCAGGGCTATATTTCTCTAAACACTTCAAAAACCCTTGATGCCATGTTCATCCTTTCAAGCTTTCTTCAGCTTCATCTGTTGCTCTGAACTCACCACCACAACAAAATTCGACCCAAAAAATCCATCCCACTATTTCAGACATCCATATCCTAGAAAACTACACAATGAGATACTTCATCAAACAAATCAAAAGAGACCAAAAACCAAATCCCAAAACAAAAACCCTCTAGATAACACAAAAAAATCAAGCATTGTCCAGGTTCTGGCTCCAAAAACTCCTAAAATCCGTCCCGCCCCTTTCGCAACTGCTCCGCAATCACAGCAGCCCACCAAATACGATTACTGAGCGGTTGGTCATCCAACGCATATCTCAGCTACATCCACAACAACCATCTCCATATCAAGAAAGCACAACAAACCCTAATTAACTAATCATAAACGTTCACAAATAGGGTCAGGGGGATGCTTGCTTCATCCTCGTCTGTTCAATAGGCCGACCCCACTGTTTAGATGCTGCAGGGGCCCTCCCGGCCAGTCCGGAGGTCCCCCGTCTCAAATTTCTGGATGGACCAGCCGCAAACATTCAAGGGCTCTCCCATTCGAATTGCAGCAGGGGTTCTCCCATTCTAATGCACTGCAAGCTAACTCAAGTTTATCATTATCGTGGGCTCCCCCATTTGAAGCGCAGTGAGGAATCCCCCGTTCGAATGCCATGAGGACCTGCATTGTCAGTAGGATAGGCTTAGGTAGTTTCCGAGCATCTAGGATTCATGCCTACACTCTGGGCGACCTGCCGAGCGGATAGGATTCACACCTCTGCTGGGGCATGGCAGACTCCTCCAGCACAATCCATCAAGGGCTCTCCCGTTCAAACCGCAGCGAGGGTTCACCCGTCCGAATGCAAAGGGAGATATTCACATTTATTTGTAGCGTGAGCTCTCCCATTCGAAGCTCGGGAGGACTATCCCAGTCGAATGTAGCAAGGGCCCCCGTTTGATTGTCAGTTGGGCTCGCCTCCTCGAGCGACAGCTGTGCCCCTTCCCTCGGGGTTTGCCCGTTCATTTCACGGGCCCATCCACCAAACCCACTAAGCCTGGAGGGAGACTTAAGGTTGGTCGGGGCGGCTAGGATTCATACCTCCGTCTGGGGTGACCCAGCCCTACTGCAGAAGCGTATTTCCATTCTCCATCTCTACTTATTCTACACCTCCCAGTTTCCTATCCCCCGAGCAGACCTTAGTGTGAGGCTGCCTCCACTAGTGGCCCCCACTCGTTCTATCATATTTTGTCACCTCCACCCACCTCACACTGGGCTCAGCAAGCGCCTGCCTCCCCCCACCCTCAAATCATTTCATAATTTCACGCTCCTTTTTGGGGTATAAGAGGCATCGTAAAATACTTAATCTCGTCTCAAATACAAAGGCTCCGAAGACAACAGCTCGCAGCCCCATTTAACATTTACTTGAAATACTAAATACTAAATTACGAAATACTTTATTTAACAAGGTTAGGGAGGAGCAAGTCATTTAATACAACCAATCACACTGCCACAGTAAATGTATATAAACAGCTGCTTACCTCGTGTGGCATCGAGTCTTTTAGTATCTCTCTACCTCCCCTTCTCCTATCTATCCATTAATAATTTATCTAAGTCTGGGGGGGTATTCGTGCTCGGGTCGAGTCACGAGAATTGAGCCCCTTTCGCCCAGGACAGCAAGCCACACACGTTTACACTATTCTCAATACAGGATTACATTTACTTGCGAACTACTGAAATATTATTTGTCTATTTAATTTATAGCTATATATACATTAAATAAAACAATTATAGTACAGTTGACATAATCAGATTTTTTACATGTTCACCATGGTATATACAGTATTTTATTATTATTATTATTATTATTATTATTATTATTAAATGACAATAAATCAAGAATTCAACAAATTATTTGTCTATATTCCTCCCTCCTGTACCGGCTGTGCAGTGTCATGTGCAGAAATAACTCACTCTGAGTGGCACAGCAGGGGAATTATACCCTACTCATAAAAAAAGTTAAGAGAGTGCAGTCCATCCTATGATCAAGATGATGCAAGCAGAGGTCAGTGAGGTGTGCCTCGCAGTCTGGCTAGAAGCTTTTGGCAGTGAATTTCTGGTGAAGTCCATCAAAGTTTATTCTAAGTGAAATATAATAATATTAGTATGTATGCCATTCACTTTAAATCAGAGTTTAAAAATATAACTTTGTTGTAACACAAATCAATAATTATTAAACAACTACATTAAGACTAGGTGCCCTGTATTGAAGGCTAAATTTTATAAACTTTTTATTAGTGTAATTCTCTGATTTAAATACAGGATTCTCACAAAATGGGACAAGAATGATGAGAAATTGAAAGGATGCATATTGGATTGAGTGATACCCATAGTCATGACTCATGATACATCATGTATACTCAGATTTGTAATTACATTTTGTTTGCATCTGTTTGGAGCATATTTGTCCTCCCTGTTTCTAACTGTACAGGAAGTCAGAATTATTACCGTAAAGACTCAAATGGGCACCTTAATATTTGTACAAATTTATGTAATTCATGTACATTTTAAAAACAAACCAGCATATTCATCTGAAATATAGTATGTCTGAAAATGTAAATTCAGGAATTCTTCGAATTGCCAGTAATTCACCCTCCAGTGGTCGCAATGTCAAGCTTAGAGGGCTGAGCGACAGCTCATTCATTGGAGTAGCAGTGTATGATTTTGTCTGACAATCAGCCTTGAATCTAGGCATGATCGGCTGATCACAAATAACATATATAAGACGAAGACTGGCGTTCGATCGGTGCATTCCTACTGTAAATAAATTAGTTGAAAAGAAAAGAAAATTATATCACAACATATCATCCACAATGACAGAATTGTATTCCAATTTATAATTTCACATTGCATTTCCTGTCAGCCTGCTAACAGCAACAATTTTTTATTGAATGCAATGGTCTTGCCAGACACATCTGGAAACAGAAGGCTGCTTTTGGCAACTATATATTGATGCGTAGGGTGCTTGAACAAGCATAACTATTTGATGCCTTGGAAGTAAGAACAGGTTGTAAATATTGTCATGCTTAGAAAACCACTTGTTTTATACAAAAACTCTTTTATATGAATGGTTTATTCTTTGATAATTTTAGCCTAGCATTTGTCATATTTAGTACCGGTACTAGCAATTTAAAGCATACAAAAAAAACCTGTTGTGTAGGGATTTTCATTGTTTATTTTTCACCCAGAGCAGGTGTGTGGGGCTGCAGTCTTTCACTTCCCTGGCCCTCAACCCTCCTCCAAAACAAAAGGAGAGTTGTTAGATCCGTTTCCCTCTCTGCCGGCATGGAGGATCATGCCTCGTGCTATTTTTCTCACTCTCTCTCTCTCTCTCTTCCTCTGTCTTTTCTCCCTCCCTCTAACTGTTTGCTCAAATTTCATCCAGTCAAAACTAAACAGCACTGGAAGCCATTGCTTGGGATCCACTTCTATTAGGGCACTTATTATCATCCCAAATCAGTCGCATTTTAACATTTAAGTGCCGTTAGGTCACGCCAAAGGTTCCAGTGCTGTCCCCTGAGGTATGAAGGGTTCATCAATCAGAAAAAGTGTTCCTCTCAATCCCCTCTTCACAGCCTCTGCTAAAAACACTTTATTTCTTTACATTTTCTATGAAACCATGTGACTGCTTGCAAAAATGCAAAGGATTTCACATGGCTGGGGTCAAGAGTGTTCACAATGTTAAGTAAATGAAATGCTCTGTTACAAACTACTTATCAGTCACTTTTGGGTGACTCTCCTTGAAAGGAGCATTCTAGGTTCAATACAAGTTAAGTTCTATTGACAGCATTTGTAGGATCATGCTGATTATCACAAAAATTATTTCCACTCATTCCTTGTTTATTATTGATATATATGAAAAAGTGTGTATTTCAATGTTTATGGACTGACCCCAATCACTGCCAATGTGATCACATTTAGTAAAATAGAATGTCAGGGAATAACCCTTTTTCAACCAGCCAACCTGCACAGAACATGTTATATGTACTGACGTATATTTAAATATTTAGTTTTACAGATATATATATATATGTTTATGAGAAATTATAATTTCATATATGAATTATTGTTTTATTAGTGCACTCAGATATATGGGCGAATGCATCCCAAATGTAAACATGTTCGTGTAAATTCCAATGAAAACATAAACATCATTTAAATATACTGACAAATACAATTTTAAAAGTTTTTTTTACTATTTTAAAAGGACATGTTGAATGCGACAAACACAACCATTTCCATCCTTGAACATCAATCTTCACATACGCATGACACACGCAATCTCCAGAAAACATGCATACACACTCTTCAAACCCTGCACTAGTATTTATACACAAACGCTCACACTCTCACTCTCACACATGCATAATTGAGATTTTTCACACAAGGACACAGAGAGCCTGAAGCCAGTGCTTAATTGCACCAGCTATCATTAGAGGGGAAAATCAACAATTTTAAAAATACACCAAGCACCTTTCATCTTCTCTCCTCTCTTACTGCAACAGTAAGAGGCATGGAGAAGGGAGCTTGATGTAGTCAAACTATCTAAATAGCGCCGGCGGGGGCTGGTGCAATCAACCACTCTAAAGTCGATACAACAGGATGTGTCCGTGTGATGTGTGGCCTGTTCCTTTATTGTCAGGCCTCTGTTGGGAATTGTGACCTGTATCTCATATTTTGTTCATTTCTCCCCTGGTGAATATATGGCTCTAAACGGAACCTAGATTTAAAGGGTTAGCTGCACCACAAAGTCAGTGCTGCCACACGATTTGTTTGTTTGTTAATCATAATTTGATGTAGTTTTAATCTGCTGTGCTCCTCCCCCCCCCCAACAAATATACATGTTGTAGAGAGAGAAAGAGGGAGAAGAGGAGAGTTTTTCTCTGACTGAAAGGCTGCCTTCACTCTCCCTGAGGGAAATGGGATAATGAGGATCTGTATGCCTCTGTTCTGTCTCATTTCAATTGGAAATGCAGCTCACACACTAGCAGTCACACACCCTACACTTTGGGTCCGTGATGGCCATATTATCGTCCCTCGTTTCTTGTCTGACAGTCCATCATGTCCACATACACACACAATACACATTCCCTCTGTCTCACTTGCTTCCTTAAACACCGTGTCTTATCTACTGTCCTGCTCTTACAAAAAATAAATCAGTGGACATAACAACTGCTTTTTTCAGCATTGAGCTATTTCAGCATATATATATATATATATATATATATATATATATATATATATATATATATATTAGATTCTAATGCTCTAATTCATATATTTTTTGCTATAAACTTTATCAAAAATATATGTCTGAATTTTACAGTTTTGCTCTGTCAAAAAAGGGTTTTCCTGCAATTGTTACCTTAAGGTTTTATTTTAATTTGATCTAACCCTTAAAATTACTTTTGTTGGTGTAAATGTATGTGTTCAGTATGATTCGGTAATATATGTTTTAAAACTGCACTACATAATTTTTTTGGTTTATAAATATCAAAAGTTAATTATTCAGTGAGTATATAAAGAATCCGTGTTCAAAACCCTTGTCCTTGTCTTACACTAATCCACTTCAGTAAACCAACAATAATAATTTTTATTTAGAGCTGTTGGGCCTGATTTGATCATGAAATCGTAGGCTTATGCAGGGGTGTAAAAAGTACTCTTTTAATTGAAAGTATGGCTACTGCGTGAAACCTTTATTAAAAGTCAAAGTATCTAGCCAAAAACCAACTAGAGTGAAAGTAAAAAATTATTCACATTAAATTGTATTTTAAGTATTAAAAAAGTAAAAAGTTACTTTTTTCCTAGCTTGAATGAAATAAACGGAGGAGATTGTGTGAGAGAAGATGTTGTTAAATTTGATTGGTTTAAGTCGCCTTTTTACTGTCTTTGATGACTGTCATATTTCTCCCCCAGTGACATTCGCAACCTGGTCAAAGAATCATGTTACAATAACAAAATTATTACAAAATTATTTTTATGTGGCCTGTTGTATGTATCATGGCAATTTGAGGGAGAATGAACACTAGAGGCACTAAAACAACAATGACCTTTATCCCATTTTACTTAAATCATGAGTAAAATGGCAGATTATCATTTAAATATAGCTCTGTTCCTCACACAATGGGATCTTATGACATATAAATACTTATACTATAGAACATTACTAATTTTAACATTTGCAACACATAACCAACTAGATTTACAATCTTGTTTAAGTGTGATCAAATTGCATGGTAGCTGAACTGATGATATGTGCAATACAAAGGACAAGTTATGAGTCCTGAAGAGCACGTGAGTCGACACCTGAGACAAAAGTGTCATAGAAGCACCACAAAATGACATGGTTGCTTCAGAAATTTTGTTTTCCATGTCACATTTGCTTTTATGACACTATCGGTTAGGTTTAGGTTTAGGGTAGGAAGGTAGGTTTCAGGATAATATTGCACTCGCTTTTAGCACCACACAGTGGACATTTCCATTCTGAACTGCCCTGAGACGTGTAATGAACAACATAATATTATTTTCCAAAAATATTTGCCACAGTCACGCTATGTTCGTTGCATGGAAGAAGGCATTCACAAATTGTGAAGTCAGAGCACCCAGCCCCTTGAGACACGGTCTAGTAAAACAAATATTACAACATATCCAAAGCTCAAACCAGAACCAAAATTCTGCCTCTGCAAATGTTTGGAACTCCATACAGTGGCTGTGCAACACTCCATTTGAAACAATAGACCACTGGTCTGTCATCTGTCGTTTGTCGGATGCAGTGAAAAGGTGGCTTCAGTCCAGAAAGTTGAAAATGATCTGCAAAAATGTAGTGAGTATTTTCAAGTATAAATAAAATTGTAAGGTGTGAAAAGTTAAAAAAAATTCTTTGGAAAGTGAAAGTAAAAGTATTCAGTTTAAAATGCACTCGAGTAAAGTACAAATCCCCCAAAATAATACCTAAGTATAGTACATCGTACATCATGTCAGTAAGCTCAGAAAAGAAGGTCCAGCTGTGCTACATGTGTGCCGGCTGGGGAAGCTATGGCTGTTTTTCCAGTCGCTTTTCAGGACAGCAGAGGCAGGACATCAGTCTCCGGATGGATGTCTGTTAACTGCTTGTCAAAGTGGTTTTCTTGCTATACTGCTTGGATATGTTTTCTAGTAGGGTTGTTGAAGGTTATATTAGTTGTAATGCTTTAACCTTTTTTGTAGTTTATCCTGTACAGATGAACCCCCCAGCGTGAGTTCTTTAATGTGCGCTTACACTTCACTGCAAATGCACTAAAGGTCAGATTACATATTATCAAAAATATAATGTGGTTTTTAGATTTTTATAATGATTGATTATGATAGATAAGATGTGATAGTGAATGTGCTTACCGGCAATGCATGCTGCCATATTATTATATTATGCCATATATTATGATGTTGGCATTTACACTCGTTTACATTTACAAGAGAGAAAAATACAAGAGGTCCTTGCTGCAACTTGTAGCACGATGACGTAGCTGGATGGTCCAATACGTACTGGACGCTGTTACGCTTTGTTGTGGGGACTTATTTAAAGACTTTCCCGCCAGGCTATGTTGGAGATGGAAGGAAAGGAATCCTTCGTGCCTTTTACTCGACCAAAGACTTTGAAGGTTACTGCTCAGCAGACTGCTTCATCTGTGACGGCAATCACTATAGCCCAAAGGACAACTATTTATAAATATAAATGGTCACTTTAGTGACAAGCGCTTGATCTGACTGCTGTGTTCAGTTTGTATATTAAACTTAAAATCAGTTGTTGTTTTTTTGTTTTGTTTTTAATGTACGTACATGTCCTGCAGACACTGAAATAAAAATAAAAATATATACTTGTGGTGACAACATGCTATTAATCCATCAAATTTAGGTTTAAAATCATGCGATTTAAAATGTTGTAAAATGAACTATCCAGTACGTATTGGACCATCCAGCTACATCATCGTGCTACAGGCTGCAGCGAGGGGTGTCTCGAAAAATAAAACGTACTTTTAAGTGGCTCTTCAGCATGAAACCGTTCAAAAGGTGCAGTATTCGGTGTGCGTCATCTGGTGTCAAGTGTCAACATTTACGAAATATATAAGATATTAAAATGAACAAATGTCTATTTTTCCAGCCTAGATACAGTTCTTATATATTGTTAATTACACAGGGCAAATATACTATTTATTAAATCTACTTTTATTACGTATCATATTTTAATGGGGATATAATTTATTACAGCTGACAATTACACGAGCAGACAAGGTTTGAACATTATCCAAAGCGAGATAAAACTTAAATTCACGGCTTTTTAACAGTTCTGTGTATAAATGTGAATGCTTTTTATTGGATCAATACAGGTAAACGTCATATTATGCGACTACACATTACTTTATGGAGAATTTACGACCTACTAGTTAAGTCTTGCCTTAAGAACGTCGTGGTTACTGTTGTAACCTCCGTTCCCCGATGGAAGGAATGAGACGTTGTGTCGATTGTAATGACACAAGGGTCTCTTCTGAGAGCCTCGCGTACCTCTGAACTTGAACTTGAGAAAAGGCCAATGGAAAACCTGAGCGAGACGGCGTCCGCCATCGTGCTGCGGTCACCAGGGATATGAGTGACGAGCAGTCGCAGCTGACTCCAAAGGAGGAGATAGCGGGCGAGTTGTGACATGAGATTTATGTACGCAACGTGGCAGTGCTGTCTGAGCGGACCTGGTCCCTGTGGGTGCATAGTAACTCTTGAGAGTGTGCTAGGATGAGCCAGTCATCGAGGTAATTGAGTATGCGGATGCCCCTTTCCCGCAGTGGGGCAAGGGCTGCCTCTGCGACCTCTGTGAAGATGCGAGGGGACAGAGACAGGCTGAAGGGGAGGACCTTGTACTGATAAGCCTGGTCGTCAAACGCGAACCATAAGAAGGGTCGGTGTCGAGGCAAAATCGCCTTCAGGTCTAGATGGAAGTACGTCATGGAAGACATGGAGACATGGAAGTACGTCCTTCAGGTCTACCACCGCAAACCAATCTTGATTCCGAACGCAGGTTAAAATTTGCCTCTGCGCGAATCTATGTAAAGTCTGGTTGAGAACTCGCAAGTCCAAGATTGGCCGCAACCCACTGCCTTTTTTGGGTACGATGAAGTAAGGGCTGTAGAAACCCTTCTTCATCTCGGCTGGAGGGACAGGCTCTATCACGTCCTTGAGTAGCAGAGTGGCAATCTCTGCTCGTAAGGTGCTGGTGTTTTCGCTGCACAAAGGAGTGGAGAGAATACCGCTGAAACGAGGTGGGAGCCTGGTGAATTGAATCGCATAGCCGAGTCGGATGGTCCTGACCAGCCAACGCGACGGGCTGGGAAGCGCAAGCCATGCGTCTAAGCTCTGTGCGAGGGGCACTAATGGGACGATCGCGACATTGGGGGGGCAGGTAATAGTGCATCAGGAGGCAAACACGCCTCCTGAGGCTTGGGTGCTGAGCACAAGCTCAAAGCACTTACCTTGCTCAGTGCACCCTGCAGGGGGCGGGTTGTAGACAGAGGAGGGGGTCCTGTAGGGGGCGTCCTCGAGACTCGTCAGTGTGGCCTGCCGGGGCTAGGCAGTCGTGGGTCCGGAGGCGAGATGGCCACGTCCGGGGAGCCGGGACTGCAAGGTTTTAGTACCGGGGTGCCGTGAGGTCTGATGACCCAGGAAGTGAGGAAATCACTCTTTTATTGAACATTTTGGTACCGCAGCCCAAGGTGCGGCAAAAGAAAAAGGGAGAACTGAGGATTCTCCTCCCGGCCCTCCACCGGGGGACCATGTGTGAGATGGCCTCCGTCTGTTTCCTCACTGGATGAAAACTGCTGGGCAAAGTCGTCGACAGTGTCGCCGAAGAGACTGAACTGGGAGACGGGGCCGTTGAGAAAGCGGGCGCCGGCGGAAGCAAACGAGCGTGCTTGGGGGCGGGTGGTTCGCCCGGAGAAACCGAGCCCGCTGCCATCCCCAAATCGCCTCCATCTCCTGCCGGGTCATACTCAATCCTGTGGGAAGAAGGAGAGATGTGGGGGGCGGCTGGAGTGGCATTCGTTTTGAGAAACAAAAGCCGCGACCGCAACGTTGCCATGGTCATGTCCTCGCAGTAAGAACATGAACTATCCACAAACGCTGCCTCGGTGTGATCGCTACCCAGGCACGAGGCAGCGTCTATGACCGTCGGATCTGGAGAGATACCGGCCACATCCAGGAACTACACAGCTGCGGAAGGGCATCTTTACAAAGACGCGTCCTGAAAAGTACATTCAACGCCCGCTTGTGTATGTTGTTCTTTACCAGAAAACAAACTCTTTCAGAGAAATCAACTCTTTTATGAGAGAAGCGCTGTCGAAGCGCCCAGGGGCAGAGTCTGCACAGTGTGCAGAGAGGAGAAAGCCGCTGGTATGCGGTGTCAGATCCAACAAAAAGCTCTCTTGAAGAGGTGGGTGAAGCAGTCGTGACACACAGCTCGCTGATCACACAACCGTTTGGCTCCGAAGAATCTGTCTGGCATTCGCTCGCCCGCTCCCTTTATACCCGTATGTCCGGGAGCGGGGCATGCAAATTCTGTCTGCCAACTTGACATTGTGCTTTTCTCAAGTTCAAGTTCAGAGGTACGCGAGGCTCTTAGAAGAGACACCTTGTGTCACTACAATCGACACAACGTCGAGTGAGTGACAGAAGGAGAGCAGGTGGTGCAACAAAATTAAGCACTGACTTAGTTACAAACTAACTAGTAAGCCCTTAATGTGAACTTTAGCTCCTAACTTACATGAGAACTTACGCACAGCTGGCGCCCATATGTTGGTACACAAGTCACAATTGAGGTAGGCGATGAAAACATGATGAACCTAAAATACGTTTCTAAATAATACCGGTGGTCTTATTTTGACATACATTATTGGCTCCTGTATACAGATGGACATCAGAAAATTATTTGGACAAAGCAGGGATAGGAAACAGAAAGGAGAGATGAGTCTGAGGGAGGTAAACAAACTACATCATAAACAAACTACATCCTCAGCCGTCAGAGTCAGGTTTCAGACATAAGATGAAAAAGCATCAAATCTCAGGAAAACCTCTGTCAAGTCTCTGGAATTGCAGAGAAAATAAACACATTTTGTGTTCTATAGTACTGTCTTTGATTACGATAACATTGAATCAATCTTTTGGATATGAAATAAATAATTTAATTCGCTAGCGCTAGTTTAGGACACTACATACACAGTTGTAAGTAACTATGGCTGCTGTGTGCTAATTACCTATCGACTAAAAAGACTATAGTTTGACTTGTTTTGAGTTGTTGTTGCAAGTAAACTTAATGAGTTTCAAACGTCAGTTTAAAAATACACCAATTATGTTAGCTAGCTAGTTATTAATTTATAGAAACAACACTTCTGCATTTATATAGTTAGAGATAGCTCAGCTAGTTTCACAAGCTGAGCTACCAACTCTGCCTAGCAACCAACTCTCTGAGACCTTTTTGTTTGATGTTGGATAATGCAATTCCATAGACTTACCTGAGGTTTTCCTGATGTGTAATGTGTAATATAGAAGAATGCAAATGTGCAAGAAAGTTTTCTCTGGTTTTGGTATTTGCATTTACATTGTATGCATTTTATGCCATAAAACATTTTGTGAATGTTCATGTACAGTATGTTGAAGATACTTAAATAAATATTTTCATAAAGATTAATATATCTACATGTTTACCTTTCCCAGTACTTGTTGCAGTGTAGGAATAGTGGGTTAAGCAATGTTTTGTATGGTGCATTGTGTTACACACTTCTTGCACACAGCAGTAATGGGGGGCCTGTGATAAAGTAGACCTTTATGTTTAGCAACGCCCCTGCGAGTCTCTATCTGTATTGTAACAACCATGCTCAGATTCAGGGAAAACAAAGCATTTATAATGCACGATGAATGACATTTACTTAACCAAGATCTGCTTAATAAATGACACATACACATCAAAACAATGAATTTATAAGTTTAATAACAAGTAGCTAAGAACTGTCAACAATGTGATGGGCAATAATTTAACAATTCAATCAAAAGATATTTAAATGTTGCCAACACTTTCCAAAAGTAAGCTGCATTTTGTATTGCTAGGTTTAAACTAGCCCTCAATTAAAGCTGTTAGGCCAGTAATACGACAATCTCCAGTGATTTATAAAAGGAAATAACTAAAGTAAACCAAAGAAAACAATCCTGAAGCATGGTTTTATTTTAAAACATGTTCCGTTTTACATTTTGGCATGTTCTTTCAGCAAAATTTAACATTAGCACTTTTATTATGAAGGAGGAAGAAATTACTGGTTATTTATTATACCAATTAACACACTCTCTCCATCAGGAGTTGGTATTATTAAAAAAACAACAATATTTAAAAACAATATTATTATTAAAAATGTTGGCCTTTTCACTGCGAAAAGCCCAGACCAGAGCTCCCGGAGGAAACCCATGCAAACACAGAGAGAACATGCAATCTCCACACAGAAAGGCCCAGTTCAGCCAGGACTCGAACCTGAGACCTTTTTGTGAGGTGACAGTGCTACCCACTGAGCCACCGTGCCACCCTAACATGAATTAACAATTGTATTTTTATTAACTAACATTAACAAAGATGAATAAATGCTATAAAAATATATAGTTAAATGTTTATTCATGATACCTAAAGCATTAACATATGTTAATGAATAGAACCTTATTGCAAGTGTTACCAACAAGAGGCTTTAGAATTCAATATATTATTTATTTCCATTTTGACCATAAGCCAGTCATTGGCAAACAGTTCACAGCAATCCATTTTGCAATTTAATTTGTCAATATGTCCAAAATAGATTTATTTTAAGGGCTGGTCTAAAGACGTGCCAATGTACACCTGCGTCAGACAGAATCTTTTTGAGCATCTCGGTTGTGTTGCATCATAAACATACAGTTAAAGGTTACTTTGTCAAGTTTAACCAAAACAGGTGGCACGATTGTTGCAATTGTTGTTGACATATTTAATAGTGTAAATATTTTAACTATTTATTTTATAAAAATAATCGCACTGAATTAATGCGTTAAATCGACAGCCCTAGTTAAAATACGTAGACAGTGTAGTTTATCTTCCTCAAAGCAAGTAATATCTCCGTTAAAAAAGTTTCATCAAATGGCATGATCAACGTGAAAATAGCATATGACTCTTCAGGTGAAGATCTCCAAGGGATTACAGGCAACGCAGGTAACATCAAACTATGAGATTCATCCGCACAGAAGATCAGCACCAAAACACAATTTATGTAAAATATTCCTTCCGCAAATTGATTGCAATTTTAGGTTGCTTGTATTATCTTGCTTTAATACAGTGCATTCAGAAAGAAATCAGACCCCTTCATTTTTTTTACATTTTGTTTTGTTGTAGCCTTATGCTTTTTGATAACTACAAATAAAACAACTGAAATATAACATTGACATAAGTATTCAGACCCTTAATTCTGTACTTACCCGAAGCACCTTTGGCAGCGATAATAGTCTCAAGTCTTTTTGGGTATGATGCGACAAGCTTTGCATACCTGGATTTTCTGCCATTCTTACTGCAGTCCCTCTGAAGCTCTGTCAAGTTGGATGGGGACTGTCAACCATTGACAACCATTTTCAGATCTCTCCAGAGATTTTCGATTGGGTTCAAGTGCAGGCTCTGGCAGGGCCACTCAAGGACATTCATAGTTGTCCCTAAGCCACGCTTGCATTGTCTTGGCTGTGTGCTTAGGGTCATTGTCCTGTTGGAAGTTGAACCTTTGGCCCAGTCTGAGTGCTCTGAACCAGGTTTTCATTAAGGACATCTCTGTATTTAACAGTCCCACAGTCCCTGACACTGAAAAACATCCCCACAGCATGATGCTACCACCACCATCCTTCACTGTCGAGATGGTATTGCACAGATGATGAGCTGTGCCTGATTTGTTAATCCTTCCCCAGACCTGTGCCTCGACACAATCCTGTCTCTGAGGTCCGCAGGCAGTTCCTTTGACCTCATGGCCTGTTTTTGCTCTGATATGCATTTTCAGCTGTCAGACCTTTTGTAGACAGGTGTGTAATGTCCAATCAATTGAATTTGCAACAAGTGGACTCCAATCAAAGTGTAGAATCATCTCAAAGATGATCCAGAGAAATAGGAAGCACCTGAACTAAATTCCAAGTGTCATAGCAAAATACATAGCTGAATGCTAATCTCAATGTGATATTTCAGTTCCCTGTCTGTCGCTCACTCAACATTGTGTCGAATGAAGCGACACTAGTGGTCTTTCTTGAAGGCCTCGGTTACCTCTGAACTTGAGAAAAGGCCAATTAGAAATTGGCAGACAGAATTTGCATGTCCCTCACCCAGACATACGGGTATAAATGGAGGAATCGTGCATCTGCCCAGACCTGTTATGAGTACATACATTGGCGTTGAACGTCTTTTTAAAGATGCGTCTTTTTTAAAAATGTCTTTCCGCCTTTGTGTAGTACCTAGATGTGGCAGATATATCTCCGCTTCTGATGGTCATAAGAGCTTTTTATGTTTTATGAATGGTTCCCTAGCAGACATCTGCAGATTGGCGGGCTGTGCAACACCCGATACCTTTACGAGATTCTACAGTCTCACGGTTGAGTCAGTCTCGTCCCGTATTTTCTCAGGTCCAAGCGCGTTGAACTCGATAAATCGGAAGGGCTGACCAGGTGTTCCGCTTGCACATAGCGCCTTTCCCCTCCACCGAGGCTATCACGTGCACTCTTTCTCCCAGGAGAGTCCACTAGGCTCGCGCTCTCTGGATGTCTTTCCTCCCTAGCCCTCTAGTCCGCGAATTCAGCGGAGGAATTCCCGACCAGACCCACAACTGGTACTAACTACTCTGTACTGGAATAGGTCCCCCTGCCAGCGGACCCGCGTCTCCCTTAGGCAGTTCCCTCTGCCCCCGTTTGCTGTGTTTGTAGCAACCCTCGCTAGGTAGGATCTACCACCGCGCCACTTCCACATGTGGCCTGAAAACCCATGTGACGTATTCACCACATTTAACCTCCCCCCAGTCTATGCAGGATTTGGTCTCTGCGGGGTCTTTTCCCCATGAAAGAATAGGAGTTGGAAAAGAACGCTTTCCCCGATGCATGTTATAGCGTTAAATATATATACATATATGTGTGTGTGTGGGATATAGCGAATACAAGTTATGTTTATATATTCCATTTTCTATATAAAATTGCTAAATGTTATTTTTCTAATACTGATAAAAAAATATATATTTTCCTATTTGTGCTTTATGTTAAAAAAAAGAGTGTTGCATTTAGTAAATTAATTATTAGTAAATTAATTATTTCCATTTGACATATTGGCGTCATGATGTCATCGCATGCTTCAGTTGGGTGCGTGCCTGTAATGTGCTTCATTCATAGTAAATACAGCGATGAGAAGCCATCACATCAGCATTCTTCTTTTAACTATATTATACTTCTTTTCAGGTAACTGGGCAACAAAATGCACAAAGCACACTTCCGGTTTGAGTATAAACACTGTTAATGGAATACTAATGAGTTGTACTGTTGAAAGCAGTTCTTTTCACTTTATTAATAGTTTGTCATGAGTTCAGTGCGGTCGAGCACATGGTTAGCATGGGTGCTCCGCGATTAGCGCGACAGCCCGCTATATGCAATAAATGGTAAAAATAGCGATGTAATCCGAAGTTGATAATGTTGTTTCAGACTTATGAAATTATCTTCAATTTACATATTTGTTCATTTAATCCCCCTGTGATCTCTGTTAACTGTGAGTAGGGCTGGGATAAACGATTATTTTTTAAACGATGAATCTAGCGATTTAATTTTTTCGATGCATCGATTAATCTAACGATTCATTTTTTTCAGTTCGATTCGATTAATCGACTTGTGACAACACCGGTAATACTGGTTTCATCGGGGGTGGGGGTGTATAAAATGTTTAAAAAAAAAACATTTGCCGGGAGTTTGATTGACTGGCGATCTGATCAATCAGTCATAATACGCCATTTTTGTCCAACAAGGTAGTCAGGAGAGAGAAGATTAACGTTGGTGGATTTGAATTTGAATAATGGATTGTAGGCTACTGTACTGACATCTTTCCGCGGTTAAAACAACAGTCCTTCTGATGTAGGCTACATTCATGTTTAGCCTATTTGATGCTATAAATTAACGAAGGAAAAGATGATCGGTTCACGAGCAGCTTTAACTGAGGCAATCTGTCACGACACATTAAAGAGCCACAAAATAGTATGCCTATTTATGGTTTAATTAATTTTCTTTGAATGACCAAATTTGAAAGTTTAGACTTTATTAAATTTTACCTGCTTGGTCCTGTCTGTCAGCGCGTTGTCAGTGTCCTCTATGAATTTTTCATGACATTCATAGCTATAAGCGCATTATTAATAGCTATAAGCGAAAACTTTAGGTGTCGTCACCGTATTATAGCCTACTACTCCAACATCGAGTGCAAAGTGGGGAGTTGAAAAAAAACTTACGGTGCTCTGTCATCTGCAGCTGCTCCCGGGTGGCGCCTCTTCAGATGCTGGTGCATTGCCGTGGTGCTAGAATGGAAGGCCATCTCCATTTTGCAAAGACGACATATCACGGAATTGTTTCCTTTTAAATTAAAGAATTCCCATACTTTAGAGGAACGAGTGCATGCCGCCTTGCACTTCTGATAGTCTGAAGAGCCACTCGTGTTGCTACTACTCGCCGGCTTTTTGTTTTGGGTCTGACGAATCGACGCGCATATTTTGCGTCGATGTATTTTTTGCGTTGTCCCAGCCCTAACTGTGAGTGATTTGTTATGTTTGGCTGAGTGAATTATGTATGTGTCTTTATTGAATGTAAAACATCAGATGGACTCAGCAGATTTCACATTGAGGATGTGGTTGGCGTACTAACTGCATCATTACATTGCTTCATTTCATGTCATTTGTATTAAGGATATATGTATTAATGAACATTTTATATATATTGTTTCAGTGCCTATGTGTACATTCTGGAAATCTTATTCTGCTTGTAAAGAATATGAGATTTGAGTGTCACTCTGTCAGGTGTAATACTGCATATGGAAAATGTTAGAAGTTATTTGTGTTTATAACCAGTCATTACTAGACATGATACCTGTATTGATAATGTAATGTGCTGAACTGTTGTAAAATGCATATGCTTTTATTGGATTCGTAGTAAATACAGCGATGAGAAGCCATCACATCAGCATTCTTCTTTTAACTATATTATACTTCTTTTCAGGAGTACTACATATACACCAATCAGCCGCAACATTAAAACCACCTGCCCAATATTGTGTAGGTCCCCCAGAAATCTCAAACCAGCCCATCTGGCACCAGCTATCATGTCAGGGTCCATATCAATATGTTTCCATTCTGATGGTTGATGTGAAAATTAACTGAAGATCCTGGCCCTTATCTGCATAATGTTATGCACTGCTGCCACACAATTGGCTGATAAGATAACTGAATGAATGTTTCTTGGTGCCAGATGGGCTGGTATGAGTATTTCTGTAACTGCTGATCTCCTGGGTTTTTCACACTCAACAATCTCAAAATTTTACTCCGAATGGTGAAAAAAAAACATCCATTGAGCAAGTTCTGTGGACGGAAATGCCTTGTTGATTAGAGAGGACAACAGCCAATGGCCAGACTGGTTCGAACTGGCAAAGTCTACGGTAACTCGTTTAACTACTTTGTACAATTGTGTTGAGAAGAATAGATGCAGGTTGTCACTGTTTTGGCATCACGAGGGGGACTTACTCAATATAAGGCAGCAGGTGTTAATGTTGTGGCAGATCGGTATATAGTAACATAATGTAACATTTTAATTTACTGGTATTATTTAAGCCAAAAATGCAATTTAATATGACTAAACCTTACTACATAAGGTTACACCAACAAAAAATATTTTTTAAGGGGCATGCCGGATATAAATAGCTCCTTAACGTAACACATGCACGTTTTTTGCTTTTAACAGTGTACGTAAAGAAAGGGAGGGCTTTTTTATTTATTGTGCAAACACATTAGCTTAGCAATTAGCACTCGTGACAGTAATAAACTCAATGGTCATCTGGCATGTGACAGTGAATGTCAAAGTTCTAGTCATATTTGTGATGGTATTGTGCAGTGAGCTGCCAATTTAATGTCAACGGTCCCTGCCTATTATCCTTTATATTGACAAATGCATAACAGTGGTGTCAAGTGTTCATACCTTTAATGCCAGCCAAACCCCCCCCCCCCACCACCCCCCACGAGTAAACGGCAGATAAACATATTCATTTCAAACAATCCCAATGACAGCCAAATAGCCTGCTTGTTGCTTGTAAAAAATCCTGTAATGATGTGTGTCGAGGGACGGCCTTCCTCCTTGTTGGTGACAATTCCCTTGTGTATGTGGACGAATGAAGTGGTGGGTGGAAATAGTACAAATCCCTAAATTATTCCAAAGCTCAAAAGTCCCACAACACACACTTTAAAAAAATAAAATTGTTATTTTTTCAATTTTCCTCTCCTCCTGATTGTCTCCCTTCCCTTTGCAAGCAGAGTCAACATCCATTTAGCAAACTATTAAAGTGCAACTTTTGTAATCATGTCCCAGCTGTAGCAGAGAGCAGAATTTGTATCCGCGACAACTGGACATGATGGGTACATGTGCATCAGAGTAAAGGCCTTCCTCTTGGAACTGTTTGAGGTAAGTGTCTGCTCGACATTTGTCTCGAGTGAGTTCTGGATTCTGCTTAGTGCTCCACTTTTCAGAATTAAAGCTGAAACATTGACGAGATTCTCAGGGAAGAAAGCCACTAAATTTGAAGTGCAAGTCCTGAAACAGTTTCCCTGAGGAGGGGGTGAGAGGTAATACGCAAATTCCTATCCATGTTATTTTTATTCATTTTTGCTAATGTGATGCTGTGTTAAACATCACACTACTTCCCTCACCATCAGCACAATCGGAGTGCAATACTCCACCAATTAATGGTGAGAGAAAATGCAAAGGTCCGCTAAGCTTGCTTTTATCGGCATATCATCAAAATCATGTTAACAGATTTTTGGTAATGAAGTGGCTGATGACACTCATATGAATCCTGCCATCAAAATGCTCTGTTAAATGAGACATTTGCAATTAACGAGTAATGGTGGCATCATTTTATTTATTTATTTTTTCTGTGATTGATCCATTTCATCAGTGATATTTTGAATGAAATGGTTTAGGAGATGCTTGTGTTACACCACCAGCTCTATGCGCATCCTCTTCCATGGTGAGCTTTCTGAACAGGTATATGGTTAAAACCACCCTTTTCTAGGTTAAACAGCTTGTAAAGCAGCCAATGAGAGAGTAAGAATATTGTGCGTCTTAATGATGAGACAGATAGAGCACTAAAGTCTCTTGATAAGCTCCGTTTATCTCTAATTAATTACCTTTATCTAATTACACACCCTGTTTTGACTAGACATGGAGTCAAGTAGACTAGATTATTAGTGTGCTCATTGTGCCTTTACCAATGGCGGAAATTAATGTTAAGTTGGGGGGAAAAATCCTCTATTTTAATTGCTCAGGTGTTGCCTTATGGCATCGCTTTATCATCCGCTGGCTCGCCTGGATTATTAGTGGGGTTCTGTACAGGGGGACTGTTCTGTGAAATTCACCTTGGCAACGGCTCATTAGTTTGGCTTGTTATTGTATTATTTATTACATTTGGCCTTCCCCCTATTACACAGATTGATTCATGGCTCCTCTCTCGCTCTCTCTCTCTCTACCCCCATTGATTCTCTGTGGTATATGACATGCCTGACTGAGGTGACTATATATGACCTGGAAATACTTTAGCAGTTTTACAGTCGAAAAGAATTGGTTTTCAGGACATGAAAAATTACCACTTGTCAAATTATCACTTATTAAAATCCACTTTACAAAGTGTGGGGGGGGCAATGTTTAAACTAAAGCAATAAGCCTGAAGTGGCCATGGTAAAATGCAATATGACAAAAGACGCAAATGATTTTTAAATAGTTACATTTATTCCAAGGGAGGGGGGGTGGTGAGTGGGGTGTTGTCCGACCTGGAGGTGGGTGGGTTGTGAGTGTTGCATTGTCCGACCGGGGAGGGGGGGCACATGAGGGGACCAGGCTTCTGTCAGGGGGTGGCCACCCCCAGCCTACCCTTCTAGAACCGCTACTGTGTAGCAGCCTCTTGCCGCAGGTAGTCAAAGCCGTGCTGATAGACTGATGGACAATACAGCATGATTGTGAGTGTGATATTACTTTTGTAGACAATTTCAAGAGCTATTCATCAGTTTAAGGAAGTGAGAGTCTTTGCTTCTTGAATATTTCCACGTAGATGTCATACTCATTTAAAACAACATCGGGAGGAGCTTCATAGTGACTTTAACATTATTAACATTTTTAACATTAATACGATTGTAATAGAATGTCATTATAAAAAGTGGACCATGTTGTTCGATAGCTGGATGCTTCCTGAATGCCTGGAACTAACGGAACTTAAAGTGTTATTGGATGCATAAATTGCTGCAGTGAAGCGAGATGGCTGGATGGATATGGATATACTGTACTGCATGTAACTGTAGCTCACATCTTATCTCTTGTAGGTGAATGACATTTTTGCAAACTAATAGTAAGTTTGATTAATTCAGAGTTTTTCTTTACAGGCTCTCAAAGGGACTATACAAGGTTGGCATAAAAACTGGGGCCACTATGTTTGTTTGCTCATATTTGGCGTTCTTCTATGACTTTTTGTAAACAACTAAATTATATCACTGTGACATCAACATGAGCAACAACTTACAACACATAAATAAATAAGTTCATTGTTTAGCTAAGTTTTCAATGGCAGCCAACTTTTCTTTCGCCATATGGCTCCATTTTTTTTTTTGGCCAAACTATTTACTTATTTATTTATGCAATGAAAGTTGTTGCTCACGATGACATCACAGTGACGTAATTTTGTTGTTTACAAATATTCATAGAAGTTCACACTCCCAAGTTCTCAGGAAAGTGTATATGTATATATATATAGACATACACACATATACAGAGAGATAGATAGAGATATATAGATATATAGTCATGCGCACGCAGCGTTTACGGCTTCATTGATTATAACAGGTGTGATCCAATATTCCTGATCTTGCCACTGAGGAACTAATTGTGAGCATCTAAACTACGACACCTTTCACCGCCTCACTAGCGTAGATGCTCAGCATCAACAACATGTCTGGATAAGACACTTTAGGTAAACGTTTATTAAGACCTCATTGTTTATTAACATTTTTGCAAATATTTATTTTGTGACTCTAAAAGTAATTTTATTTTGAAAGTTCTGGGTTATAAAAATGTCGCTACCGGAAATGCTTCAGTGCCAGACATGCGCAGTAGCATTCTAATTCCTTTGTAATTGTTTACGTCCTTGAAACAGTCTACACAAAATTTGATCAAACAAGTGAACAAATAAGTAGGGAAAAACTGATAATGATTATCAGATTATGATGTCTACCACAGTGTGACATCATAGTGTGTAAGAGGTAGAGAACAAGTCATTTTGGCAGATTTAATTTAAAAAATGGCAGGAGGAGGAAGTTTTGAGTTCTGAAACTTAAAGTATATTTTTGTAATACAATGACGTCTTATATGTTAAAAGATCAAGGGAAATGTAATTCCTCAGGTCATGACCCCTTTAAAGTCACAGGGATGAATAAAATTCACACATCTATCTGCTCTTCCACATCTGCACTGTTCTTTATACGTTTGGAATGCCACAAACACAAGCAGAGTGATACAAACAGCAAGGCATCCTAGTTCTGATGGTGTGAGCCATCAGCACTCTTGTATTGCTCTCGTCCAATCAGATTTGAGGACCGGAACTAACTATTGTAAAATATGGAAATAAGCCAAACAATATATTGACATGTAAAGACACTTTTTGTATTGTTTAATCACTCTGGTTTTTATTATTAAAATTGTAATTATTTTGATTATTATAGATTGAATTATCTTTATTTGGGGGCCATTCTCAGCAAATATTGATATTGTAGACTGTTTACGGTTGCGAAGTTGGTGCAATAATATAAAATGTGCAGTCAAAAGTGTGAGTTTATCATCATTTTACAATGGCTTCAGATGTGGCTCATCTAATCAAAATTCAGATGAGCAACTATCCATTTTATAAAGTCCAGTTTTTCATAAGAGGATAAAGAAACTGATCCTCAAAATGTATAAAATGAAAATTTAGCCCATAACCCTGAGTAAAGTTACCAACACTTAGTCTGGACAAAAGCTTAATCAAAGATGTTGTTTTAATGTATTATTCCAACAAGCTCCATGAATGTCATCCCACCCCCTACATCACATGAATATTCTTACAACAGAATTTGAATATATAAAGCATAGAGGTGCACATGTAAAATTGATCACAGGCATTATGCATGGAAACTGGCAAATGAAGGCAAAGACACCTTCCTCGAACAGCACTTGACATCAAATGAGGTACTTGTTGAAGCATTACAACTTTGCATGAAAGATGAATATTTAAACAGGGAATTAACAATTAACATGGTCCTCTCACATTCACAGGCTAAATAATTAGTTTTGTTTCAGAGAATGAGTCCTTGAATGAAGGTAATATGCAAGGTGAAATAATGTTTTAATTCATTCCCACACCTGCCGTGGAGTAAATATGCTTAGTCAGGCTAAATCGGCAAAGGATTCTTATGGATAAACATGTGCCCTGGAGATGTGCTGTACAAGACAGTTCAATTATATCCATTACAGCTGTAGAGTTTCTGTATGATTTGGCCATAATGTTAACTGCAATCTCATCATCTTTTGTAAAGGTCATCTGTTACATTCTCTCAGGATTACCCATAATCCTGGATTCTATGTCTAAATTAGAGAGAAATAATAAAGAAGAAGAAACAGAAGTGTAGAAGAAACAGAAAGATGGATTAAAACAAAGGGAGAAAGATATTATGCACATGCCAAAACATCATTTTCAGTGGCCGGGGAAGGAAGCTGGGGAATAGAAAGGTTTCAAGGATAAAAATAAGATGCTCCTGTGACAAAGATGCATGGACTTGTGTCATGCACAAAGAAAGATGTCCTTGACCAGAGCTAGCGGCTGAAGGTAAAATGCTGGCATAGTTTTTCAGGTTTGATTGCAAGGGCTTCTTCACCCATCAAACTCTGACTCATCACCAGCTGTTTTCTCTTCTCTCCTGAATCTTAATCGTGTTGGGGGGAAGCATGGCTGACAGTTTCAGAAAGAGGCTGACACTCTGAGGGTCCAGGGTGAGGGTCTGTCACACGCAGGACAGGGAACATCTGATGAGGTTAAATTTTTTACTTTATATAATAAGGGTGGGAGAGTTAAAACCATCATGTCCGCTTTCTGTTTTAGACTGCAATTATACAGTATTTTTAAATGAATGACTACATATGAATGCATTATAAAAGGAATAGTTTACCCAAAAATATTTTGGCTAATATGTCAAAATTTGCTTAGCCTTGTGTCATTCCAAACCTGTATGACTTTTTTCTTTTGTTTTAGGAAAACAAAAGAAGACATAGTTATATATATTCCGGCTCATCTTTTCGATACAATTGCTGTTTATAGGGACTCACTTTAAAGTTTAAAAAAGGACCTAAAAGTAGTATTTAATGAAAGTCATACATCTTATTACAAGCCTTCCGAAGGCTTATAAGAGGATTTGGAATATAAGTAATTTTTCATTAAAAATCTTGTATTCACACACAATTGTAAGCATTGTTTAGCACTAAAAAGCTACAAAGCTAACTACAAAGTTTTTGCGTAAACTTGCATGCCGCTATGAACAAACATCTCTCATGCACTCATGAAGGTGCAATGGATATTAAGATTTTGCCTGAAAAATGACTTACATTTTATAATGTACCTTCAGAAGACTTTTAATATGACACTTTAAAATGAGATCTATTGAATACCTCTGTATTGTAAAAATGCTCCGGAATAAATATTATAAATTCTCCTTTTGTACTCCATATAAAAAAAAAAAAAGTCATATGGGTTTGGAACTTCATAAGGGTCAGTAAATTGACATAGTTTTCATTTTTAGGTTGACAACAGTATTGTGTCACGTTCCCAGTGAGTTTGTCGGTTTGTTCTGTTTGTTCTGGTTGTCTCTGTGTGTCAGGTGCTGCCGTCATGCGTGATAAGCGTTTCCATGGGAACACTGAAACTTATAAACACACTTATCTCCTTCCCGCAGCAGTCAGTGTCGGGTCCCTTACTGTTTGCCAGCCCTGCAGTGGAGTTCCTGTTTTGAGTTACTAATAAATTCTGTGAAAATTTCCTCTGCACTTGTGTCTCTTGCTTGTCACCTTGACAGAACAATTTAGCCAGGATGGACCCAGCGGATGAATCCAGTCTTCGGTCCACCTTTTCTCAGCAGGGGTCTTTGCTGAGACGTCAGCAAGATCAGATCTCAGCTTCAAACAGGCTCTGGAGATGATGATGTCGCAGCTCGCGTAGCTCACCTCTGTCATCCAAAACAGATAGCACCCACACCACAATGTATTTCTCATTGCAGCACTCCATTTTCGGAGACGACGAACGTGGCATCATGGGAGGGCCGTTGAGTGGGGAACCACTATGTGGGACAATGGTCATCCCTGTTGCGCTTCATTCCTAACATTCTCCGTGGAGCTCCACCGAGTGTTCAAGGTCATGAGGAGGTGAGGGTTTTGTCGGGATTGTCTGGCCAATTGCGGATTATGCTATTGAGTTCCACACCCTTGCCGCATCTTGTAATTGAAATGATCGCACGCAGTGGGACCGGTTTCTATAAGGGTTATCCGACAACAATCAGGATGAGATCTATGCCTTGGACCTGCCCTCCCATTTTGCTTATATGGTGGACCTCGCCATCCGAGTGGACCAGGGCCTGGGCCTGCTTCACCGCCGCAGCCGTTCCCTGCCTGGGGGGTGGACCGCTGTACTCACTCCACTTTTTTGGACGGGTCGTCGGAACCATGGACAGATGCAGAAGCCATGCAGGTCGGGAGGACTCCGCTATCTCCAGAGGAGAAGCAGCAACGCCTCACCCAAGACTCTGCCTGTATTGTCCTCATCCCGGCCATGTCTCTGCCTCCTACCCAGAAAAAGCCAACACTCGTCAGTACGCAGGGGGCTACTGGCGAGCGCAACACACCTGAGAAAAACACACAGACTACAAACTCCTCTCTCTGTCCGACTGTAGTACGGGTCAACTGGTCACGCTGTTTCCGCATTGTTGGACACCAGGATCTACATGGCTTCCAAGTGGCAGGTTCCAGTGGTCCAGTTGGATTAACCCATCACAGCCTATACCATCAGCTGCCCCTGACCATCGTCACCCATTCCACCGAGCTGTGACCTTCGTCTCCAGCAACCATCCGGAACAGCTGTCCTTCTACCTGGTCCAGTCTCCATCTCCACCGGTTGTATTGGATGGTCCTTGGTTGGTAATGCACAACACACACATAGACTGGTCAACACTGTTCTTGCTCAGAGTCCATACTGTCTGTCTCATGCCTTAACTCTGCTGTCTCCCCTATCCAGTCTTGTGTTTTGTTTCAGGATGAATCGGCGGTTTTAACCAGAGTTCCGGTGGAATATCATGCCTCGAACGAGGTGTTCAGCCAGTCCTGCTTTGCGACCCTTCCTCCTCATCCTTCCACCTATATGATTGCGCTATTGATTCGCTTCCTGGCATTTCTCCTCCATGAGGTCAGCTTTTTCTGCTCTCCGATCCTGAGAGGGAGGCCATGAACATGTACATCAATGATTCTCTGGCAGCCGGTCTCATCCTCTTCTCCGCCAGGGGCAGGGTTCTCCTTCTTGGAGAAGCAGGACGCTCGTTTAGACAATGCATAGATTATCGGGGGCTGAATGACATCAAGATAAATAATCATTATCCTTTGCCGTGGATGTCTTCAGCTTTTGAACTCTTGCTGGGAGTGTTCGTCTTTACTAAGTTGGACTTATGCAATGCTTATCACCTTGTCCGAATCAGGGAGAGTGATGAGTGGAAGACAGCTTTTAACACTCAACGGGGGCACATTGAATATTTGGTTATGCCTTTTGGATTGATCAACATTTCAGCCATCTTCCAGGGGCTTCTGAATGCCCACCACCCGAGTGGCAGGTAGTTCCTGGGATGTGGAGGCCAAAGTCTGTGCTGTGCTACGAAGTACTGTCATGCTCCAGGTGATTTTGATGGTTTGTTCTGTTTGATTTGGTTGTCTCTCCCTCATATGTGTCAGGTGCTGCCGGCATGCTTGATCTGCATTTCAATGGGAACGCTGATCATGTCACTAATTTGCATGCTGACAGCACCTATCCTCCATTAACTGTCGGCCTACTTAAACCCTTCGTTGTTATATGTTCTTTGCTTGATTGTTGTTGTGTGTTCTAGTAACTCACCACACTCTCTCTGCCTCAGTTGGTGCTTTCCCGTGTTTCTTTGTTAGTTGCCAGTCTCTGCCCATGTGTCTGAATTGTGGTTACGCTTCCAGCCCACTGCTATGTTTGCCTTTATGCCCACATGCTTTTCGTTGCAGGATTCCTCTTGGGTCTACCCTCTACACTGCCAAAACGCATATACTCCTATGAATACACTCATCAACTTCCTGCTGCAGTCAGTGCCGGGTGCCTTACTGTTTGCCAGCCCCGCTGTGCTTTTGAGTTCCTGTTACTAATACATTCCGTGAACTGTTTCGGTGCTAGTAAGGAACCTAAGGGAATTCATAAGTAAGTAGAGATATCGCTAATGAATTTAAATTTTTTTTTATGAGATTTCATGCGGAACATTTTCAGATTGCTGAAGCCTCAGTCTTCAGAGCCTTGCAAACAACCCCATTTAATAAAAGTTTAGGGCCTGATAAAGTGAGTGGGTTAGAGAAAAAAAAACGATCATTGCTCCTATTCCCAAAAAAGCAAATGCCAGGCAACAGGGGTGGAAAGAGTACTGAAAAATCATACTCAAGTAGAAGTACTGTTACTTCCCAAAAAATGTAGTGTGAGTAGAGTAAAAGTAGCTGTCCTAAAAATGTCCTGATTACTTCTGATGGAGGGAACGAGATGTTGTGTCGATGAAGTGACACTAGGGGTCTCTCTCTTGGGAGCCCGAAACACCTCTAATATTTGAAAAAAGGCCATTGGGAATTGGCGGAATTTGCCACTCTCCCAAACATACGGGTATAAAGGTATGTCCCGGCAATTTCAGCGGGTAGTCCAGGGTTGTGGCAGGAGGGACACAAACTCTCGTTCCCTCCATCAGGGCATGGAGGTTACAGAAGTAACCAGGACGTTCCCTATCTGTCACTCACTCGACATTATGTCCCTATACAAAACGGCACAACTAGTTGAACCGTATTACGTGAACTGGTGGTGCAAGATGGGAAGACTACTGTGTGCCTCGTAGCCAGCCCACCAGGCCGACACGTACCTCCCTTAACGCTGTTATAAGCGTCGAACAGCCCTTTTGGGACTAGTCGACTGCTCAAAAAATGGGGAAGGGCTAGCCCAGTCGTGCACTTTTTTCCTCTCTTTTTTTTCTTTCTCCCCAAAAGGAATGAAATTTTGTCAACCGACTGGGACCACCAGTGTCCACATCAGGGGGGTGTCACTCCCAAGGGGAAGACAGCATATGCGGAGGACCTACTCCAGTACAAGGCTTAGTTAGCACATGTAATGAGCCTACAGCGAGTTTCTCCGCAGGAAAACGATTTAGCGGAAGATATACATCGCATGGGGCTACCTATGGGGAACCAGCACATGAGGAGCACCTACCCCAGTACAAGGCTTAGTTAGCACACGTACTGAGACAGCAGCAAGTTTCTCCGCAAACTCGTCTGCCACAGGGCTAGGAGGAAGTCATCCAGTGAACACGTTTTGTGAACACTACTGGGAGTCAACCTCGCACATCTTGCAACTCAACCCAGCCAAGACCGAACTGCTTGTCTTTCCAGACAACCCTGCTGTTGAACACAACATCACCATGCAGCTGAGTTCAACTACAGTATCGCCTTCCAAAACGGTCAGAAATCTAGGGGTAACCATCGATAACAAGCTACATTTCACAGACCACATCTCAAAGACTGCAAGATCATGTAGATTTACACTCTACAATTTCAGGAAAATAAGACCTTTCCTCTCTGAACATGTCACACAACTGCTTGTTCAGTCACTTGTCATAACTAGAATGGACTACTGTAACTATCTCATTGCAGGCCTTCCTGCATGTGCAATTAGACCTCTGCAAATGATCCAGAATGCAGCAGCACATCTGGTCTTTAATGAACCAAAGAGAGCACATGTTACACCACAATTTGTCTCTCTCCACTGGCTGCCGGTTTATGCATGTATTAAATTCAAGGCTCTGATGCTGGCATACAAAACAGTCACTGGGTCTGCTCCAGCATACCTAAAATCATGTATGCAGATCTACACTCCTGCCAGAAGCCTGCGGTCGGCTAAGGAACGTCACCTTGTTGTACCAACACAAAGAGGCACCAAAACACTTTCACGGTCTCTCAGTTTCATCATACCAAGTTGGTGGAATGACCTTCCCAACTTCATCCGTGAAGCTGACTCACTCTCTGTCTACAAAAAATGGCTAAAAACACATCTTTTACAAGAGCACTTAACCAGTCACAAAAGAAAAACAATTCTTGTTGCACTTAAATCTGTTTTGAATGCTATTCTGATGCTAGTAAAACTTTGTAGTATGGCACTTTTCATACAAATGTCTCCTTAAGGTGATTCGTTTATGTTTCCTCTTTTGTAAGTCGCTTTGGATAAAAGCGTCTGCCAAATGAATAAATGTAAATGTGAATGTAGAGCTGATCAGAGACTATAAAGCTCTGCGTGCGATCCAAATAGATGTGTAAAGTGTGCACCAGACACAGCAACATCCTTCAGGGGCAGAGCTTGTAGGTTCACCATCTGATCCCTAAATGGACTACAGAGAGGTCCCATGAGGGAACAAGGCGTGACCTGGAGGGCTTCAACATCCTGGCGCCTCTCAGGAACCTGATAATCAGGTCATTTTTCCCTAAGGTCTAACCGTCCACTGTGTCATGGTGTGCTGCTATAGCGGCTACATACATCTTCAAGGTAGAGGGGGACAGCCGTCCCACCTACCTCTCCTTCTGGAAGGAAAGCACAGATCCGACTGCGCATCTCTGGAGGTCTTTGCATCGGGAAGAACACCACTTGGCGAACAGACGCCACTTCAAGCATACAGGCACCTCGTAGAGGGAGCCCTAGCCTGAGTGATTGTGTCTACCATGGCAGGTGGTAGGCCACATAGGTCTTCTGCGTCCCATCCAGGGACCAGACATGGAGATTTCAGAGGTCTGGTCGCAGGTGCCAGATGGTGCCCCGTCCCAGAGAAAGAAGGTCCTTCCTCAGGGGAATTCGCCAGGGGGGCTGACGCGAGGGAGAGCAGTATTGCCAACAGCTTGAGGCAGTTGATGTGCCAACATAGCCGTGGGCCCGTTCAGGAGCCCGTGCCCATTGCATACAGCACCCCAGCCCATCTTGGAGGTGGCCGTCATAACCACGGCGCACCTAGAGACCTGCTCTAGGGGAACAAGTGCTCGTAGAAATGTGAGGTCGGTCCAAGGGCTGAAGAGGCAGCGACAGAACGGTGAGATGGCCATGTGATGTGTCCCATGGCGCCATGCCCACCTCGGGACTCAAGTCTGTATCCAGAGCTGAAGTGGACTCCGCTGGCCACCGCTGAGGATGCCATATGCCCCAGGAGCCTCTGAAACAATTTCAGTGGAACCGCTGTTTTCTGTCTGAATGCCTTCAAACAGGTCAGCACCGACTGTGCTTGCTCATTCGTGAGTCCTTTTAGTGCCTTGTGGTTGTGGACTTACAGGAGAGCCATGGCATGCAGGGCGGAGGCGGCATGTCCAGCGGGACTGTAGTCCTTGGCAGTCAGGGACGATGTACACCTACAGGCCCTGGACGGGAGCTTCGGGTGCCCGTGCCAGGTGGCAGGGCTCTATGGGCATAGCATTGCACGCAAGGTAGCAGCATTCTCGCCAATCGCCGAGGTTAAGTGGATGCCACCGAACCTGGGCGGGCGCCTGGTGAACTGAATCGCATAGCCTAGTCAGACAGTCTGAGCGAGCCTTCGTGACAAATTAGAGAGCGCAAGCCCCGCGTCCAAACTCCGGGTGAGGGGGACAATGGGGACAATCTCGTATGACATACCGCTGGGTGGGGCCTCTTGGCGGGGCGGAGCCTGAGGCACCACATTGAAGGGGCTTGAGCCCTCTGGCCGTGCTGAGTCGAGGGACTTTGAATCACTTACCTCCCTCCTGATACCCACCAGAGGATTGGTCTGGGAGGGGGGAGGAGGTACATCGTCCCCGCAGTCTGTCAAAACCATCCGGATGTGGATGTGTTTGTGTCACAGCTGGGCGTGCAGGGGTAGGGGGGCCACTGATGGAGTACCGGACCTGCCAAAATGGAATGGTGGACTGTAGTTGTTGACCTTTGTCGCCCGGAGGGTGAGGTCGGTCGCCGAGTACAGTTCCTACATCAATCCTGGGGAAGAACTATGCTCATGCAGCTCTTTTAGCGCCTTGGGCTTGTGGACTTACAGGAGAGCCATGGCATGCAGGGCAGAGGTGGCATGTCCAGTGGGACTGTAGTCCTTGGCAGTCAGGGACGATGTACACCTACAGGCCCTGGACGGGAGCTTCGGGCGCCTGTGCCAGGTGGCGGTGCTCTATGGGCATAGGTGCACCGCGAGCATCTTATCCACTGGGGGCATCAGCGAGTACCCATGGCCGCCCCACCATCGAGGGTGGTGAGGGTGGGGAAGCTGAAAGAGTAGGAGCGTCCCACGACCCTGTCAGGCTGGGAAGATAGGAACTGGGGCAGGCATGGCTGTGAGTGGCGCTGCGGGCCCAGGAAACAATCATCAAGCCGCAAGGGTTCAGGGGAGAGTGGAGGGTTCCACTCTAGCCCGGCATTCCCGCTGCCCGGGAAAGCATGTCCATCATTTCGCCATTAGCCTGTGACTGGGTGACCGTCCCCAAGGGTGAAAGCCCAGCCGAGGCTTCCGCGTCCTACTGGATGAGCCCATTTTTTAAGAATATCTCAGCTCTTTTGGTCCATACAATGAAAGTGAATTGGTGCTAAAATATTGAAGCCCCACAAATCATATAAATCAGCATAAAAGTAGTCTATTCCATGTGCCTCCAATGGTTTAATCCATGTCTTCAGAAGCGATATGATTCAATCAATATTGAATTCCTTTTTTACTAATTCTGCTCCCTGCTTAGTCAATATTTCCACTTTAACTTTCTCTTTCTTCTTTTGTGTTTGGTTGTAACACTCCCCAAAATCTTTAAGTGGAGTTTCACACTATAATGGGAACAAATGTGCTGTTTCTATAGGCTATGGAGTAGAAAAAAATATACTCAACACTGACGAATAAACAATCAACCCAGTGTATTTACAACATAAATAATATTTACAATAATAACAGACAAGGTGTGTGTGTGTGTGTGTGTGTGTGTGTGTGAAAGTGAAATCCAGAGTGCACAGGGTTATTGACAGGGTTCAGATCAGCCTCACCGGGAATTTTAATAGTCCGAGGGCACGATCAAATGAAGAATGACTGGCGTATGTCCTCTGGTAAAAGTAATCCAGGCTGCGAGCCAAACGAATATACTCCTTGGGGAACGGCGCCCTCGCGCTTCCAGGTCAGTCATCAATAGTAATCCAATTTGAATGAGTGAAAGGTTTTGTGAATGAGCGCCTCCCGAAAACCGGCATACCGGTTCCTTAAATAGAAAGTCACAGATACTTCCTGTTTACGTGGCGAGTAATCACGTGATGCAAATTCACGTGAAGTTCTCGCACGAACAGAGATCGGGGACAAATACACCACAGCTGAGGCAAATACAGATTACAGGGGAAAGCAATACAACTAATAGGCAATAATAACTAAACATAATTAGTTTTTTGTCATAAACCTTATATATGACTTTCCCTTATGTGGCCACGCTACATAGACCCCCCCCCACAGCCATCGGCATAGGAGGAGATCGTCCGTACCAGCGTTTCAGGTTAACCACATTTAAAATATCTGTTTTACATGGGTCACCCCAACGAACGGTGTAATGTATTGGCCCCATTTTTTTATTATTTCAGCTGGTCCCTCCCACTTGGGCACTAGCTTAGCAGAGTATTTATTCGAGGAAGACGAGAGAGGGTGAGTTTTAATCCAGACTAGATCACCCGGCTGAAACTGTGCATCTTTCCGTCGGGCATTATAATACCTATCTGGCTTGTTGCACCCCTACTCAGAGCTTTACCTCCTCTGCCATGTTGTTCTGTCTTTCGATTATACGAGGTTTGGTCAGGAGTGGGGTTTTTGAGGATTAACCTCTCTAGTGGACCGTGTAGCTGTCTGCCCATCATTAATTCAGCAGGTGCTCTACCTGTAGTTTCTTGATGTGCTGTGTTGATAGCAAATCTTAATTCAGGCAACCACTGGTCCCATCTCTCATGATGTTGTCCCACATATGACGCAATCATCGTTTTTAACGTCCTGTTAATTCTTTCCGTCAGGTTTGTCTGAGGGTGATAGCTGGTAGTAAGTTTTTGAATACTTCCCCAGGATTTGCAGAGCTCTGCGAGCACATTGGAGGTGAATTGGGCTCCCCGGTGAGAAATGATGTACTTTGGCACCCCCCATCGGGTAAAGATCTCTTCCCTGAGAATTTGGACAATCTTAGGGGTCTTACTATCGCGAAGGGGGAACATCTCTACCCATTTGGTGTAATAATCAACTAACACCAGTAGGTAAGTGTTTTGTTTCTTACTGGTCGGGAAAGGTCCCATGAAATCCATCCCCCAAGTGTGACCTGGTTCCGTAACTTGCGTATGCTGTAAGAATCCGCTTGGTTTTGTATTTTCATGTTTATATTTTTGACAAGTATCGCATCCTTTGACGTATTGCCAGACATCCTTACGGACAGTGAGCCACCACGCCACCTCCAAGAGCCTCAATAAGGTTTTCAGTCATCCCAGATGTCCTCCCAGCGGGTTATTGTGTACGTAATGTAAGAATCCAGGAATTAATGCCTGAGGAACCACCAATTGGAATTTATTTCCGTTGTTCTTAACAGGAACCCGGCGATATAACACCCCCTGGTGGACCTCAAAGGTAATCTGGTTATCTTGAACCTTTCTGGTTTTTTGGGCCAGTTGGAGGAGAGACACCGTATTGTCATGACTTTGTGCTTGAGAGATTTCCTCTAACGTGTGGGGTATGTCTGAGGCACATTTTGATGTTGTTATGGCCATACAGTGCACACTTTCACTTTCTTGAGATTCGCAGGCTCGTGACAAGGCATCTGGTCCCAGGTTCAGACATCCTCTTCTGTGATGTACTTTGAAGATGAATTGCTGCAGCCTAAGAGTCCACCGGGTCAGCCGAGAGGAGGTTTTAGGGCTGTTGAAGGCCCAAGTTAAGGCAGCATGGTCGCTGTATATGTCAAACTGTCTTCCTTCAAGGTAATGTCTCCATTTTTCCACCGTCCAATGTTCGGTATGCATAAGCTATTACCCGTTCCCCCTCAGGAGTTTGCTGGGTAATAATGGCCCCTAAGCCCACATCACTGGCATCTGTATGTACCTGGAAAGGTTGATTGAGGTCAGGCTGCATCAATACAGGTGGGTCTTGTAACAGTTGTTTGATGTTCTCTAGGCTGGTTTGGCACTCAGGAGTCCAATCCCACTTAACTCCTTTCTTTTTCAGGCTTTAATGTCTTTGGGAGGAGGATATTCAGCTACCGCTCTGGTCTTTTCAGGATCGACCTCCACTCCTTTCTCTGAGACTATATGTCCAAGAAACTTCAGCTGCTTCTTAAAGAAGTGACACTTCTTCATGTTCAGTGTAAGCGAAGCTTGGTTTAGTCTTTGCAGAATGGTGTTCAGATGTTGTACATGTTCTGGTAAAGACCTTGAATAGATTATGATGTCATCAATGTAAACAAAACAAAACTTCCCTCTCAACTCTGCTAGGACCTTCTCCATCAGCCTCTGGAAGGTGGCAGCTGCATTCCGTAATCCATATGGCATGGAGCGGAACTGGAATAGACCTTGGGAGGTGATGAAGGCTGTTTTCTCTTTACTACTTTCCTCCATTTCTACCTGCCAGTACCCTGACTGCAAATCCAATGTGCTGAACCAGGAGGCGCCTTCCATGGATAATCTTCTTTTTGAACGGTGAGACCCTATAAGCTCTGGATCTCATGGGCATTTCGTCAGTCAGTGTAATTTTGTGCTGTTCCACAGATGTTTTTCCCAAGACTTGAGAGGTGGTACGAGGCCAATTTTCCATCAGCTTTCTTAATTCCTCCTGATTGTCGGAGTCCCATCTGGGAACAACTTGTGTGTGTAAGTCAGGAATGGATGAATTCCAGGTTGGAGGTAAGGCATAATATAGACTCACCGCAGCGGTCATGCCTAGGTTCTCAGCCATCAGACGTGAAGACAGCCCAGGATTTAGAAGTGCAGTTAGAAATGGATAATAAATATATCCTTTGCCCATTTTCAGTCCATATCTCCATTGTCCCACGTCCACTATGGCTTCAGCGGCTCTCAGGAAGTCCAGACCAGCTATAAGGGGAAAGGCCAGGTGAGCATCCTTCATAATATAGGTGTCCAACCTGCATATCTTGTCATGCCACTCATAACAGACTGTTTTCCTGTTGATCGCCTGGTGCATTTTTCCATCAGCCATAATGAACTGTTGAAGAGGGCCTGGAGGGTCAGGTTTCACTTCCCCTCCTAACTGTCTCCACAGGCTTTCCTGAATAAGGGTGTATGTGCTCCCTGTATCCAGCACCGCCTTCACCTCTTGTCGTTTTATCGTTATTGGCACTACTAGAAGGGATGTCATAGGGTGGGGTTGTGCAATGGATACTCCTGCTAGATTTTTAGCAGTATGGCGTTCAGGTTGTCTTTTAGTTGTAGTCTCTTTGCTGTTCAATTTGCCCACTTTCTGCCAGTAATCCTTTGCTCCCATCCAGTCCTTCTCCACCATAGATCCCACCTTCACCAGCTGTTCCACTGTTTTCACCATCCCTCTCAGACAGCCCGCAACCCTTGGGTTGATGTTATTAAGAATTCGGCTCACCATCTCCTCTTCGGTGATAGCTGGCATCCATTTGAGGCAGAGGGCTCGGTAATCATGGGCGAAATCTCTCAAACGCTGACTGGGTTGCTGCACCAGTGATCTTAACTTGTCCTCCACTTCCGTGAGGTAATCCTCTGGGAGAAATGCAGACATAAAAGCATTTTTGAAAGACTGCCAATCATTGATCTTGTTTTTTTCAGCCTTCCATCAACTCTGAGCGGGTCCTTTGAGCACTGTACTCAGGGTGCCAACGAGCTCCACACTAGGCAGGGGTCTAATGGCCAGATAATTTTCTACCTGTTCGATGAAATGTAGTACGTCTGATGTCTCACCGGATTCACCGAAGGAAGGAAATTCCAGATGGATAGGGGGTTTCCCACAGAAAGATGACATACTGGGCATACATGAAGTGTGAGCCATGTTCGATATTAGTGCTCCAGCAGTGACATCATAGGTAGCATTGCCTCTGTTAACAGGGGGGACGTTAAGTCTTGTAGCTGGTACGGGAGTATTTAAGACATTAGAAGTAGATAGGGAAGAGGCAGGGTACAAAGGCTGTATTTGAGAACGAGATGGGGTACTGTTGAATCTTAACCTTTTCATTTGATTTTCCCATCTTGCATCTCTCCGTAGGAAACAGTCAACCACCGCTCTCTCCAACTTTTCTACAGACCTCTGGAAATCATCTTCTAACTCTGCTAAGCCAGCGTCCACTGACTCCTGGAAACTAGTTTCCCTATTAAGGGAACTATCCACAGACTGTCCAATTCTATCCAATTCCTGTTCATTATGTTGTATTTTTGCATTAAGAGCCAATAAATCCACCTTCAGTTTATCAATCTCCATTTGCATTGTTTGTACAACATTTATATTCACAATCTCTCTTTCAACATCATCACCATCAGCATCGTCATCAGAATTATACAATGAACTTAGCATAGATGCTATTTCATCTGTCGGGTTACGTCTGGTAACAAACGGGCCCGCAGTGAAATCAGCAGCCTGAGTTTCATCATAGTTATACCTTAACTCATTTACATCAGTCTCAATTTCATCAGTATTTAGATTAATTACTCCTCCATTTACATGTGTCTCTTCCTCCATATTTATGGACACACAAAAAAACACTATAACCAAAAAGAAACAGCACGTAGTCCCCGTACGGGCCACCACTATGTAACACTCCCCAAAATCTTTAAGTGGAGTTTCATACTATAATGGGAACAAATGTGCTGTTTCTATAGGCTATGGTTCTATAGCTTTATGGTATAAAAAATATACTCAACACTGACGAATAAACAATCAACCCAGTGTATTTACAACATAAATAATATTTACAATAATAACAGACAAGGTGTGTGTGTGTGTGTGTGTGTGTGTGTGTGTGTGTGTGTGTGTGTGTGTGTGTGTGTGTGTGTGTGTGTGTGTGTGTGACATGTCCCATAAGGATAGTAAACCGAAATTGACCTTGTGGGACATTTGTCCCCAGAGGAAAACAAATCATACTAAATTATGTTTTTGAAATGTAAAATGCAGAAAGTTTCTGTGAGGTTAGGTTTAGGGTAGGGTTAGGTAGAATATAAAGTTTGTACATATAACCATTATGTCTATGGAAAGTCCCATAAACATGGAAACACAACATGTGTGTGTGTGTGTGTCTGTGTCGTGTGTGTGTGTGAAAGTGAACCAGGTGCACAGAGTTATTGACAGGGTTCAGATCAGCCTCACCGGGAATTTTAATAGTCCGAGAGCACGATCAAATGAAGAATGACTGGCGTATGTCCTCTGGTAAAAGTAATCCAGGCTGCGAGCCAAACGAATATACTCCTTGGGGAACGGCGCCCTCGCGCTTCCAGGTCAGTCATCAATAGTAATCCAATTTGAATGAGTGAAAAGTTTTGTGAATGAGCGCCTCCCGAAAACCGGCATACCGGTTCCTTAAATAGAAAGTCACAGATACTTCCTGTTTACGTGGCGAGTAATCACGTGATGCAAATTCACGTGAAGTTCTCGCGCGAACAGAGATCGGGGACAAATACACCACAGCTGAGGCAAATACAGATTACAGGGGAAAGCAATACAACTAATAGGCAATAATAACTAAACATAATTAGTTTTATGTCATAAACCTTATATATAACTTTCCCTTATGTGGCCACGCTACATGGTGATTCACATTCTTCTTGCATATTGACACCTACTGGGCAGAGAGAATAATTTCTAGCATAAATGAACTTGGGCTAGAAATGAAGAGGCAGATGTGTTAAATATAGATGGTGGACAGTATATTGTAAATATGCAAATGTGTGAGAATATATATATATATATCAATGGGGGCTGCTGGGTCCGGGGTCACGGCCAGGGCTTTCTGCAGGTGCAGTAAGTTACAGATCGTGTGCTGATCCTCTGTTTGAGCTGGAATCGGCAATCCTGGTCCTTGGACAGCTCAAGCAGGGCCTGATGTTGTGCATGATTCATACTGGTGAGGGACAGGAAGACTTCCGCCAACTGCGAGGACTCCATGCCAGCATATTTCCTCCAACATCCTGGATTTTGGCACCATTGTGAAGGAATTTGTTGGGTGGGAAAGGAGGAAACGGGAAATGTGGGACTTCAACTCAAAAGGTAGGTCTTTAATTTGACAAAACTCAAAACCGCTTTTCAGCAGTCACTTTCTGACAAACTCGTCTTCGTGTGTCTCTCTCTCTGGCTGTCTCTGGTATGGTTCCTCCTTATATCGCTCTCCCCAGTGCTTACTGCAGTCAGAAACAGGGCAAACACTCGACCACACCCCCGCCGCCACAATTACATATTTAGAAAATTGCATTAAAATGACATGAGTTAAATAAACATTAAATATATCAGCAATGACCATGCATGACCAAAGTTTATAATTGACAACACTGAAACATCAAGTTCATTTTAAGTGGATAAAACAATAGCAGCATTACGAACATTAATGACCATAAAATCAACATAAAATGATCATAAAATGAATGAAAATTAATGACCATAAAATAAACAGTAACAACGTTGCCTAGGTCAAAGCTTCCATATAAAAGCACTGAAACGCTTTTAACACTTACTGCGTACTGACCCTTAGAGATAGTGTCACGAACGCCAGTGAAGATTCCTCAATCGGCCACCGGAGGTCTCTCTCACCTGAGTATTAATGGACTACAATTCCCAGTACCCACATACCTAGGCTGATTATCACCCACCTGTCTCACATTTACCAGACTATTTAAACCCTGCATGTTTGTTCACTCCTTGCCAAGTCTTGTTTGCCCTGGCTACATTTCTGAGCGTTTACCGTTTACGTCTGTTTGCTGCCTGCCCAATGTTGTGTTTTGCCTGGATATCTAACCTTGTTGTTTGCTGCCTGCCCTGAACCTCTGCCTGTCTCACTACGATTCTGCTCTCCCTCTGATCACTGTTCACCTGATTATCGACCTATGCCTGCCTGTACTTGAGTTTGTCATCTAATAAACCACACATGGATCCCACTCAACCTGAGTCTGTGTTACAGATAGCATCCACTAGATATTTTGAAGCAATTAAGTTCAATTTGTGAGCTGCACACCAAACATATTTAGGTCAATTTAATTTAATAAAACAATAGAACATTACATGAACAAACAGTAATGAACCTAAAATCAACACCAATGACATTCAAAGCTAACAGCTCAAATTCCTGACTCTTAATTTTAACCCTTACTACTTAGTAATAGTCCATCACCTATTCCTTAGCTGAGGTGCATATCTTATGTAAAAGGAGCACATTCTCAAAATGTTCATCTGTGAGACTATTGTGCTTCGTGGTTAGAATATGATGATTGTGATATTAAAATGATCAATTTACTGCTGTTACCTTGTTGATATGTAATCATGTAATCTATTCAAAAGTAACTGTAGACTGATTACAAGTATTTTAAAATGTAATTTAATACACATTAATAGTTTTTAATCTGATTGTGTAATCCAGATTACATGTAATATGTAACTACCCAGCATTTACACACATATGGAATAATGATAATTCACCATTGTTGATAATTAATTGTTGCACAGAAAATCAAGGTGATATAATATGTATTTGTATGAATATAGTACTTATTTATCTTGTAATAAACAAATAAATAGATATCTGATAGTAAATTTATATAGATATGAGATAATCAATATAATAACAATTTCTGGAAATGCAAAAACAAAACAAAAAAAAACCCTGACTCTATTACATACCAAGGGTCACTAATGACCCTGTACATTATAATAGAGAGATTGAGGAATACTAAATAGTTGTAAGCACAATTCCAAAAAATGGATTAGGTAAAGGGTGTGGATTGAGATCCGGGTAACTAAAGACCAGAGTTATGCGTTTAAGGATTAACGTGTTAATGTATTGTTAAGAAGTATTGTTAATTACTTGTGGCAGCAAATGTTCCTATTGTTTGAACTGAAGGAAATGTTAATCCATCTACAGTAAGATGGATTTGCATTGCTTTCAAAACATCTGATTCACCTGACATACTCCAATCAGCATGACTAATTAGTACAGACATCTATATTGCACAGCTTTCTGTTAGTCTGAAATTCTCTTCCCGCTTGACAAAAGCTTTTATTTAATCATTTATCTGTAAGCGATCACACAAAGTGACAGACTTATTGAGGGCTGTCTCTGTTTCCTTCTGCACCACCACTTCACAGCACATTTTTCTGAGAGAAACACACAGTCTCGTCTTGCTCGATCAGAATGAATGAAATTAACAAAAATGGAATGACACAAACTGTCTTTAGCTATTTATTGTCATTTGGCTCAGCAGGGCTGGGAAAATTCCCAGTGGCCTTAAGTTGTTAAATGTACAGCAGGTATTTAATGAAAGCTGGTGTGTGTCATATTAGGAATAAAAACATTTAAGGACATACAGTATGTCTGCAGAAAGTGCCTTTCACGCAAAAAAGAAGATCAAGCCTCAACAGTGGAAGAGGAAACAGCTTTGAACCTCTAAGACATTGTGGTGTCACTTTTAAAGACTAGTAAGACCCATTAAAATTTGTATGCATGTGGGTCTGTTCATTTCAAACATTTAGTGATTAAAGACCACTCATGTCCTACTGTAAATCTGCCATAATGACAGCATACCACTTTCCATACTGATAACACACTTCTGTTAACATTTAGATAGCTGCAGTAGGGAAACTTCTGATAAGTGTGAATGGCAGTCCGTAGTCCACAGAGAAGAGTTTATTGTCCTATTTTACTGATGCAGGTGTTGGCCCCTTTCAGATGGAACGCGGCTATTTAAAAATTCTGCCATCACATTGTTTCACATTTGTTCTGCATTAAATTCTCTTATGCTGTGTTTTATCTGGTTCATTTGAGCTGTCCTGTGCTGTTTCAGATAGTAAGCAGATTTAATTGTAGAACGTTAGGCCAGGGCATGTGTGTCTGTGGTCTAGAACTCTGTCAGCGGGCGACTGAACAGAAATAGCCCATCAGGGGCACATAAGGTTCTGCTAGCATGCAGAAGGTCATTTATAATAGCCTGAGTGTTTCCTCTTATTTTCTCCTTCCTTTTCTTTTCTCCATAGCAGTTGAAGTGCACCTCTCTGTCTTCCTCACACACACAATCATTCTTTTACTTACTCTCCCCTTCTCCCACCTCCTCCTCACTCTCTCTCTCTCTCTCTCTCTCTCTCTCTCTCTCTCTCTCTGACACTCTCTCGCTCCTCTGCTGTCCTCAGCATCTCCGTGGGGCGGTGACTAATTGCCCCCGTAAATCATTGAGCAGGCCGCACGCTCCTCCGTTTATTTTTCCTGACAGTAATTTACTGCTTGCTCTTTTACACACTTGTCATTGCGTGTTTTTCCTCACATTAGAGTCCCATGGAAAAAGGAGTGTAATTAACGGTGTGTAGCTCGCCATCCGCCGCTCTTTCATCATGGTGTGATAATTGTGCTCCTTGTCTGTCACTGTAACCTCTCTCTACGCTTCCTACCCGGCACTCCCCACCCTATTTGTCAACCGCAGGAATCGTGTGGCTTTCCCAACGCCCTCGCTCCGACGCCGCACGCCAAGGCACCAGTTTTCCTATTTGTCCGAAGCCTGGGTCATTTATATCCCCTGCGCGGCTTGTCAAAAATATTAGCCTGATGCGCTGTGGAAGATAAAAGATTCATGGTAAACACACCTGGACTGGGTCCTGCGGTATCTAAGGATGCCAGACTTTGTATCCAAATTGCAGTGGTGCATCGAAATGAGGGTCACACCGAAGCGTTCGCAGGTTCGCTGAGCTGAGCTGTGCACATACTTCCTGTCTTTAAGACAGCATAAGACATATGCTCATCAGCATACACACATATTTCTCTTTCACAGCCCAGCATTCATGAATAATCTCTGCTGCTGAAACAAAACCAAACTCTATTTGCAGGACATACACAGTGTGAAGTGTGGATTCTATTTTTAACAGGGGTGAGACAGTGATTCACTGCTCGTCTCATTATCCTGTGTGGTTCTTCACTCCCAATATATCCATCACCACTAACCCATGCCCAAGAGGTTAACTCATCAATAACTTTGGGAGAGAGATGAACCCAGCCAAGAGACTTGGGAGATGTTTGCTTCGACCCTGCTCTCTGGCCCTCTGACACAGCACCCTAGCCTTCCCTCAAAGATTTTAGTGGATTTTGATAATATCTTTATTGGGCCTGTCATAGACAGAGGCTAATGGGATGTCTGGTCAACATTTCAGGATCCATCACGGCCAGGCTGAGGAATTAGCATGGAGCTCATGCATCACCTGCCAAAGCTGTCATACCCCTCCCCTTCCCCTGCTCCATTCATTAAAGGTCCTTGCCGTGTGCACCCTGTCTGCGCTTGCACCATCCTCTTCTCCTACCTCAACCGCCCCACGGACGTCGGTGCCACTGCTGCCAGGCTGAGCTGACAAAGACCCCTCACCACACCTCTCAGTGTCAGCCCCCCAAACAGTAGACTCTAAATTAGGAGCCTCCATCAGCTTTCCCTTTTTCATTCTCTAGCCTTTTTTCCTGTTTGAAAATGAGAGGACCGGCTGGGGCCAGAAGTGTTCTAGAAGGAAACGGCTGACAACCTGTCCCTCCTTCATCTTGTCCTTTAAACTCCTCCTTTCCACCCGTGGGTGTGTTTTTTTAAATACGTGAGGGGATAGCGGGCAGGAATTAGTGTGTTTAAAGCTATTAAGGGTAATTAAGCAGCCTTTTGGCCTGTGCAGTAATAGAGAGGGCCTTGACTTTAATTACTGTTGGCCCTCTCAGTGTGAGCAGTGTGTGCAGGTCTCATTTACAGACCGTGACCCACTGCACATGCACATGCACCGCTGAGAGCCAGGGTCCCACCACCCCCAGAGAGAGACTCATTCCCTGTTCCCTCGTTTTCTATCTCTTTGTCTCACTCCTGCATCAAAAGCAGCATCCGCTAAGAAGGTCAGAGTGAAAATGAAGGCAGACAAGTAGGGATACAGCTGGGGACAGTGGCCCTGGTCCTCTCCCCTCTTCATCTCATTAGCAAATCAAAGCTGCCCCGGAAAGATTCACACTCCTCGCCTGATTTTGTCCTTTTGCTCTAATCACGTAGCCACACAATCTTGACTGACAGTTTTCTGTATAATTGGCCCATGATCTGGCACTGCTCTAATAACCAGAAAATCCCCTCTGAGAGACGACCAGACACGGGTGACCTATCTCTACATCCCACACACACACACTTACTCACAAGACTCCTTATATATATACTGTATCGTGCAACACTTACACAGATCTGACTTATATCCACACGCTCCACACAAGCACCAGTGCTACCAGCAGCCACCCCCATTACCATCTGCGCGGGCAGTTTTTGTGCCATGCTATTGGTGCATGGAAGAGAGCTAATCCTAATGTTCAATAATGATGTGAATATTGGATGAGCAGCTCAGACAGAGGAGGCTCACTCGCAGCCTCTAATTACTGTTCATTTGCCAGAGTATCAAAGCCTAATTACTGCTCATCTCAATATTCCCCGGGACAGAGGGGGAGTCAAGGCAGGGTTTGGAGGAGACGGCCCCAGGAGATCAGTCAGTTAGCCTTTATCTCTTGCTCTTTCTCCCTCTCTCACTCTGAATAGGTTAACACGGGTGTTTGTGTGTTCAGTTCCTTCCTGCAAGCAAGCAAACAAAGATTCTACAAACAAACACGCTGATCAGTCTGAGAGACAGCGAGAGAACTGGGGCCTATAATGCCGAGCTTATTGTTTCTTTTGCTCTCTTTGCCTTGTGTTTTTAATGTGTTTTGGGTAAATATCAGACAACGGGAGGAGATGGGAGGTAGCTGCCAGCATATCGCTCATTCTCTCTTCAGATAAAAAGCTTTTTTTTTTTCTTTTCCTCTCACCTTATCCTGACAGAAGCCACTGCAATAACTAGCTGCCACCCGTTTGACAGTTTCTGTCACCAATTAGCAGCTAAATCGACATCACCCAAAACAAGAAAACGAGGCAATTTATACGTCTGTTATTTATCGTTGGCTTGTGTACTGTATGTCTGGGTGCATCCCTCTTATCTCTATCTCTCTTTTTGTCTGTTTGTCTCTTTCTTTTCTGCCTCTCTCCTCAGATGCCTGTTCCTCCTTTCACCCAGCACACAGTCCTGATGGGTGGGGCCTGTATCTCTCCTCTCCCCTTATGAGGAATTTTGTCAGCTGATTTTTACCAGCCCGTGCTCCTCGAAAATTTACAAGACTTCAACAAGCTTTTAATGAGGTGAGCCAAGCTGTTTGCTGGGCCCTGCCACTCGACTGCCTCTCTCTCTCTCTCTCTCTCTCTCTCTCTCTCTCTCTCTCTCTCAGATGGGTCATTAAATAAGAAGATGCTTGTGACTTGTGCACTTTGTTATCATTCAATCAACTTGAAAACGCAAACTGGTCATCGTGCTGCCATTACGTTGATTTATTCCGCTTTGTGATGATGCCTATGTGTGTGCGTGTGTGTGCCATGTCCCTTATTTCTTCTCCCTGCATGACGAATGGCTGCTAGCTTGAGCTATTTGCATCTACACAAGCTGGCTAAGTAGGTTATTATATAGCCATTGTAATGTTTGGTGGAACTTAAATAACAGATTGTAAAATAAACTGTGAAACAAACTGTTAAAAATATTAAAAACAAACAAGAAAAACTATCCTGGGCTGTTGCGAATGTCACAAAAAGAGTTTTGCTGACATGATTAATTTGCCATAGATTATTTTGTATATAATTTGACTATGCAATAAAAAGACTGACAACGACTCTGACAACAACTTAAAGACTTTCATCATACACACACAAATAATCCATCACAGCATGTATTGCTCTTTCCTTTAGCATGTACAGTGCATTTGGCATCTGTTGACATATTGGTGTACGCTAGCCCTTTAATCACCTGTTCTATTGTATGGCAACCCTGTAGTGTGATAATAGATGTGGACTACAAGAATCCTGCAGAATACAGAAAATCTATATTTCACACAGTGAGATTGCGACAATAAATGTCAGAGGTATTTTAATGGAATCCACAAATTTGTAAGACACAGATGAGCCTCTCAGAGGTGCATAGCTTATTGACAGGTAGGTAAACAGTATGACATTGCACTTCGTTTTATCAATATTTGCTTTAAGAAGTCATTTGTTACTAAATGACATGTGATGAATATGCTGCTGATAAAGCAAGCAGCTTTATTTTTTTCAACCATGTAGATGACATCAGGCAAAAACAAATAATTAAATACGCTCATGTCATTTAATAATGTTAATCTAAATATGTTTTGCACATTATATGACATATGTTGAACAATATATTGTTGCTTATATTGTTTTATTTACATTGGATATTTATGATATATTTAGATTTTTTTTTCATTCAAAAGACTTGAATTAATGAAGCAGCTTACATACTTCAGCTATATGATTTTAAGAGGCCTGACATATAATGCAATTGCCTAATATTTGTGTGTGTGTGTGTGTGTGTGTGTGTGTGTGTTGTGCCATATTTTAATGGATTAGAAAATGACATTTCTCTCATTGTTAACTCACTCTCATGTCATTCCAAACTTTATTTCTCAAGAAAATGAGGCAATTCACAAGTATAGACATTTTGAACATCACTGCTCTTGTATACAACAAAAGTGAATGAGGACTGAAGCTGTGTTCCTAACATTCTGCCAAAAATCTCTTTACATGGTAACACTTTACAATAAGCTTCCATTTGTTAACATTAGTTAACAACATTAGTTAACATGAACAAACAATGAACAATACTTTTACAGCATTTACTAATCGTGGTTGATGTTAGTTACAACATATGCTACAGTAATACTTTTTTAAATAAAAACTTGTATTAGTTAACATCAGTTACTGCACTATGAGCTAACACGAACTAACAATGAACAACTGTATTTTTATTTGATGTATAACTTACAAACAATGACAAGTAAGTTCAGTTAGGAAACTCCCTTCTGTCAAAATATATAAAGCTGCTACTCCCTTCACGCAATACACTGAGAAATGGCTTCAGCAACGCAGTAAATATAGCATAATCCCTCCACCTCCACCACAAAGGCTTTATCTTGATGTTGGTACAGTAGCAGCAGTATGTCTCTTCTGTTTCAGTGGCATCATGTTTTTGTGCCAACAGCAGAAGCACATTGACTCATGTCAAGCAGCAGCAGTAGCAGCAGCAGCATGCATAAAGCAGATCTAGTCCACCAAGACCAAGCTTATCATCTTATAATCAATAACCATCATTATAATCAATAACAAATCTTTAATCTATCTCAGAGAGTTGTCCTAACTGAACTAAGATTAATAAATGCTGTAAAAAAAAATATATATATATATATATATATATATATATATATATATATATATATATATTGTTCATTGTTTTTTCATGATACCTAATGCATTAGCTAATGTTAACGAATGAAACCTTACTGTAAAGTGTTACCCTTTTTGTGGAATATAAAGGTTTTGGGGTTTGAAACAACATGAGGGTGTTTAAATGATGACAGAATTTAATTTTTTTGGTGAACTATATTTTAAGTTGTGTCCAAGCTTTAGAAAATGTACAAAGAACATATTATGAAGTAATTAGAGGATAATAGAGCACATCTCAGCTTGTGTGTGAGTGTGTGCTGTAATTATATGTAGCATGGCAGCATGGTACTCTGTTAACCCAGCGGAAGACTGAAGCCTCAGTGGTGAGCTCTTGGCCTAAAATACTCCTCATTTAAACCAATCGAAAAAATCAATGAGGTTAAGTATGATTCTGCGCTCTTTCAGGTCCCTTTCTCCCAAGAGCTCACTGTTAACTCACTTTTACCAGTTCTATTATTCTGCAAAGTAGCTAACCACACACATACGTCTATCTATCTGAATTTGGACTATAATTAAGTGAATGATCCTAGGTATCCATATGGTAGTGTTGACATTTTGAAAAGTACCAAAAAATGTTTGGGGTTTATTTATTCGTGTAGTTTATCCATTTTAATTTATAATGGACAACAAAGGGCACTGCGGGAAGGGGACTCTACTTGCAGAGGGTTCCAAATGGAGGGAATAGGTAAATTAAATTAATTAATCAATAAAAAATCTTATATATAATTTTATGGCATCAGCTAAGAATATACTGAAAAAGTGGTAATCTGCAATTGTTACCTCAAGGATCTATTTCTACTTGATCTAATCCATAAAAATGTCAGGTTGATTTAGTCCGATTAAATAACATTTTTGACTTGAAACAATTTTTTTAGGTTAGTCGGCAATTTTTTTTTAACAGTGAATAAAGTATATATACTGTATATATAGATACATTTTCTTTTAAGTTTTCTTAGCATTCATGTGCATACTCTATATTACTGATCAATAAGGAAAGAGATGATCTCATCATTGAATGTTTTTTAAAGAGAGTTTGGTGGAAGTACCTGTCAACCACTTTAAATGGCTCTGCTTACTCAAAAATGGCACTAAGGGGCTGAACTGATTCTGTTGAAGAGGGTAAAGAGCAAAAATGCTGACAGACAAACCTTTGTGCCGTAGGGAGACAGAGCGGCCACCACCGACACACTTTCTGCATGCTTCTGTTTTACAGTCATTTTGTAAATGACTTCAAAGACAAGACCTTGTGCAACAGTGAAGTCATTTTATGATTTTTTTACATATTTTTTGAGCGGTCCTCTCTCCTAACCCATGCATCTATGAAAGCACATTTAAAGTACAATTCCCAATAGTAATGCTGCAACTGAACCCGCTCAACCTGCTGCATTTAAATCTTTCTGTTACTGTTAAAGAAAATGCTCCTCCTTTTATGCAAACACTCACCTCGAGTGAGTAGGATATGTCTTCACTACCTCTCTCTCTGTACTTCCCACACGCCACTGCCCATCCATACATATGACCTACAAAACAATAAATGACTTTTAGCCCTGCTGTAAAGTATAAAGTATTTAAAAATAGAGCCCTGGGGGCTGCTTTGTCCGTGGCTGGAGGCGTTATTATAGCCGGCATGTCACACGCCATCCCCTCAGGTCATTACTAGCGGGCAGAGCTGCAGCCCTTGGCAGCCTAACAGAGGCAGAGTGCTCCATTATCTGGAGCAGGGAGCAGGGGAACAAGAGAGGGGAGGAGAGGCCTGGACGCTGATCTGAGGAATGAGAAATGGGGAGATGGCAGTGAAAGCTGTGGGGAAAGGGGGAATATTTTTCGGGAGTGGCCCGGCTCCTAGACACCACCCATTTGGAGCCCAAATTTGCGAATGATGCTGATTTGGAGTGCTGGCAAAAGAAAGCTTAACCTGATCAAGGACATAATTGCATGTTTTTTTCATCTGTATTCTTTTTTCGTTTGATGCATATATTCCCTTTAGTTAAACGAGATCCCCTCTGCCAAAGTCTGGTCGAGCTGAATTTGTGGAGCAGTGGCTGGACATGCAGATGAGCAAACACTGCAAGGTGCAGTGGGGGTTCTTTGTTTTACTCAACTCAAAAGAATGAGAGTAGCCTACAATCGCATCATAGACATCTGAAGCTCACAGATCTTTTATTCGTCTTGAAAACTCCCACATACCAATGCCCTCTTGATTTCAGTCCCAATATGGCCTGACATAAAAGACAGAGAGCCAACACAGAGAGTAAATGGCAGTAAGGAGTGTCTGAACTCAGATCCTGATTGTTGACAGTGGATTGGAGACATCTGGTCTTATGACGCTGTAGTGTATTAGGTGGAATAGGAAGCTACTATCCACCAGACCTCACAAGAGACTTCATTATCTGTCTGCCCTCTTCCTTATTCAACACAATACACCAAATTAACACTAACACCACCCAGCAGTGACTAACACCTCTTGGTCTATACTCTTCACACTCATACAATCTCAATCTTTTCTTCTGGTATCCCAATGCGACATCAAAACAAATCTCCATTCTGGTCCTTTTCAGTGTAGATTTAAGTCAAGTCATTTTTTTTTGTATAGCGCTTTTCACAACACACATAATTTAAAGGCAGCTTTACAGAAAATCTTTTTACCGGACAATGAAACTGTAATATCTATAAAGTTTTAGAGTCATCGTTGTGTAATTTGATTAAATATTATTTAAATTGTGTATAAAAAAAATAATTAAATAATAATTGTATTTAGAACCCCAGAGAGCAAACCGAAGGCTACTGTGGCAAGGAACACAAAATCCATAAGATGTTGGTTAATGGAGAAAAATAACCTTGGGAGAAATCAGGCTCTCTGTGGGCGCCAGTTCCCCTCTAGCAAAACAGCCTGAATATAATGCCAATATTATTTATTTGTGTTCAGTGCAAGTCATGGTTTAAAATTTGTAAACTAAGTAAGTGTTAAGATCCAGTATTTAAACAATGATTTTGAATGAACTGTAAGATTAATGACTAATGACTTTTAAGTCCATCCTGGATTAACTGCAGAAGTTCACATAGATGTATTGTCCTTTGTTAGTTGGCTGATGAAGGCTTTTGTTAGCTATTCATTGATGGTCTATGTAATCCATTTCAAGAGTGTAGTCCATCAATAGACAAAGGTGATGTAGGCAGAGATCAATTAGGTGTATCGCAGTTCAGTCAGCAGGTCGTTTCGGTCAGGTTTGGTGGGGTCCATCCTAAATCCAAGCTTCAGGCAGTGGTATATGAATTATCCAATGTCTTATAGTTGGAGTTGGCATCAGTTCATCCTCTGAAGTCCATTGTAAAAGACCGAGAGGACGTCTGGCCAGCACTATAGTTTGTCATCATCACTCAGTGACACATAGCAGTGGAGTCTGAAACCAAGTAAGAATGGCGCTGGATCTGGCCGGCTCTGGTAACCACAGGATATGAATATCAGGGTTTGTTTGAATGGAATAATATAATGTAGATTAAATTCAATTTATTGCAGAGTAATAGATTATGAGAAATGTTTCAGAGAAATGTTTCTGAGAAATGTTTCTGGTTCCTGCAGACCTAACTAAAGCAGCCTAATTGTGAGATGATGGATAAATTAGATGTATGCCTAGCTACATAGATTAGTCTTTAGTCTAAACTTAAACATCCCAAACAGTGTTAGGGAGACTATTCCATAGTTTAGGAGCCAAATAGGAAAAGGATCTACCTCCTTTTGTGTATTTTGATATTCTAGGAACTATTAACAGCCCAGAATTTTGTGATCATATTGAGCATGATGGAATATAGCGTGAAAGAAAGTCACTTAAGTACTGTGGAGCTAGACCATTCAAAGCTTTGTATGTGGTTAACAGAATTTTTAAATGAATACGAAATTTAACAGGTAGCCAATATAACGACTAAAGAATGGGGATAATATGATCATATTTATTGGCTCTAGTCAGCACTCTGGCAGCTGCATTTTGAACCAAATGAATTGTATTTATTAAACTTGCAGTACATCCTCCCAGTAATGCCTTACAATAATCTAGTCTTGAGGTCAATAACACATGAATTAATTTTTCAGCATCAGCAAGTATGTGTCGTATCTTAGCAATATTTCTGATGTGGAAAAATGCTGTTCTACAAATATCCTGACTGAAATTGTTCATATATACCATTTTTCTGTAGAAATTAACATAGTTCGGATGACACTAATTTTATAGCATTTTCTACATAAATGGGAGATTTGAAATATAAATATAAATAGCCAATTCCCCACAGATCAAGCTGTGGCTTCTTAATAAGCAGTTTGATAACTGCCATTTTAAAGTTTCTTGGGACATGTCCTAAGGATAGTGAGGAGTTAATAATATTAAGAAGATGTTCTAAGATTGCAGGGAATACCTCTTTTAAGAGATTAGTTGGTATTGAATCTGTCAATACTGTCTTTTTATTTTCTTATACGTTTTGTTATCTCTTCGTGAACTATGACAGCGAAGGATTGAAGTTGCTCACAAGAAAATGTATGATTTTGTTTTCTGAGGTGCAGTGACAGTTGATTGCGTAATTCAAAATTATCAACAACTGAAAATTTATATTTTATCAGTAAATAAATTAATGAAGTCATTACTATTGTGCTGCAATGGAATATCTGGTTCAGTCTATGCATTATTCCGAACCAGTTTAGCCACAGTACTGAATAAACACCTAGGATTGGTGTTGTTATTTTCTATTAGTTTGCTATAATATGCTTACCAGGTAGCTTTTAGTACCTGTCTGTAACTACAGACACTATTCTTTCATGCACCATGAAATATCTCTAATTTTGTATTCTTCCACTTTTGCTCTATTTTCTGAGCTGCTCTCATGAGACCATGAGTGTGAACATTGTACCGTGTTTTTGAACTTTTTTCTTTAATTTTCTTTTATTGAAGGGGGGCAACACTATCAAGAGTGCTAGAGAAGACTGTATTTACATTTTCAGTTTTTGCATCAAATTGGTTTACTGAGTATGTGAGACAATTCTGGAAGATCATTAGTGAAGCTATCTTTAGTGGTCAAACGAATAGTTCTACCTGAACGATAGTGTGGTGTAGATTGAGTGACATTAGCTGATCGCAGCAAACAATCCATAAATAAACATTTAAAACTTTAGGTGGTGTATAAGAGTCGATCAAAAACATTGTGTGTTCATTAAAAGAGATCATTGTTTTGTAATACTCCCGACTTTAACAGATATGTTGGAAAAAGAATATGTCTTTTCCTGTGAGATCCTTTCAGGTGTTCACAGTGTCTCACATCAATAGCGGCATCTCATCAAGCACTCGATGGCGATAGAAAGTTACAGCTGTCATTAATCATTACCATGCCCTGTCGTTGAAGATGCAAAGCTCGACAATGGATAGCTGGGATTAATAAACATGTTTTCTTTTGTGAAGTGAGGTGTTTGTCCCCTCATTGTATTCTTTGTGGTTTGTATTGATGACTGCTCTAAACAGCTACCTTTGTGTCTTCTTTCATATAAGAATGGCTGTTAAATTTGTTTAACACTTTGAAACATCTCATTCACGTATCTTTGACCAGTCACAGCATGAAAGCAGCTGTAAGGAATGGCAGACATTGAGCGTGATTAAAGGAAAAATGCGAGATGTGAAGCATCTGTCTCACTCTTTGGAAGTGTGTTATGAGTTTAAACAGAGAGATGAAAAAAAGCTTTCTTTTGACATGTGTCTCAGATCTGGCTAGGCTGAGGAAGAGAACAGGGCTTTCACACAAGAGAGTCTGGCCATGTCGAGTGTATGTTAGCATGTCAGTCAAACATGACAGCTGTTTCCAGACTGACTGAGACCAAGAAGGGAGAGGTAAAGAGAATAAAGTGAGTGCTTTATCCAATCCAGTTCTACTTGCTGGTGCTCACACTACATGCTCAAATGGCAAACACTTTGTCATTCTATCACTCTTGTACATTGCTCACCTAAACAAACATACATTGATATTTGACAGTCTTTGATATACTTTTAATATGTTGATTATATAAATTAAAATTACAGAGGCCATCTAAGTTGATACAGCCTATTTACTTCACAATAGCACTTCATACACCACTCATATTTTACTTATTTACCACCACACAAAAATATTTAGATTTAGCTACAGTACAAACATGTGGCAGATATGAAAAAAAAAAATGATGCTATCTAATCTACTAACTGCTACAGACAAAATGCTACGCTAAAAACAACCCTTTAGAGAAATGAAGCAAGTTACACCACAAGATACATGGAAAAACATCTTGTTACATTTAAGCTACTTCATATATTTTCATAAAGCAACCTGTTTATTAGAAAACACAAGACATGTCCATAAAAAACCCTGATAGCACACATACATCACCCAGATGTCTATTTGATATGTGTGTGTTTACATGTAAGAAGTATTTTTAACATAGTCTGCTCATCTGCAATACGTCTATAAGTCATATGGCAATACAATACTTATGTCAATAAGACATTCAGCAGATGTCTTTAAGACTTTTTTTTATATAGAATGCTTATAAATCTGATCTTTTTAAGATGTTTAGCAGATGTTAATTAAATTGTGATGCTTTCCAGATGAAAAGATTCAAAAATAGACATCTCAGAGGTGTGTATGTGTGCTATCTAGGAAGTAGAATAGAAAATATATTGCCAGTTTCTGTATTTGTACAGGTTTAGCTATATTTGTGATGGCATGTAACAATGCTGAAAACAGGCAGACGAAGAGATGATGGTGAAGTGATGAAACCAAGTGCAGTTTATAATAAATTGTGATAACCAGAAACCCTTACTATAAACGTGAATAAAATAAAACATAAACAAGAACGACTTGACTTGACTATAGACTTAACATAAACAAAACATGACTTGATTGATGATGATTAAAACTTGACTTGGCTCGACTAGAACAAAACAACTAAGTTACATTTAAAATACCTCACAAGAGACAATGGAAAAATGAGGGATTAAATACACAAACATGACAACCAATGAACAGACAGAACTATAAACTGATAACAAAGTAATCAAACAATGGACCATTTACATTTACATTTATGCATTTGGCAGACGCTTTTATCCAAAGCGACTTACAGTGCACTTATTACAGGGACAATCCCCCCGAAGCAACCTGGAGTTAAGTGCCTTGCTCAAGGGCCCAACAGTGACATCTTGGTGGTGCTGGGGCTTGAACCCCCGACCTTCTGGTCAGTAACCCTGAGCCTCAACCACTGAGCCACCACTGCCCCCAATGAAAACAAGACACATACAGGAGAAACACATGACACATGAGGGAACAGGAAATCACATGGCATGACAACAAGAACAAGAACAAGATTTTCAAAATAAAAGACATGAAAACAAGAACAAAACAGAATAAACTTGACAGGGCATATATGAAATCTGGAAAATCAACTAGTGAGGGCATTTTAGGTGGTTCTGACTGGTTAAAAATCTGCCAAATCATGTTTTGTTTTAAATAGAATTCTAAGCAAGGGTTCAAGAGGAGCTTGTCAAGATGTTTGAGGTTTGGCTATAATTGTGAGGACCAACCTAGACCTCACTAGTTTCCCATTTTAAAAAAGACCTACAGTACCTGATAACTCTACACAAACGACATCTAAACCTGGACTTAACTATTAAAAATGTCAGAAAGCACACATGCATCACCCAGATGTCTATTTGATGTGTGTGTATACATCTGGAACACATATTTTTTTCATCTGCAATACGTCTTTCAAATGTAAAAAAGAAAAACATTCAGCAGATGTCTTTGAGACGTTTATGATATAAAAAGTATGTAAATTGCTTTTTAAGAAGTTGATCTGACGTTAATTAGAATGGGATGCTTTCCAGATGAAACGCTCTTATACAGACACTAAGATAATAGAGATGTACGTGTGCTATCTGGGGCTAATGCCATGTTACTTTTTGGTGCTTCTACAGTGTTTTGATACTCTTTTGGTTGAAATTTGTTTTACCTGCAGTACAGAGTCTTTCAAAAGCTGCACATGCAGAAACTTCTTTATAAACAAGAACTTCTTTATAAACAAAGGGGTGAATTTGCAGGTTTGGTTTTAAATGGATTATATATAAATATGAACTTCATTGGCCGTTTTGTGTTCTCTGCATTCACCAGTATCCTGTTGCCATATTTTACTAAGAATTAATTGCACCCCGTTAAAGCGCTGGTTATTTGCACATACTGTCTGCACTGGTTAAACACCTGATTCACTTAGGAATTATGCAGATCAGGCAATGGCGCAAATGCTGTCACAGAATTTCTACTGAAGTCTATTTGCACATGTAATTCCGATCTTGCTGGCTGATTATTAGTGCTATATAGTGGAGAATAAAGCATACCACCATGACTCTATGGGTACTGTAGAACATCACAAATTACTGTGATCCAGACACCTAAATTATTTCTTTAACATGCTGAAATAGAATGTGCAACAGTAGTGCAACTGTTTAGTGAATTCACTAAGACTGTTTTGCTAACCTGTTCACAGATTAATTGAAAATAACTTATTTAAAAGAATGATTCATCTGGCATCGCAACTTCTTTTTCTAAACAACAAACAGAAAATAAGGGAAACACAACTTGATTGCTGACAAATGTAATGTTGTAGCGTTTGTCAAAGCTACCCCACTAAATAATCGATAAAATAGCTTTACTACTGAAAAACTGCATAATTTAATAAATAGTTACACTAATACCACTTTGCTACTGAGAATTTAATTAAACTAATAGATTTGCTATTTGTAGCCTAACACTGCATATGAAAGGGGTACAATGAAAAGGTTTTTAGTTTAGTGACATATGAACTACTCACTCTCATGACCAAATGTCACTAGGGGACTTTTTGCCTGCACTACTGAAATGTCACTTGATGCCATATATTTAACTCATCACTCAAATACCAATAGGTGTGTTCGACTTCAACTGCGCCTTGCCTTGGATGCATCCGGGTGCTGAACCTACATCAGTCATGGAAAATGTTTTCTTTATTACAGATGAAGTGGAATTCAGATAGACAGAGGTTTGAATTTTATATATAATAACCATAAACTTTATTCATTTAAAAAGGTTAGGTGCTGCTTAATTCAGTGCCTTTTGTGTGTACAAGAAAAAAGTAAGCATATATTTTTTAATACTAATATTTGAGTCATTATTTAATAACTTTGAATTGTTTTAACACCTTAGAAAATGGCATATCACTATCCTACTCTTATTATTTCTGCCATAAAGTGACATAGCAAAAGTAGTATGAGTAGTATGTGTAGTGAGCAGTTGTGAACGCAACCCATGAAACACACGTCACTGTTGTGATAGGTGAGTCTGGCCAATCACTAATAAAATGTATCATCATCAGCGCATCGGCTGAGCCAGGCAGCTGGCCTCGAATCACTCTCGTGGTACTTTGATGGCATATGTCACATTGACGCTGCGGTGGCGCCGTCTGAATCAGACATAATTTCTAACCGATATGCACTTCTTCAAGTTCGGTGCTGAATGGTCTGTGCAGCGCTGCATGAAGTTGAACACCTATTGGCTCTTGCATGTCATGTGACCGATTGCGAATATCTAATGTTGGGATGTATTTATACAGAGAGGAAATTTTTCAGCGATTAAAATCTTTTCAGTTTCACCCAGTTCCTCATATGGAGCTATCGTATGGTTTCAGAATACTTTAACTTCAGCATGAGTCATTTGGTAGGTTTTGTTACTGTAATTGTATCTGCTTTTTATGTCTATATATTGTTAGTCGGTCATATTCTTATTATATTAGTGGTTAGGTTCAGGGATGGGGTTGAGTTAGGGGACCTAAAATATTAATATGATTGTGTAATGTAGCTAAACTTCGATTAAATACGCACAATACATCAGAAGATTGCCAAGCCTGCCGGAATCATCGGAAATGAAAACAGCATGACAATGACATTTTGATGATGTCTGTAAAAAAGTCGGTATGGTGAAGTTTTGGTCTCGAGACTGTCTTGATATTAAACCGTATTTACACTAACTGCAAATCACACTTTCTGCAAAAAGCTAGAGTAAAAGAATTTGTATGCAAGCATATCAGTCATTGTCCGTTTCTAGTGATTTTTTGCATATTCTATTAAGAGAAAGTGAATGCGTTCTGTTTTTGGAAAATGTAGAATCTACACCTCCTGCATGTTCATATTTTACCCATTTGTTTATACCACTCTGGGTGAGAGCTCACACTGAGACCAATGGATAAGATAAGCGTAATGCTTATACAGTTATCACCAATAATCACACTTCTCTCTGTGTGCCAATACTTTCAGACAGGAATAATGAGATGTCTTTCCGGGACAGGTTTTGAATATAAAACCTCTCCGTGTACGCAAACATCCAGGGACTCTCGCTCTGAAGGTGAAGAAAACACTATTAGAGAGCTGTAAAGTACCATCAACAATTTACCAGATTAAAATGGTTTTCCAATCAATAAATAAATTGTTACGATTTTGTTTCCTACTGTTTCTTGCAGAAAATGATAACATCTATCATTCTCAAGGTCAGAGGTCAGTGAGAAACAGACTCAGTTTTGTATCACATTGTATTGTATTGAAACATGTTCCCGGGGTGATAATGCTTTACTAGTTCAACTGTTTCAACTCAGTGGTGACCTCAAAACTCATGCTCCTGTTGGGTCAGGTTTTATTTACTCCACTTACTGGCAGAGAGGTAAAGTGCAAATTTCACTCATTTTAAATCCATTGTGTTCATCCATTGCTTTCCTCTGCCCTTCCACTCTTAACATGGCCATTTGAAATCAACTCGCAGCATGACCCAATATTTCCTGATGAACATGACTATGGCTGATGTTATAACTCATCCATTAAACTGGACTTCATTTTCTTAAGCCCACCTTAATTAAAAGTTATGTTTCAATGTTTGCTGTTGTGCCGCAATTTGGCGAGAAATCAAAATTAAAATGGTGAATATGATAATGTGATACCTAGAGATTTGAGGCAATATCAAGTCTAATCCCCAATATAAATTAAATAAGTGCATAGTTAGTTATGTCCAAAAATCTAATGTTTTAGGATGGATAAAACAACTTATTAGAAGTGTAATGTAGTAATAACATTGTTTACAATAAAAATGGAGAGTATGCCACTCTTTAGAATGTCTCTGGGGTGCTGTGGTCCTGTGTTATATTGCTCTGAACTCCACCAACAAGAGACTAATTTGCTGCATTTACAACCAGAACAAATGGGAAAGAAACTGCTGTGTGCTGTGTGACATACGGACAGCCTTTCCAGCTGAAATGTGAAACTGAGGGACTTTATGGAGAGGTGTATATCACTTGCCACTTGATCATTAAAGATATGATTACCATTCGATGGACTGAGATGTTAGAACATTCATTAGTATGGCAACAGATGTGGACGTACATTTTCCCTGCACATACTTCAGAAATGGCTCTTTGGGTAGCTGTATAAATATGATGCACTGCTTCATGTCTCACTTTATTGAGGCAAAAAAAGTCCAAACAACCAGGTATGCACAACAGAAGACAAATAACACTGTATATTTGGCAACCTGTCCTTGATTGATCAATTTCACACTATGGTTTACTAGATGTCTTACATATTTGCATTTCTCATAATTTATCGCAAGTTGTGCGGAATACAGATTGAAAACATAACAGGAAACTGTGATTCTTCCTTAATGGGAAATACATCTCCCATCTTAGAATAGATCATTTTCTATTATATGAACAATTTTCATTGTCAGTGGAAATATAGTGCTGTGAAAAAGTGGGATGGGATTTGCAAGAAGAGTTTGACATGCACATATAGAGTATCATTGTTGTCATATACAATCTTAAGCCAGACAAACTGAAAGCTCAACCCAATATTCATTATCATATTGATTGAAATAATTCATCATAGTGTGGTTTAGTGGTTGAGAGAGAGAGAGAGAGAGAGAGAGAGAGAGAGAGAGAGAAAGAGAGAGATAGTGAAGAATTATCTAACAAAAGAACAGCATTGTACCGCAGGGACGTTTCTCTGTTCCAGTTCATTGATGGAGTTGATGAAGTTTAAATGAAGCAGACACAGGATAAAAGTGAGGGTATTGACCAGTGGGCGCTTGAAAAACCTGATACATGCGCAACAGCAAGATTTGCTAAATGCTCTAATCTTCAATCAAATCTAACATCAATACAGACAAAGTTTGGTAATGAGAGATTCAATGAAGCATGAAGGAGAGAGAATTAATTCCCCTTGCCTAAACTGGGTTCAACTTTGAAGCTTTGCTCCTTGGGACAGACAGTTATCTAAATGCTAAATAAGAAACGTATTGTACTTTTCACAGTATGCTAATCATTTGTTCATTTCATCTCCATTATTTGTTCTCCCGTAGATTGAGTTGTTGATCTAGTGATTAGAACAAACTTGGGCAGCGTCTGGGAGTGGGCAGAATACTTAACAGTCAATTCAACATGGCTCATGAACAAGTATAACAGCAGCTTCTAATTTAAAGTCTCAGTATTGTTGTGGCGGACTGACTCCAATTATAAATGTGACAAACTACAGTTTTTATGTCCATCAACCCCATAATATAGTTCAATGTGAAAGGAAATGTCCCAGTGCAACAAACAAAGTATTATTATAGTTTTTTTTTATTCAATCACATTTGAGAATGTAAAAGTATATGTGCTACATAATAATGTTGTTAACACTTTAGATTAATGTTCCCTTTATTGCGGGTTTATTAAGCAGTTCATTAATGACTAATAAGTCATTTAAAAACGCATTATACTCTAATCCATTGCTATGCCATTATAACAACATGTATAAGTCAAATGTCATGCAATACCTGGAAAAAAGTTTGCTATTTTTCATATGTAATAAATGCTTAATAACACTTATTCAACATTAATAACCAATAAAATGCACCTTAATGTAATGTAGACCTATGACGAATGTATTAAGGCGTTGTAGCCAACATTATGTTTAATGGTTATCAGGCTTTATTAGTCTATACATTTATAACAATGAAGTTAAATTGCTCACTATTTGCAAAGTACTTTATGAATACCCCCCATTTTACTCATATTGTACTAACAGCATATCAATGATGCATTATGTTATAATGTATTTGTAAATTACTTATAAATAATGAATGTATAAATCTGTAAAAAAGGGAACATTAATGTAAATTGTTACCATGTTTTTTTTTTAAACTTGACAATAATGACGTGTAATAAAAAGTATGGCTTTTAAAATATACGTTGTTCATTAGCATTGCTAAGTACTTACATTTTTTATTACACTGTAACAAGAACAATGTGATGAAAATTATTTTATAATGCAGATTGGGGTTTTGATCTTACACAATAACATATTTTACTTTAATATAATTGTATTAAAGATTAGAACCATATGGCCTTATTGGATGATATAGTATATTATTCAAATGTGTTTTGAATACAACAAATTTTGCTGAACTTCGGCAGGACTGAGCAATGATCACAGCTCAGGTTGTGGAAGCATTTGAGCCTGGAGGTGACAGACACATAACAGGTGACAACTCCCTGGATGAGCTGTGATATCTACACACACAGTGTCAGCTGCATGACCCTTTTACGGCCATGGAGAGAGGGCAAATCATTAAAAACAACAATGTCATCTCTCTTTCATCATGTCACATTAGAGAATTTAATGTGTTTGCTAGTGATTGCCTACCACCTGCATGACACCCTCTACACCAGCAGGTGAAATAGGGCAACACTTTCCAGGCACACATACACAGATATGCACCACCATATTTTCAGTTGAATAAGCATTGCCGTTACATATGTCTGCCCATTGTATCCTAGAGGCATTTTTGCCCCGACTCTAACTATAATCGAATAATAATGAACCTAATAGTTTCCTATATCTTTCAAATTAATGTTTTGTTTTGTTTTTTCAAAGGTGTCTGTGCACATATCAAAAATTGGCCTTCTATAATAATTTACATTTACAAAAGCAATAATATAAACATTGTAATAAGTAGCTGCTGTTCAATAAAAAATGTGCCTATGAAGTGTAGGTGTACATGTTGATTCGTATTACTCGGTACTTATGTAAGTACACTGTAATAAACGCTAAAGTAAAATCTGACCATGTTTAGTATTTATTTTTCATTTATTTCTAAAAGACAATGATGCATTTTGTCAAACGGGTTTTGCTGCTCTGTTTGCGTTGGTAAGTGCAATGGGACCTGGAATCTGCAAGTAAAGAGTGTCTGTCAAACCCCCATCTAATCTGCATGTTTGTTTCTTAAACAGGGCGTGTTAGTTTCTTTCTTCAGCCCGGGAGATGTGCGCTAAATCAAACTGCGCTCTCAAAGCTCTGCGCGCCTTTGTACTGCTGCGTTTGTCTTTCTACTGTCACTTATTCCCTCTCTGTTTCTGTCATTTGCTCTATATATTCACGTGTCGTCTGACACATTTCTCAACAGTGGTATACGGTTGGGTCGCAATTAGATATATATCAACAAAGCAAAAGGCAAAAGAAAGCATTGCTTACGGTGAAGATATTCCACGTTTAAATGGTAAAGGAATAAACATGCGGCAGAATGACGCGCGCGTGAACAAGTTTGTGTTTGTTAGTTTGTTTGTTTTTGCTTGTTTTTTTAATGCACCGAAAGAACAGATATGTCAGTGCAGTAAATACCACATTATTTTGTTTTCTGTCTGAAGCGAGGCTTGCTCAAATTAGACAGCACCATTCCAAGGTTAGAGGGAATTACATAAATGTAAAAGTCAGGACTCAATGCGTGCGTTTAGGCTACACACCCACCCACCACTGTATTGTATGTCTTTGTATCGGCTAATAATGTAATATGATCTCGCAATAACATTGTGTTTAACCCTGTATTAAATGTATAGGGTAAGCCTGTATTTTACATGTACTACAGTATGCCTTCTTTTTAGGGACAGTTGCGCAGCATGTGAGCTTTCTAGCCTAAACATACACATGATATTTAACTGCTTAATTATTGATTGTTATAGAAGGGCAAGACCCCCATAGGCATGATCTAAAACATCTAAAGTAGAAACATATTTAAACGTTCTTAGTCTCGATAAATGCGTTCAAATGATGCTGCTCAGAAACATGACAAAAAATAAATAAATCAATTACTAAAATTTTAAAATCAACCTCTACCATGACACAATTTCACACATTCTGGAGAAATTGTTTAAATCTAAAATAAAGTTTAAAAAAAGTATTGTGAATATGGCCTCTGTTGTTACAGTGACAACTGATTTATGCAACAAAAACCGTAACCGATTAATTGTTTTGTTAGCATTCAAGTTTATTTATGGTAATCACAACCACTGATCACAAATGCTGACAAAACAATTAACTGTTATAATTAATTGTTAATAGTTACGGGTTACTTGCATAAATCAGTTGTCATTGTAAGTAAATAATAAATAGGCCTTTAATATTATTTATTTTTTTGTATTTTTACAACAGCTTATGAGTGGTCAGACAGGATAAAAGGCAGTTAGATGACTCCTTTGAAACATTTAATGTTGGTTCAAAAAAGCATCTGTGGAATAGCAATTGCCGTGCAGCGTCTCCTTGTGGTCAATGCCTGAACTGCGTGACCAATGCAGTATGTACATTTGAAGAAAAAAAAGTATTGCAAACAGAGGCTTCAAGCCAAATACAGCATGCGCAATCTGATTTGATTGGCCCAATTCCCTCTATATTCTCATTGGTCTGAAACGATCAATTAACACTCGAAAACGGAGCTGGGAAGACCAAATTGGCGCCGCATTTTATTACAGAAGAGAGAGAAATCTTGCATTTTGATTCGGCTGTTATTTCCCCCAATGTGTGAGAAATGCATAACATGTTTTCTCATCATGAGATTAGAGACATTACAACCAATACATACCGAGAAATCTGTAATGAGACTCAGCAGCCCATGAATTAAGTAGTCTAGACTTTAATTAATTTATTGTAACATAGTAGGATAAGCAATAGGCCAAGCCTACTCATTAATCTGAGATAAATGACACACGCATGTTATATGTTGCTCTACATAACGCAAGGGGAAAATGTATTTATTAAATTTTAAAAATGTTACTGTATGTGCTGTCAGACAATATTATAACATCAGACTAAACGGATAGCCTAGTAAAAAAAAGCTGCCGTATGTTTCACGCCTGAAATGTAATGCACGGGATGCCCGCCTGACTCGTCACTTTTGGCACAAATTCTTCATTTCTTCCTGAATCCAACTAAAACATCTTTCATTTTGTGGCTTGTCAAGCCTCCAGTTTAGTGTGGTAAGAAAAGCAGGTCATGGTGAGCCTGGAGGGATAAGCGCCAGCTGCTCAGTGACCATTCACAAAGCTCTGCTATCTCTGGCATTTATTCATTCTACAGAGAGTCCATCAACACTTTAAAACACAACTATTATTATTGTTATTATTATTATTGTTTAAGGAACTGACACATGTGGCTGAAATTGCACCACATTGCTCCAAGAGTCCAATAATAATAGCTTCTACTACAAACTAGCGTACTGGCCTACTACTACTACATAATAATAATAGCCTAATAATAATACTATGGTGCCTCATCTAATTGGTCGTTATATTGTAAGGGCGTTTGTAAACTCATAAGTAATAGGCCCTAAACGTTTAATTTATGATCCATATTTAGTCTGATGTGACGTTTAGACTGAATTATAACAGTCCACTTTAATCAATTAATCATAACATTGGCTATAATTGAAACGACAAAGAATGTAAAAATGTATTTTTGACACCGAATTTTAAATCATTATTATTTACAAAATAGCCTACTCCAGTCATCCCATTCAAAGGAAACCATTCTAAAACAGCCAGCTGTAATTATGTCGTCATAACTGTGTGTAATGACGTGTCTTTAGGGCAGTTGATGATTAGGACCTGCTGTCAGCTGCTGAACTGAACCGAACCAGCCGAGCGTGCACAGCGACATGACTCGCTATTGTTCGGGGCTTGTCAACATATTAACCTGAATTCCCTGCAGTCATCCACTATACCGAATTAGCGCACTAGACAAGGAAAGGGAATTCAGGGAAAAGGGATGTCGGACTAATTGAAAAACAATTGGCGGGAAAGCGCATTAATTAATAGGCTCTATACCGCATGTCAGATGATGCCCCGAGAGCTTGAAGCCTTTGGAAAAACCGTCCATTAGAAATAATTTAGAGTGAATGGGCGAGCTAATTTCTCATTAACCTTTGTTATAAGACCTAGTTCCACATACAGTAATTGGAAACGAGTAGCAATTTCACATCCATGTTACAAGATTAAACGGTGTTTAAAATCATGGTAGTCCAACAAGAAATACATATATAAACACGGAGACAGTGTGGAACAGATTTGCTACTCAATAAATGTTGACTGTGATGAACCTCAGACAAGCCATATAGATCTAACTCAATGTGACAAGGGCTAAAGCATATTTTTGGAGCACGAAAATGGTGCATCCCAAACAGGTTTCATCCTTGTCAAAATGTATTGATTTTTTTTCTGGTTTTGTGGAGTGGTTGATGTCTCTCTTACTCTGCAGGAGTAAAGAGGTTTGATTTAATGTAAAGAGGTTTAGTTGGTCAGCAGTATAGGTTTGATTAAAGTTGGTTCAATTGATACTAACACCCCTTACTGTATCTATAAAACATAATCTCCACACTTTAGTGTAATAGCGAGTATAACAGTAAAACATGAATTGTCAACATTTTTAAATAGTACACATTAAGTGACAAACATACTGTATACACACAATAATTATAATCATTTTATTTGTATTGTATTTTTTTTTTTTTTTTTTTGTGGGGCAAGGGAATTGGAGATGCAAGGGCAGCAAAAAGGAAAGAGGGGGAACAGAACAGAACAAAGCTAGAGCTAGTGGTGACTACCAAGGTGATGAATTTCTCTTGGCCACAATCAGAGCACCTGGGTTTTCCTTTGGTGTATCCAGAGGTAAATAATTGATGTAAGGATAAAAGCGTTAGTGAGGAGGAGTGAGACATTCAGACAAGGGGGTGAAAACACGGCCAGAGCCCCATCTCCCATGCCCCCCTCCACCCAAGCCTGGCCCATCGCCGTTTGGTGGCCCCTCACACCGCCCTCTCGGACGAGCGCTTGAAGTGCAAATCTGTGTTCTGACTTGTTCCTGGTTGCTGTCAGCATGTTTTCCTCTTGTCAGTGGCGATTGACTGGGGGCTCGTCTCACCCTTGTGCCGGGACTGTAGCGGGATCATTGACAGGCCAGTGACACTGCCCAACTAGATAATGGAAAGCTATTGATTTTTTTGTTCACACACTCCCTTTCTCTCTTTTTCACAGAGGAAGTGTGGGCTCTTACACTTTAGGAATGACCGAAAGCAAAAGCAAGGCCACAGTCGACAACAGCAAGGGCCCAGTCACTGGTCCTGATCTCTGGGTCGCTCCTGCTACTTCAGAGGAGGGAAAAAGTCAAGACAAGTGCCAGTCTTTGGAGAAAAGAGGAAAAAAGTTTCCATCAGTCAATCAGTCATCAGTTTTCTTGGTGTTTGTGTCAGGTGCACCTGAGACTGTTCAGGAGATAAATGTTAAGTGAGATAAACCTTCCATATCCTTCCTGCAGTCCCTAGTTTGCCTTTGTCACAACTGCTCCTATGAAATATTAAGAATGTGCTTTTCCGCCAGAGGGCATTTTTAATCACCACCTAAGATTACACTATTAATATGAAATAACATAGCAAGCTATCTTTTCCTTATACATATTGGATGTTTGATTTCACCAATAACATTTGGTGATTAATGGAAAGATTTCTTTCTTGTTTTCTCATTATCCCTCTTGATTTGGGTAAAATGTGTGCTTTCTTGCACACAGAGAGGGGATGACACTTGTATACTGTTTTAATGGAGGAATCTCCAGAGAGCAGGCCTCTTTGATTCACTGCCTAATGATAAGCGTGCTTTGGTCTGTCAGCAGCACAGCCTTTTGGCAGATGGCTGGTGTGGATCTTACACATTTCTTTATGTTCCCACCTCCCCCCTCATCCATCCCATTCATAAAGCTGCCAATGGTATAATGGAAAAACTCAATCCTGGTCATGGTTAGCTCAATCTCATTATAATCCCTCGTTTTTTATTCATTCGGCCCTTTGGGACACTGTCTGCCCACCATGCAGCTTCCAGCCATGGTGAAGTGTATTTTGATTCGGCCACGGGAGCCTAATGAAGTCACAGAGAGATACAATTATTTCCCAAAGCAGGGGCATTAATGTACTCCAAATTCCCACCAGAGAAACGTGATGACAATTGGTTTGTACAGCTTTGATCGCAAGTCTAAATCCTGCCCGGGACAAACTGTGAGGTCGCCCCCCTGTCCAGATGCTTACTGATGGACATGAAAACAGGTCTCGGTCAAGCCGCCTTCTCTGATATTATTAGAGTTGTTCCAGTCTACACAAAGAAGCAGTTGACATTGTGGACAGTGTGGCTTGTCCAAAGACAGAGCTGCAGTGCAGGAAAAATAAGAAAGTAAGAAAAAAAATATTTCAACAGAAGATACCAAGGTTTAAATCAGAAATACATTTTAATTGGCTATTTATGACTTAACAGAGGCATAAATATAATGTTAATGCATGCTCTGCTCATTATCATGTCGTACACCTTAATTGAACGGTATGAGTTCACACATTGTCATCACCAACTAATATATAGTTAGATTGTGTCTCTCCATTGGTCTGTACCTATAGCCTTATTTACAATCAAATACTAATCTTAAAGACTGTCTATTGTATATTAGAAAGAAATCATTGCCATATAAAGAATTGTAAAGATTCATTTAGGTATCCTAAAGCATGCCAAAGTGTTATGATAATAGTATTGTTATTATACCTTTTTGTTATATACCTTACATTTTAGCATCATAAATTCTAATCTCCAGAAACCAAACATTTAAACTGAGTGTGATTTCACATATTAGCAATAATAGGGTTTAGCATTTTACAACATTAAAGAACAATTCAATTTGTTTGATATTCTATAGATACAAATAATTTAGGACATTAGTATTTCATCCCGACAGTATTGCCCATTATATTTCTAAACAACTAGAAAGCTTTGAAAAATATTCATTGGTATATTCATAAATTTCACAGTTCGTTTGTTTAATGATGGCATAAAAATAGACATTGCATGTAACACATTTTGGGCTCTTATACCCAAATATAATTTTTTTCTCAATGTGTTAAAAGATGCATACATGTTGATAAGGACTCTTAACCAGAAATTAAGCACTACTTGTGTAGATATATTATATTGATATAATCTCTTAAAATAGGTTATACATGTTTTTGTCAGTGTAAATAAACATTGCAATACAAACTTACAGTAGCTGTCCTTGAAGTTGATCATTCATAATTAGTTGAATTGTCTGCTACTACAATTTTGATTGTTTTTAAATTCTAGTTGCTGGATTTAAGAGTTGCAAATTACAGCAGCTGAAAACTGCAGTCTACAGTGATGGACTGCGCACATCCAAGATATAAATATATCCAAATTCTAAATCAATATTGCAAATATCATGCCTCTATAATAGATAACAAAAGATTGATACAAAAAATTGGGAAAGAAATAAAGGAGCAAAATTAATAATATGCAATATAAGATAATTTTTCATATATATATATGAATTCTATTCAGTTCTCATATAGATGTTCATACAGAATTATACATATGTATTTGTTTATGAACATGTGCAGAACAGATGTACAGTGAGCATAGATGGTATGTAAACATGGCTTAGGAGACCACTTCAGGCAGACTGAGAGGCAGGTGAGTATCCAGGAGCAGGCACTCGGGGGAAGATGGGGCACACAGCTCTTTACATAGAGCTGACACCTCCACCATACTTGCACCTATGCCAGGGATACTCGTGTGCATAAGATGCCTCTGTAAATGCTTGATCCAGTCTTCCTGAACTGACTGAGGACCCTGGAAGGTCAGATCACAGAACCTAGAGAAAGAAAGAAAGAAAGAAAGAAAGAAAGAAAGAAAGAAAGAAAGAAAGAAAGAAAGAAAGAAAGAAAGAAATGAGAGCTCATGGCAGAGTTAGGAGTGAGTGTGGTAATGAAGTTCTGGAGTGGTGTAAAGTACCTGCAGGTCAATCTGTAGATCACTTCAGAGGCAGGGAGTGAAAATGAAAACACCTTGCTTTTTGGCCCAGGTCTTGATCTAGGCCTCTTCTGTTTACAATCATATGCTGTAAAACAAACAATGTAATTACAGTTAATGGAAAGATAAGTGAGAAGATTACTAGATGTGAAGAGTGAGCAGGAATGAGACCCAACTTGTTCCTTCTAATAAGGCAATCCTCTTCCGTCGTGCATACGCTCGAAGATGATTGGACAGGCTGACGGCACTCTGGAACGTTGTATTACAGTGACTGCAGATCTTCTTATTAACAGCAAATTTCTCTGCATCACACATACACAAAATAGATTTGAGGTAATGAATTTAAATAACAGTTAGTTGACCTCTGTTCACTTGGAGCATTTTTTCTTTCATTACTGCACTCCACTCATGACCACGCTAAGAATAGCAAATGCATCATTACTGCTGTGTGTGTGCGCATGTGCATGTGTGTCTGTGTGATTTAGAAAAGGAACACAGCAGCTTGAAGAATAAAACTGTGATTCCCTAAGTGTCATCACCACCCACTCCATCTGTTTTCATATCATAAAGATTGGTTGTGCACTCTGTTTTTGAGGACATGTAGTTATATGTGCTCTGTAAAAGAGTGTAGAGCACAAGGTTTGGTGGTTGGATGGTTTGTTTGTTTTCTAATTTGAAACTCTTCATCTGCTCCCACTGTGATTTCAAAGAAATGTGTCCAGTTTATGCTAATTTTCAGCTGTTGTATAATTCTTGACAATGAAGAACTCTGTAGATAATCACACATGGTAGACATGTTTTGTGATATAAAACATGTCATTCATAATCAGGGTTTGCCTTACGCAATAAATACAAAAATAATGCAATCAATAAAAACTGATTCCAGTCAATCTGGGTAAAAGAAAAATATAGCATATACAAAACAGCAACTAAAACTCTTGTGACGAGCTCTTGTTCAAAATGCCTACACATTGCTCCATAAACAATGCCTTGTAAAAAAAAAATAAATAAAAAAAAAAATAAAAAAAAAATAAACAGTATTCAGTCCATTATTCAACCATTTAAAATGTGAATGTCCCGAAACCTCTTTACAGTTGCTCCGCTCTAAAAAAGCGCATATAAGTAGCCACAGTGCAAACTTCCCGCTATAGTTACAGATGCCTCTAATCAAAAAGTTCCAGCAGTACTTAAAACCAGTTCTGATTAAATTAATCTGGTTGAACAACCAAATCAAATTACACATCATTCTATATGCAGTCAAAATGGACAACCTGTAAAACCATTAATGTTTTGTATTAATGCAATGAGAGATCTTATTTGGGTAGACATGAAACAAAGGTGTGCAAATACAGCTGATGTGTTTTCAGTGGTACATAAAAGAACGTTATGCTTTTTACATTTGAATTTCAAAGCCACTTTTGATGACATTCATTCTTTTTGTACCTGGTACAATATTTCAATGAGTGACAAACTTTTTCCCTGTAATCTCTGAATCTCGCGTTCCATCACTCTTTCAGTGGCATCAACTGGCAACTTCAAGGTTACAGGAAGAGAACTTTGTCTTAAGCATGAGACATCTGTCATACATATTTAAAACGGCGTGTATGACTGAAATTGGGTGTTTTAAAGTGCACTGTAAATAATGAAGGTGGTAGAAACAAGGTGGAAACATATGAGAGCGTCTGTGAAACAAGGCTGTGCAGTCATGCTACAATGTATTGATCATCTCTTCCCATGCTTACTGTAAATATCTCAAATCAATGCTATGGCACTTAACAAACTACTTCATTATTTGCACTTCAAAGGGCTATAACTATTTTAAAAGACTAATAAAAACACCACGATACAAGAAAAAAGAATGTTCAATGCTGGATTGTGACCCAGATATCTGAAAACTCACCTGTCTGTCATTCATATATTCTTTGATTCAACATCAACCGAAACAAGACAGATCACACACTTAGCTGTCAGTGAACAAGCAAAAGCTTCTTCTCATGGAGGATTTGTGTTTTCATACAAACTGTTCAACATCACAATGGTGATTCCAAGGACTCTGTGTCCATTCAAAATGGATGAGAATACCAAAATGAAATAGGAACCTTATTAATCTACAATCACAAAACTTGCTTCTGTAATCAAACAAAAAAGACATTGTCATCTTAAAAGTTAATGGGGATTTCTGGGTCATTAGTGGCACCAAAAAGAATTGCCAAAAATACGTTTCCAAACCCGTTACCCAAACACTTTGCCCATCTGGCATTGTTTGAAAAAAAAAATAATAATAAAAAAATAAAAAAAATAAAAGATATATATATATACACTCACCTAAAGGATTATTAGGAACACCTGTTCAATTTCTCATTAATGCAATTATCTAATCAACCAATCACATGGCAGTTGCTTCAATGCATTTAGGGGTGTGGTCCTGGTCAAGACAATCTCCTGAACTCCAAACTGAATGTCAGGATGGGAAAGAAAGGTGATTTAAGCAATTTTGAGCGTGGCATGGTTGTTGGTGCCAGACGGGCCGGTCTGAGTATTTCACAATCTTCTCAGTTACTGGGATTTTCACGCACAACCATTTCTAGGGTTTACAAAGAATGGTGTGAAAAGGGAAAAACATCCAGTATGCGGCAGTCCTGTGGGCTGAAAATGCCTTGTTGATGTTAGAGGTCAGAGGAGAATGGGCCGACTGATTCAAGCTGATAGAAGAGCAACTTTGCCTGAAATAACCACTCGTTACAACCGAGGTATGCAGCAAAGCATTTGTGAAGCCACAACACGCACAACCTTGAGGTGGATGGGCTACAACAGCAGAAGACCCCACCGGGTACCACTCATCTCCACTACAAATAGGAAAAAGAGGCTACAATTTGCAAGAGCTCACCAAAATTGGACAGTTGAAGACTGGAAAAATGTTGCCTGGTCTGATGAGTCTCGATTTCTGTTGAGACATTCAGATGGTAGAGTCAGAATTTGGCGTAAACAGAATGAGAACATGGATCCATCATGCCTTGTTACCACTGTGCAGGCTGGTGGTGGTGGTGTAATGGTGTGGGGGATGTTTTCTTGGCACACTTTAGGCCTCTTAGTGCCAACTGGGCATCGTTTAAATGCCACGGCCTACCTGAGCATTGTTTCTGACCATGTCCATCCCTTTATGGCCACCATGTACCCATCCTCTGATGGCTACTTCCAGCAGGATAATGCACCATGTCACAAAGCTCGAATCATTTCAAATTGGTTTCTTGAACATGACAATGAGTTCACTGTACTAAAATGGCCCCCACAGTCACCAGATCTCAACCCAATAGAGCATCTTTGGGATGTGGTGGAACGGGAGCTTCGTGCCCTGGATGTGCATCCCACAAATCTCCATCAACTGCAAGATGCTATCCTATCAATATGGGCCAACATTTCTAAAGAATGCTTTCAGCACCTTGTTGAATCAATGCCACGTAGAATTAAGGCAGTTCTGAAGGCGAAAGGGGGTCAAACACAGTATTAGTATGGTGTTCCTAATAATCCTTTAGGTGAGTGTGTCACGAACCCCGCTCCTCTGCCCCATCCCCGCTTCGTCACACACACACTCACTCCTCAAGCTCGCACGCTCGTTCCGCCCCCTCGAGCTCGCACGCTCGTTCCGCCCCCCTCGAGCTCTCACGCTCGTTTTGCTCCCTCGAGATCTCCTGCTCGTTAGCAGGTCTCTCTCCTCTGGCTCACATGCACGCTCCTATGGCCAAAACATTATGATCACCTGCACTCGTCTCAATCACCCCATTATTCGTTTCACCTGCACTCGTCTCATCACCTTTCATTGTTTACACCCGCACCTTCCCCTATAAATACCACTGCACATCCGTTTCACGGGGGTTGGTTATTGTATTTAGTTTCCCGTGTCTTTGCCCCCTGCTAGTCTCATCTAGTTTTGAACTCCTCTTGTCTTCCTCTTAGCTTGCCAGCTCCCCTTGTTCCCCTGTCTTTTGCTCCCACTAGTCTCGTCATTCTTATATCCTGATTCCCCGGCTCTCGACGCTAACGCTCACCCTGACCATTCTTCTCTGGATTTGCCCTTGTTTTGTACTGTTGCCTGCTTTTATTTTAATAAAGCAGTTTTTTCTCCAACATTGTGACTGTCTCTACTTGTATTCGCTACAGAGTGTATATATTAGGGTTGTCGATTTAATGCGTTAATTAAAAACACTTAATGGAGCGCAAATTCGAACTTTAAGGAATCTCAAGATGTGTTCTAAGTATTAGACTATATTTAACTTGAAGCAGTGATCTAAAAATGTTATGTTTATGACGCAACGCACCCGAGACGCTACACAAGCATGTCTGATGCAGGTGTACATTGACGGTCCTTAAACAAACCCTCATAATAAATCTTGAACTGATTGAGATTCACTTGTGAAATGGATTTCTGTGAACTGTATGCAAATGATTGGCTTATGTTCAATAATATGGTAGTAAACAATACATTGTATTCAAAAGCTGCTTTTTGTATGGCCTTATCAATGATTAACTACTCTGCTACAGGAATGTAATGCATTTTAATTATCTAATTAATTTTTTATTTATATATATACATTTTTAAATATTTAAAAATAACTATGTATAATTTCATAAATATATATTGAATTATTGTTATATGAGGGGCTTTCTCAGCAAATATTTGTATATGTGATTAATCGCGATTAATTAATCAGGACACCATCTAATTAATTCGATGAAAAATTTGAATGGATTGACAGCTCTAATATATATATAAATAAAAATTTGGTCACACTCCAAACTCTTGACAATGGCAGAGCCAAAAGTTTACATAACGGACTGCTCAAAGAAACAGAGCTATGTTGAAAGTGGCACAGAGCTACATTATACTTTTCAGAGAAATCAACCAATGACTGGTTTACGTATAGTTGTCTCCACAGATTAAACTGGGATAAGAAAACTATTTTAACATTTAAAACAAATTACACACTTCACCTTTAAGAAAAATACAATTATATAATGTATGTACTACCTGTTTCATTAGAAAGAAAGGCATTCATCAAATTATTAATCAAATCCAGCTCCCCTGGGAGAAACACTGTACTGTTAATGTAATTAAAAATGTATTATTCAGTCATAAGTTAAATAATTCTACAGTACAACCCTTAAGGAACTCCAGGTAAATACTGTCACTGAACTTGGTCTTGTTCAACTTGAATGAGATTGAAAACTGGGGGTCTAATTATTAACCTGATCACCTCCAGTTCAAAGCGGCGCTCACACAAATTGAAGTTGTCGGTGAGATAACATATAATTATGCATGACATGTTTCATCATTAATGGTTGAGTGCCATTTCTTCTTGGAGAGGTTCAATGAGTCTAATGTCTTCAAATATGAATTGAAATTATCTGATCTAAAAAAAAATTCGTTTTATAGGCTGACATAAAACAAACTTACCTGTACATATTCATGTTCATTTATGTTTGCTAGGTAATAGCAAATGACTCATGAATGGGTGACAGTGTGTGGTTCCTGACCTTGGCTCCAGGTAGGATCCAACTTCCCAGATGGTGTCCTGGGTATACTGCCACTAGTGGAGGAGATGGCCGAAGGTTTCGTGGCTTCCTCTGAGTGACCACAGACCTCCAATTCCTGCTCCAGTTTCCTATTTTCCAACAGGTCCTCTAAAGTGCTAGATTGGACTGTCTCAGTCTTCTGCCTCTCCTTGTCAAGTGATGGTCTGATCAAAGTCCATTGCCCTTCGTCTTGTGTGCCGGTGGTATGATGGATCTTCATGGGAATCCCGGTGGACGTAAGGAACAGCCCATCACTGTTTGCAAATTTTTGAGAGACAAAAGGTTTGAAGAAGTGTCGGCTGGCACCAAGCACCCTCATAATGTTTCTGTACTCCGTCTCATCCTGAAGAAGTTCTGTCAAAATGCAGAGAGGTGACTTGCTAGCACCCGAAATAGGCTTTCCAATCCGCTTCAGATGACCTCGCACATGATTGGAGAGGCCGGTCTTAGTGTCAAAACAACCCAGGCACAGCGGACAGGTGTGTTCGGTTTTACACTCTGGCTTATCTGCCATGATGAAAGCAAATAATTACCATACTTAAATCAATGTGTTACATGTAGAAATGTTTTTGCACATCCATAAATATAGGTTATGCATGTGAGATATTATCTAAAATCACAATGAATTACTATTTCACAATGCAAAGGTGAACAATAATCACCTTTTCTGATTCTGCGATTCACTGAAGGGATTTTCCTGCGTATGCGAGGTCGACAATCCTGAGATGCCACCTGCTCAGGTGACACCACGTGACGAGCATCATAACTTAGCCCCACTCTATGTAGGTGTCCTCTGATGTGGTTGGACAAGCCTACCCCAGACTCAAACACAGCTGGGCAGTAGGGACAGCACTTCCTGCCCACAAAGGACAAAGGGGAGGCCACATACTCTTCATAGGAGTCACTTTGGTGATAAACACCAGGATCAGTGATATCCTCGCTGATTGTACTCTCTATACACTCCTCCTTCACTATAAATGCACATATTTCATCACTGTCCACCTCTATGTTGTTGTCCATATTGGACTGATTGGTGTAGTCAGGAATAATGTTCTTGAAAGGGGATATCGGTCCACAGTTGAAATAATCACGGGGGGTATTGCTATGAGACCAGTCCGAGGACTCTTTGGCATAGTCGCTGAAATCCTGAGCACCTTCATTGTCATTTCCTTCCTGTAGTTTAATAAATTCCCATTGTGGAGATTTAGGTTCACATTTTGGAAAACTCACATGAGGAATATCAACATGTGTGTTGCGATATGGGATTGACATTTTTCGTTTCGAGGGTATTTTATGCCTCAAAGTTTGCAGTGCTAAAGTACCGCTGTTTGAAGGATCTTTGGGACAGCTCTCAGTGCCAGGGTTCAGACAGGCTGTTTTACTGACGATCTCTGTTTTCGTTGTAAGATGCACGTCAAAGCTGGAAAGATATTTTGTCCTCTTTTCTGAGACAGCGCTTTCATATCCTTGATTGTCTTCGACATACGGGAGACCTGTTGTCACATCTATTTTCTCTGTAGGCAGAGGGGATAATTTGCTTGGCTTGTCACTTCTCTGTGAGAATGGTGACAGTTTGTTTGCTGTGCTGCCAGGGCTCCATTTGATCAGCGAGGAGCTGAAACCGTCACAGTTTTTTTGTAGTTCTTTGCTTCTCACATTAAGGTCAGCTGAGCCATTGGGCCTAAAGGGCAGCTCATTACTCTCCCTAAGAGACCATTTCTCTGTGCTTTGAATCTTTGGCATCAATGAGTCCTTGATTTTGGGTTGGTCTGCTACTCTGTCAAACTCATAATATGGTTGTCCATGGATGAGCTCCACATGTTTTCTGAAATCATTGTTATTCTTACTTCTAAATGTGCAAATTTGACATACAAAAGAGTCACCAGCTTTGGCATATGTTTCGTTATGAGCTGTGCACTCATTTGCCATTAGCTCCATTTCATTCATAGTCATGTGATCACATTCTTCCCAGCTATAAGAGTGCTTTACCTTCTCATTAATTTCACAATGATGGACAAAAGTTTTAGGGCATTTCGTTCCAAAAATGCACTGGGGACAATGAAGACAAGCTCTTCTTCCCTCAACATCTATCTTACTGAAACCTTTAATCTCTTCCATCAGCTTCTCCCTCCGCACCTGGTGGATTATCATGTGCTTTTGCAGAGAGGTTAGGTCTCGGAATGAACGCCCACACTCCCTACATATAAAGGGTCGGGGAACGCGTTCTTGTCTCACCTTATTATTCCTATCTAAATGATACATCATATGCCTATGCAAATGCATCTTCTCCTTGAAATTAAAATTGCACTTTGAGCATGAGAAGGACAGATCACTGCCTGTTTTTGTCTCTGTCTTTAACCGTGCTAATTTTCCACCCATGTAGGTGTTTGTTTCAATGTCGCTGCTGCCTTCATCACATTTCTCTTCCTTCCCTCTTCGAATTAGCTCCTTCATGGCAGCTGCCTTGTTGCAGAATTTCTCCAAGCGCAAGCCAGCATATGCTTTCAAACTTTCCAGCTCTTTCCTGAAGACATGTTCTTTGTTAATGGATGAATCAAAATCCGAGTCCTCATCAGTTAGAGAATTCTGTGATGTGTAATCAAAGCCATCATAAACTGGTCCTCCTGTGGCAGCTCTCTTCACGGCCTGAGTTTTCCGCATCCTTTGTCTTTGGTCGACAGGTGGAGTTCCCTCAATCTCCACCTTTGTTCTTACCCCACCACCTGCTATGCTGCTTTTCAACAGTAACTGCATGAACTTCTCCTGCAGGCCCCAGTTCAGACTATCACAGTCATCAGAGGAACTTTCTGACAACTCTGAATCAAAGTCCCATAAGCACCCTGCTTTGGTTCCCTTTCTAGCCAACATTCGGCTGATTGGCTTGTTATCCAAGCCTTCCCTCACCTGAACATCTAAGGGGGCCTCACCGTTGCTGTTGTTTGATTCAGATGAGGCCCGTGTGGGCCGCACTTTTAGGGCGCACCCTTCTGCTTTCTGCCGGGTGTCTGATTGAAGCTCACTGGGAGGCAGTAACACCTCCGGGCTGGTGTCTGTCCCGGGCAGAGGGGACATGTCTTTGTTGTGGACACAGGACTCCTCTGAGGTACAGTGTGAAGCAGCTCCATTAACAAGTCGTCCTGAAGGCAATGAGTCGTTTTTGCTGGAGGCAGCAGGAATACTACCACAGACAAATGGGTTCGGCTGGACTCCATTTAAAGGGTTTTGGTGACTGTCCAAGGGCAGGGGCTCTGGTGGATCCAAACTGTTATTGTTGTTGCTGTTGTTGTTGGGAGATGTGGCTGTCAGCTCTTGAGAGTCATCAGAAGAATGTTCTACCTCTTTGTCTCCCTCTGCACTCTCTTTTACTGTCGCCATAATAGGGACAACACAGTCTGTAAAAGAGACACAAGAGATAGCAGTTTCACTTCAGCATTCTAGTTATATAAAACATTTGATATGATGGGGTCATAATCTTATGTTCAGTTTTAGATTCTTAAAGGGATAGTTCATGCTGTCATTGTTAACTCATCCAAACTTTCTTCCATGAAACACAGAAGGAGAGGGCAAGCAGAATGATAGCCTTAGTCACATTTCATTTTAATTGGATGGAAAAAAAGTGCAATGAAAGTGAATAGTGACTGAGACTCAAAACTCTTCCACAAAATCTCCTTTTGTATTCCATGGAAGAAAGAAATTCATATATCAACATGAGGGTGTGAGTAAATGATGACAGAATTTTCTTTCTTTTTTTTTTTTCTTTTTTTGGTGAATCACTTTAATAAAACATATACTAATGGTGGCCTAAAGGAGATGTCCATAATTCTTTAGACACATTATGAGTCTGAAACACCAACTGTCACCACTTCTTTTCACAACACACCCCACCGTTAGCCCTCGAAGTCCTGGTGAGGAAGCTTAATTATGTGAAAGCACTTCTGGGATATAACCTTCCTGTTTCTCCCACTAAAGTTCTCAGCCACCTGCTAAAATTGACCAATTTCCATGGGAACAAAGCATGCGACCAATAAGATCAAAGCATTCTGTCTTATCACTCTCTGATGGTGCCAAAGCACATCCCAGCACGAGACTGTTGTTGCCTCAAACCTGACAAATTGGCACACTGCACACACACACATACACAAATAGACAGACACACAGAGAGACAGACTCATACACACAGGTAGAATTACAAAACGCTCATGTTCACAAATAACCAGTGAAATATACCTCAGATGTCATCAAATGATCTAATTATATTTGATGGTTTTCAACAGCCCATGACAAGAAAACCTGTGGGACAACAGGAGTGTGTTTAAAGGGTGTGTTAAAGGGGCCCAGGCTTGCTGTTGTCCTGCTAGGCCACAGTGTATGCTCTTAGAATTTGACATTCAGCACTAGCTGCTCTCAACAGGAAGCTGCGTTGCTAACGAAGTGTTAAATTCAGTGTTAATGAGTGGCTTCACTGTTACCACCTCCTAGGTAAACCTTCCGAGCTCCATATTCTCTCCATCTGTTGGGGTGTGAGGGGCTTTCGGAGGGAGAACAGACGCTCTGCATTTAAAAACGAACTTCGCTGCAAACCCCTAAACAGCAGGGTGGCAAAGCTTGAGAATATGATTTCAGCTTTAAATTTATAGGCCTCATTAGCTGCCAGTTTCCACACTGATCTGTTCCATACACAACAAACAAGGTTCAACTGCAATGCATCTTTTAAAAATTAATTTGCCTCAATTTACTTCATTTAGTCAATGTTAAAAGGCTGCCTTTGCCTTGCTGGAAGCTATTTACAAGGATTATGATCTTAAATACATGTACACTATGCGCAGAGATCAATCTGAAGCGGTTAGCTCTTTTTCCCAATCTCGCTCAATCTCGGTTTCTTCCCTCCTTTAAATGTACTCAGATGTTTGAATTCACAAACAATAATGAATCAAAGGAAGTCCCCCTGTGATCAGTCTAAATTAACTGCACAAGTAAAAGAGCACTTAACACTTAGACGACACGCATATGTCACTGAAACTTCTCTCTCTCTCTCTTTCTCTCCCAGCCACAATTCTTTCCATCAGCACTTGTTCTAACACTCGAGTTGCACCTCATCTTGAGGTTACTGTAGAAAAAATAAGAGGTGATAATTGCATATTATCATAACACATTATTATGGAATCCCAGAAGGTAAACTTTTCTTTGAAATATATTAATCATAGGAGAATTCAAACTACTTTTTAAAAGACTTTTGTATCAAAACTTTTTAATTTTTGTTCCTCCTACTAGAATCAAATGTTAGTGAAAAAGTTGAAAAGTTGAAAGTGTATGCTCCAAAAGTACAATTATATGGTGTGCTACAAACGCAAAGCACCATAAATACATTCACAAGATACATTCACAGGCAGGGAGAACTCATATTAATCTAAATCTTAAAAATAACTTCTTAAAGTAGGGTGAAGGCATGGACCAACCTTCCTTTCTTCCTCAGCAAATTATTTGTATTCTTTAGATCTAACGCATGCAGGCTGAGAAACAAAAATGGTAACACTTTAAAATAAGGTTACATTAGTTAACATCCAAGTTACTGTTGTAACCTCCATTCCCTGATGGACCCTCCATCAGGGATGGAGGTTACAACAGTAACCTAGACTTTCCGTCTGTCGCTCACTAGCCGTTGTGAATGTGTGAATGCGAATGAAGCGATACTAGGGTTCCCTATTCAATCACGGCATGCGCTGAACTGTGTACATGAGCTGCTGATGCAGGTGTGGGAAGGCAGTTGCGTGCCAAAGCAATAGGCTGTATCAGACTGCACGTACCCTTACCCAATGCCCCATAAAAAACGTCATAAACTTTTTAGGTTCCCAGCAACCCGAACGGGAGGAACAAACGACGTGCATAGCATGGGAGCAGGCCGCGCCTTTTCTCTCTATATGTTTCTCGCATAGAGATAAAGCGGCTGGGGCCATTTAACGCTATAAAACGCATCGGGCAAGGCATTCCTTTCAAACTCCTATTCTTTCAGGGGGAAAAGACCCTGCGGAGACCACAACCTGCCCAGGCTGGGGGGAGGTAAAATGTGGAAAAATACATCACATGGGTTTTCAGGCCACATGCGGAAGTGGCGCGGTGGTAGATCCTACCTGCTGCGAGAGAGGAGTTGCTACAAACACGGCGACCAGGAGACAGAGGGGACAGCCCAAGGGAGACGCGGGTCCGCCGGTAGGGGGACCGTACCTCAGAAAATACACACAGGGGGGTTAATCCATGAAGACCCATCCTGTGGAGCAACTATTCCAATACAGATTAATTAGTACCCATAGTGGGTCTGGTTGGGGAATTCCTCCGCTGAATTTGCGGACCAGAGGGCTAGGGAGGAAGGACTAGCGAGTTTAGTGGACTCTCCTGGGCGAAATAGCGCACGTGATCACTTCAGTGGAGGGGAAAGGCACTATGTGCAAGCGGAACACCCAGTCTATGTGCTCGGACCTGAGAGAACACAGGATGAGACCGACTCAACCCTGAGATTGTAAAATCTTGTTAAGGTATTGGGTGTTGCCCAGCTCTGCAGGTGTCTGCTAGGGAGGTGCCGTTGGCCTGTGCCCACGAGGATGCCACACTTCTCATTGAGTGTGCTTGAACCCGCAAGGGGCGGGCATGGCCTGGGTGTGATAGGCCAAAGCAATGGCGTCGATGACCCAGTGGGAAAGCCTCTGTTTGGAGACAGCGTTCCCTTTCCGCTGTCCACCAAAGTAGACAAAGAACTGCTCAGAACATCTAGAGCTCTGCGTGCGGTCCTGTGTCTGGTACGCAAAGCATGCACCAGACACAGCAATGATAAGGCTGGGTCTGCCTCCTCCCGGGGCAGTGCTTGCAGGTTCACTACCTGGTCCCTGAAAGGGTTCATAGGAACCTTTGGCACGTAGCTCAGTCGAGGTCTTAAGACGACATTGGTGTCTGCCGGACTGAACTCCAGGCAAGTGTCGCTGACACAGAATGCTTGCAGGTCCCCAACCCTCTTGATGGAAGCGAGCGTGATCAGGAGATCCATCTTCAAGGAGAGGGCTCTGAGCTTGACTGATTCTAGCAGCTCGAAGGGGGGTCTCTGGAGGGTTCAGCCTCCGGGCGCCTCTAAGGAACCTGATGATCAGATCGTGCTTCTCTAGGGACTTACCATCCACTGCGTCGTGGTGAGCCGATATAGTGGCAACATTATCCTTCAAGGTGGAGGGGGACAGCCTCCCCTCTAGCCTCTCCTGCACAAACGAGAGCACTGACCTGACTGTGCATCTCTGCAGATCGGGAAAAATACCAATTCGTGAACAAGTGTCTCTTCAGGGCGTAAAGTTGCCTGGTATAAGGGGGCTCTGGCTTGGTTGATCATGTCTACGACAGCAGGTGGTAGGCCACTTAGATCTTCCGCATCCCGTCTGGGGTCTCATATGCGGAAGATGCGGTCTCATATGCATCAATCCCAGATGGCACGACCGCCACAGTGGATGCCATATGCCCCAGGAGCCTCTGGAATTTTTTTACAGGAACTGCTGTGACCTTCGTGACCCGGGGGGCGCGGTCAGTCGCCGAGCGCAGTTAGGGTCGAACCGTCGAGGGTAGTGAAAGCGGAGGAGCGAGGAATTCCTTTTCGGGCAGTAAAAAGTGCCCTCTACGGCTTCGTCAACTTGTCATGCACCTTCGGGAAGAAAGGAACCAGGGGGGTGGGGGAAGCATGGCTGTGAGCGGAGCCCTGACCCGAGGAACTAATTGTCTAGCCGTTAGGGGTGAGGGGGAGATGGAGGATTCCAGTCCAGCCCCGTGCTCAGGGTGGCCCGGGCAATCATAGCGGACATCTTTGTGTCATGTTCAGACTGGACAAGCAGACCCGAAGGTGGCAGCCCAGTCGAGTCATCAGCATCAGACGGTGCTGTGACGCTCTCTGATGCAGCGGCGAAATCATCATCCAGCTCACGGGGTCCGAGGGAGACATCAGACTGGCCATGGTGCGAGCTGGTCTTGCGGCGGACCCGGACGGAAGCAAACGAGCACGCTGGGGAGGGGGGGATTCGTGGGGATTTACCTGGCGAAAACGAGCCAGCTGCACTCCCCAAATCGCCTTCATCGCCAGCCGTGCCGGCCCCAATCACGTAGGATGAAGGCGCGGTGCGGTGGCTGAAGTGGATTTCTTTTGGAGGAAAGAAAGCTGCGACAGCAATGTTGCTATGGTTATGTTCCCGCACTGACAACATGAAACATTCATAAAATGCTGCGAGGCATGTGAGGCAGCTCTTATGACCATCAGAAGCAGAGAGATATCTGCCGCATCCAGGAACTACACAAAAGTGGAAAGACATCAACGCCAATGTGTATACTCTTTTAGAGGAAATATACTCTTTTAAAGGTCTACTGATCTTTAAGGAAATGTTGTCGAAGGGCTCAGGGGCAAGGACTGCACTGGCTTGCAGAGAAGGGAGAAAGTCGCTGGTAATGCTCCGTAGGATCCAACAGCAATGCTCTTAGAGGCGAGTGGAACCGTAGTGGAACACCAGCTTGCTGAACACACAACCGCTCAGCTCCAAAGAACAAATCTGACTAAACAGATGCACGATTCCCTCCTTTTATACCCGTATGGGAGGGACATGCAAATTATGTCTGCCAATTTCTCATTGACATTTTCTCAAGTTCAGAGGTAACCGAGGCCTTCAAGAAAACCGCTAGTGTCGCTTCATTCGACACAACATCGAGTGAGCGACAGACGTGGAACATTAGTTAGCAACACAAGTTAACATGAAGAAATGTATCTTGGTTAATGTTAATTTTAACATACATTTTTAAAATCAAAATTTGTACATGTTAACATTAGTGAAGAACAATTACAATAACAACAAACAACAATTATATTTTTTATTACATAACATTACCAAAGTTTAAAGAATGCTGTAAAAAATACTGTATATTGTAAGTTCATGATACCTAATGCAATAACTAATGTTACTGAATAGAGCCTTATTGTAAAAGGTTACCACATTTTTTTTTATCCAAACACTAGAAAAACTCCTCAAAATCTTCCTCTGAAGGGGACAACCATAAAAAAAAATTATACAGACCAAGTGGAACAAGTCATTGAAAGCAGTTAGCTATCTATGTGAATCGGCAACATGCCCAGCTCCATTTCACCTTATCCATTCCTCCTCTCTCTTTCCTACTTTCACCTGCACTTTCCTTACCTACACTCTCTTCCTCCTTCACAGGAAAAAAAATCTAAACAAAGATGGGAGGCCGTGGCCCCTCAAGTACACAGCAGAGAATCTTCCTCGTTTAATGGGAGTTATTGATTTGTTTGACACACTGTGAATTTTATGAAGCTGCCTCTCAAGTGTGAGACTAACAAAGCACAGCTGTAAGCAAACAAACAGGTAGCTATTCAACCTGACACCTCACAGATACTGAGGAGAGCCTGTCTTTCTATTCTTCTCTCGCCACATTGAGGATGAGCACTGAGTCCAGGAAAATCTCTCTGGATTTCACAGCTGACAGAACAAGAGATGCTTTGGGGAGTGTTTGTGTGGGAAAACGAATAATTTTATGAAATTCATATTACTGGCCTATTTTAAATAATAATGAGTTTTGTCATTTCTATGTGATTAACCAACACTGTCACAGTGAAGTAAGAAAATAAGCTGTTTATTTCAGGTAGTTGGGGAGTGTCAATATTTTAAAGCCTGGCCTAAATGTGCACTCAGTATTTTTTGATTGTTTGTCGTCTGGACTGGACACTGACACCTAAGAGTGTGGATGAAGCATCCTTCAAATGATACAGTTTTCAGTTACCAATGCCATTGTACAAATTCACTATTCACAGTCAGCCATGATTAATTTAATTCACAAGTTAAAGTGTCCAACAACAGGCCGGTTACTGAGATTAAGGGAGTAGTATTAGACTGGTGATCTCAACATGGCAGCCCACATGAGGGGACCCGCTCCATGTAGATTTAAACAGCTTCTGTAAAGTCACTGATTTTAATCAGTCTTCATGTCATGTGATTCTATCATGATTCAGTCATGGTTTTATACATATGTTTCTAAAAAATACTATGTATTTCTTTAAAAATGAAACTTGTTTTTGAGAAGAAATAAAAATACTGAGTGCTCCTTTAAATGGCTTTATTCAAATTTGCAAACTGGGTTAGGACAACAGTCTCATAATAATTAGTGCAATATGGTGAAATCATGAGATATTGTAAGGCTTTATTCCCATAAGTCTCTTTTCCACCATCAGGGCAAACGATTCTGAGCACTATGGGGATTGGTTACAGTAGCTTTTCCACCAAGGCACGATTAAGCACGGCATGTTTAAAAACCGTTCTCCGCCCAGAATTCTCAGCACAGTAAGACAACCATGCTCAACTATTCTGGTGGAATGTCTGTAGTAACGTCACGACTCACGATTGGTCATTTGTCAGTTGCCAAGATTACTCTCTCTTTTTTTTTTCTTCTCTGTAGCTGGTCAAGAGCACTACTTGGGCAAAGTAAACAAACTTCTCACGTGGTCCTTAAACTCTTGCGTTATCAAGGTAATGACGTATGTCGTGTCAAGGTATAGATGTGATGTATTTCTTGTATGTCTGTTTTCAGCACCACGGGTGGCCCAGAACAGTTCGGCCAGATGGTACAAAAGAGTCTGTAGAGACCAACCATTCAACAAACACAATTTCAAATCCATACAATACACAATACATTAAACTTTAGTTTGCCTCCTATACAACACTTTATTTTAAGAAAGGAAACATCTGTGAACAAATCTGGTTAAACAGTCAATATTTATGTATGCAATACAAATTACTGATGTTCACTCACTGAGCACTATATTAGGAACACACGTACAACTACATATCAATGCAATTATCTAATCAGCCAATCATGTGGCAGAAGTGCAATGCATAAAATCATACAGATATGGGTTAGGAGCTTCAGTTAATTTTCACATCAAACATCAGAATGGGGGAAAATGTGATCTCAGTGATTTCGACCATGGCATGATTTGTTATGCCAGATGGGCTGGTTTGAGTATTTCTGTAACTGCTGATCTCCTGAGATTTTCACACAAAACAGTCTCTAGAGTTTACTCAGAATGGCTGAAGACTGGAAAAACGTGGCCTGGTTTGATTTCTGCTGAGGCACACAGATGGTAGGGTCAGATGGTTGGCTGCAACAGCATGAATCCATGGACCCAACCTGCCTTGTGTCAACAGTCCAGGCTGGTGGTTGTGGTGTAATGGTGTGGAAAATGTTTTCTTAGCACACTTGTGGCCTGTTAATACCAATCAATCAACACTTGAATGCCACACCCTATTTGAGTATTGCTGCTGACCATGTGCATCCCTTCATGGCCACAATTGACCCTCTTGTAATGGCTACTTCCAGCATGATAATGCACCATGTCTCAAAGTCATCTCAAACTTGTTTCATGAACATGACATTAAGCTAACTATTCTTCAGTGGCCTTCCCAGTCACTGTATCTGAATCTGATGACTGGTTTTGGGATGTGGTAGAATGGGAGATTTGCAGCAGAAATATGCAGCTGACAAATTGCGTGATTCGATCATATCAACATGGACCAGAATCTCAAAGGAATGTTTCCAACATGTTGTGGAATCCATACTATAAAGAATTGAGCCTGTTTTGAGAAACCTTTCCCAGTTTTAGTATTGTTCCTAATAAAGTGCTCAGTGGGTGTATGTCCATAACCTATAATACGCTTCTCTCGTCTCGTTTCACACCCGAAGTTTTCATTTTCCATTTCATACTATTATTACAACAACTTAGCCATGAGAATGGGTTGGTAGGATTAGGTCCCAGCTAACAAGTTCACAATTTAATCATCACAAAGATAGAGATAGACCACTTTAAGTCCACAAAAAAGCAGGAAAAATTCAAAAGGGTACATTTTATGCAATCTGGATGAATGATTTTTAATAGCATATCAAGCTATTATTAAAGCTAGATATGGAACATTTTAAGCTTGACCTATGTAGTAGCCTGTTTACACAAGTGTTCACTGTATATACACTTTGTAGCTGTCAGAACACACTCTGAAATTCTGTTCTTTCAGCTCTGGAAATTAATATTTGTTCTCACACGTTCAAGCCTATGAAAAATGTCCAAGTCTTGACTCTTTTTCTTACACATGCTTCTTCTTTTTGAAACGAAACTAAGATACATGAGTGGCAAGATTCCAATTTCTTTTGAACACTGAGTGGAAATTGAGAGCTCAGAAATAAATCTGCTTTAATACACAATCTCCACAGAGCTACCTTAGAGATCTCTCCTCCTGTGTCTAACAAACCACTGCTTAACCAGAAGCCAAGGTTGCCAGCTCTAAAGTCTTGGTTGCCACATCACTGCAAAAGTTTCATTTTCCTGGGTTAGCCACTCACAGCTAAGGTGATGCAACGTTACAGATCCGTTTACTAGCCCAGATTGAAAACAGACCGTTTTCAACCAGAAAATATTTGGCTCTGGATTCTAAAACAAAAGAGCACATTCTTCCTCAACCCAAATTAACAGAATGTCAACACAAACTCAAACTCTCCTCTTCATCTGCCAATCACACAGCTCTCCTCAGCTCTTTCCTAAAATAGAGGGAGTGTGAGTGAGTGAAACGGCTGCTCCTCGTGATGGTAGATTTAGGATTTGGGAGGGGAGGGGGTCACTGGGCATGATAAAAGGGGACAGGGAGTGAGTGACAGTTGGGTTAAGACAGAAGTCATGTTCAATAGCAGGTAAGGAACATCAAAAGGAGAGTTCACAGGAAACCTATGCAACCTTATCTAGATGAAGGATTTTCTGTTGTGTGAAGTAGATTAGTGATGCCAGAGCTGCTGACATGGCCTCATTTGCTGCCCTGTAGTGTTAGAGGGGGATTAAACCATATAAACTTTGAAGCTTTAAACAATACCATTCAAAATTAGATGGATTAAAGGAGAGATGTCTGATGGGGATTTCCCGTGGCTTTGTCAGTTTAAAACTTCTCTCTTTTAAAAATAGGAGAGCGAGAGTGTGTGTGTGTGTGGGGGAGCTGAGCAGGTCTGGGGTTTCTGTTTTAATGAGGGCTCTCTTATCATGAGCTGGGCAATGGGTGCAGAGTAGCACAGGTCGACAGGCCCTTAACCAGTAGACTCTCTCACATTAAAGAATGATGCAAAGACTTTGTCACTTAAACAGAGAGGGGGCGGAAGTTTTCTGGCAGTTACATCATTCTGGTATTTTTATGAAGCGTCGGCTCTTTTCTTGATGAAACATAAACAATGATTGTTGTGTGCTGTTTCATGCAAATATGAAAGAGAGATGCAATGAAAAATACATCCTATTACGCCATGAGTTGAAAGTGTTTTTTGCCTTGTTGAAGAGGATGGATTTTTCTGTATGTGAAATGTGATGATTACTGGAGAGCTGATTTAAAAACGGGGGGGCTGCACAGGCGCGTATCTGCTGCTGTGATCGAGGGCAGACTCAAATGCATCTGTCTTGCTTAAATAGTGTGAATGAAAAAAGCTAACTTTGTCACTGCCGCTTTGCTGACGACACGTGACCAATCAGATGAAAGTGAGTCAATGTCAACACTTGTCTACAAGCTGAGGATGGGATCGGGTCTAAGCGAGCAGACATAAATATGCTTAAATTTAGAGCAATGTCATGCATCGTGGGTTTCAGGATAAAACAAGTTGTATTACTTTTTCTTAAAATGTAATGTGCAGCACAATCAACATCAACATAAGCAACATAATAAAAATGAGGGAAGTGGAAAAGGGCAAATGTCACCAAAGTGACAAAAATACCCAGATATTTAAAAATATGGGGGTAAGCAATGCACATTTGATACATATCATAATATTCTTTTCTAGGTCTATATATATCCTTTTGTTTAGTGCCTCTCTGCAGACACCAAAGTAACCATTAGCTGTCAGATATCTATGGTCACATGAATAAAATCCACCGAAAACTCCAAAACATGAAATAATCTTGCAATTAACAGTGCAGAACAGTAGAGAACTGTATAATCTAACAAAGGAACTGGACAGTTATTTTTTTATTTGAGCAGAGTCATTGTGTTATGCAGTATTTACATATTTGACATTGATTATAAAGTTCATTAATAATCAATTGATTTAACTGAAGTATTGATTACATGTTATGTGCTTTAATATGGTTAACACAAATATAACAAATTCCTTGTGAATGTCTAAATATAAATGAAAGTTATCACTAAATAAAAAGTTACTTTTTGATACTGATGGATATACACTATTATAAATGATGCCATTTCTTTTAGCACATTTACAATGATCCCTTGTTTAACCAAAAGGTAATTTAAAAGAACACGTGCTAATGAAAAAACTACCCGTTCTTAACTGCACAAAACCAAGCTTGCACTTTGCAGTCCATTTCCCCCTTGAATGGCCTCCCTCAGGATATTAAAAAATCATCACATTTTCATCAGTCCCTGCTGCTTGTCAATGGCATCAATAAAAGCTGAATAAGTGGGCAGAGCTGCATCCAGACCAGTCATTAACACTAGAGCCCCACTCAATCAGAGCAACTCCAAAACATATCAAAGAGGAGGCAACGTGCAGGAGAAGGGGGGTGCTCCGTAGCCTGATAGAGGCCCCATGGAGAGATGTAAATAGCCTCCCAAGAGACTCTCAGCGGGCTGAAATGAAGATGCTAGCTGGGAGGCGATGGGAAGCTAAAGAGTTGAACAGTAAATGTACACAAAAGAGAGGAGAGGCACTCCCTCTTTATGCCAATCAATGTGCTCTTATTAGTAAGAGGGTGCTGATGCCACTTTTCTTCCAGCACCGTCTGGGTGTACGTGCCATGCAGCAGTCCAGTCAGGGGGGATAAAACAAGTCACAGATCAAAATGCAGCTGACCAAACCAAAAAAGAACAAAATGTCCCTTTTGATTAAGTGATATATCGGGTGATCTCACTACTTAAGAGCTGCAGAACTTTGTTTTCTATAGCATCAGGGATTCTGTACTGTAGCTAGACCTGGCTCTAGCAATGCCAAGGTCATGGGTTTTATTCCTCAAACCCAAAGTCATTTTGGATAAATCATCTGCTAAATGTATATAAATAAATGCATACAAACAGAAATAGCATGCTGTAAACATATGCATTTCTTAAATGTGCTGCCAAAGGTAATGCAGCAGGTATATTGGAAATTGTCATTAAACTGGATTTTTAACGGCTCACATTAGCTTTCACCAGAGAAACATTAATTGGAGTGAATATCAGGTGCACTTTGACTTTGAGATTTTAATTCTCACTATCAGCCACGTATAGCTTTCTGCCACAGATGTTATCTGTCCAATCTGCAGTGTAATGCTGGTGCCACTTAGATAAACAAAATTAATAGAATGTAAAATAATGAACATCTTTCACATAATTACTTTAATTCTTGATTGCATGCAATCCAGAATAATTAATCAAGTGATTAATTATTAATTTAAGAACCCATTTGGCTGTATGCCATGATGCGCAGGAAGCTGAGGGAGCCTATTCAAAAATCCTGTATTTCCTACTGGTCACTTCCACTGATGACCAACAGATGGCTCTCATAACTAACCTGGGTCAGCCATTACTATAACCAAATACAAAGAAAAGGATATATAAAGAAATACATAAAGAAACAATAAACAGGTTGAGAAAAAAGTTATTACTGACTTTGGAATAAATCAATACCCGAGGGGGGAAAATATAATGTCGATCAAGTTACCCAATTGGGGTAGGCATAATATTTATCCTGTAAAATAAGAGGCTTTGTGTTCAAAATTGCTTTTTAATTTTAAGGTCAAAATTGAGTTTCAGAACCTGCCTGTTATTAGCATGTCAATAAGCAGCATAGCAGTATATGTAATGGCTGCACAGGTAAACCATTCACACAATCTCATCTAGTCTCTTAATACCACATTTAATTCATTGATCGCTTCTTGACAGAAATGCTCTATAATCACACATCACCCTGCAACCCCTTCTCAAAGCTCTAAAATATCACATCCAACTCAAGGAATAATTGAAAAATGTAATGAGTTCGGTGAACCACAACCTTGAAGGATATCGCAAAAAAAGGGTTTTGGGGGCTTGACAGTTAATTCTTAGGCAAACTTTTCCTTTTACCCTTTCAATCAATAGAAACAGTGGATTTAATTTTGGTTAATTGGTGCTCAATAAGAGCAACCCTTCAGCATCAATAGAACATTCTTACAGCCATGGTCCTATTGATTCTGGAATCTCTTGTAGGCGCTTTACAAACAAGTCTGTTTCTCTGGAGTCAAATTTAAACTGATTTAGGTTTAAATAAAGAAACTTGTGATAACTAGATATGGGACCATATTAAATTAGTAGATATTAACACTCAATTATGTTCAGTGTATTAATATTCATGCATAAAAAAAAATCAAGCTACATTTCAATGCATGTTCACATTTTTTAATTGTTCAAAGAGGACATCATATTGTTACCAAAATTTTATATTGACAAAACTATTATTGACATTTGAATTATTTAAAAAACAATATATACATGCTTTAGCAGTTACTGAATCTTTAGAAAGAAGCATTCATATTTTTTAGCAGTAATCACAGTTTAGTGCCCTGCATACCATTAGTGATCAAATCCTGGCCCCTAGCGGTGAAGTCATCAGCGTGAGATATGGAGCCTGAGGCTTCTGCAGTCAATTTGTAGCATTTGGTGAGCTGAAAGATTTCACATGTGTAACTTCCCTCATAAAGTCTTTAATGGGTGGAAGTGTTCTCATTTACTTATCCAGGTGTGGATAACTGACTGCTGGGACCTCGTGCCATATCTATTTCAAAGTTGTGTATATTACTCTAAGAGAGGGGCATGCTTTTGACTTGGAACAAGACTAACCGGTGACAATCACACCTCTCAAATAATTTTGGAACACATCCCAAGACAAACTTCAGAGACAAAGACATCTTTTGAATGCAGAACGCAGACAGGTTAACATTTTTCTCGCTATCATCCCAATTCTGTTGGATCATTGTCCAATTACCCAAAATTAGTTTGGCAGTTTTGCTCACATAACATTATACCCAGATTCACTTTTTTGGCCTTTTTCTGGGGGGCTGCTTTAGGAAGATGAAGGTTGCCAGGTTTCCAGACTGACGGGAAGTATGCCTCTGACAAGTGTAACTGACAGCTCTGATTTAATTTGACTGCTGATCACACCCAGCTATAGCATCAGAGCAGTTCACACATCTGTGCCTCAGCTCAGGGTGTTGAGACATGCCACCAAATATCTGGAACATTACACACACTCCTGGTGCTGTGTACAGGCAGCTAGTGCGCTGTCACTCCAGCTTTCCAGCAACATTAGCAAAGACACAAATCTTACATTTATCATTTGCATCCTAATTCTGTTGGTATAACATCGCTCAAAAAAACTCAAATGAATAAAATTTCCAAAATTGCAATTCATCATTACAATTTGCTGTCCTAATATTAATTTTACATATGAAAGACAACAAATGGTTAGTAATAATTATCTTGTAATTTTTTTGAAAAATTTATTCTACCAGTCTTCTCCAAAATACTGGCACTGTGTGGTTTTTGGTAAACCCACCTGCATTGTGAACGCACAGTGAATTTTTATTAGAAATGCCACATCTAAATAAGTAAAACAACTGTCTGTTTGGTTCAATGTGACAAACTAATTTCATAGGAGTGTAAAAACAAGAGTGAGCATTAACCATATCCCATAAACCCATTGCCATAAGCCAGAGTGCCATAAAAGGTGACATATATTGTAACTTCTTTTTTAATCTTTCCATGAATACATTAATTCAGATAAATTAACTCACTCGATGAAATTATGCACAAAGAAGGAATCTAGCAACGGCAAAGCCACTATAACAATCCCTTAAAATACTCTACCAATAATATTAATTAAAACACAGGCCCTCAATCATTCAGGTCAACGTCTAATTTGAAATAATCGAGCACATTACATTTTAATATACTGATGAGTCTGGTGACTATAATGAGAGGTTATGCAGGAGGTTAAATGATGTGGAGTTAGAAGCTAATAGTCAGTGCAAAGCGCAGAATAAGTAGGCCTCTCTCTCTATCTCTATCAGCCTCTTCCTCTAATACATTTATGCAGGTCTCAATGTTCTGGCTAGATCAACAGCTTACTGAAATATCTGTCCTGCCCACCTGCAGTAGTGCTGGCTTGCTTATTCAGGCCAGTGTACTTCCATTAAAACAGTCCCCTGTGTCTTCATTTAGAACACTACGAACTGGGAGACCAGCAAAAAACAAGGAAGTTGGGACCAATTTTTAGCATTCTGCACAATCCAGAAATGCGTCTCAGTGCAAATATTTGACCTTGCTGAGTGACACATAATCAATTTGTGTGAAACTGGCTCAGAGTATTTCATTTACTCTGCCATGCTATGAGATCTATCTTCACAGGATTTGCTTATGTGTTTGTGAGCGTGGGGTTGTGTGTTTAAGCCCTGTTCCAAGTCTTGACCTTCATCAATTATCTTAATTAAACAGATTTTTTCCCATGAATCTCTGTTAAGACTCCTGTTATCTTATATTAGGGTGATAAAATGTAAATGATGGATGAAGGCAGGTCTCTGTCATGAACTCTGTCAAATTAACTGACAGTTTCTTCTAGTTGGTTAGAACAAATAAAACTATTATTGGAGATTATTTTAATAGACATGGGGAATGAAGGACAATTTAGAGAACTAAAATATGCTGAAGTCTGAGAAACTAACACTGTTGACTAAGATACTCAAGAAGTAATCCACTCTAAATGAATAATTACTTCTATTAAATTGTAATCAGATTATCTCACTGATTACTAAATTTTAAAAGAAATCACGTTACTAATGACTTTACTTTTATGTTACTATCTAAAACACTTCAGAGAAGTTTTGTTTTTCTAAACGATTTTAAATAATAATCATCATAGCCCTAAAACAGACAATTAATCGTCATAATCACAATTATTTGTTTGTCAATTTTCATAATCATGAGAGCCCTACTCAGTTTCTCCCTAACGATGACTTATTAGAGGGCCTACGCTCTCTCAATTTTTAAAATAAATTTTCACCACTAAATAACTGAAAGTTTTTTTTTCTTGCTACAGTCACTTTAGCTTACTCTCTGGGGGATTTAAAACAACAAAGGCAAGGCATGATTTTCTATTAAGCTGATTTGAAACAATGTGTATTGTGAAAAGTAGGGATGCACCGAAATTTCGGCCACCGAAAATGGCATTTTTTGTTTTTGGCCGAAAGAGAAAATATGAGCCGATATATAGGCTTCCCTGCCCCTCAGTGCTCAGGTTTCACTCTCGATTGATCTAATCATAATCACGGCGCTGCCAAGCAAAGGCCGATGTCAGCGGTGTGGAAATACTATACGCATTCTACGCAGTCTGTGTAGGGCACCAACTCCATAGGATGGCACCAGAAAGTCCACCGGGTGCCCTTCCTCGCACGTTATACGTTATTCAAGGACCCGAAAGCAGTTGCGGAACACAGTTGATTGCTTCACGCTCATATTGCAAATGTGACAATCCTCTTGACTACTGGGGCACGAACAACGATCGACTTCCATTGCTTGTGCGGATTGCACACAGGTATTTATCTGCCCAAGCACCAGCACAGAGAGAGAGAGACTATTCAGTGCAGCATTTCATGTTCTTGAGTTGCCCGAAAGCTGAGCAACTTTTGGTCTTGAAGAGAAACCTGACACTTTTACTTAAATAGAAAGCAGTCCAATTTGCTATGTGTATAGCAATAACATTAAAATGTGTTTAGCCCTGCAAAACTTTGTTCTTCACTTGAGGCTACATCTGTCGTTTACAGTTGAGTTTGGTTTTAGTTCAATTACTGCTGTTTTGCACTGTTGTTTTGCACAATAATTTGATATTAAAGGGTAACTAAACACCTGCTCAGAGTCTGACTCCACCCACTAGAAATATTTGAAAATGCAGGAAAAGTGGGCAGACCCCGGCGGGGATAGAGGGAACGAACCGAGTCGCGGGGCTGAGCGGGGGCACCTGAGACTCGTAGTGACGGATTAATTGACAGCTGCTGTCAGACTCTATGTTATTATTATTCCTCACACGGTCGCAAGACAACATGTACATGAATCTGGCGTGGTGAGCTGGAACCTGCTTACGTCACGAAGTACCGCAACAGCCAATAGGAAAATTCAACTGCAGTAGCCACCGTTCAACCTGAAGAGGGCAGCACTCAGATGTTTTTACACCATATATTGTAGAATTAAAACACTTTATACACAAATGTCAAAAAAATTACTTGAATCAATGACCAGTACTAATAAAGCCCCATGCTTACAGATCATTAACTAAAAAAAGTTGGTTTAGGGTTTAGTTACCCTTTAAAGTGGAAATACGTTTACATAAACAGAATAGAGTCCCTCTGTCGTTCTGTGTTCTGCCTGTTGTTATCATTAAAATGACTGTGTAGAATATTTAAACTTTTTGTATTTGCAAGATGCTAGCCTTGAGCTGCTAAGTTAATTACTTGACTGCTCTTTTGCATATCATTACGAGTTTTCTAGAACATTTTCTAGAACGTATTATTTGTTAAAAAAAATCAAATCTGTTAAATTTGATTGTTAAAGAACTGAATAAAGAATCATATATTTAATATTGTTATAATATAGTGTCTGTCCAATTTTGGTGTTTTACTTTCAATAAAAGTGTAAGTCAATTCAGATTAATTAAATTCATGAAATTAATTAAAAAGTATAATATTAACAAAATTATATATATATATAAAAAAAACTATTTTAAACTATTTTAAAATGGGTATTAAAAAAAGAAGTAATTTTCGGTTTTCGGCCAAGTGCATCCTGAAATTTCGGTTTCGGCCCAGAATTTTCATTTCGGTGCATCACTAGTGAAAAGTGCTATACAGATATAAATGACTGTATAGTTATTTAGTGTAGACAAACAAATGTTTCTCAAGAAAAACATGAAAATTGTGAGTTCATATGAGTTTTTCTCATTACAATGTGTAAATTAGCTGCTTTATTATAAAGCTCTACTTTTTTTTTGACAATGTCAGACACTGTTGCGTCATTTATGATTTAAAAAAACTTTTATGTTGAATCCTTAAATAAGACTTGAGTGAAACATTAGTGGTGGCTATTTTTTTTTTTTTTACCTTATCATAACGTATTGTGAGGCTTTGCATCGTATTGTATCGGAAAGTGAAAACTGTGTATCGTTACATGTCTAGTATATATGGACATAACATTTTTTTTTAAATCTACATAAAAAATATTTTAGAAATGTGTAACCTAATGTGCTTAAATGTAATTAACTTAATTTAAAGTCAGTAAATGTAATCTGATAAAAAATTATCTAAAATGTAATGCATTACACATGTTTCCCCTTAAAATGTAATTTAGATTACAGTAACTAATTACTCTGCAAACAGATTGCAACCAACACTGGAAACTAAGACTTTAATAAGACTATAATAGTGCTTTTCCTCAATGATAATGACCAAAGCATCTACACTCAGCTATATTTAGAAATAAAAAAAAGGATAATGTCCTTGTGTTGCCTTGCCCTATTTTAATCAGTGTCTGTAGTAACAAAGCATCAATCAGCTGTATGATCAGTGCTTGAAGTGGACGGTTACTTACTGGTACATGGAACCCACGCTTCTATAATTTAGTCAACAGTTTTTCTTGTGTAGCCTATACCTCAACTTCTAAGAGTCTCCCGGTACGATGTCATTTCTTAATTTAATGTAATGTAATTTAGTGAGTGATTCATTGCGGCCCGCCAATCACCTTTATCTTACCCTTCTCTGACTGATTATGATAAAATTGCATCAGTCTACATCCGAGCATGCTTTGCGCAAAACTCAATGGCGAGTTTAACAACAGAAAGCAAGGCATGCAACAGTATCAGCGTCGTCAGAAGTGATCCGTAGTCCAGTTCTGGACAGGGGCGCACGTGTTTAAAGGAATAGTTCACCCAAAAATTTAAATGCTCTCATCATTTTCTCAGCCTCATGTCACCCCAGATGTGTATGAGTTTCATTCCTCTGTTGAACACAACTGAAGATTTTTAGAAGAATATTTCAGCTCTGTAGGTCATCTCAATGCAAATTAATGAGTACTAAAATGTATAAGCTCCAAAAATCACATAAAGGCAGTATAAAAGTAATCCATAAGAGTCCAGTGATTAAAACTTTATCTTCAGAAGTGATATGACAGGTGTGGGTGAGAAACAGATCAATATTTAACACCTTTTTTACAATAAAGTTTCCTCGCTGCCCAATAGGTGGCAATATGAACTAAGAATTTGAATAGACAAAAACAAAAGAAGAAGAATGTAAAAGTGAAAGTGGATATATATTGTAAAAAATATCTTTAAAGAATATTCTGTGTTCAATACAAGTTAAGCTCAATCAACAGCATTTGTGGCATAATGCTGATTATCACAAACATTTATTTCGACTTGTCCCTCCTTTTCTTAAAAAAAAAAGCAAAAATCTGGGTTACATTGAGGCACTTACAATGGAAGTGAATGGGGGCCAGTTTTTACATTTACATTTATGCATTTGGCAGATGCTTTTATCCAAAGCGACTTACAGAGCCCTTATTACAGGGACAATCCCCCCGGAGCAACCTGGAGTTAAGTGCCTTGCTCAAGGACACAATGGTGGTGGCTGTGGGGCTCAAACCAATGTCCTTCTGATAATCAGATTACCAGTTTTGTGCTTAGACCACTACACCACCACCACTCCATAGTTTTTTGTGTTAAAAGTTACTGTTTCAAAAGTTTAGCCAGAATACATAAACAATATGTGTGTTAACATGATTTTAGTGTGATAAAATTGCTTACTAACCTTTCTGTGTAAAGTTTCAGCCAATTTTACAACTTCGTTGCCATGACGATGTAATGTCAACAAAACCTAAAATCCTAAAACGACTGTAAAAACAAACCTTACAGCTCCAATAATACATGAGTTTTAACTGAGGAATTAATGTAAGTGATTTTACAAAATTATAAGTTTCACATTTCTTGTTTTAAACCCTCCAAAAATTGGCCACATTCCCTTCTATTGTAACCTTGATATTTGCTTTTTTTAAAGAAAAGGAGGGATGAGTAGAATTTTTTTTTGTGGTAATCAACATTATGCCATGCTGTCAAATGAGCTTATCTGTTATTGAACCCAGAACATTCTTTTAAATATTTATCTGTTTCTCACCCACACTTATTATATAACTTCTGAAGATATGGACTTAACCACTGGAGTAAATGGATTAATTTTATGCTGCCTTAAGGCCTATTGTCTTTTTGGAGCTTCAAGATTTTGGTACCTATTCACTGGCATTGTTGATTGATTGATGATCTACACAGCTGAAATATTCTTCTTACAATATTCATTTGTGTTCAGCAGAAGAAAGAAAGTCATATATATATATCTGGGATGAGGGTGAGTATTTTCATTTTTGGGTAAACCTTTCCTTTAAGCATTGTTCAGTTACACTAATCTCCAAAACATGAAACAGCACATTTTAGGTGAGCACCTTTTATCACATCTTTTTCAATCAATTGTAAGGTATTTATGCAAATTGCTTAGCTGCAGTCAAAACTACAGACTTAGAACAATACATTTGAAGTCAGAAGTTTACATACTCTTAGGTTGAAGTCATTAAAACAATTTTTTTTACCACTCTACAGATTTCATATTAGCAAACTATAGTTTTGGCAAGTAATTTAGGACATCTACTTTGTGCATGATGTGTAATTTTTCCAACAATTGTTTACAGACAGATTGTTTCACTTTAATTGACTATATCACAATTCCAGTGGGTCAGACATTTACATACACTAAGTTAACTGTGCCTTGGAAGCAGCTTATGTCAAGCCTTTAGGCAATTAGTCAATTAGTTTCTGATAGGCTAATTGGCTAATTTGAGTCAATTAGAAATGTATTTGTGGATGTATTTTAAGGCCTACCTTCAAACTCAGTGCCTCTTTGCTTGACATCATAGGAAAATCAAAAGAAATCAGCCAAGACCTCCAAAAAAAATTGTGGACATCCAAAAGTCTGGTTCATCGTTGGAAGCAATTTCCAAATGCCTGCAGTACCACGTTCATCTAAACAACAGTGCCCAATAAAAACACCATGCCATCATACCACTCAGGAATGTCTACACTCTGTCTCCTAGAGATGAACATAATTTGGTGCGAAAAGTGCAAATCTATCCCAGAACAACAGCAAAGGACCTTGTGAAGATGCTGGAGGAAACAGGTAGATCTATATCCACAATAATACAAGTCTTACTTACTAAGAACCTGAACGGCTGTTCAGCAACGAAGAAGCCACCTCTTCTAAACCGCCATAAAAAGCCAGACTACAGTTTGCAAGTGCACATGGGGACAAAGACATAACTTTTTGGGGAAATGTCCTCTGGTTTGATGAAACACAAATTGAACTGGTTGGCCATAATGACCATCGTTTGGAGGAAAAAGGGTGAGACTTGTAGGCTGAAGAACACCATCCCAACTGTGAAGTATGGGGGTGGCACCATCATGTTGTGGGGTTGGGTTTGCTTCAGGAGGGACTGGTGCACTTCACAAAATAGATGGTATCATGAGGAAGGAAATGTCTGTGAATATATTGAAGCAACATCTCATGACATCAGCAAGGAAGTTAAAGCTTGGTCACAAATGGGTCGTACAAATGGACAATGACCCCAAGCATTAGTTGTGGCAAAATGGCTTAAGAACAACAAAGTCAAGGTATCGGAGTGGCCATCACAAAGCCCTGACCTCAATCTGATAAAAAATGTGTGGGCAGAATTGAAAAAGCGTATTCGAGCAAGGAGGCCTACAAACCTGACTCAGTTACACCAGTTCTGTCTGGAGGAATGGGCAAAATCCCAGCAACTTCTTGTAAGAATCTTGTGGAAGGCTACCCAAAACATTTGAAGCAAGTTAAACAATTTAAAGACAATGCTACAAAATATTTACAAGTGTATGTAAACTTCTGACCCACTGGGAATGTGATGAAAGAAATAAAAGCTGAAATAAACCATTCTCTCTACTATTATTCTGACATTTCACAGTGTTAAAATAAATTAGTGATCCTAACTGACCTAAGACATGGACAATTTCTACAATTAAATGTCAGGAATTGTGAGAAACGGAGTTTAAATGTATTTGGCTAAGGTGTGTGTAAACTTCTGACTTCAACTGTTTATATATATATATATATATATATATATATATATATAGTGTTGTCAAAAATATTGATATTTCGATAAATATCGATACTGAAATATCTGAACGGTACCAATACTAATTTCCCTAAGCATCGATACTAGCCGAGCTGTCACTTTCACTTCTCTCCAAAGGCGTTGACAAACACCACACACACTCGCACTCCTCTCATTCAGCTCTGGTTAAATAGCAAAAGTGAAGTGAATGTAAAGATGGCGAGTGCATGCGGCGCTCACGACCAGTTTTGTTTGATAAAGAACACAGCAGGAGTGCTATCTGGAAATATTTTTGATATGAAGCCAGACATCCCAAGTCTCCCGGAAGTTCCGGAGTCTCCCGTATATTGATAGCTTCTCCCTGATGCCCGCAATTTAGTTCAAATCTCCGGAATCTATAAGCGCACATGCGAGACAGAACATACTGCACGCATAACATAGATAGCGCGCACACAACATACATAAGCGTGCACGCAGAGAGGGAGAGAGCGAGAGACCTTGTGAAAGCTAGTCAACCCCAACCCTCCGCCCCCCTTGACGTTTAAGTATCTTTTGTTGACATTGAGATTGGATTTGATTTGACTTGGAAATACAAAAGATTGCACTTTTTATTTACTTGCACTTTATTGGTTTTTGAATGTATGGCAATCTGAGAGGCTTTTGAACAAGTGCAATACCTCAGGACATTTTGTTCATGTAAAATATACCTCATTGTCATGTTCTAGACAGTTCTACCCTCTTAATATTGTGGCAGTTTTTTTCTCTGTGGTATCGAAAATGGTATCGAATATCGATATTTTTCAAGGTATCGTATCGAAGTTAGAAATTCTAGTATCGTGACAACACTAATATATATTCCATCCAAGTGACATGAAACACTCTATAAAAGAGACGCTTGAGTGTACGCATCTTTTTAAAGATGTTGTATCGCAAGTGCACTGTGTGAGCAACACATGGCTCTGTCAGAACAACATGAGAGCTGCGTTCGTTGCCTGTGCTGCTTCCACTCCAAAGCAGGTCTCATGAGGACAGACTGCCCTCACTGTGAAGACATGACTCAAGAAGGTCCGCTCTAGGGCCGCCCTGATTTTGAGGAGCGATTACGCCTCCCGCGCCCTCCCGACCACTTCTTCTGTGTTAAGTATTGGGAGATCACATGATAATAATAATAATAATAATACATTTCTGGACACTCAAGGTCGCCTAGACATGAGGAAACACTGCGGGGCCTTGAGGTAGAGATGGAAGAACCCAAGGAGGATCTTGCGCCGGCGCAAGCCCCACGAGCCCCTTGATCTTCACACCAGGCCTCTATGAATGAGTATGGTGTCGTTGTATTCGGAGGGTCTGACGATATTAATAATGCTCCTCACAGCATCAGACATGGGAGAATGTTCCAGGGAAGATCTTGCAGCCCCTCCCCCCTGCGAATGTGAGGAGCACGTACTGGCCATTGATACGAGTTACTCCGCATCACTACGCGGTCGAGGAGCTCGGCCTTCAGTGGTCACTTCCCGTCGAGCCGAAAAATTCTCATCTGAATGAATGATTCCTGCACATGTCTGCCGTCAAAAGACCATGGTTTGGAAAGCAGTGTTGTTCTTCCCTGAGGTTCACACAGAGCTTACTGAGGCGGGTTCAGCAGGTAGAATTTCCCTGGAAGTATAGCATTTATAGTAATCTAGAGCTCCTGCATTTTCTATTATGTTTCTACTCACCCTTTCCCGCTATTCTCGCCAGGAACAAGTCTTTATTGCAATGCTTCCTTGCATTGCTTGAATAGCGTGTGTAGCGACTGCTCGTCGCGTGCTGAATCTGAAAAAGCTCTTTCTTCCTCTCCAACCATACTCACTTGCCATGATAACTGCGGGTGATTGGTGTCTATTGCCCGCTCGAACCTGTGCATGGATGAGTGAGAAGCTCCTGTCTGATAAGCGGCAGCTATCTGTGTCCATTCTCCACACCCACTCGTGCGTTTTGCGATCAAGTAGTGCACTTCCGGGCATTTCAAGAGAAAAATCAACCCACACTCCGCACAAAATGCTCCTGTCTTATAAACGGCAGCTCCCCTCAACACACGCACAAAACTCACGCATTACCAAGCATTTCTCAGTGTGTTAAAAAAATGGTAGTGTGAGCCTGAGCTCCTTATTGCGGCCGGGCTACCTGTTATTAGTTGAATGCAGCTGCCTGTGTAGGCTGCTAATTTACACCCACTAGAAGTCACAAGTACTTCCAATAGAATAAAACCTCCCTTCCTATCACTGGTTATGAAGGGGTTAAAATAGTATGTGTGTATTATGTGAATCATATATATTCTCAGATTAAGATGAACTTCCCATCTGGTTTTCACCATGTGGGGTTATTCATTTTCATACACAGTTGGAAGACATATTATAAAAAGTCCTCGACCGATGGGCCCGTGACCTCTTATACATATTCTTCTAAGTGTTTATACCCTGGTACATCTTAGGGTATGATGCTACATAGAGCGGTGTGATGGGACTCCGTTCCCCAAAGCGTTTCACTGCAATGTCGAGTGAACTGAATTGATAGGGAATGTCTCCGGTTACATGTGTAAACTTGGTTCCCTGAGTGAAGGGAACATGACATTGCAAAACTTGTACTTCGTACTTCAGAGTTTCGTAAGAAAATTCAGAAGAAATGGTGTCTGAGTGCTCGCTTATACAGTATGGAAAAGGAATTCCCCAAAGCATTTCACTGCAATGTCTCGTTCCCTTCCTCTTAGGGAACCAAGGTTACATGTGTAACTGGAGACGATCTTAATGTTCTTCCTCAGTTTTCATAAACTGCATTCGACCCTATGCCGTTTGATTCTTCAAAGTAAATCAAAACCTATTTGTTAGTTGAGGGTGTGAGGTCCTAATTGTTCTTCAGACAGAAAATTAATTGAAAATATTAATTAAAACATTAATGAAATACCTTAGATGATTTTGATGTAAATAAATGCATATTATTAAAAGTGTTTTTATGTTATCATGTTACAATGAAAGTGTAAGCTATGATAAATACGGAAAAAAGCTTGGCCCCTGTTGAGTTTTCATCTGGATAATCTGGCTCCCGCAAGAAAAAAGTTGAAGAGCACAGCTGTATTGTATAATCCACCAAATTAATGATAATGATGGATTAAATAGGCAGTCTGTGTGTTAGCTGGGCCAATTGAGGTTAAAGGGATAGTTCGCCCAAAAATGTAAATTCTTTCATCATTTGCTCACCCTCATGCCATCTCAGATGTGTATGATTTTCTTTCTTCTACAGAAAACAAACATTTTCAGAAGTATATTTCAATTGTGCTGGTCCATACCATGCAAATGAATGGGTACCAACATTTGGAAGCTCCAAATTGACATAAAGGCAGCATAAAAGTAATCCATATGACTCTAGTGGTTATACTCATATTATCAGGGGCAATATGATAGGTGTGGGCGAGGAACAGATCAATATAGTCCTTTTATATATCAATATCCACTTTCACATTCTTCTTCTTTTGTTTTTGGTGACTTGCATTCTTCATGCATATCGACACCTACTGGGCAGGGAGGAGAGTTTTTTGTAAATAAGTGCTTACAGATTGATCTGATTCTCTCCCACACTTATCATATCCAGGGCCTCGGGTTTACAGTTTTGCTGTGCATTAATGCAGCCCTGATCACTTCTGGAGATATAGATTAAATCTCTAGTCTTATGGATTACTTTATGCTGCATTTATGTCATTTTGGAGCTTCAAAATGTTGGTAATCATTCATTTGCATTATGAGGACCTACAGAGTAGAAATGTTCTTCTAAAAATCTTAATTTGTTTAATGTTTTGCAGAAGAAAGAAAGACATACACATCTGGGATGGCATGAGGGTGTGAAAATGAAAAGAGAAGTTAGAAGTTTTTGGTGAACTAATCCTTAAAGGTCACACCCACACACCAATGATTTTATTTCATTTAATAACACCACAATCTGTGTATTCAGAGTGTGCCTATAAAAAGTTCAGTCACAGAAAACATTACAAAGCTGGATGCAAGATTCTTGCAAAGGGCCTATAGCGCCCTTCAAGAATACATGATCGACTGTTTCCGCAAGAGAAAGCAGCAGACTTGGGAGGTGTTTGTTTGCAAATGTGTGAGAGGTAAAAGCATGCTACGGTTTCTCTACAATCAAGGTCGCGCGCTGAGCGCCTTCAAGACACGTTTGCTTTCTTGACGTGTCAAATACACGACTAGAGATCGCGACACAAACTCAAAAGCGATGTACCCCGCTGACACGGGAAAACGGTTCGTCTCATCAGGTGACTGACACCACTTTGGATCTATTCTGACATCCCTCTTGTAAGAGTGTAGATAAAGCTTCAGTTTCGGGGTAAAAAACAAATAAAAACCTCACAGGTGCGTTCTGGCAACAGAGCGTATAACTTTTACCAATGCAATTCTATACAGTAGAGCAATAGCCTATGACAACGTAGATTTTAGTTGGCACCTTCATGACTGGCACAGTGTTGACAGATCATAAGCTATCGTGCCCATCCAAGGACTAAATTGTTTCATTCGCGCGCTCAGCTCTTAAAACACTTAAACACATCCGGCGAGATGAGACATTTGTCATCTTTAAACCTACCTTACCGGAGTATGAAATTACTACAAGGGACAAGTTTGTCATGGCACTTGCTAATAGTCCTTTTTTCGTCCTCCATCCGTTACATTGTCGCCATTTTGCCTAAAATTCTGCAGGTTGAACTATAACTCCAGGAGGGATGTCGGGTCTGTGTGTTCACAAATCACGTTATGCACTCAGATCAATAGAAATAATATTCCTTAAAAGAGAGACTGGAACTGTAAGGGCGGGTAATTTAACGGTAAAAATTGTGCATAATGTATTTATAAAGAGTGGCGATGTTGACTCATGATGTAAATCCCCCGCTTGGGATATGGATTATTCCACTGACAGAGGGCGAATTCTTCTAGGTGAAGTTCCACTGCGTTTGAAGAAAAAGGGAAAAAAAACAGTATGGTGGGAGGGTGGACATACACACATATAGCGATGTGGTCAACAGTTTAAGTGATTATGAGCATTTGTCCTCCCTGGAATTTGCGAAAAGACTTAAAGTGGAAAAACTGATCAGTTACAAATGTGTTAAATTGGCTAGTGATCCATGTTCTCACTTTATTTAATTAAAGCATATTTCCTGTACTTTTGTAACTATGCAAATAGTGGATTGGTGGAATAGAGAAGGTGTTGTTTAAAATGGGTGTGACTCTTTAAGCAATGGCTGCATCCAAAAGTTGAAAATGGATGCCTTCAGAGAATGTATAGGGAGGTACAGTAGGAAGGCAACGAGGCATGTCCAATCTCCGAATCCAATATTTGTGGAATATTATGTCTACTCAGCCTTCATCTGGTCATATTTCTGAAGGCAGTATAGATCCAGCCTTTGCTGCCTTTGATATCCCACAATCATGTGCATGTGGTGCACTGGTTGGTTGAAAGAAAAAAAACATCTGATGGAGTGGGTGAAAGCAGTAATTAGTTTAAAAAAGTCCCATTTATAATTGTTTTCAGTGTACAACTCAATTTCTAGCAAAAATAAGCATTTTAGTTCCTAAATATTTTTGTGGTTATGTGTTTAATTTGTGTTAAGATCATTAGACATGAGGTTATGGTGCCTTGGAAGGCTGTCTAAACAGTATCCCTACGAGATGCCTTCATATGCAAATCGCTACCTATGAAGCCATTGATTGACTGGGCACTGAGGTATCAAGGCACGCAGCCAACATCACACCAGCAAAAGTGCTGTTGTTCTGTATATTAGCCACAGGCGGAGATGTACTGATAACAACACACTTGCGAATGTGATATTACTTTTATACTGTATAACAGTTCAACAAACATTTAATTATCTTATTCAGTAACTTATGTTTCAGACAAAAAAATTGGCCTGCTGCTTTGTGCAGTTCTTCTCTGCCTGTGAGTATAGTTAAAAAAAAATCCAAAGCATCAAGTACAACTTGCTCCACTTGCTCTCAGAGTACACACTACTCTGTTTTGAACAAGTGGTCTTTTGTTCATGAACGAATCATTGCTTTTGAATGAATCTTTTATGTGAACAAATCAGTGTTGTTCACTTCCATTGTTTAGTGGTGAACGACTGCACCTTTTAACAAATTTGTTGTGTCAATGATTGAATGACTCACTCATAACATAAAGATGCTTATTTGTCGCCAAGTACTAAATATGCAGTTTCCAGAAATGGTCACAGAGTGATTCAAATAGTGGAGCATCCCAGTGCTATTGTACTGTGGCCTATCAGCATTACTCTTGGAATGGCACTCTTCCAATCAAATAATTGAGGATCAGAACTTAATGTTACTAACTGTGTTACGAATCATGATGTACAAAGATGAAGACAATATAAAGTGTCTTTAAAGTAGGTTGGTTGTTTTGATGATTAAGTTAATACAGTATAAGTACTCTGTATTTAATTATTAATTCAGTGTATAAATACCACACATCACACATCTAAACTTTAAATGGTAGAGAGTTTGATTGAAACCAAATGCTTTCTTTCATTACATTGTCAGTGACTGGAATCCTGTTTTGTTCATTTGGAAAGTCTATATTAGCCAACCCACTTGTCAGCGAGCAATGATATGAACTGAATACTGAAATTACTTTGAAAATACTAAATTATACTGAAAGTATAATTTACTTTGAAACATTTCTTCTTTCATGTTTCTATAACAATCTTCTTTAAAATCTAATTTTAAGGAAAAAAGAAAGTCATACAGGTTTGGAATGACATGAGGGTGAGTGAATGATGACAGAATTCTCATTTGGGGTTAACTATCCCTTTAAGTTATATAAACAGAATCTGTGACATACTGTCAATTACTACAAAATTATTTTTAAATTGTTGCACACAATAAGATTTTAACAACTTTTTAACATTCAAAATGACGCATGCATTTGTCCTCTCCCTGAACATCCTCTGTAACCTCACTGAACGTCAGTCACCTTTTGCCATGAGCTCAATCGCTTATATAATACCTTAGATCATGTAACACTTTGATTCTGTTTACTGATTCTGCAGAACACAAACTAAGATTTTTAGAAGAATATCTCAGGTCTGTTGGCCTTTTCAATTCAAGTGAATGGTGGCCAGGTATCTGAAGGTCCAAAAAACAGATAAAAGCAGCATAAAATAATACATAAGACTTCAGTGGTTAAATCCATATATTCAAAAATGCTATGATAGGATTGGGTAAGAAACAGGTCAATATGTAAGTCCTTTTTTTAATATAAATCTCCACATTCACTTTCATATGTGAAAGTGGAACTAAACAGGCACCACGTGTGACTTTCAGATGTGGAACGACATGAGAGTGAGTAAATTATAACATTATATATTTAATTGTTTTTTAACAAATGGAGTAAATGCTGAGCACCTTATTTTTGTGCAGAGAACATAAAACACAGGAATGTGAATCTGGAGAACGTAGTGTATATGATGAAATATCAAAATTAACATTATAGGCCTCTGTTTTCAGATCATGAAATAATTATTTTAATGGCCTGCCAAGCATATGCTTAAAAGTTTGATTTTGGTCTGCTGGAACAAGAGCAGAGAATCTCTAATAATTTATTATGCTGTTTGTGCCTCGCGTTAGTAGTTAGCGTTCCCTACCTTGGGGTACAATGAGCCATTTTTATAAATTTTTACTGGCTCACTTTTTTCTTTTCTTGATCCTGTACGCTGCCGACTAAGCTTGAGCCTGGAGCGATGGTGTCGAAACATCACAGGAAGCTACATTATTATACCACTGCCTGTTAACAGGCAGAAAAAGAGACAGTGCGCCCGTTTAAATCTGGGGGCATAAGAATGAATACAAAGGATTAGAGAGTTCATCATTTCACCAGAGGTGATTTGTCTTTAAAGCAGGGCAGAGCAGACAGCACACCGCATTTTATCTGTCCTGCTTTACAGACAGCTCTGAGACACTGGCACCTAAACACAGCAATGAAAGACATTTTTCACTCGCTTTGCCCATCAATTCGAGGTCACTCTTCTGTGCTCATCTGACCTTAAGGGGTATTCTAGAGAATTTCAATGCATGGGCACTCATTATTACAATTCTACTGGGATTTTGACTGATCCATATTTACAAAATCTGCCAAACAAGAGATCTTGTGTACCTGCTGTTCTAAAACAGAATAACCCTTGGATTTTAAATATTGCTTTGTGGGGGCATATTGTTTAATACTATCTTATGACTGTATAGAGCTTAATTTAGAAGCTTTGAAATATTTAGGCCTATATCATTTGGAATGAATGGATGTGAATACAGTATGTGTATATGCAGTTTATTAATATAGATATAGATATACAGTATAGACAATATGTTCTATGTCAAAACTGTTTTATACATATTCATTTATATTTGTTTTTTAATCAAACTGAAATTTCAGTTTGATGGAAAAACTAATTTAAATTAATATGGATCCAGGCTGAAGGCTAATCTTTGCAGAAGATGACAAGCCACAAGGTGGCAGAATGTCTCAATGTGTGGACTAGTGAGGTTTCAGACAACATTAATTGAAATTCTAATAAATTATATACATTTACAGCCTAATGGGGCATTCATCTTTCTTGTGTGTTTAAGCAATGATTCAGTAGATGTAACAATTTGTTTTTGAGGAATACTATTAAAGCTCAGGTAATTATTCTTGTCTTACATGCCATGTACAGTATCAAATAGACTCATTTAAAAAGCAGTATTCATTATTTATAGATCTTTCACTTTATGATAATGCCCAAATATTCTACCACCAAAAAATTAAATGAACAATAATCGTATTGCATTCCTTGTTTAAAAGTGTTTTCTGGGAGTTTTAAAACTGCAAACTTTCTCTGCCAGAGGCTTCGTCTACCTCTTTTAACTGAGTATTGCATGTTATATCATCACTGTAGTTATATTCTTTGTGCTGCTCTTTGTGAATGTTATTAGCAACGCAATTATGGCAAAACAGAGAGTTTAAGGTTTTCACGCCAGTTCAATTACTCATGGCAGAGAGGTAGTGATGTCTTCCCATGTAGCTTTGGAGTTGATCTTTCTGAAAACAAGTTTTAAGAATGATGGATTTGAAATAGAAAACAAAGCCAATGCTGTTTTTGAGTGCAAGGCTTAGGCTTTGATGTTGCCTTAGTTGGTGAGGCTGAATATCAGAAATGGAGAGACCTTGGGCAAGAAGCGAAGGCTGATTAGTTTTGCACACTGGAGATATGGGCAGCGATGGATGTTTCTGTAATATTTGTTTTCATTCCACTGAATATCTGAGGAAGAAGTAAAAGAGAAAAGCTTTACATATAACCGATTCTTTTTCTCATCAAAAGACCAGAAATTCTTGTGTTTCTTTTGGTATGTCCATTGTTCATGCTCATTACTGCAATAAGCTACACTGCGCCTCCGCAGATCATTCTAAAAAGAGAATAGTCAATGAACCACTGTTGTTTTCCACTTAATGTATTATTACTAAAGAATAAAAAACAGTGGGTTTTTGCTAAGGCTACAGAAGTACTGTCAAATAGAAAAATTAAAAAAGACCTCTGGCTGAAATGTTTGTTTTTTGGGGGCACCGTCCAATAAATTGAGTCCTTTGGTACATAGCTGTTTTTTAAGCTTATAGACTGGAGATTTGCTCTGTCTGTTCATCTCCATTCTTTGACAATTAGAGGCAGCATTGTTGAGAAACAACACTGATTGTTGTTTTTTTTGTTTTTCAGAAAGAAACATAATTAAAGCAAGTGTCTATGTATCTTACGTAAGTCTGTGCAGATGTGTGTTATTTGCTCTGAGATTTGGATATCTATAGGGAATCTGAGTTGAATCAACAGTGCCTTAGGAATACATGATGATGTATGAGATGCTCTTTTTTTATGTCACCCCATCTGGTTTATGTTTTACCATTCTTTGTAATGTCTGTCTCTTCATACCATAAACATGCTGTTTCAAAATAAATGAAAAAGCCAAATTAGGAGAAATGCAACTGCTAAATATATTTTTATCTATCCTATACTTTTGATACCTGTAATTTGCAAATTAGGAACATTTTTTAAGAAAAAAGTGGGGAAAAAAGTTAATTGAAAATCGACGCAAGGGTAATTAATTATACATACTGTAAATCGCAAATATATACGAATTAAATGTAATGTGTTACACTACTTAAAAAAAAGGGTAAGACAATAATGTTCCATTCGTTAAAATTAGTTAACAACATTAGTTAACACAGACTAACAATACTTTTACAGCATTTATTACATTAATCTTAGTTAATGTTTATTTCAACATATACTGTACTAATACATTTTTAAAAACAAAAGTTGTGTTTTTAACATTAGTTAATGCACTATGAACTAACAATAAACAAATGCATTTTAATAACTAACATTAACAAAGATTAATAAATGCTGTAAACAATATATTTGTAATTTTTTGTTCATGATACCTAATGCATTACAATAAGGTTCCATTCTTTAACATTAGTTAAAGTGTTACCACAAAAAGTAATTATATTACAGTAAAAAAGTAATTGCGTTGTTGTCAGATTTCACACAATACTGGTGATGACATCTTGTACTTGGTACACAAAATACACAATATATTTATTGTATTTGACACTTTTTAACTGCTTTTTAAACTGCATTAACTCTACAATTTTTGCTTGATGAAAATGAATAGAAATTGAAGCCTACTGTATGCAGTATAATGCCTCCTCTTTCCTTAAGTCACAAGGCAACAAATATATAAAGTCAATTGCAGTGTTGAAACACCAGTAACAGATGTTTGAAATTGACTCCAAAATTTGAGAAGGTAATGGGTCAGTTTTAAGAAGGGGCCTTAGAATTTAAACTTCAGCATTTTTATTCATCTGTCTGTGGGTTTCTTTAGAAGATCGGACAGGAGAGCATTACACTAGCAATCTGCTTGCAAAGAAACGCATGAATGTATCAGTCTTCTGGGCTGATCAAGTTAGACAGTAATCCTTTGGCTATATTTCTGATATAGTAGGCAGTTTTAGTTACATATGAACCTAAAATGTAAAGCTGGGTCCAATACAACAAGGTCTGTGCATCATCATCATCATAGCAATGAAAATTGATCATGTGCTTTCTGATAACATTCCCAAGAATTAGCATACAAAGGCCAAAAAAGTGGTGTTGGTGTAATGTTTTTGATGTGATTCAGACAGCTTCTAGGAAATAGAAGCAGACAGAGATTCTTGAGTTGTTGTCTCATTGTGCAGAAGAATAGCAGTTTGTATTTCAGCATACTATTCGCCCCCAAACCTGTCTCCCTTCTCTAGCATCGTAAATGGTAGTGTCCAGCCAAGCAACATCCTGTATAACCAGCTGCAAACGTGCATGTGCACATCATTTGGGAGAATAGAGCAAATGATTGGAATGCAGACTGTGGCATAGGGAACACATACATGCACACTCAGACACACACTTCTTTAACAGACAAGCTGTTGCATTGTGGAAAGCATAAAACACGAGAAGTCATTGTCCTCAAACTAACTGACATAAATATGCACAGGACTTGTTCCTGTAGCTCAAGCATGGAACTTGCAATGCTATGGACATGGATTTGATTTCAACAGAACACATATAATGATAAAATGTATAAAAAGAAAGAAATAATAGTAATGCAATGTAAGTTACTTTGGATAAAAGTTTTTGCCAAATGCATAAATGTAAGTGTAATAGACTGAAAAATACAGTAAATATTGCAGATAGTGTTACCACTAGAGGACGCTGCAGCAAATAAAATCAGCTTGACTCAGTATGAAGCAGACAAAAGCTAACAAATTATGACAAAGACACTCTAAGGTTACACAGCTCTATTATATAATAAGACATTATTAAACTTAGAAAAAAATTATCAGTTAAACACTGAGAAATATTTTACTAGTAAACACCTGACGTGACATGTCTTTACACTATCTAAATGATTGTAGTAAATTACTTTATTAATTTGTAACTTCAGCTCTTAATGTACTGGTATGTAAACAGCAATTTTACTGCAGCAGTTTTGTGAAACATAAAGCATAGAGCATGACACATATGATCAAGGTGATATTAACTTGTATTTATCTCTTTATCTTGGAGATAACTGAATCAATAGAAATTTGATTTCATAGTGTGTAGATGAGTGATTATAAATCGGAAACTGTTGTTTATGTGTGTCTAAGCATGCTGTAAAACTTTGGAAAGATGCTGGTGTCTGAAAGTATGATGAGTTTTATCTCAACAACTCACCATCTCAGGGGAATGGAGTTTAACTGGCTTAAATATATTGGCCTTGAGAGAACAGCAAATGTGCTCATACTATGTCCTCCACATCTCACACACACACACACACACACACACACACACACACACACACACACACACACACACACACACAGGGCCGTAGCTAGTGGGGTGAAAAGTGGTAATGATTCTAGGGGCCCAAAGGTCCAGGAGGCCCCACGACAAATTCAAAACTGTATTTTTTGAATAGGTAAGAGGCCCATATGCAATATACAGTCAGGGGGCCCATAATTCCTTACTACGGTCCTACACACACACACACACACACACACACATGTTGTGTTTCCATGTTTTATGGGGACTTTCCATAGACATAATGGTTTTTATACTGTACAAACTTTATATTCTAGCCCCTAAACCTAACCCTACCCCTAAACCTAACCCTCACAGAAAACTTTCTGCATTTTTACCTTTTCAAAAAACATAATTTAGTATGATTTATAAGCTGTTTTCCTCATGGGGACCGACAAAATGTCCCCACAAGGTCAAAAATTTCGGGTTTTACTATCCTTATGGGGACATTTGGTCCCCACAAAGTGATAAATACATGCTCACACACACACACACACACACACACACATATGCAGCCTGGACATTGTCCAGCTGTGGTGGTGTAAACAGGAACTCACCAGAGAAGGTGAATCAGACACCATGAAACGTCATTAGTGCTGAAACTCTCCCTTCACCCACAATTACATCCTTCTAGGGAAGAGAGAGGCAGTGGACGAAGGACATGAAAAAATACAGAGAGAAGGAACACAGTTCTTTTGTGAATAAGGCCACAAAGTCCCTGATGCAAGGCCTGTGCCGAATGTTATAGTGATTTAATGCAGGTCTGTCGCTCACAGAGTGGGCTTGATTTAATCTACCAGGTCATGAGCAGAAAGACATCTTACACTACTCACACACACACACACACACACACACACACACACACACACACACACACACACACACACACACACACACACAAACATGCAGTTTTAACATTTAGCATTGTGGCATTATCACTGAGCCTAATCCAATAAACTTCAGCTGGTCCACACCTCAGCTGCACCAATCATTTCTAGAACCCCCACTATTGAACACATTTCACCTGTTCTTCAACATTTGCATTTGCTTCCTGTTAAGTACCGAAATGATTTTAAAATCTTGCTTCTTACCTACAATGCCTTAAATAATAATACTCCTTCATAACTCTCTGATCGTTTTCATATCTATACCCCTATCTTCCTGGTCAACTCTTCACGTATTCGTCTGAACACTATGGGGTCTAGAGACTTTAGTTTACTGCCTCTCACTTATGGAATTCCCTTCCTCTGGATATTTGAAACAGTGATAGTCTTCAAACTTTTAAATCTGGTCTTAAAATTCACCTATTTAAACATATAAAACATGTTTTATATATATATATATATATATATATATATATATATATATATATATATATATATATATATATATATATATACACACACAAAATACAGTTTTGAATAAAAATATATCAGCAATCAGAAAATCTTTGGCAGCACTGCTCATCTAGCGGCATCTAAAAACACAAATACTCATTGAAGATGGACAGCTGGACATACTGTAGTCCTCCCCTCACACTCTGAAGAGATGACAGGATGTTAATATGTATATACAAAAGAACAAATTTACTCTTTCAGTTTGCAAGACCATTATTTAAGGTGTCAAGTAGTTTTGCATACATCTGTAATCCTTGAATTGCATATGACTCTCCAGATTTGGGCCCTGGATAATAACTGGATCAGTTACATATTGAGTAAGTAATTGGACTGAGCTGTTGATCCTGACACAGAAAGACATATTTCTCAGTGTCAACAGATTCTTAAATGTAATACTAGACATGCATGTAATCATTCCTATATTAATGAAGAAAGATGCCCTCTAGTGTTCATTTTGGTAGAGAACATTTATTAATTTCAGTCTCTGAGAGTTGACCACAATAGACTGACACAAAGAGTACATTCCAAATAATAACCTACCCTACTACTCATCCTATTTCTGTAGTATATTCTGTAGTATATATATATATATATATATATATATATATATATATATATATATATATATATATATATATATATATATAGTCACAGTTTGTCTCCACTGTGTTCAAGGACTCTTATTTTGAAGTTTTCTCCTGTGCTACGTTTCCCAGAATCCACTGCCCTAATCACTTCATAGTTATCCCCACCTGTATGCCAATCGTTTATATATACCCTCTAGTTTTGTTCGTTTTTTGTCATTTCTTGAAGTGTAATGTCTGAAAAGTAATGTTTGAAATGTTACTATTGTGCTAAGCTTTGATGTATATATTTAGTGTTTGTTCCAGTGTTTATTCCACTCCAGCGATTACTATTGTTGGGCCTTTTGTTTGTTCAACTCCAGTGTTTGTTCCACTCCAGTTTATATAATTAAAGGATTTAAAGGATTCTACTCCTGTGTCTCCTCTCTTCCTCTTCCACTCCTTGGACACCAAACGTTAAATAAATATTCCAGACAATCTTTTGTATGCCTGGAATATCTAGATGACCTACTACAGTATTTGCCAAACTGTGAAGTACAGGTCAGAACACACTGCTGTACATCATTCTATCATATCACTGTTTAAAAACTTTGCATCACACTACTTTCTAAAAAAATAGACTGTACATACTGTGCAGTATTCAGTTAGTAAGCTACTTTTCCAATTTGAACATAGCCGAACACACACACAAACTCATGTTGTTTTCTTCGAGAAGGGCCAGAATGGCTTGCAGACTGTTGGTAGGAGTCTGCGCGCAGGATGAGTTATGACTGCTCTGCATCACGCCAAGGACTAGAGCTTGACTGATTCTCAACGTCCCTGGCTTGAGGATCCTCAAGGGAGCCCCTTCCTCATTGCACTGAACGTTCCGTCATCTCTGTCTATCCTCCTCCTCCTCTGTCTGGGAGCATCTGTCTGCTGGCACAAGACAGCACGTCCTGCTACAAACCCGCACACACTTGAACGTTCTTCCATTTTTCCTACTCTTTCCTCGTATACTCTTCACCCCATTCTGCTTTCCTCTCTGTTTCCCTCATCTTTACAGACAGTTTTCTGGTTGCTGTACTAGGACACCTGTGTTTTTTCTTCAATCCCGCTGTGAGCAGCAAGTGGGACTGCAGCTAGTACATCTCAGATAAAAGTCTATATTATCACAAGATCAGATACTGTACATTACACCTTTTTGTCAGTGAAAAGAATTACCAGCCATGTAAATTTCTCAATATTGGTGTCTTTTTCTTTGCATTTATTTTCAAATGTAATTAAAAAAAATATTTTACTTTTACATTTTACATTGACCTATTTTTTTACTACATTACACCTGACAGCAATGCAGATGCATTTGTTTACCGTTCACAACCATCTGAATTTGGTTCTAACAGTTCTAAAATCACATTATTCAGTCTGATAGGTTAGAATAGAAATCATATAACAGAAAGAAAATTGTTTGCCATGTGTTCAATTGTCTATTTTGTTGTTTCTTACTGTAGACTTTGAACTGTATATAAAGTTTGTGAAATTAACTGTAAATTCCCATTCTGTCTCTCTCTCTCTCTCTCTCTCTCTCTCTCTCTCTCTCTCTCTCTCTCTCTCATCTATCATCCTTTTTTTCTCCTTCTGCTATTTAAATTTCTTAAATTGGGCCCGCAAGAACAAAAACATTTGTCAAAATCTTTATAAATTCAGTTTTGACCAACAAAAAATAGGTATCATTTGAAAGCTTTGAAGCTCTGCTTTATAATGCATGTAGGCATTATGACCAAAACTGAACAACTGCTTTGAAATTTGCAGACAAATGAATGTTCCATTTTGATAATTTATGCAAAATGTTGCACTCTACATATTATTTAAATCAGTTAAAACATCAAACTCATCAAATAGCCAAGTGTCATATGTTGTTGGAAAGTTCTCAAAGAGTACAATACAACCATCCTATTTGTTTAACTCAAAGACAAAAATATAAAAGTGTTTAAGTGTATAAAATTTTGCTTATAACTTAAAAAATAAATAAAATAAACAGAACATAAATATCACATACCATTACTTAGAGGAGGTAGTTATCTGTCAAACGAGCCCACACACAAGGTAATCGGATGCATAAGTCATTAGATAATTGACATGAATATTACAGATATATTACATCTTGCAATCTGCCTGAAAACATGTCAGCTTTCTTGGATCAGATGTCATCATTGGAAATGATTTTGCATCATGGAACACTAAACCAAACAGACTGGGTTCAGATCAGTGCAAAAGTCATCCATATTTGGGCAAAGAGACATGTGATTGTGACTGTTACATATGGTCACCAGGAGATGGCTCCAAGTACACAACAGTCAATAATGACTCAAAATCATGTCTGCATGCTCTGCAAACCTTTAGTCATTGTTGTTTTTTGTATTTGTTTGTTGTTTGTGTTATTAGTATGTATGTACAATTATTATGTTTTATAGGATATATTATTTTTTAATGCTATAACTTTTGATTGCTTTGTTGAATCAACACAAAACAATCATATTAGAGAGAAAAAACTAAATGTCATTTTATGTGATTTTTCAGCAGTTTCTTGGCTGAGAGTCTCAGAATTTTTCATAATCAAATCAATCAAATCAAATCACTTTATTGTCACACTACTGTGTACACAAGTGCAACAGTTCCAAATAACATAGCAGTACCAATTACAATAAACAACATATTTACACAACACAATTTACATAACAAATGTACACATACTTACACAACACAATATACAGTAAACAATACACACAATATAGAATACACATATAATAAAAATAAAAAATAAGGGTAAGGGTATATAAAATATATATACATATATATATATATATATATATATATATATATATATATATATATATATATATATATATAAGCTGTGTGATATACGATGATGATTAATAAAGTGCAGTGCTGATTGTTGATCGTGAGAGATCAAGTGTTCAAAAGTCTGATTGCTTGGGGGAAGAAGCTATCATGTAGTCGGCTGGTGCAGCCTGCCTGATGGAAGCAGTGAGAGCAGCCCATGACTCGGGTGGCTGGAGTCTCTGATGATCCTCCAAGCTTTTTTCACACACCGTATCATTTCACACATATATCATTACAATTTTTTTTACATTTTCTTTAAGCTCAGAGAGTAAAGACTTCGAATCCAGGACAGGCTGAGTGACTCCAGTCAGGCTTCCTAAGCAACCAATGGCCAGTTGCTAGGGTGGGAAGAGTCACATTGGGGTAACCTCCTCTTGGTTGCTATAATGTGTTTCTTGCTCTTGTGTTGCACATGTTGAGTTGTGCGTGGAGAAAGTGTGAAGCCTCCACATGCGCTACATCTCTGCAGTAATGTGGAGTGTTTGTTTCCCATGTGAATGCATGTGATAAGATGCCTGGATTGATGGTCTCAGATGCAGAGCCAACTGAGATTCATACTCCACCATCCAGATTGAGGCAAGTCACTATGCTTTAGGGAAAAGGGCATAGGGATGATCACTTCTGAATAGAATACGCAAACGGGAGGTGGATGCAAGGAAAGTTGCTGGAGTTTATTCAAATGTTTAAAGCAGCATGAGCAAGTGTTCATTACTCTTTATACACTTTCAAAACATTGATTTATTATGATTTTTTACCTGCTTGTTTCTCATTAATTGGCTACAGCCTTGTCACAAGTGTTGCTTGTGCTTTGTTTATTTGTGGGCTGGTTATGTAGTTACGTGGTCAGTTAGATCATCATTCAGTTCTTAAGTCAGAGGAAAAACGGTTGGACCCTGAGTTGAGATTGTTTCTTAGTTTTCCCAGCTGTACACCAGCTCTAGCATGAGAATCAGGAGTGTGTCTATGTAAACTGGTATATGTGGTTGTAAGGGGGTTAAAGGGAAAGGACAAGGCGAGAACCGGCTTAGCAATATAAATAATATTAAATAAAATAAAAAGACACACACACAAACACATACAGGGCAGCTTCCCATAATTCTCTCTCTCTCAAACTGTCATCTCGAAAGGGGGTCTCTAAAGGCCTGAGAGGACCAATGAGAGATTCCAGGAGGGGAACAAGCTTGGCCGGGGAGGGTTCAGCCTCTGGGTGCCTCTAAGCTGTCCACTGCGTCATGGTGGGCTGCCATAGTGGCTACGTGCACATTCAAGGTGGAGGGGGACAGCCTCCCCTCCACCCTCTCTTGAAGGAATGAATGCACTGATCAAACTGTGCATAACTGTGGGTCTTCAGCCCAGGAAGAATACCAATTTGCGAACAAGCGCCATTTTAGGGCGTAAAGCTGCCTGGTAGAGGGATCTCTGGCTTGGTTGATCATGTCCAGTGGCCAGACGTGGAGGTTCCAGAGGTCTGGGCACAGATGCCAGTGTGCCCCATCCCTTCCTCAGTGGAATTTGCCAGGGAGGTGCTGTCGAGAGGAGCATGAAATCTGAGAACCAAGTCCGAGTGGGCCAGTAAGAAACAACTAAGGTGACTTGTTCCTCATCCTCCCTGACCTTGCCGTGGCACCATGCCCATCTCGGGACTTGATACTGAAGCCAGTGCTGAAGCAGTTTCATATGTATCAACCCGAGCGGTGCAACTGCAGCCGAGTTATGCCATATGTGCCAGGAGCCTCTGGAATTGTTTTAGAAGAACCGCTGTGCCGGGCTCGAAGTGAGCGAGGCACCTGAGCACTGACTGCGCTCTCGTTTCATGAGGCGTGCTGTCATTGAGACTGAGTCTAACTCCATGCCAATTCAAGAGATGCTCTGAACCGGGACGAGCTTGCTCTTTTTCCAGAAGCCCCAGATGGCTGAGATGCCGGAGCACCTGGTCACTGTACGCACATAGTAACTATCGGGAGTGAGCTAGGATGAGCCAGTGGTCGAGCTAGTTGAGTATGCAGATGCCCACTTCCAGTAGCGGGGCAAGGGCTGCCTCTGCGACCTTCGTGAAGATGTGAAGACAGGCCAAAGGGGAGGACCTTGTACTGTTACACCTGGCCATAGAATGCAAACCATAGGAAGGGTCGGTGTTGAGGCAAGATGGAGATGTGGAAGTAAGCATCCTTCAGGTCTACCGATGCGAACCAATCTTGATGCCGAATGCAGGTCAGAATCTGTTTCTGCATGAGCATTTTGAACAGGAGTTTGTGTAAAGCCAGGTTGAGAACTCCAAGATTGTCCACAACCCACCAGCTTTTTTGGGTACGATTAAGTAAGGGCTGTAGAAACCCTTCTTCATCTCGGCTGGAGGGACGGGCTCTATCGCATCCTTGAGTAGCAGGGTTGTAATCTCTGCTCGTAAGGCGCTGGTGTTCTCGCAGCGGATCGAGGTGGAGCGAATACCGCTGAAACGAGGCGGGAGCCTGGCGAATTGAATCACATAGCCGAGTCGGATGGTCCTGGCCAACCAGCTCGACAGGTTGGACAGCAAAACCCATGCGTCCAGACTCCGTGCGATGGGCACTAGTGGGACGATCGTTTTTGATGTACCGGGTGGGGCTTCTCGGCGGGGGTGAGCAGCATCTGGAGACAAATGCGCATCCCAAGGCTTTGGTGCTGAGAAAAGACCCAAAGCACTTACCTTGCTCTGTGCTGGCCTGCCGGGGCTGGGCAGTTACGGGTCCGGAGGCGAGGTGACTGCATCCGGGGTACCAGCACTGTAGGATTATGGAGCGGGGGTGCCGTGAGAACTGCGCGCACCGGCTGGGTGACCCAGGGAGTGAGAAAATCACTCTTTTATTGAAAGTTTGGGTACCGAAGCCCAAAGTGGGTGCGGCAAAGTAAAATAAGGAAAAAAGGATTTTCCTCCTGGCCCTCCACCGGGGGACAGAGTGGTCTTGGTACCAGCTCCGGAGCGAACATCTGACTGCCTGGGTCTTCCATCTCAGGTCCTGGAAGTGGTCGTGGGGATGGGGTCCGTACGCTGCCTGCGAGGCGCTCGACGCTGGGACTGAGAGCTGGGCCTGGGTTGAGGGGGAGCTGCCTGTGGTTTGGCCGCAGTGGGACTCCCTCGGCGGGCAGATGGAGTGCGGGGTGCGCTGGGGTGTCTCCGCAGCATGATGTGAGAAATGGCCTCCATCTGCTTTTTCACTGCCGAAAACTGCTGGTTGAAGTCGACGACGGTGTCGCTGAAGAGGCCGAGCTGGGAGACGGGGGCGTTGAGAAAGCGTGCCTTGTCAACGTCGTGCAGCTCAACCATGTTCAGCCAGAGGTGAGGTTCCTGGACCACAAGGGTGGCCATCACCAGCCCAAGTGTCCGCGCTGTGACCTTCGTGACTCTGAGAGCGAGGTCGGTGGCAGAGTGCAGTTCTTGTAGCACATCGGGGTTGGGACTACCCAGGTGCAGTTCTTTGAGTGCCTTGGTTTGGTGGACCTGCAGGAGAGCCATGGCATGCAGGGCGAAGACGGCCTGTCCGGTGGTGCGCTAGGCTTTCGAAGTTAACGTCAACGTCATCCTACAGGCCTTGGAGGGGAGTACAGGGCGATCCCACCAGGTGGCGGCGTTCTCGGGGACAGGTGGATCGCAAGGCACTCAAGAAAGACCCTTGTGTCACTACATTCGACACAACGTCGAGTGATTGACAGAAGGGGAACTAAGTCATAATAATGAAAAAAGTCATTACTCTGAAATACTAAGTCACTATTCTGAGATACTAAGTCATTATTATGAGAAAGTTTTTCATTATTATGAGATACTGTCATTATTCTGATATACTATGTCACAATTATGAAATACTAAGTCATTATCATGAGAAATTGTCTCATTATAATGAGATACAAACTTATTATAATGATTTAATATCTCATTATTATGACTTACAGAATACATATTTTTTGAAACTGTGGCAGAAACTGGCTTCCATGCAAAGTAGTATCTCCACTAAAAAGCATAATAAGTAGGCTGATATGATAATAATGTGAATTAGATTTTGAAGAAGCTGATTCAGACTCGAGATTATAAACTCAATTGACTAAAGAGAAAGGCACAGAGTTGGCTTGGTCAAGCACCACAAGATGTGTAGCATTCACTGTGGTCATATTTACATACTTTTACAGAAGCTGCCCTAAATCCCTGCAAGTGTAACATATCCTCCCTGTTAATCAGTGATGTCAAACTATAATCCTTATATAAAATCAAATTACACATAGTTTTCAATTGTCAGTAGGATAGATTGCAAATTAAATAACAGAGTTTCAGCCCCAGATTGTAGATAGAAAAAAAGGCCCCAATGGTAATGGGGGCGTGGCCAAGCAACGTCTGTGGAGAGCGAGGCCAAGAGAGTGAGTACGGTAAGGGCTAGCACCTGTGGGAAATCACCTCTAATAGCTGTTTTGTGTTTGCATTGAGAGCGGAGGATGGTTTAAATGGCGATCCAGACCGCCAGAGGAGGGAGAAAGCTGAGCTTCCAGCGAGAGTATGTGTTGGAGGGCATTCCGCTCTAAAGATGGCGGGTCACTTAGGGCAGGAAATAACACTGAACCATCCAATGGCCAGGCATTCTATTGGCTGGGCATTCATGGGGAGGTTCGCAGATTGTGTGCGGCATGCCATAAATGTCAGCTGGTGAATCCACCGGCCACCCCAGGAGGGCCATTGTATCCCCTTCCATTGATCAAGGCCCCCTTTGAACTAATTGGTATGGACCTCATCGGGCAATTAGAGCAGACCACATGCAGGCATCATTTTGTGTTGTTCTGGTGGACTATGCAGAACCAACCATCTGCAATGCGATATCTGGAAGCAGTGCCTCTGTGTAACATCTTAGCACATAGTGTTGCAGAGGCACTCTTCAGAGTAATCTCCCAGATAGAATTCTGAAAGAAATCCTCACTGATCAAGGCACAATGTTTATAACACACTACACTAACTGTATGAATTATTGGGGATTAAATCGATTCTGACCAGCATTTTTAATTAGTTAAAAATTATTAACAACTATTTAATAAGTCATTAAAAATTATGATTTGTAAGTTTGTGCATGAAGACCCACATCGAGCTCTAAATTGCTTGCAAAGTGGCAAGGGCCCTTTGAGGTCACACGGCGAGTTGGGGAAATGGATTATGAGGTTAAACTAACGGATAGAGGTGGAGCATATCAGATTTACCACCTCAATCTCCTAAAACCATGGAGAGAGGTGGTCCCTGTGATTTTGGAGACAGTGGTTCCGGAGATGGAGGAGCTCGGACCGGAGGTGAACTTAAAAGCCACCGATCATTTCACCCCGGTCACTTGAGGAGAACAATTCTCACTGTCACAAGTCACGTAGGTTGCCAAGTTGCAAGGAGAATTCTCTGACGTATGAATTTCATTGAGCACCATATCGAGATGACCCCAGGGGTAGTGGTACATAGTTGTCCCAACTGATTACCCAAACACAAAAAAAGTGGTGTGGGAAGAATTAAAAGATATGCTGGATATGGGGGTAATAGAAGAATCCCACAGTGACTAGGCCAGGCAAGTGGTGTTGGTTCCGAAGCGTATTCTGTGTGTATTATAGAAAAGACAATGCGGTGTCTAAGTTTGATGCATACCCGATGCCTTAGATTGATGAACTGCGTTAGGCGTGACTCACTTTTATTCAACACTGGATTTAAAAAAGGATATTGCAAGATACGCTTAACTCCCATGTTCCGTGAAATTTTTTTATTTTCCACACTGTTTGGGTTACACTAATTTGTCACCCTTCTTTTCGGTTTGTTTCAGTGGCTCATGGACAGGATCCTCAGACCGTACGCCGCTTACGCTGCTGTCTATCTGGATGACATCATTATTTACAGTAATGATTGGCAGCAGCACCTGCAACATCTGAGGGCTGTCCTTAAGTAATTTAGACATGCGGGACTCACGGAATACCCCAACAAGTGTGCAAGTGGATGCACAATACGCAGTAATTGATAAGACCGCTGTACTTGCAGCCTGCCCGAGACCTAAGACCAAAAAGGAGGTGACACAGATCCTGGGGCTGGCTGACTATAATTAGAGATTTGTGCCTAATTATTCAACCGAGTGTGTGTTGAAGAGTGTTCTGCTATAAACCCTAGCATTTGTGTGTACAAATAAAAGATTCACGTTGGATTGTTACCCGGCTACCTCTTCACCTCCCCATTCTTGAGAGAAACAAAGAACCTTGTCAAGACCCCATTCTTCCAAGGTTTGGCTAATGCTGCTTACATTTTTCACCCTTTAGAGCCTTTATCTCTAGGCCTTCCACTTTAATCAGGCTTGTGAATAAACAAAACCAAATCAAAATTTAATTTCCAGAACAGACTCTCACCCAAAGAACTGATTACAACAGCCGTAAACTTGTCCAAGAACAATGATCTTTGCTTTGGAGCTACACAAGAATTTTCAACTGTTACATATTGTGGAAAAATTGTTTGCCCAACATTTGTTTTTTCTTTTAACAAAGCTGTTTAATTATGTTTAATATAAACTTAATGTCATTCCAACAGATGTCAAATGATCAGTGTGCTGAAAGAGACCATTGGGAATGAGTTTGCGCATTGTGTGTTTAACATCTTGACTTACTGATTGCAATTTTGTTGCCACTCTTTAATGTTTATCACATTCCATGCACCTTTTATAGGCTGCCATATTATAGTCTTAAACAGCTGAAAATGTGGTTAGTAGCCTCAATCTAAGTGCAGGCCTTGTAATTATTACTGTCTTTATGGTAATTGTTTCCCCTTGTTTTTCTGATTGTTTAAATATCCTGATGGAGAACACATGGGTTACAGCTCCAGATATTTAAAAGTGACTCAGGTATCCCATTAAAAAGCAGAGAAGAGCAAAGAATATGAACTCATTGGGAATTATGCTGTCATAAAATGTACCAAACATCTCAAACAGACCTAAAATATATTTTGTCTATCTCCACTGTTGCAATATTTATGTCAAAACAAGCAACCTGAGCATTTTTGGGTCTCATTAGAACTAGTACACCTAATTCATCACAAACAATTTCATTCCTTTACCAACCAGACATTATGTATAAACATCAGAGCTTCTAAAAAAAGACCATATATCATAGTCCACTCTAGCAATACACACACAAAAAATGGGTACAACAGGGACCTGGTGAGTGTAGCCAACCTGCTGAAAATAGGAGGATTACCTGGTTTCTGGTTAGGAGCATTCCATCCTAGTTATATGTACAACTCCTGCTTTCAAAATATCTCCACTTGAACATTGCAACAAAAATATCCAGATGTGCAACACAGCTGCTGAAAGCATTACTTATCAAAATCCTGGTGTGTTTGTCTCATTGTGAGGCGCTCATGCTAGTGGATGCCACCTGTGAAGGTCATACACCATGTCAATACGCGCCCTTGATTAAGAGTTCCAATGGAGTGTTAGTAGACCAATAAAGCCCATTTATTAATGGAAGTGTTAAGGGAAAATGAATCTATTTGCTTAATATTTTTTTGGTATTTTCATGGACACAAATTTAAAATATTTTCATTGTTGGAGGTTTTCTTCTCAAATAGGTGCTGTTTTTCAGCTGACAGAATTTTAACCCTTGGAGTTCTCATTCATCACCATTACAGATGTTAGACAAATTATAAATTTAGAGGTAAATTTGACACGTTCATTTGTTTTTCAGAGTGAATACCAGAGTGGTATTTCATACAGCTGTGCTCTACTATAGGATAAGCTACCTCAACTGTATATCAGCATGAGGGAAAATGGTTACAGATGGTAACGTAAACAACAAAGTCACTTTGAATAAATGGTACTGGATTTAACCTTGTGTTACTATTACTCTTGCCATATTTGGGGAAGAGCCACTCTTAGTTTGCACTTCAGATGAAGTCCAATGAGAGGTTAGAGGGGGACTGTTTACATTTGGAGTAATCAAAACGATATGATTTTTCTGAAAAGCATTGTGGAATTGTTAAGAGATCATTTATATCATAGTCCAACCTTTTGGCAGGTTCAAGAGCAGATACAAATGTCTCTGTATGGAGGCCAATCCACAGACAAAAACTGGCCTTCAGGTTTGGGTTGCCTCTAAGCTGTTTTTGCAATCCACACATGGTAATGTCTCTGGAACATTATTGATTGCCCAGAAGAGATCTGCTCTTCTTGACAGCATAAACTGATAAACATTGCCAACCCCTTTTTTTCATGAAGATGTTGATGAGACTAACAGAGCAGCTAACCTGTAGTAGTAGGGTGTAAAGTGCAATTACAAGAATACTGGCGACTTGTTTGAGGAAGATAAGTCTGGTTCAAGATCACTGAATAACTGAAGCAAAAGAACAAACACAAAGAATGCAGAGCACAAGTTACTTTAAATATGATTCACAGCCATTGTTTTCACTAAGTTTCATGCAATTAAATGAGTAAACCTGGCTTTGACCTTAACCTCCAAACCAACTAAATAAATACTGAACCTATGTTTTGAAATGTGAAAGCTTTATTCAAAAAGAATCGGGGAAAGAGAAATATTTAAACACCTGAAGATAGATCTGCAGATCTGGAATGTAATAAATGGTTAACAGATCCCAACACAATAGGCAGTAACTGTAAGGGTGTGTTCACACTTGTATTTCGGTCCTTTTGGTCTGGACCAAAAAAAGAAAATTATACATTTATTCCTGGTTCGCTTAGCGTTCACACTGACATTTTTAACACCAAACCTAAGTTACCTAAGTTACGAAACAAAAGGCATCAGGAAAAATCACATCCTGATTGGATAGCTTTTATGAGGTATATTTTGCATATGACAGAACTTGCAGAACATCTAAAACAATACTGGATGCTGGGATAAATGCGCTCATTGGATTTATGTATGTATATATATGGTGGTATTTGTACACCATCTGAGAACAAATGAAGAGCTAATAACATGTTTAAAGGAGTCAAAACAGCAGTAGGAATTCCTCAGTTGAACTGTACACACAAACGAAGATATGCTGCAAGGACAGCTGATGGCAGTTCCATATGCCTGTACCAAACTATAATGGGCTCCTAGGAAGAACCAGGTATGCTTGAGGTTAGTATTAGGCAAATTACTTCCTGTTTTTGGTCAGTTTAGACATCTTTGGTCCATGTTGTGTTCATATATCAATCAAACCGTACCAGAGTTCGTTTGGAAGTGGACTGAGACCCACTATTCATGCGGTCTTGGTGCGCACCAAGGTTCGGATGGCAGCGTTCACACTTGTTCAAATGAACCGCACTAACAGAGCAATTGCACTAGAGTTCGTTTTAATTGAACCAAACCTGCCAAGTGTGAACACACCCTAAGTTACAATACTTAATATCAGTCTCACTGTTCAAATAGGAAAGATCTTTTTTTATCTCAAAGGTTTGTGATAGATAGCAATGATATTAAATGGTGAGCAAATTGAGACTTTTGTTTCTTTTCTCTTATTTTTTCTCATAAGAAATCTGAAAAGAAGGAGATATAAGATTTGTTATTATAGACTTGGTGTATTGGCAAAGGTGCACACAATTTGTGATTATGTTGATAACTTTTCTAAAATACACAGATGAGACAAAACAATATGACCACCTTCCTAATATGCTGTTGGTCGTCCGTGTGTGTCAAAACAGACCTGCCGAGGCATTTGCTCTACAAGACTCCTGAAGGTGTCCGGTGGTGTCTGGCACCAAGACATTAGCAGGAGATCCTTCAAGTCCTGTATGCTGCAAGATGGAGCTGCCGTGGATCAGACTTGTGGGTCCAGCACATACCACAGATACTCAATCAGATTGTGATCTGGGGAATTTGGAGGCCAGGGCAACACCTTGAACTCTTCATCATGTTCCTCAAACCATTCCCGTACAATGTGTGTAGGGTGGCAGGGTGCATTATCCTGCTGAAAGAGGCCACTGCCATCAGGGAATACCATTGCTATGAAGGTGTGCATCTGTTCTGCAATGATGGAACGTGGCAAGTGTCAAATTGACATCCACACGAATGGCCGGACACAGGGATTCCCAGCAGAACATTGCCCAGAGCATCATACTCCCTCTACCGGCTTGTCATCTTCTCACAGTGCAGCCTCTACGTAATGTAAAAAGAAAACGGGACTCATCGGACCAGGCGACCTTCTTCCACTGCTCCAAGGTCCAGTTCCGATGCTCGTGTGTAGCCTGTAGATCCCCAATTATTTTTAGAGAAGTAATTGGCATAAGAAAAAACATCTTGAGAGTCAGAAGTATATCAGACGCTGACTCTAGAGGTTCGAAGGGGGTCTCAACCAGACCCTCAAGGACCATTGCTAAGTCCCATGAAGGGATCCTGGTCCAAGCAGGAGGTCTCAGTTGCATGGCTCCATGAACGAAGCGAGCGAGCAGAGGATAGAGCGACCACGTAAACCCTGAGAGTGGCGGGGCATGTGCCTGCTGGCAATTTTTCCAGCAGAAAGTCCAGAACTGAAGCAATCTGGCAGTTAACTGGATCTGCATTGTGTGCACTGCACCATCTTTCAAAGACACCCCATTTATTGGCGTAACTTCTTCTAGTAGAGGGAGCCCTAGCACTTATAATGGTCTCGATAACTTCAGGTGAAAGCCCAGTGTCCCTCAGTTGGTACCCTTCAGGGGCCAAGCATGAAGGTTCCACAGCTCGGGCCAGGGATGAAATATTGTCCCCTGCACGTGAGACAGAAGGTCCCTCCTGTCCGGAATCGCCCAAGGCGATCCGTCGAGGATAGACATTATCTCCGAGAACCATACCATGTTCAGCCAGCGCGGCGCTATCAGTAAGAGGCAGGACCCTTTCTGGCGAACTCTGGCAAAGACTCCCGGGAGCAGAGAAACCTGGAGAAACGCATACAGGAAACGCGTCCAGACCCAGGGGGGCTGGGTGACTCAGAGAGAAGTAGAGGGGACATTGCGCTGTCTGTTGAGAGGCGAAGAGGTCCACTTCTGCCCTGTAAAATCTCACCCAGATTTGTTCCACTACCTCGGGGTGGAGTTTCCACTCCCCTGTCAGTATTTTCTGTCTGGACAGTAAATCTGCTCCCACATTCAGGCATCCAGGGATATAAACTTCCCTGACTGACAGGAGCTTGCCCTGGGCCCAAAGGAGAATCTGACATGCCAGAGTGTTAAGCTGGCATGAAAGTAGACCTCCTTGATGGTTTATGTAAGAGACTGCTGCTGTGTTGTCCACCCACACCAGGATATGGCAGCCACTCAAATGCTGGAGGAAGTATTTCATGGACAGAAATACAGCCATCATCTCAAGGCAGTTGATGTGCCAATTGAGCTGATGACCCTCCCATTCCCCTTGAGCTGGACGACCACTCCCCAGCCTGTCAGGGAGGCGTCTGTAATTAGCAACTTGCGATGGAAAGACGCACCTAGAGTGGGACCCAAATCTGAACCCCATAGAAAGTGTACGAAGCATGCGGCGCATAACCCTTATTAGCCTTAGGGGACTGGCCCTTGGATGAAATCCTCTGGCTTTGAGCCACAACTGAAATGGTCTCATGTGCAGAAGGCCCAAAGGGATCACCGAGGACGCAGATGCCATGAGACCTAGTATTCGTTGATACTGACAAACAGTGCAACCTTGGCCTAGCCTGACTTTGCTCAGGGTGTTCTGAATTGACACAATTCGAGCGGGAGACAATTGTTCCCGCATCTTGATCGAATTACATACAACCCCCAGATAGGTAATTCCCTGAGTGGGAGAGAGAATACTCTTTTTGACGTTGAGTCTGAGACCCAGAGAAACTAGATGAGCTAAGACGATATCCCTGTGCTGAACTGCCAGTCCTTGAAACTGTGCTAGTATCAGCCAGTCGTCTGTGTAATTCAGAATGCGGATGCCCCGGAGTCGCAAAGGAGCCAGTGCTGCATCCATGCATTTCGTGAATGTGCGGGGTGATAGGGCTAGGCAGAATGGAAGAACCCGATATTGGAAGGCTTTTCCCGAAATCGATCCTCAAGAACTTCCTGTGTTGTGGCCGAATTTCTGTATGAAATTATGCATTAATGAGATCGATCGTGACCAACCAATCATGATGTTGGATTTGGGACACGGCTGTCTTGATAGTTAGCATCTTGAACTTGAACGCCCTAACTGTGCGATTCAAGCCTCGAAGATCTAAGATTGGACGCAACCCCCACCCTTATCTGCTGTAATAACCTGAATCTTTCTCTGGAAGGGGAACATGTTCTATGGCTACTTTGACCAAGAGATTTTGCAGTACTTTCCACAGTAGACATGCTTGCTCCAGTTTCATGGTAGTGGAAACCATGGCGTTGCATGGCGTTGGAGGACAGCGAACAAATTTAATTCTGTAGCCTTTTTCTACTGTTATTAGGACCCACATAGAAATACATGGCAGAAGTTTCCATACTGCCAGGTTCTCTGAGATGGGTATTAATTTTGACACTTCCTGTTGAGGGGATGTCGAGTGTTCCGTTTCCTGGACTAAGGCAGGAAGCAACGGTACACCCAACATTTTGCTGGAAGCCTCTAACTCCTGAAACACCAGAGGCGGCGGGAATGGAGAGGTTTCGTGGGGGTATCGGGAGGGTCGAAGTGGATGATACACACGCCTCATCCCGAGGGGGGCTGCCCCCACATGGCTGGGCACAAGACCATCAGGGTTTTTTCCTCTTAGAAATGACTGACCTGAGGGCTTGCTTCAGGGGCTGCTGAGGGCGACGAGCCGGTCCCCAGTCTCTACGAGCGGCTTCCAGGAGGCTTCCTCGTGACTTTTCACCTCCTGGAACCCAGTGATATCTACATTCATAGCGTCACCAAATAAACCAGAAGGCGAAACCGGGGCATCGAGAAGGAAAAATGTGTCCTTGTCTCTGATGCCTGACAGGTTGTTCCATAAGTGTCTCTCCATGCTGACTAAAGCAGATATAGACCGGCCAATGGCACGGGCCATCTGCTTGGTCTCGCGGAGAGACAGATCCGTGGCTCGACAAAGCTTGGAGAAAGCCTCCTCGTCGACCGTGGTGCCCGCACTCAGGTCTTTCAACAGATCGGCCTGGTACGCCTGTAGCACTGCCATAGTGTGCAGGGCAGCACCAGCCTGACTTGCTGCCTGATAAGCCTTCCCCACAAGCATGAAGGTGGTCCTGCACGGCTTTGTGGGGAGAGTGGGACTTTTTAACGATGATGACGAGCCAGGCGATAGATAACCCGCAAGTGTCTCTTCAACCGGCGGCATCACAGAATACCCCCATGCCTCAGCACCCACAATAGTCGAATATATCGACGTTGAGGGCACGAAGACATGGGAAGTATAAGGTTTCCTCCATGAACAAGAGAGCTCGTCATGAAGGTCATCAAAGAAAGGAAGGGACTGATGAGGTGTTCCCTTCCCTTGGCCACCAGACAGAAATCTGTCTTCCAACTTGGAGTGTTTGGGGGTCTCTTTGAAGCCTGGTCACCGCACGAGGAATCACCTCAAGTAATTCCTCCGATGATTTATTATCATGCCCGGAATGCTCAGAGGTGGGTGACTCGAAGTCCGCAGACTCAAGAGATTCACGGTTCCCCTCATGAACCGAAGAATCACCGGAGGGCACTTCAGAATCACTGGATCTGGGGAGAGAGTGAGCAATAGGGGCGGACCCGTCTCTCGCTCCTCAGCCAGATCCATATGAGAGCCTCACGATGGAAGTGTGGGCGCTGACTCTCGGAAGTAAACAAGACAAGTGCTAAGCATTTTGACTGAGAACAGATCGTAATGCCCGCACCCGCACCCGCCCCGCCCCAACACAAGAGCAGCATGCTCTTCCCCCAAACATACCAAACAAAACTGGTGTGTGTCCCTCTCAGCAATAGAGCATAAACAAGGGAACACAACCCGCTTGATCTGTCTTTCAGTCATTTTAATTTTTTTATTTTTTTGAAAAAAGAGAAAGGTTTCTGCACACTGCCTAATCTAACTCCTAACAGAGGAAAGTATAATGTTTCTGACTGGCTCATGAAGCACAACACACACAGTGTGATCTGAAGACAAAAGATCTGACGATGCACCTGTAACGCATCTATTTATAGCCCTGCAACAGGTGCATCCAATGATGTCACCAGCAGAGGCTATAAATTCTGGTCAATTTCATTGATGTGTTGCACACATATTCACAGCTGGTCACACCTAAAGTTGTTCCCAAAGCTAAATCAGTGCAGCATCAAAGTGTAGCTTTTTGACAGGGAACTCAATTTGGTCTCCTGAACTTCAAAAGAGCAATCTGTGAGAAATACTTTCTTCTGGGTTTCTATTCTTTGTTTACTGTTCATAATATTTTCATGTTACTATCTGAAAACACATCTTAAGAGAAGAGAGAGTGTGTGAAAGAGTTTGAGGCACTTAGAGAGAAACTGTTGCCAAGATGGACCAAAACACGACAGACTGGATGTAGAGTCTGTTATTCATAGAGTAGGAAATTACTTAGGGCTCCTCAGGGAAACCTTAAGGTAACAAGTCCAAAGAATCCAGCCATTATACCAGAAAGTGCCGAGAGCACTGCCCTTCTCATAAATACCATCTCTTGGCAAAACACATTGAAAATAGTGCCAGTGCCCTTCTCACAAACACCAGCTGCTGGCAAAGGCAAATTAGGAGCAGTTTATGCAGGCAAATTATGTTCAAGACTGTTCCCTCTCTCTCATCACATGTTTAAATCACAAGTTAGTCTGAATGAATATTTTCTTCAAAAGTCATGTTCACCTGAAGAGATAACCATAGCAACAGTATACTATATACCGCTCGAGTACCAGTCCACTCGAGTTTTCCATTAGAATCAGTATCGCACAAAACATCAAAAATCAGAACGTATCACTTTATTATTGACTTATTATTAGGGCTGTCAATATTTTAATCTAATTAATTACATGATACACTAAATGCATTGAGTTAATACATTTAATTTAAAGAAACGTTTTATGAAATTGAAATGTGTAAATATTAAAAAAGGCTAAAAAAAAATGTGTAGTGTATGCGATATATTGAATTAATCACAATTAATCATTTATATAAATATTTGGTAAGAAAAAGTCACATGGATGCTTTTGGAGCATCTGGTTGCTGTGTCAAGTAAACACATATAACACATATAGAGATTCCTGTATTCGGAAAAATGCACTCCATCCAGCAGTAGTTGAACATATGCATCCACATCTTGTGCTGCTGTGTCAAGCAAGCCTGAAGGACAAAGTATAATTTGGTTTTCCATGTTGCTGATCGGAACGCACACAGTGTGCATGATGCAATTTTGTTATCAGCACAGTCTGCGCGGACTGTCTGAGCACGGCCCAGATGTTTTCGACACGTGGACAGAACTTGTCTGTGCGCATTCATATCCACAGTATACGAGTCCCATGATGCTTTGTGGACAATGTGGGCGGAACTTCAAGTTAAGCGTAAACAATTGTTATGTTATGTACTAATGCAGCATTAAAAATGACAGAAACATGAGAAGAAATTATCACAGAATGATAACGAGGTGATATTGTTCTTCCCCACCTATCAGTTAATGATTATGGATTTCAGGATGATGGATAAATATTGCAAATAGAAGCATTTAATTTACTTTGTTTCATTTTACTTTATTCATCAATGTAAGAACCTGAGCAGACTAACCTGAAAAGCTATGTAGCCTATTAGTGACTTCACTGCTGTAAAGTTGGACATGTTTTGAGAACTGTGGATAATTATGTTTATTTTAAACATATATTGAGTCAAGTCAGAACGTGAAGAGTTTGCTGTACCAAGATTATGTACTTACTGCAGATACAGGAGAGGTCCAGACAGCAGGATGCTTAGGTATTACAGGACTCAGGCGATGATACTGTCGTGCTGGCATTTTTCTGATAAAATACAACTATTTTGTTGGAGATGAATGTGTAGAAAGCTATCTAGCTTTATAATTGTTCATTTACATACAATAGCCATATCTAAATGCTATTTGCTAGTTGATTTTACGAACGTTCCATGATTGTCAGACGTCACTGGTGGGCGATGGCATTTCCGGTCTAACGTTACGTAAGCTTCATCGACGACGCCGGTAACTGTCAGGTAAGACTTTCTACACCAGATCCCTTCAACATCTGCCAAGGATAACGATAAACGACGTTCACCGAATAATTCAAGCGTCATCATCGGCTCCCAACAGCAAGAGGGAAAAGGGTTTCAAGATATACGTCTCTTCATTCATTGACAATTATGAAGGTAAGTTATGCTATGTCTTTAGCTAGCTGTAGCCCTAACGTTAGCGATGATGCTAGGTGACGTTAGGCTAGAAAGTAACCTTTACAAAATACTTATTAAACAATTAATTTTAGTTGTTGGTCACATGTGGTTTATTATATGTTCATTTTACTATCTGACATTGAATAAATGTATGGGCATTTCTTCAACAAGGGGCACTTTTTAACTTGTTCAAAAGTCACGTAACAGTCTCATAAGTTTAAATAATTTGTCTAGTTTTAAGGTCTGTAAGAGGACAAACTTAGATTACAAGAGAAGTTATGAGACTGTGTTAGTCTCATAACTAAGAAGTTATGAGTTATTCTGTTTTTAAATAACAGCATTGAAATGTCATTTCCACCACATCTCAATGCTATTATTTAAAAACAGAATAACTTATGTCAGTCAAGAATTGTCTAAGATCATTTTTGTAACTAGTTTTATCAGTTTTTCCACAATGTACAATAATTATACATTTGTCAAAGAGATAAATTAATATTCAATGTAATGGTACTTCCATCTCGCAATCAGAGCCAGCAGTCTCTGACAGGGGGTCCGGCGGGGGAGAGGGGCGTTTAGGGCAGCGCTCACAAACACTGCACCTTGGTGCTGGTAAACAAAAATTGTTCCACTCAAAAATACATGGCACAGCTCCTTGAACAAGTTTTCGGCATCCTGTGGTTGTTATGATGAAATCTTCTAGCTTAAAATGTCGACTGCAGACCCGGGTGTTATCGGTAGGAGTGAAGTTCTCACGTCTTATCTTGACTAGCCACTGAGCTCGTACTTCAGGCTGATGCGGAAAACGATGAAAACTTACTTCAGAATTATACCTTGATGAAACGGCACATCGAGGAACACTACAATGTAATTTAGAGTTGCCAATTTGATACTGATATGTAAGACGTTTCTTATTTACTTTTAACATTTTACATACGGTACTCACTGATAGCTTGCCACTCACTCTTCAACAACATCTACATCGGAAATACCGGTAGCAACCTAAACGTTTGGTTACGTATGTAACCTCCGTTCCCCGAGGGAGGGAACGACACGTTGTGTCGGAGAAGCGACACTAGGGGTCTCTCTTGAGCGCCGATATCCACCTCTGATCTATGAAAAAAGGCCAATGAGAGTTGGCAGCCGGTATTTGCATGTCCCGCCCCCGGACATACGGGTATTTAAGCGGCGCAAATACGGGAGTTCATTCAGGATTTTTCTGAGGAGCTGGAAATGGTCCGGCCACAACAGTGGCTCGGTTCAGCGACATGACGGAGGAAAGACACAACGTGTCGTGGGCACATACGTAACCAAACGTTCCCCTTCTGTCGCTCTCTCCACGTTGTGTCGGAGAAGCGACACTAGGTGACCCAATCCAATCTTGCCATGCGCTGAACCGTGTACGTGAACCGCCGATACAGAGGCGGGCAGGGATTTCATCCAGTGCCGCGTATCGTCTGTACCTGGCTGCACGTACCCTTCCCCAATGCCCCATTAGAACATCGGAATCCTTCTAGTTACCCTGGAAGGGGAACAAGGCGATGTTTGCCAACATGGGAACGGGCCAGCCTGGCTGGGCCTCTTTTCTCTCTATGTTTCTCGCATAGAGCAATCACAGACCACACCTGCCCTTTTTCTTGGGGAGGAAAAGTGGTAGACACATCACACGGCCGTCTTAGGACTCGTGTGGAAAGTATGGTGCGGTGGTAGATGCAGCCTCGAAAGGGGGGAGTTGCTACAGCACGGCGACCGGGGCAGCTGTAACTGCCTAAGGGAGACACGGGGGTCCGCTCGTATGGGGACAGAACCGTGGAATTACACACAGGGGGGAGTCCGAGCAGGAGGCATTACCTGTGGAGCACCTATACCAGTACACAGTAGCCATCAGGGTACCCGCAGTGGCTTGGGTCGGCGAGTTCCTCCGCTGAACCGCGGACCCGGAGGGCTGGGGAGGAATCGACCAGGGTCCCGACTCGGAGTGGGGCGCCCTGGGAAGAAGGCGCACTACTTTACCTTGACGTCAGGAAAAGGGCGCGCTGGGCGCAAGCGATCCATCCGGCCAGTCGGTCTACGTGTTACCGAGTTCTACGGGCTCTGACCTGAGAAAACACGAGACGCAACCGACTCAACGCGGAGGTTGTAAAACCTCGCAAAGGTGTTGGGTGTTGCCCAACCCGTGGCTCTACAGATGTCTGCTAGGGAGGTGCCCACGAGGACGCTACACCCCTTGTTGAGTGAGCTCGGACCCGCAAGGGTAGGGGCACGGCCTGGGTGTGATAAGCCAGTGTGATGGCGTCGACAACCCAGTGGGCGAGCCTCTGTTTGGAGACGGCATTCCCTTTCTGCTGTCCCCCAAAGCAGACAAAGTGCTGCTCAGAGCGTCTGGTGCTCTGTGTGCGGTCCAGGTAAATGCGCAGGGCGTGCACTGGACATAGCAACGAAAGGGCTGGGTCTGCCTCCTCCCGGGGCAGCGCTTGCAGGTTCACTACCTGATCTCGGAAGGGTGTGGTAGGAACCTTGGGCACATAGCCCGGTCGCGGTCTTAGGATCACAGACGTATCTGCCGGACCCAACTCCAGGCAGGTATCGCTGACAGAGAACACTTGCAGGTCCCCGACCCTCTTGATAGAGGCGAGCGCGATCAGCAGGGCCATCTTAACAGAGAGGGCCCTGAGTCCAATTGATTCAAGCGGCTCGAAGGGAGGTCTCTGGAGTCCTGCCAAGACTACCGAGAGATCCCAGGAGGGAACTAGGCCTGGCCGGGAGGGATTCAACCTCCGGGCGCCTCTCAGGAACCTGAGGATCAGGTCGTGCTTACCCAAAGACTTGCCGTCTACAGGATCGTGGTGGGCGGCAATGGCAGAAACATACACCTTGAGGGTGGACGGGGACAGCCTCCTGTCCAGCCTCTCCTGTAGGAACAGGAGCACTGACTTGATCGCGCATCTCTGCGGGTCTTCAGTTCGGGAAGAACACCAATCTGCGAACAAGCGCCACTTTAGGGCGTAAAGGTGCCTGGTAGAGGGGGCTCTGGCTTGGTTGATTGTATTCACAACGGTCGCCGGTAAGACGGCTAGCTTTTCCGCATCCCGTCCAGGGACCAGACGTGGAGGTTCCAGAGGTCTGGGCACGGGTGTCAGAGCGTGCCCCGTCCCTGAGAGAGGAGGTCCTTTCTCAGGGGAATTCGCCAGGGAGGAGCTGTCGCGAGAAGTCTGCGTTCCGAGAACCAAGTCCGAGTGGGCCAGTAGGGGGCCACTAACGCGACTTGCTCCTCGTCCTCCCTGACCTTGCACAGCACTGGTGCAAGAAGGCTCACTGGGGGAAATGCATACTTGCGCAACCCCGAGGGCCAGCTGTGTGCCAGCGCATCTGTCCCGAGGGGAGCCTCTGTTAGGGCGTACCAGAGCGGGCAGTGGGAGGTTTCCTGGGAGGCAAACAGGTCTACCTGGGCCTTGCCAAACCATTCCCAAATCAGCTGGACCGACTGGGGGTGAAGCCTCCACTCCCTGCCGGGCAGGCGTTGTCGTGATAGCGCGTCCGCTACGACGTTGAGCTTTCCGGGGATGTGAGTGGCATGCAGCGACTTGAGTCGGGCGAGTTGTGACATGTGGCGGAAGCGTACGCCGCCTTGGCGATTTATGTACGCCACCACCGTGGTACTGTCCGATCTCACGAGGACATGTTTGTCCCGAACTAACGGGAGGAACTTCCTGAGAGCAAGAAGGACGGTCAGCAACTCCAGGCAATTGATGTGCCAACGCAGCGGGGCCCTTTTCCAATGGCCCGCTGCTGCGTGCCCGCTGCACACGGCACCCCACCCGGACCGGGAGGCGTCGGTTGTGACCAGAACGCGTCGGGACACCTGCTGCAGGGGCACTCCTGCCCGTAAAAAGCACAGGTCTGTCCAGGGTCGGAGTGTTTTGAGGCAGGCGGGGGTGATCCTTACCCGATGCATGCCGTGGTGCCATGCTTGTCTCGGGACTCGAGTCTGGAGCCAGTGCTGGAGTGGTCTCATATGCATCAACCCCAGCGGCGCGACCTTACCACCTCCGGAGCTAACGTCTTCGGCTCTGGGTCGGCTATCTCAGGAACGCTTGGGAGCCTTCCTGGTCCTAGAGGGGGTTCGTGAGACAGGGGGTGTGCGCCGCCTGCGGGGTGCTCGACGCTGGGGCTGAGAGCTGGGCCCGGGTTGAGGCGGAGCAGGAGCTGTTTTTTTCGCAGGGGGACGCCCTTGGCGGGCAGACGGGGCAGGGCCCGTAGCGGCAGGTCTGCGGCGGGGCATGATGCTTGAGAGATGGCCTCCGTCTGCTTATTCACCGCGGAGAACTGTTGGGCGAAGTCCTCGACGGTGTCGCCGAAGAGGCCAATCTGAGAGACAGGTGCGTCCAGGAGGCGGTTCTTGTCGACCTCACACATCTCGATCAGATTGAGCCAAAGATGGCGTTCCTGGACCACTAGGGTGGCCATCGCCTGTCCGAGTGCCTGCGCTGTGGCCTTCGTCGCTCTCAGGGCGAGGTCGGTCGCTGAGCGCAGTTCCTGCAGCACATCAGGATCAGGTCCACCCCCGTGCATGTTTCTGAGTGCTTTGGCCTGGTGGACTTGCAGGAGGGCCATCGCATGCAGGGCAGAGGCAGCACGTCCAGCCGCACTGTAGGCCTTCGCGTTGAGCGAGGATGTTGTCCTACAGGGCTTGGATGGGAGTACGGGGCGGCCACGCCAGGAGGTAGGGCTACAGGGGCATAGATGGTACGCAACTGCCCTATCGTCCTGGGGAATCGCCCCGTATCCGTGGCGCTCTCCGCCGTCGAGGGTGGTGAGAGTGGAGCGGGTGGCACCTAGATGGGTGGAGAGCGGGGCTCTCCACGTAGACGTCAGCTCGTCATGCACCTCCGGGAAAAACGGGACCGGGGGGATGCGAGGCCGCGAACGGCGTGCTGCCCCCAGGAACCAGTCATCCAACCGTGAAGGCTGTGGGGAGGATGGAGGGTTCCAATCCAACCCCACGCTCACGGCAGCCCGGGAAAGCATGTCAGACATCTGAGCGTCGGCCTCAGCCTGGGCCTGCTGGCCTGAAGGCGGCAGTCCAGGGGAGTCCTCAGCATCAGACATCACACTCTCCGATGCAGCGGCGAGCTCATCTGCTTCGTGCTTGGGAGGATAGACAGCCGGGCCGTGAGCTGAGCCGCTATCGCCACGAGCATGGACGGGGACCAGCGAGCGTGTCGGGGAACGGGAGGTTCACGGGGGGCTACCCGGCGAAACTGCACCCGCTGCCGCCCCCAAATCGCCCCCAGCACCAACCGCATCGTCCTCAATCCCGTGGGAAGAAGGAGCAATGCGGGGTGCAGCTGGGGTGGCTTGCTTTCTGTTGAAAGCAAGCCGCGACCGCAACGTGGTCATGGTCATGTTCCCGCAGTGAGAACATGAACCATCCACAAACGCCGCCTCAGTGTGATCGCGGCCCAAACACACGAGACAGCGCCTGTGGCCGTCTGAAACGGAGAGCACTCTACCGCATCCAGGAACAACACAGGGGCGGAAGGGCATCTTGAAAAAGATGCGTCCTGAGAAGGACGTTCAACGCCGCTGTGTTTTGCTCTTTTAGAGAAATTACTCTTTTAATAGGAATTTACTCTTTTAAATACACAATGTGTGTGTGTGTCTGCGCTGTCGAAGCGCTCAGGGGCAACAATGCACGCCGTGCAATGTGAAGGAGAAAGCCGCTGTTGTGCGCTGTCAAGATCCAACAGCATGCAGATCGTCAGAGGAAACAGGAACGTTAGTGGTGTGTAACTCGCAGCAAACTGCAGACAGACCATCGGCTCCGAAGAAATTTTCTGAATGAACTCCCGTATTTGCGCCGCTTAAATACCTGTATGTCCGGGGGCGGGACATGCAAATACAGGCTGCCAACTCTCATTGGCCTTTTTTCATAGATCAGAGGTGGATATCGGTGCTCAAGAGAGACCCCTAGTGTCGCTTCTCCGACACAACGTAGAGAGAGCAACAGAAGGGGAACCGGAAGTCCCCCCGCCCACCACACAGATTTCGAACGTTTGTCACGTCGCCCTGTGCACAGAGCGAATAACATTAAATATTTTAGTGTTGACTGAGCAACTGATCCTGTTGATAGATTGAATTTATTGTTTTTGTGTAGGAAATAATTCTGTATTAGCAGCCACACAATAAACTGTACCATACAAAAAGAACTACATGCAATACAAATATGCATATTTATTTTGACCTACATTATACACATTGTACACAAAAGTTCAGTATTCTCTGTAAAGCAACTATAAAACAGTATGTATATGTACAAAAGCAATAGCTGTACAAATTTTAATTGATACTGAATTAATGTCCACACTATTTTCCAAATCACCTGTTTCCCTTAATGGAACATGCACATTCTGCAAAGACACTCAAAAGAAAGTGAATTGCAGGCAAGAAAAATGAAGGGCAGAGGAAAATCAGAATACAGTTAATTTCAAATGTGATAAAACATCTCACTATTGTACGTTACATCTAATAATTATGGTCTTTCACTGTAGAATTTCTCCATTTAGGATCACAGCACGAAAACTGTTGAAAACATTGTCACTGCTCACAGACAGTTCAGGTAAAACACTGTTTCATTTTATACTCAGTAATAACACCAATCCAAAACATGTGAAGCATTCACAAGCAAGATGCTAAATAAAACTGAACAAAACTCTCAAAATATCTAATGAACTTTCAGCACATGTACACACACCTGTAAGCACAATAATGGTATTGTTAATTCATTGTGCTCAATTTCTGGACATCTATAGTATCACGACTGTAATGATGGATAATATAAGTAACCCTCCCCCCGTTGACTTCTTGCCAATAAAGTGAAAAGAGCATACAAACAAATTATTCCAAGCTTTTTCAAACAGATATTCCTGAGTCAATTCTTCTGTAAGCAGCCGATGGATGAAGCAGCATCTGAGAAAGGCGCTGTGCTTTGTGAGTGGTTTCTGGTCATAAAATTTATTTTAGACAAAAGGAAGGGGATGGCACTCAAAGTCATTCCAAACAAAAGACTAAATTTTTCTCAAAGAGCCCTTTCACAAAACGTTTAGTGAAGGCTACATTCAAACTGTAATGTCATGCTCCCTTCAGAGTGCCCACTTCAAGAGCTCTGTCTTTCGTATTGAGTATGGTCAAAGTCTTCCTTGCAAGTCAGTCCACTGGCGGCCATATTTGGAATGCTCCTGGGAGGCTATTTCCAGAGCAGATCCTATCTACTTCAATAGGGAACACTCAAAAACCGAAATCTCAGAAATCTCAAAAATGGTTGGTCAAGATTACAATCAAAGAAAATATTTCAAATCAGCAATAAAATCTGGCAAAGCTGGTATCATAAATTGTACTTATTTACCTCAGATAAAAAAAAGCAATTTTCCCTGCTTGTATAGCTAATGCGCATGCACGTTCTCAAGATGATTGACATTCAATTGACAATCTTGGTCAATCCCATTCATTTAAAAAGAAATTGCCCGTCTCTGCTAAATAGTCTCTGATATGTTATAGGGATGATCACTTTCAATTGGAATTTGCTCATTCTCTCCTATGATAAAAATGCAGAGGTTGTTATCTTAGTATAGAAGATCTCTGCCCGAGACTTTAGTGTGCTTTGTTGTCACTAAGCACCATGAGGACTTAGAGCGTATTTGGAACTGGGAATTCCAAATTGGGGAGGAAAAAAAAAACGCACCCTACCAAAGTCATTGTATAATTTGCACATTGCCCTGAACTTAGATCAAATGTTATAATTCAAAGGAAGCCTGGAGTAGTTTAATAAGGCATATTTCAGAGCTCAAAGTTTTACGGATCGTAAATGTTTTAATTCATATGTAAGAAAGTGGGGTGTCTCATTTTGAGAATTACCCATTTCCTGGTAGAGGTATGAAGACAGTAAACACCAGTGAAGTGATATCCTGGTATGTGTGAAGAATGATGGAATTACACAGGAAGCCATAAAAACCAGAAAACAGGGCACAGAAAAGACTCACAGGCTTCTGTGAGTCCATTCGATGAGGCTGAGCAGTCACCAACAAAGCCGCCTCTTCTTCACCACATGGACCATCAATCAAACACCACGCACTGACAACTGAGACCTTGCTCAGAAAACCAAACATGCACTGCATCCTGACCGCCTTCAACATTTCTCACATATTTATCTTTGAACGGTACATGGCCTCTGCTCCCAGAAGAGTCAATGCAAATACACAAAATAACTGACCCCACACTCCACCAATGACCTGCTCTTCTTCAATTGTGGGACAAAAAAATCATACACTACCTACAAAGAGCAATGTAGCAGAGGGTTTCAGGCAAACCCCATTTAGAATGCTGAAAAAATGCTCAGTCGGCCCTAACTGAGGCAGGATAATTACAGTGAAGAAAGAATTATAGCTGTGGTCTGTCAAACTAGATGGTGGATCAGTGTGAAATAAGAAGAACCATGAAATGATATACAGTACAATTAAAACCCTAAATTGGTTGGCTCACACTGCATCAGTCAATTTCAAACATAAAACCATGTGCAGCATGACCCAAGTAAGGCAGAAGCATATTCTCAGTCACGCTGTTTGACAGGTGGTAGCTGGAATGTGTGTGATCATGAAGGCCCATTTTTGAACAACATTTCCTTTTATTGAGAGTTGACACTTAAGTCTCCACACCTGCACTTTTAAAGTGCACATCTTTTCCAGAGCCATGCAGTGGCTAGAAAAACTTTCAGTCATGCCTCAGACCTTTCTGCATCTGCTTAAACTTTCAGCAGATTTAGTGGGTACATTTCCTCCACCAATCAGAATTCAGGTGAGTGATGTTGGCAGGAAGAGCATCTGGTTATGTTTACAGTCTGGTGGAAAGGGAAGAAAGTAGAGCTGTGGTGTAAAAATCAAGGCCATTTTGTTGGGAAAAGACTGGCAGCTTTCGGGTCCTCCATATGAGTTTGTGGTTGAGGGCAATTCCAAAAATAAGGCTAAAACCATTCACAAGTGTGAATGAATTGTTTGATATTTGGAATGGCAAAGAAAAAAGGTTAAATTCCAGGTTCAATACAAGTTAAGCTCAATCAACAGCATTTGTGGCATAATGTTGATTTTCACATAAAATTATTATGACTCATCTGTCCTTTAAAAAAAAAGCAAAAATATCCTAGTTACTTCTGTAACCTATCTGTCACTCACTCGATGTTGTGTCGATGTAGTGACACTAGGGGTCCCATACAAAAACGCCACAACTAGCTGAACCGTGTTACGTGTATCGGCCATGCGAGACGGGCAGACTAATGTGTGTCGCATAGCCAGCACACCGGGCCAGCACGTAACCTCCCCTGATGCTAGTATGAGTGTCGAACAGCCCTTTGGGTATAAGTCGTCAGGCTAGCCCAGTCGGACTCTTCTCTCTTTTTCCTTTTCTCCCCAAAAAAGAGAGAAATCGTTAACCGACCGGGATGCCAGTGTCTGCGTCAGGGGAGGGGGGTGTCAATCCCAAGGGGAAGACACCACGGAGACCATACACCACACATAGATGGGGGGGTATTTCAAGTGGTGATACGTCACATGGTCTTGCCAAGCCGATGTCATGTGGAGGAGTCCCATGGTAGGTCCTACCCAATGGGGGAGGAGGCTCTACGAGCATGGTGACTGGGGCAGAGGGGTCTCTCTCCAAGGAAGATGCAGTTTTCCAACAGGGAAACGTTCTCAGCGGAATATATGTTGCAAGGGGTTACCTATGGAGAACCAGCGCATGCGGAGCATCTGTCCCAGTATGGGGCTTAGTTAGCACAAGTACTGAGCAGGCAGCAAGTTTCTCTGCAAGCTCACCTGCCACAGGGCTTGGAGGATGTCAACCAGGGAACGCATTTTTGAACACTACTGGGAATTAAGTATGCACATCTTCAGCTCAAGCGAGGTGAAATGTGCTATGTGCAAGTGATATACCCGGCCGGACGACCCAGACTTACCTGTTTGTTCCTGTTATGTTCACAGGATGAAACCGGCTTGATCCAGAGATTGTAGAATCTTGCAAAGGTGTTGGGTGTAGACCATCCCGCTGCTCTGCAAATGTCTGTTAGAGAGGCACCACTGGTCAGAGCCCAGAAGGCCGCCACACTCCTGGAGGCACCAATCAGCTTGTAGCCCTGCACGGGGTGGCACATGCTGGGCTTGGTAAGCAATAGTTATGGTGTCAATGATGGAGTGGTGGTGGCATGGTGGGCTAAACTCCATAACTGTTAATCAGAAGGTCGCTGGTTTGATCCCCACAGCCACCACCATTGTGTCCTTGAGTAAGGCACTTAACTCCAGGTTGCTCCGGGGGGATTGTCCCTGTAATAAGTGCACTGTAATAAGTGCACTCTGCTGACTCTAAGGGCTCGAAATGTGCCCCTCTTAGGCCTTCCAGGACTACAGAGATGTCCCACGAAGGGAACGAGGCATGGTCTGGAGGGATTCAACCTCCTGGCGCCTCTCAGGAACCTGATGATCAGGTCGTGCTTCCCTAAGGACTTACCATCCACTGTGTGGTGGTGTGCCACTATAGCAGCTACGTACACCTCCAACCTCTCCTGCTAAAAGAAAGCACTGAGCTGACTGCGCATCTCTGGGGGTCTTTGCGTTGGGAAGAACACCACTTGCGAACAGATGCCACTTCAAGGCATACAGGCGCCTCGTAGTGGGGGCCCTGGCCTGAGTGATGGTGTCTACCACAGCTGGTGGTAGGCCACTGAGGTCTTCCTCAAGTCTGGATGGGCCAGTAGGGTGCTACTAGGATGACCTGATTTGCGTCCTCCCTGACTTTGCACAGGGTCTGTGCAAGCAGGCTCACTTGCGTAGTCCAGGTGGCCAGCTGTGTTCCAGCGCATCTATACCGAGGGGTGCCTCGGTCAGGGCATACCAGCAGGCAAAGGGAGGTTTCTGGGGAGGCGAACAGGTCTACCTGTGCCTGCCCGTATCAACTCCAGATCAGCTGGACCACCTGAGGGTGGAGTCTCCACTCTCCCTTGTGGGTGACCTACCGTGACAGCACGTCCGCTGTGGTGTTGAGGTCTCTCGGGATGTGAGTGACTTGAGGTGCTGCTGACTCCAGAGGAGGAGACGGCGGGCGAGCTGTGACATGCAAGTGGAGCATAACCCACCTTAGCGGTTGATATATGCTACCGTCGCCATGTTGTCTGTTCAAACCAACACGTGCTTGCCATGGATAAATGACCAGAACCTCCGCAGGACGAGCAGTATTGCCAACAACTCGAGGCAGTTGATGTGCCAACATAGCCGTGGGCCCGTCCAGGAGCCAGTGGCTGTGTGCCCTTGAATACAACACCCGTTGTAACCACGACGTGCCTGAAGACCTGTACTAGGGGAATAATTGACCTTAGAAATGCGAAATCATTTCAAGGGCTGAAAAGGTGGCGACAGATTGGCTTACACATACAAGGAATTTGTCTTGGTGACAGGAGCTTCCAGTGTACAACAATACAAACAATACCAAAACAGCAGCAAGACATAGGTAATTAAACAAAAAACAAAAAAGAATAATTTTTTTTTTTTTTAAATAAATAATTATACATATACCTACATACACTCACCTTCATACATACCCACATACACACACGTGATTAGCCAGTTGTCTAGGTAGTTACTTCCCTTAATGGACATTCTGCGACCGTCATGAAGCTGGGAGGAGACAAGGACTGGCCGAAAGGCTTTGTACTGGTACGCCCGGCCCTCGAATGCAAACGGCATTCGGAAGGGACTGTGGAATTACACATCCTTCAGGTTTACCGCCGGGAACCAATCTTGATGTCGGACGCTTACTAGAATGTGCCTTTGTGTCAGAATCTTGAATGGGAGAGCCCGGTTCAGTACCCATAGGTCCAAGATTGGCTGTAAAACCCCTTCTTCATTTTGGCCGGAGGGACAGGATCTATCGCACGCTTCTGCAGACGGGTTGCGATTTATGCACGCAAGGTAGCGGCGTTCTTGCCCTTTGCCATGGTGAAGTGGATGCCACTGAACCTGTGGCAGTGCTGAGTTGAGAGACATCGAAGCACTTACCTGGCTCCTGATAATCACCAGCGGATCGGTCGAGGAGGTGCTTTGTCCCCACGGTCCGTCGAAACCATCTGGGTTTAAGCATGGTTGTGCCACAGCTTTGTGCATGGGGGAACTGGCGCTGGGGCGCTGGACCTGCCAAAGAGAAATTGTGGATGGTGGTCGGGGTGCCGGCCGTACGCACGGGTTATGGGACTCAGGGAATGAGTAAACTGCTCTTTTGTTGAATGTTTGGTACCGCATCTACTGGAGCATGTGGCAAAACAAAATAAATGGGAAAAAATATTCTCCTCCCGTCCCTCCACCAGGGATGAAGTGGTCTGTCTACTAGCTCCAGGACAGGTGGCCAAGGCTGAGCCGGTACAGCCATCACAGGATAGGGGCAGGATGCTGGATGGCCTCCATCTGCTGCTTTACCATCGAGAACTGCTGGGCAAAGTCTCCAAAGGTGTCGTTGAATATGCCGGCTTGGGAAATGGGGCATTCAGGAAGTGTTTCTTGTCGGCCTCTCGCATCTCGACCAGGTTAAGCCATAGGTGGCTCTCCTAGACCAGTAAAGTGGACATTGTCTGCCCAAGAGACCACACCATGACCTTCGTCGCCTGGAGGGTGAGGTCGGTCCCTAGCGCAGCTCCTGCATCAATCCCGGGGCAGAACTACCCTCGTACAGCTCTTTCAGCACCTTGGCTTGGTGTACCTGCAGGAGAGCCATGGCATGCAGGGCGGAGGTGGCTTGCCCAGCGTCACCGAAGGCCCTGGCTGTTAGGGATGATGTAATCCTATAGCCCTTGGACGGGAGCTTCAGCCTTTGCCAAGAATATGATTTTTGCCATAATATCAAATGTATGTCAAATATGATCGTGCCTCGTAACATGTACATATAAAATGATTAGAAATAGCATTTTAGTTTAGCGAAAAGCTGACAATTTACACAAGGTTTATTTCTATTTTTCTGCTCCAAACTTACTTCAAATGTACTCCTCTTTCATCCAAAAAAAGTGTAGAAACATCTCAAAGATGATCCAGAGAAATGGGATTCACCTGAGCTAAATTTCAAGTGTCATAGCAAAGGGTCTGAATACTTATGTCAATGTGATATTACAGTTTTTTATTTGTAATAAATTTGGAATTTTGTTTAAAAAAACAAAATTGCAATTGAAAGCATTTAATTGAAAGCATTTTATCATAAGGCTGCAACATAACAAAATGTGAAAAAATTATGGGGTCTGAATGCTATGATAAAATCGCTTAGTAACCTTTTCTGTCTAAAGTACCCAACGTTATAACTTTGTTTTTCACTATAATTAACTTTAGGTTGCTTTTCAAATCATGTCCACGAGGGTACTCATTGCATGCTGCCTCCCGGGTGACATAGGTGCGCTGGCATGTTCAAATGAAAGAAAAACTAATGAAGCTTGTGAACAGCATTCTCTTGTAAACAAATCAAGCTGCGCTTCATGTCAGTTCTCGAGAGAACATGCCAATGTACCTAAGTCTCATCCCCTTATGGACGCACATTAAAGAGCGACTGAAAGTAAACAATTGAAAGTAAAAATGTTGACGTGTTTCTCACCAAAAGTAATAGTTTTGATTTAGAATACATTAATATAAACACTGGAGTAATATGGATTATTTTTATTATGATTGTCTGTGCTTTTTGGAGCTTTAAAGTGTTGATAAACATTCACTTGCATTGTATGGACCTTCAAAGCTGAGATATTCTTCTAAAAATCTTTGTTTGCATGATGGTGAAGAAAGACAGTCATGCAAATCTGGGATGGCATGAGGGTGAGTAAATGATGAGAGAATTTCCCATTTTAGGTGAACTAACCCTTCAAGATGTGTTTTGAATAAATCTGATAAAAAGATGGGAAAATATATATATATTTTTTACTTTGGTCTCTCTCAGTTAAAAGATAGGGATCAGTTGTGGCCCCTTCATAGAGTTAAGCAACAGCGGATGAATAAAAATCCTTCTCTCACTCTCTGAGGGAGTGCTTAGCTGTATTAGAGTCCAGCTTTATTAAAGTGCAGATTTACTGGGGTCGAGCCAAATGGTCATGACAGAAAACCCAAACACTGTAACCTCAGACTATTCATTACCAGCAGTGTTTTTGTGTTGGTCATAGTATAGTCACCATAGTTTACATGTATTGAGGACAAAATTATCCCCACAACCCTCCCAACTTAACTCCCACTCAGTCATATCACAGTTCTGAGATAAAAGTAACCTGTGACCAATTTTTCCATTATGTGTACATAGAAATATTAAGTAATTTTAATCTCTCTGCAGATCCTCTATGTATGGGGCTTGCAGTATTTGGTTCTCATTTGGGGCTGAGGCTAAAATTTCGGGCACAAATTCATCTCCATGGCAGTATGGTTGTTGATGTTGGTGTGTGGCCTAGAGGTGGCATTCCATTATTCCTTTGGATGGTTTACTAAGTTTGGTATCTCCTGTGCTTTAAATGATAAAATGGTTAATAAACAGCTTTAATAGATAAGAGTTATTACACAAATATTTACACATGTTGGATGGTGGCACAGAATAAAGGTCTTGTGTAGTTTTTATATACAGTTATATATATACAGTATATATTTGCCTTTTAAAACTTGTTTGTGTGCATATCTGAAGAAATTCTGATATTTATGTGGGTAGTTGTTGACAGATAACATGCCCATGAAGGTTATTTTAAATCACTATGTTGATTAATTAGGTTTATAGGTTAAATTATACACTCAGTGAGCACTTTATTAGCAATACTATGGTCCTAATATAGTGCCAGAAGTGGTCTTCTGCTGTTGTTGCCCAATTCTCCTCATAATTTGAAATGTTGTGAATTCTGAGATGCTATTCTGCTCACTACAAATGTACAGAGTGGTTATCTGAGTTACCGTAGCCTTTCTGTCAGCTCAAACCAGTCTGGCTATTCTCTGTTGACCTCTTCCATCAACAGGGTTGGGGATAAACAGAATACATGTAATGGGATTCCCTTTTAAAATACAAAATATAAGTAACTGTATTCCACTACAGTTACAATTTAAATCATTGGTAATCAGAATACAGTTACATTCAAAAAGTATTTTAATAACTGAAGAAATTACTTTGCATTTTATTGTCATTTGTTTAATTTAATATTTATTCCTTTCAGATCGAAAACATTTATACATATAAATGATCTGATCGAAAGTGCATTTGAACAGCGGTGAAACACTTTCTTATGATACGTTACATTCATACGAGCAGACAGAGGTGTATGTTTTAAGTAAGTTTGGAGCAGAAAAATAGAAATAAACCTTGTGTAGAGGGAGTTGCGTGGCACCATGCAAGAGTCAGACGTGTGAACGGCGAGCTCTGCGTACTTTGCTTGTTTTTAATACATTTTGTGACATAAACTGCCGAGCTTCTATACACCCTGTTCCATAACTGTTCTCTGAAGACAATATGTCAAAGAATTCAAAATCCTTGGGCTCTGGAGACATTAAAAGACATGTGGTCAAGCTGATATCCCAGACAGGGCTGCTGACCAGGGAATCAGTTTGGACGGTGCGGCAGGAATGATTCAGCATTAACTGTCGAGCATGTTGGGAATGCTGTCGAAAGTTGTTGCGGACTTGGAGGATCTTGTTGTAATACATCGATCAATCACTGCCATGGAGATTAAATTCTTTGAGTTGGTTACAAGACTGTCAGACGTCAAGAAAAGGATTGATTATCTAGAGTAATCAGAGAGGGAATTAGCTGCTTGTCCAATAGCGACCAAGATAGACTTGGAATGCAATTGGGAAAAGTAGGTAGACCTTAAGAATTGTAACTGACGACACAACATCTGAACGGTTGGAATTCCTGATAACGAGGAAGGCCGAGCTATGGTTTCTAGACAAGCTCTTCCTGAGTCTGCTTGACATAACAGGCCATAAGCTGGAAATCGAGCAAATTCACAGAGTTCTGACTCAGAGTTCCGCTGAGAGAGACAGGCCCCGATCAATTCTGGCCAAATTTCATCCGATCATCATCCAATAAAGATCTTGTTTTACACAAAGAGAGGAATAATGGAAGGATTTCTTTGAAGAATCACAGCATGTTCTTGTTCCCAGACCTCGATTCAAGGAATGCATGAAACTTTTATAACTACACTGTCCCCTACTTTATTTTGGATGACTGCTGGCATCTTTTATCTTCCCACTATACTATTGTTACTTCAATTTGTTTAATGGTAACAATAACAGCAAGGATGACTTGGCATGTAATGATAGTTCGAAAACAATTACTTGTGGGATGTACTGCTGTGTAGACCAAAATGCCTTTGCTTCTGCTCTCCACGGTCTATATGATGGCCTACCCAGAGCACTTTTCTTGGTCTTGCCACTCTCTGAGTTCTCCTTACATTTCCTTCCCTCATCAACTCGGTTTAGCTGACAACTTCATTTTCTGCATTTCTGACTACTTCTATTTCACTCACATCTCGTGACTCTTGTTCTAGCTCATCCCTTTCCAAATTCTCAACACTTTCATTATCTTTGTCTGAAGTCTCAAACCTTGAGTGTGGAATGGCTCTTTGAGTGTTTAGATGCTCCCGATTCAATTCTTCAACCAGGTTCTCCCTGGGATCAGTTTGTTCAGCAGGATAGAATTCAACGGCCATTGGACAAAGCCTAGAGATATTTTGTGTTGTCTGAGGTACACTTTTATTTAGTAGAAATGTCACAAATTTGTAACAGGGGATGTTCTTGCGCAGGTTATACCGGTAAGTATGTTCCTCCTCATCTGAGTTATCTGATTCCGACTCTGGCTGTCTTGTTGATTGTCTCTTATGTCTGACACTCCTTTTCTGTTCCATTTCAGGATTTGGACTTTCCAAAGGTAAGTCATTAACAGCAAGCAGAAGGTTACGATGGTAGTCTTGCTACCAGTCTCAGGTTATACTTTATACACTAGACCATCCCAGATGCATTCCATGACATAGTTTTCCTGTGCCACCTCTTTCTGAAAGGATTCTGACCAAAACTCTGTCACCTGGTTGAAGTATGGCACCTCTCACTGTCATAGTTTGACAGTGAGAGGTGCCACTGTCATTTCTTACACTTAGCTGAAGATCTTTGGCTGTATTCTGTCACAATCTGGTAAGCTTGTCTTATTCTGTTTTCCCATTTTTGTGCCAAACAATTTATGATTTGTACTCTCTGTCATGTTTTTCAGGTTGAACAATAAGTCCACAGGTAATCGAGGTGATTTGCCATACAAGAGGAAAAAGAGTATCCATGCCTTGTGCAATTGTAGGCATGCACAATATGAGGTACTGTAAGTTTTTCCATTCACTTTTTTCTTCTCCTCAAGGGTTCTAAACATCTAAAGAATTGTCCAATTTAGCCTCTCCCCTGGTTGCACTGGGGGTGATAGGGAGTGGTCATTGAGTGAGCTATTCTTGAGAGCTCTTGTAGTCTCTGAAACAAGTTATTCTCAAACTCTCGACCTTGGTCGTGGTGGAGTTTTCAGGATAACCAAATCGAGGAATAAAATCTTGGAAGATCTTTTCTGGTGCTGTCTTGCCAGACTAATTCTTTGTTGGATTTGCCTCCTCAAAATGATCTACCAGAATGAGGATGAATTCGTAACCACCCGTACTCGGCTCAAGGTGTAGATAGCCGACACTCACAAGCTCAAAATGGACCACTGGATGTGATCGAACCCATAGGTGCTCATTGTTGGACATGTGGATGCTTTTGTTTAATGCAGGTACACTTTGTTGTTACATACTCCTCAATCTCTTTCTTCATTGAGGTACAATAGAAGTGTTCATGAGCAAGATGAAGCACATTCTCTACTCCCACATGCCCCACGTCATCATGCAACCTATTAAGTACCATCACTTTGAACTTCAGGGGAGAACTAATTGTTTGTTCTGTCCTGTTTTTCTGAACAAAATCCCATCCTCCAACTCCAGTTTAGTCCATTCGAAAAGTAGTCTCCTTTTTCTCTTTTTAAGTTACTTTTCTCAGTCTGAGCAGCTTTTATGTTTTCAGTTATGATGGTGGAAACACAACTTGCTTTTGATGTGACTTCTTCACTTAAAGTACTAAGCTGTAATGCCATTACCCAAGGTACATCACTGTCCGACACCGCTTTACTACCCTGCCAAATGGCGGATACAATTTCTGGTGATAATATCTCTGTGTGCTCTCCCATGGACTCTTGCAGCTTCAGGGGGTACCTTGACAGCGTATCTGCATCAGCATTGGTTTTCCAGGTCTGTATCTTATGTCAAAGTGAAAGTCAGCTAATTCACCCACCCAGCGCTGCCCCACAGCATTCAACCTTGCAGTTCTGAGGACATAGGTCATCGGGATGTTATCTGTATAAACTGTGAATGTTAGAGCATAGTAGAGTGGCCCATTTGAGTGCCAAGAATTCCAGTTTATTATAATGTAGATGAAAATTATTTTCTGCTGAAGTTAAAGTGCGGGACCCATGGCCAATGACAACGGAGTTTAGAGCCCTGTTGCTGGTAAAAAACTGCCCCAGACCATTATTTGAAGCATCAGTGTGCAATAAAAATGGCAGGTCAAAATCTGGGTAGACTAGGATTGGTGACCACAAAAAAGGATTGGTCAACATGTCCACAAATTTGGAGAATAGACTCTGATGTGCTGCAGTCCAGACCATTGAGGCTCTGGAGTGAAGCTGCCCGTGTCATGTTTCCTTGCTCATTACATTGATAAGTAAACATCTACAATTAAAATGTCTCAAACAGATTAATGATAAATTAGAATCATTATTGTTTTAGCAGAAATTCAGAGGCAAAGGGTAATTTGGCTAATGTTTACGCACCTAACGTTGATGATCAGGGCTTTTTTTATAGATCTTGAAGGGATGTTGCAAGCCACTGGCACCCCTCATGATATAATATTGGGAGGAGACTTTACTCTTTTGATGGACTCAGTCCTTGATCATAGTGAAGAAAAAGTGCTTAAGCCCCCTAGAGCAAACTTGATACTTCACAGGATGTGTAAAAATCTTGGTCTTACAGATATTTGGAGTGGAACTATACATTTTATTCATCAGTCCATAAGATTTATTCTAGAAGTGATCACTCCCTTGTTTCTTTAGAGGTGTTACCACATATGGAGAAAAATAAATCATATAGATGGCGCTTTAATGTATTCCTTTTGCAAAATCCTGAATTCCAACAAATGTTAAAGGCTTAAATCAATGTGTATATGGAGAGGAACTGGTCTTCTGTATCCTCTGTAGGTGTGGCTTGGGAGGCACTTAAGGCAGTTCTTAGGGGTCGGATCATACAGTATGCCTCATTCATCAAAACTTCCAAAGCACGAGAACTCGTGGAGGTGGAAGGGAATATTAAAAGTGCAGAGGCAGAGCTGAACCGCAGAATGTTGTCTGAGGGCCTCAGAGAATTGACCTGATTGAAATACAGATATAATACTATTTTGTTGCGGAAGGTGGAGTTTTGGCTATTCAGGGCAAGACAGTCATACTTTGAGTCAGGGAACAAAGCAGGGAAGCTTTTGGCTAGATATATAAAGCTGAGAGAGTCTTTTTCTTGCATACCCTCAGTGAAATATGCTGTTGGGGAAATTTTTACCTTGGCTATTGATATTAATAAATGCTTTTAAAGTATTCTATCTTGATCTTTATAGTTCCACATCTTAGTCTACTGTTGAAGATCTTAGAAACATTTTGGAACCATTAGAACTCCCTAAACTGACGACTAAGCAAAAAAATTATCTTGATTCTGAGATAACCTCTGAGGACCTTGGCAAGGTAATTAAGGCCTTGCCTACAGGCAATGCTCTGGGGCCAGATGGCTTTGCAGAATTTGCAGAATTGGCTCCACTTTTGCTAGCTTGCTAACCATGACACAAGCCCAGATCAGTCTGATTCTTAAAAAACGACAAAGATCCAATCGGATATAAGAGTGATCGTCCAATTTCCTTGATCCAGCTAGATCTAAAATATTATCAGAAATATTCTGGCTAATTGATAAATGAAAGTTATGACATCTCTTATACGTATAGATCAGGTAGGGTTTATTCAGGGACACAGCTCTTCTGATAACATTAGGTGTTTCATAAATATCATGTGGTCAGTTGCGAATGATCAGACTCCGGTCACTGCCATCTCACTTGACGCTGAAAAGTCTTTTGATATGGTTGAATGGAATTATCTTTTTAAGATTTTGGAAATATACGGGTTTGGGAATACTTTTATTGGATGGATTAAGTTACTTTATAGATACACGGTAGCGGTGGCACAAATAAATGGATTAATATCAGATTATTTTAATCTGGATAGGGGCACCTGGGTTGCCCTGTTTCCCCATTATTGTTCTGTCTTGCCCTGGAAACTTTAGCAGCCGCAAAAAGAAAAGAAGACGATTTTCCACTGGTGGTAGCAGGAGGTATGGCGCATAAGCTTTTGCTTTACGCAGATGATATTTTACTATTCGTCACTGACTCCACTAGATCTATGCCTTGTCTCCACAGAATTATGAATTCCTTTTCTATGTTATCAGTATTCAGTTGAGTCAATTGGTCTAATAGTGGGGGTTAAATATCGATTCTGTTTGTATATGTTTTGCTTTTATTTGTTTAATAGATGAATCAATAAAAAAAGTTATAAAAGTAATAATTTTTGTATTGTTTTCCTGTAAAAATATCTAAGAATCCTTTTAACATGTGTATTTTGTCTTACTGTACTGGCAGAGTTTTTATAGTCAAAACAAGTGAAAAAATCTACCAGTGCTGAAGACGTAATCCAAAGTATTTAGAATATTTTACTGACCTTGAGTAATCTAACTGAATACTTTACAAATGACATTTTACAGCATGTGTTCCCCTTCTGTCACTCACTCGACGTTGTGTCGAATTAAGTGACACAAGGGGTCCTCCTGGGATGCCAAACGTACCTCTGAACCTGAGAAAAGGCCAATGTCAAGTTGGCAGACAAAATTTGCCCCGCCCCAGGCATACGGGTATAAAGGGAAGCTGGGCAGCGAGTACCAGTCAGAATTTTTCTTCGGAGCCGAACGGTTGTGCAACAGCAAGCTTAGTTCACCACTGTTTCACTCACCTCTACTGGCAATAAGCACTGATGTTGGATCTACGTCGCATTTCCAGCTGGCGTTCTCTCTCTCTGCACACTGTGCTGTCCCTGGGCGCTTCGACAGCACTTTCATTGCCTAAAAGAGTTTGAGTTCCCACTCATAAAAGAGCAATACACAGCAGGCGTTGAACGTCCTTTTCAGGACACATCTTTTTAAAGATGTCTTTCCACCTCTGTTTAGTTCCTGGAAACTGTTGATTTCTCTCCACTTCTGATGGTCATAAAAGCTGCCTCGTGTGCCTGGGCTGTGATCACATGCAGGCAGCGTTTTATGAATGGTTCATGTTCTCAGTGCGAGAATATAGCCATGGCAACATTGCGGTCGCGGCTTTCTATTCTATGCATCGGAGAGTGTCACAGCGGCATCTGATGCTGTTGACTTGTCTGGGCTGCCACCTTCGGGTCTGCTCGCCCAGTCTGAGGCTGACGCGCAGATGTCCGCTATGCTTTCCTGGGCCGCCGTGAGCGCGAGGCTGGATTGGAAAAACTCCGCCCCCCCCCTCCCGGCTACTCGATCAGTTCCTCGGGACAGCGCAACGCTCATAGTCATGCACCCCCGGTTCCGTTCTTCCCGGAAGTGCATGACGAGCTGATGCGGTCATGGAGGGCACCTTTTACTGCCCGGAACCGACCCCTCTGCTCGTCCATTCTCACTATCCTGGATGGCGGGGCAGCCCACGGGTACACGGAGGTCCCCCAGGTGGACAGAGCAGTTGCGATCCACTTGTGTCCCGAGAACGCCGCCACCTGGCGGGACCGCCCATTACACCCCTCCAGAGCCCGTAGAATGACGTCATCACTGACCTCAAAAGTCTACAGTGCCACCGGACAGGCCGCCTCCACCCTGCATGCCATGGCTCTCCTGCATGTTCACCAAGCCAAGGCACTCAAAGATCTGCACCTGGGTAGTTCCGACCCCGACGTGTTGCAGGAACTGCGCTCTGCCACCGACCTTGCTCTCAGAGCCACGAAGGTCACAGCGCAGGCACTCGGGCAGGCGATGGCCACCCTCGTGGTCCAGGAGCGTCACCCCTGGCTGAACATGGTCAAGATGTGCAACGTTGACAAGGCACACTTTCTCAATGCCCCATCTCCCAGCTTGGCCTGTTCGAAGCATTGAAGCGACACCGTTGATGACTTCACCCAGCAGTTTTCAGTGGTGAAGAAGCAGATGGCACATCTTGCCGTGGCGCTGCCAAACCAGCGTGCCCCGTCTGCTCGCCGAGGGCGTTCCCCTGCGGCTAAACAACATATAGCTCTGCCTCAACCCGGGCCCAGCTCTCAGCCCCAGCATCGAGCACCTCGCAGGTGGCATATGCCTCCCATCTCCAGGACCCCTTCCAGGACCAGGAAAGCTCTGAAACGCTCCTGAGACGGGCAACCCAGGTAGTCAGACATTCGCTCCGGAGCTGGTACAAAGACCACTCCATCCCCCGGTGGAGGAGAATCCTTGTTTCATTTGCTTCTCAATAAAGAGAATGATCACTCACTCCCTGGGTCATCCAGCCGGTGTGTGCCTTTCTCACGGCACCCCGGCCCCAAAACTCTACAGTCCTGGCTCCCCGGACGCAGTTCCCTTGCCTCCGGCCCCACTCCTATGTGAGAGACATAGTAAGAGAAAAGGCCGCGGCTGCCGGGCTTGCTCCCATGCTAGTCATATAGTGCCTGTTCCCCCCTCAGAGGTTTGCGGGGAACCTAAGGTCTGTATGTGACATCTCTTTGGGGGCTTTGGGGAGGGCTACGTGCAGCCGACACAGGTGCCTCTAGCATGCAGTAGCCTGTTTGCACCTGTCTCGACAGTTCACGTAACACGGTAAGTGCATGGCGTTTTTAGATGGGACCCCTTGTGTCACTTCATTCAACACAACGTCGAGTGAGTGACAGAAGGAGAATGTCATGGTTACTGTTGTAACCGCCGTTCCCTGAGGGAAGGAACGAGACTTTGTGTCCCTCCTGCCACAACACTAGACCTACCACTGTAAATGGCACCATTCTGAATAAAATCTAGAGACTGCAGTGTGTGAAAATCCCAGAAGATCAGCAGTTACAGAAATACTCAAATTAGCACAATTAGCTCAAGTCTGACAGCCTGGTGGAAATTCCACAATATTACTAACACAAAGCTTTCGCATCTGAAACTCACCCCAATTTGGAATAACCCTGATTTCACTTGCAATAATAAAACACTTAACTTCAATTCCTGGAAAGATAAAGGTATTACTCACCTGCAACATATTTTCGTCAATGGCAATTTCGCTACATTTGAGGGCTTGGTCCAGAAATTTGGCATCACCGACAAACAATTCCTACAATACCTACAGATTAAATCATTAATTAAATCATTAATTAAACCAACCACTAACAATCCAATGGTCAATTTAGAAGTCGCCCCAACTATCTCACAACTAATTAATATTCCATTATCCAAAAAACTACTATCCAAAATCTACAAAATAGTGATACAAACCGACATTATCATAAGTCTCCCCACTGCTAACTGGGAATCGGATTTATCTATTCACACTGATGCCGATTTCTGGACTCAAGTCTGCAAAAATACTTTTCTCATGACCAAAAATACTAACTTACAGCTAATACAATACAAGACTATCCACAGGACTCACCTCACTGGACGGAAATTATTTCATATGGGCTCCACCTCAGACATCTGTCCACACTGCTCTCAAAACTGCAGGGACACATATATTCATGCACTTTGGCACTGCACCCCTGTAAAACAACTCTGGGAAAAGGTTACAAGGATTTTATCTGCCTTTTTCGGCTGCCCCATCCCATAGTCCCCATCTCTCTGTTTACTTGGAGACATCTCCACAATCAACCTGAATCACATGAACAGTAAAATTCTGCTGGTCGTGCTAGTTGTCGCCAAGAAAACCATCTTCATGAATTGGAAAACAAAAAACAAAATCGATATCACTATTTGGAAAAACTTACTTTTGGATCACATCTCAATAGAAATATCAAATAACCCCTCTAGAAAGAACTCAAATGATTCCCCATCCACTTGGCTAGTACTGTCCAAATTTCTAAATTCTTAGCTCCGCTGGCCCCTTTGCCCGAGATTCAGTTTTCGCGATTTCATTTATTAATCATCAACCTTAGCAAACCTGCTTTATTATTGTCTGCCATACCCCTTCACCACTTAGATAACTCATCTCTCACAACATTACATATTTACAGCATTAGGGACAAATCAGCAGGATGTGGATAACTCCTTCACCCTCTACTACAAGCCTCAAAACGCTCACCTATATCTTCTCTCCAGAATGGCTCACCGCCAACCTGCAATTTTACTCTGTGCTGCTTTTGCCTCCAAGGGCCTGAGACTGGCTCCCTTGTGTGTGTGTGTGGGGGGTGCTTGGGCTGGAGGGGGGTGTTTACCCTGAGGGAGAATATGCCTCCCCTCTTCATCGTGCCTCCACAGACCTCCTCCTCCACTGCAACTGCTGGGGCCGGCTCTACTCTGTACACCTCACTTTTTAATGCTCCTCATGTTAGATGGCCAACATTCACACTCCTACTTAAGAATTAGGGTGTGCTGAGTGAAGGGCCTGAAGAGGTCCTGCACTGTTGCCCCCCACTTTTTTTTAATGCATCTCATATCATTCACTTAATCACACAATCAGTCAATAGGTAGGGAAATGGGTGGTGCTTGAGGTGGTTCTGAATAAGTTCTACCCCTTAGCACGCACCTCTTTTAATGCACTTAGACTTAATTTAGACCCTAGAAGACATAACACAGGGATAGTGAGGTGGGTAGATGAGCTGGCCCGTCAATAGAATAGCAACTGATGGCGGGGACAGAGGAGAGCAGAAGTGGAGAGGGGTTCTGGCACTGTGTGCCTCTGGATCAGGTCCCCAGCCCCCCCCCCCACCCCCACGCATTCGAAGCCTCACTCCCCCTATCTCCTAGGATTAATATGCTCCTTGGCCCCGGTGAGGGCTGGAGCAGTCAGAGGAAAGATCCGTTGAGCCTGACCCAACCCAACCCATTCCCTCTTATAACTAGGACAATCATACACAAACTTACACGCATGGTAATGTCCATTCTAGCGCACACACACACACACACACACACACACACACACACACACACACACACACACACACACACACACACACACATAGCCTTCCTTCTCTACCCTCTTGGTAATCTATCCAAAAAAAAAAAAAGGGCGCTATTTTTTTTCTATTTATTTTTTTATTTTATTTTTTTTTATTGTCCTGTCAATTACTGTTCTTATTTGTTTTATGTTGAATGTGTGAAAGAAATAATAAAAATTATAAAAAAAATAAATAAATAATAATAAAAAAGAAATACTCAAATTAGCCCATCTGGCACCAACAATCCTGCAGTGAGACAAACACATTTTTAATAGAAGGCTACAAATATTCCATGTAGTCACTATGAAGTCATTAAACTGCATTCATAATAATAAATAATTTTAAAAGAATTAGCTAAATTTAATTTAAGATTGTTTCAGATGGAGAATAGCATGGCACTCCAACAGGTGATGTCAACTTTCCAAAAGTATTTCAAGCCAACTATACTTAGGATTTGTAGGATTTATAGCATAAGAATACACATGTGTGCATGCATGTGCAGATTTGTGTGTTTTTGAATGTTTGTTTGCGTTGGCACAGAAACATGATAGAGCAGATTCAGTACAGTATGTGGTATAATTGTATGGCTATGGATTTCAGTTCTGGAATCTCTCCAGTGTTTCCATCCATAAATAATGAGCTCCCTTTCCTTCTTTAAATATACAGCCACCCCAGAGCTCAGAGCTGCAATCAAAATAGAGTTAGCGACTCAGCTAAATTAAATGCTTTTTATTGATACTGACAGGATTATTTAATGCTATATATTTAAACTCTCATGTGGCAAAATGGGCAGCTGTAAGGGTGGGGCAATAATGAGACCATACATTACATCTGTGCAACTTTCAGCCTTTGGAAAAGACTATAGATATAGACTATAAATTTGGCTATGCCATGGATATATAGTTTCAGGTGCAGGTGTCACACCATGTTATTTGAACTAAATGATACATTTCTGTACAAGACCATAGATGCAGCTAAGAACCTAAAGTCTGACTCGCAGAGTCTCTGACAACACTTATATAATGCTTATATATGTCAAATGTATTACGTATCAGTTGTAAGGAACCCCTTTAGTTAAGAAACCCTTTAGTTAAAATTATAAGTTTCTTGGGGTTTTCTTCCAACCGACTGCTGCTACACTATCAATATGATCACACAGGAAATTAACATGTTGCTGCCAAAAGTTCATGTAACCTGAAATCAACTCCATTCAGCTGAATCACTTACAAGAACCATCTCCCATCAGACATTTTCCATTAGGTATTGTAGCCTGTATATCTCCAAATGGAGACAGAAACTCCAAAAGAGGGCGGGAAAACTCCAGAAAGGGGCAAGGATGCTCCAAAATGGGGTTTCGGCCCAATCCAAAACAGGGCTGCACTTCCACCCACGGATGGGGTTAGGGGATCTGTATGTCTTTGATGGAGCTCAGCCAGCAGCTACACCCTTCTTGACATGTTTGCATCAGTTCAAGCAAAAATAAATTTCCTTCTAGCACTACTGATAGGTTTGCATTTTCTCTATAAAATTTTATTTTATGTTTATGTTTAGGTTTAGGGTTGGGGATTGGGTTAGGTGATAGAGTTAGAATGACTGTATTACATAATTTCCAACAAAAAAGTTTTTTTAAAAAACTGGAGCTAACTTACATTCATCAACACTTCAAGCTTAGCCACTAGGGGGCATTGATTCACATGTTGATAAGCACAGGCAGATTTCAGCAGCAAAAAGTTCAGCCTACTGTAGCCGAATAACAGAACATGGATAACAAATTATTTTAATTTAAACAATTTTTAACTGTAGATATCATGTCATACCATACTGTATATTTTTTAGGGGTCAGATTCTTGCTTCTGGGACTGAAATATCCTGGGTTGAGATCTTGGACAAGCCGCTTCATTGTGTATTTATATGTATATTTGAAATTTCCCACTTTATATAAAGTCCCTCACATGATTTATTTCAAGTATTTCAAAGGTGATGATCAACTTATTCAAACATTTTCTTCAGAAACATTGTCTAAGCTCTAAATAAACTCTGATGACTTGCATTGAGTCATTGTTGTTTAAGACATAAAACCTGTTCCATATCAGTTTCAGTTTATTTATTTATTTTTGTGGCAATTGCAGAATTAAGCTTTTGTGATTTGGTCTTCTTCATATCAGTTTAAAACTGAAAAAAAAAAAAGATATATATATATATATCTGGAAAGGTGTATAAACAGTATGACAAATTACATTACAGAAAATAACGTTTATGGAAATGTTTAATAAATCTGTTGTAGGAGACCTCAAGTAGACTAAAAGTCTGGGCTCTTGCTGAGATGATGTCATATATCCATTGGCCAATTCACACTCTGATCATGGGGGCAGTTTAAAGATGATGTCACTGCAGTCACTTTCCATCTCTCTCTCTCTCTCTGGATTTTTATTTATTATTTTATTTGTCTTTATTTCCATTTGGATGTATTTACATTCATTACACTTGGTTTGTAGTTATACTGGACTCTGTGGCAGTCCAGTCAAATAAGGTGCAAAGAATAATACCATCTAAGAGCTAACAGTCATTATGTATGTACAGTATGTCCATTCCCATATGCTCATCATCGTCAGATGGTCCACATCATGTAATGAACTCATGACTGAAGAGTTTGATGACAACACAGCCTTAACATTGGACAACAATGTTTTAAATAGAAACTCTGCATTTTAACAGTATACAGAATGTATTGGTAACACTTAACAATAAGTTTCAATTTATTGTCATTAGTTAACATGAACTAACAATGAACAATACTTTTACAGCATTTACAAATTTTGGTTAATTTTAGTTTCAACATATACTAAGACATTTTTTAAATCAAAAGTTATATTAAGTAACTTTAGTTAATGAACTATGAACTGACATGAACTAACACTGAACAATTGTATTTTCAATAACTAACATAAACCAAGATTAATAAATGCTGTAAAAAATATATTGTTCATTGTTTATTTATGATACCTAATGAATAAACTAATGTTAACGAATGGTACCTTACGGTAAAGAGTTACTGTATACATATAACAGTTGAATCACTTTATCGATAGATGATAAATGGGGCCCTGTGCATACTTTTAAATTACCACACAAAAAAATGCCCAAAAGATTACAAGAATTTATTTGGTATATACAAAGCATACATATAGCATGCATATTTACAGCATGTTGTATTTACAAACAACAAAATATTTCATATACCATTGAAAAAACCCTCAGAAATAGTGTTTAGTTTCAGAGCTAGACAGCCTGAAATTGTGAATAAGTCTAGATCTGATTGGTTCACATTTACATCTTTCAGTTTTTCCTCTTCTGTCATAGAGAGGAGTGAAATGTCAAATCTAGCAGAAAACATTTTATGTGATACATCTGATGTAACATCAAGTTTTATGTACAGTAAAAGTAAAATATTCTTGATGACATAACAATGAAGCTTTATGCAAACACAGACACATACAAATGAGGTAGATAACAGGATCTGAACATTTTTTAAATCATCAGAGATTACTGAAAGATAACAAACATTTACAAACAGAAAGACAAAACTGCACCATCAATTTCACCATTTAACATACAGGAAAACTGCTGTGTGTCAACAATAGCAGTATAAATGTAAGTTTGAAGTTTAAGTATGAATGCAAGCAAGAGTTTACAAATAGAGTTTATCTCCAGATAGAGTGTTTAATGGAATGAGAAAGGCCTTTCAACTTATTTGTTCTAGATAAAAAAACAATAATATCTGTGTTACATCTACAACCATTTAATGACTATTGATTATCACACATCAGAGTTTCAAACTCTCCGTAACACATGGCAGCATTGTTTTAAATATTCCCAGGTGAAACAATAACCGTTTTACAAGACTATGCATTATACTCATTAATTTAAACCCACAAACATGGACACACACAGAGTTTACAGTATACTCATTCACACAGACATGTCAACAATGAAGAGCTTAAGAGAGATAAAACATTTGCATCATCAAAATATATTTTGCATTTCAAATAATATAGTGTTCTCATATAAAAGATAGTTGAAAAAATATATAATATCTGTAATAAAATATCTTATTGTCTATGATTTTGTAAGATAATATCACTTCAACTATGGACTATGCTTAGATTTAGAGAAAACACGTAAAAGTTTATAGAAATATGCCCACAAAAATTCACAGTATGCAGACAGAATTATAGGGTGGCTCTATGTATATATCTCTGGAAAAATATAATTTTATACACAAATAAATGTATAAATTCTTACTCTCTTTCCTCTTACAGGAGACACTTATACAAGTTACAAATATAACAAGAAATTAAGATTTGAAATAAAGTACATTCTATAGGTACAGTTTGCAGCAAACAAACACAACAAGCAGACTTGGGAGATTTTCACATCAGAGGATATACACAATACACTGTGCCTAAAGCAAAGCAAAAACCACCAGTTCCCTTCTTGCCTCATTTTTATCTCTGAAAGAAACAATGCATATACACAAAGTCAAGGCACTTTAAATGTTATGAAATTTATGTAAATGTTTGATGGTGGGGTTATTCTGCTTACCATTCATACATTTACTAGCACTTTTAAAGTGTATGCCTAAACATGTTTCATACAAAATTCCAAAATGTTAACCATATACACAGTAGAAATTTTTGAAGAAATTTTGATTTTCTGTTACCTTTGGTGGTAGGTTAGTACCTACATATATTTACAAGGGGGGTTACTGTAACACTAAAAGACATGGAAATAAATGCCCATTCTTTGGCTTTAGATCATATACATATTTTTTGAATGGGCCTATAGATTCAGACTGTTAGCATTTTGAACAAATAATAACTTTAATTCCATAATTTCACACTGACAATGTATAATGTCCAAACATAACTGGAAGTTATAGAATAAGTCTGCTGTTTGCTGAAAAATCACACATTTTATACTAATGTTAACAATAATGCCCAGCATGTAAAAGTCACATTCAATAAAATCTATAAATGTCCATTTTTTTATTAACAAAATGCCTCTCATTACAATTATCTGAAACTTTAAGGTTATTGAAACTCTAATAGTGGCTTATGATTTCTGGGTCCAAACTGGGGTGGAAAAGTGTTAACATTATATTCTGAAATAACTAACTATAACTAGAATTTTATTTTCTTGTTGCTTTTAAATATCTTTTCTGAAAGAGACCCCATAAATGTACACCAGCCAATTAATGTGCATGTGTAAACCCATGCATATTAAATGTATAATTTTAACATTATCTTATAAATGTGTATAAACATTTTATAAATATTTAATATTAGTTCAATATTTTGTATGGTCGTATTTCTACTTTAAATTAGGGCTGAAACGATTAGTCAACATTATCGGCAACATCAACAATAAAAAATTGTTAACAAAAAAAATGTAATTGTCAAATAGTTGTCTGATCTTATTTAACGTAACATGAGATCAGATATGAAAATAATGATGGCGCACGAGAGCAGCACTGCAGCTCGCACCTGACTGAGGAGAGGAAGAAGACACAGACAATCCAGATGCACTCCAAACTTTCCAAACAGCTTCAGGTGATGTAGATCGCCAAGTATGAGGAAATTATAAAAAATAACTAAATACAGAAGTGCTCCCATTGTGTCATTATGTCAGAGCATCTTTAGAGGAAACACCTCACCATTATATCTTTAATGCATCCTTTATTAAAGTTCAAATAATAAGGAAGCAGGTCATGTAAATAACTACAAACTCCAAAACTGGCATATCTCTGTATGGTCAGTGCCATTTCTAGAGTCGCATGAAGTGACCCGATCTAAAGAGGAGATTAAAACTGCATTTCTAATACTCATTAGATTAGTCGATTATCAAAATAATAATTCATTGCAGCCCTAATTTAAATCTCTATATATTTTATACAATATTCACAGAAATATACATTATTTTACAATGTCTAAAACTGTCTTAATTAAAATGCCTCTTATAAGTCTTGACACAATCACTGTCAGTCAGAGATTTATAGTATACAGAATAATATACTGTATACTATAATATAGAAGAAAAAAAGTATAATTGATTAACAACTGTAACTGACCTGTGATGAAATGTAATATGCCTATTTTTTAAATTGGTGTCTCTTATATCTTTGTAGCTCTGATATGTGGATGCTTGAGATGGTAAGGCACTGATCTTTGTTTATGTGCAGAGATAGGTCCTTGCAAAACCACACTCAGTACCAGAATTATTATAGATCTGTTGTTCCTGTAGATGGCCTCTAGGCCTTAATGACTGAAGAAAATAGCCTTTGCTATGTACATACTGATCTCAACCATATGAGGTCAAAACAACACTCTCTTGAAACCTGACAGGTATTTCTATTTTGTATTTCTATTTTGTATTTTTAACTCCCCTAAGCCCAAAATTTAAAAGGTTTAAAAGCTTTAGGTTGTGTTTTTCAAAATTGTGCAATAATTATATTAATTGTCAAATAAAGAAACAAATAATGGTCTGGTGTTCTCTCTGTGCCATGGTATGCTACTAAATCGCACAATTGTACAAAGATAAATAGCAACAGAAGCAGCAGTTGTCTCTTAGCTGTGTCCAGCTGGGATCTAGACTCTATGCGTTACTGCTGCTTGAACATGGTGTGCTCTGTGTGCTGTCGATGCTCTGAGCCGCACTGCTGTTCTCAGACACCGACTGGGACTTTGGCACCTGCTGCTTCGCTGCTATGTCACCTGAAAAGGGAGATTCATGGAGAGGAAGGTAAGGCTTTTAGCATGCTTGAGGAATACATGGTGTTCATTAAATCTACAAAATTCACAATGATTTATGCCAAGTGTGATTGTCTACGATGGCAGAAGCTGTCAGCCCTGAGGATAAAAGCCACAAAAAGCTTCCTTGGTCTGAGTCTCTAAACAGGTCACAGCTTCTGAAAAGAAAGTAAGTAATTTTTGATTTCACCTATAAGTGTGGCACTATCAAAAAAGAAGCAGCAACATTGTTTGGTGGAATTGGGTTTGGAGAGCCTAGTGGTGTAGAATCTACATGCTTTCAGCTTTGCGCAGAGTGGCAAGTGAGAATGCACAGTTTTTATCTGTGTATAGATTGCCTGGCTGAGTTTGAAGAGATTTTAATCAAATTCCTTTTGCTTTACATACTTGGCATTTCACTACTACATCAATAATAACAAACACTACTCTTCAACTCTACAGACCATATAGACATCTAAAAAACAGACTCAGTCTGTATAAACTTTACCATTGTTTAGATTGTGTGTGAGTATTGTCCAATCACTTTGATTGTGTTTAGAACATTGTTCTTTTGTGTTTATGTACACTGGCGGCCAAACATTTGGAATAATATATACATTTTGCTGTTTCAGAAGGAAATATGTGCTTTAATTCACCAAAATGGCATTCAACTGATCACAAAGTATATTCAGGACATTACTGATGTAAAAAAAAACAGCACAATCACTATTTGAAAAAAGTAATTTTTGTTCAAATCTAGACAGCCCCCATTTCCAGCAGCCATCACTCCAACAACTTATTATTGAGCAATCATGATAAATTGCTCATTTGGAACTAGAAAATCACTTGCCATTATATCAAACACAGTTGAAAGCTATTTGGTTCGTTAAATGAAGCTTAACATTGTCTTTATGTTTGTTTTAGAGTTACCACAGTATGCAATAGACTGGAATGTCTTAAGGTCAATATTAGCTTAATAAAAAGAAACAGCTATCTCTAGAAACTCACCAGTCAATCACTGTTTGAGGCATGAAGGCTATACAATGATAAGATTTCATACAAAAGTGTATACTACAGTCTTTAAAGAAAAAGGACAACTGGCTCTAACAAGGACAGAAAGAGATATGGAAGGCTCAGATACAACTAAACAAGAGGATAAGTACATCAGAGTCTCTAGTTTGAGAAATAGACGCCTCACATGTCTTCAGCTGACAGCTTCATTGACTGAACACCAGTTTCAACAGTAAAGAGAAGACTCAGGGGTGAAGGCCTTATGGGAAGAATTGCAAAGAAAAAGCCACTTGTGAAACAGAAAATAAAAAAGAAAAGGTTAGAGTGGGGAAAGAAACGCATACATTGGACAACAGATAATTGGAAAAGAGTGTTATGGATCTTAACCCCATTGAGCTTGTATGGGATCAGCTAGAGTGTGAGGTGCGTGAGAAGTGCCCAACAAGACATGGCATGTGCTACAGGAAGCGTGGGGTGAAATGTCACCTGAGTATCTGGACAAACTGACAGCTAGAATGCCAAGGATCTGCAAAGCTATCATTGCTGCATGTGGAGAATTATTTTATGAGAACTCTTTATAGTAGTTTGAGAAGTTCAGAATTTTTCATGTTATAAATGTCCTGACTATACATTGTGATCAGTTTAATGCCACTTTCGTTAATAAAGTACCAATTATTTTCCATAAGTGCAAAATCTGTACATTATTCAAAAAATTTGGCCACCAGTGTATGTGCGTGCTTCGCTGCCTGATTCCCTGTTTCAGGCCCCTCTGCTGCAAATATGTGCCAGATATGTGGTGCCAAGAGCTCGAGCTAAAAACAGCCTATTTCCTCATCCAGCACTGTGTACTGAACTCTCAATCTGCCTCCGTACACCTCTCCTAAACAAATCATCCAGCAAACTTGCACGGCTCACACATTAACAACATATGTTGACAATATATTTGATGAAACATTCAGAGAGCATTTTGGAAAATGACTTATTTGTATGTGTGTGCTTAAGTGACAGAGAGTGTGTTTGATGGCAGTTTCTTGAACTAATTTCAGTATGTACTCCCACTCTGGGTCTGGGGCAATGTCCTTAAGTGTGATCTATCACAGGGAGGGCGACAGGATTATAGGAGCTCTTTCCTAAAAGACCCCAACCCCCATTTTCCACACACAGCTTTTCCTAAAAAATATGAATCTATATTATATGGAATGATTATGTACTTACCATCATACCCTCTTTATAAGCATTTTTCATTACCTAATTTAGTTTGAAACACTTAAGAATGTGCATTCAGTGTGCACAGAAAGAGTGTTTCTAGACAGGGTATGATTTGTTTTAGCTGCTTTCAGATATACTATTATTTACAAAGCTATATTTTACTCTACTACACATTACTGTACTGTTTTGCTCTGTTATATACTATACAATGCTAAAGTACACTAAACTATGCTATACACTGGGTTCATTGTGTATAACACAATGAAAAAAAACAGTTATCAAAGAGTGCTTCTTTCAAATTGAGATAAACAAATATCCCCATTGGCCCCCATTAAGAATTGTACATCAAAACCATGTATGTTCCACCCTTATGTTTTGAAGAGCATCAACTAATTTAAATCAGATGTCCAGCTGTCACTTGAAGCTAGAGACGGTTTGCTATTTATTACACCACCACCAAGGTAAAGTATTTCCTCTTGTTCTTTGAAAACAGTGCTAAAATATGTACAACTATGAAAGTCCAAAAGCATAGCTTTGTTTAAATAACTCTGGTTAAAGTGTAGTGAAGAGATTGCCTACATTGCGCTGGCTATGTGATTTCCTTGACAACCAAAGCCATTCATGCACACATTGTGTCAGATGGCTTTAAAAAGTAGACTATATCAGTCATATATGGTTGCCAGATTTCCATCTTCGTGAAACCACGAGTAAAAGCTAATTCTGAATTTATGCACTGGGCACGGAAAACGCATTTCGAAACTGAACTGTCCACTCGAAGTCATAAAAACTGATTTCGATCTAAATAATAAGTGAAAGCTTAGAATATATACAAAAATTAATTCTCTAGCAATCGACAACCTGCCACTGAGTTCTGGGAACATGAACAGTCATACTCGATTCTGTAACTGAACATCAGAACCCATGGGAACCCATGATAAGAAAAGAGTGTTTGTCAATGTTCGCTAACATAAATACTTGTAAGTCTAATAAAAGATGTGTAGTGTTAGAATTCTATTTGTGGTGCTAAAAGTGACTAAATATGTTATTTCCTATTCATTTTGTAAGATTGTTTATTAGACTAATAGCTTTTCCATGCTCTTGAAAAATGAATTGCCATTAGACACCAATTAGACAGTGATGATATATTTCTTTACTATAAACTATAGTACACCATTCTGCACTATACTATACTATATATTATTATATTACTATACATATATATTATTGTAATTTTCTGCTTTGTTCTGTACTATACTATGCTACAGTATAGTATACTATACTATACTTCACTACACTACACTATATGAATCTAAATGCCCACCACTACAAGTGGAGTGATACAAATAAGGAAGTGTCAAAGTGCTGTTTTACTAAATATCAGAACTGTTGAAACAAAAGCTTGGCAAATCAGACTTGAGGACCAGAACACAACACTGTACTATACTATACTACTGTACTGTATACAAGGGTAACAGAGAGGATTTTGGCTTAGAGAGAAGAGCACCACTGTTTTAACATTTGTCATCTTTTAAAGTTTTTCAAAAACGCTCTCAGTTGATATTTTAGGCTGTTCGAAAATTGAAAAGAACAGCGTTAACTTCAACATGCAAAAATGGGCTATTTCAGTAATATGATTGAATATGTTCCTATACTGTGGTTTAATAGGCCCTTTGGATTGTATGAACTAATCAGTGTCATAATGAGAAACACGTGGCTATATCAGAGCTTAGTACACTGCAGAACTACAGATTTCATAATTTGAACACACTTCACACCTGTTTCCGTGTAAATAAGAAAAGTTATGTTTTTGAAATAAAAAATACCATTGTGAGGCAGTCAGATTAAAGATTCTTCTCTGATATGTTAGTTACTCAAAAGAGTGACCCTGATCTGAGGTGCCAGCATACACAGGAAGACAAAAATAAGCTCTGTCTGTGGGGTTAACTAATCTAAGCTCTTTAGTCCCACTCAACAACAATGAGCAGGAACACAGCTGAATAACGCTATCCAAATGGAATACCTCAGGTAATATTAATACAAATTACACTGATTTAATGTGTTCAAAAAAACGCTAATAAAAGCTAAACTCCTTTTGTCACAGAATGGACATAGTCAAGATAAATATGTCCAAAAACCCATGAACAGCTCACATCCAGAAACTGAAATCTTTTGTCCTCAGTCTACACACTGTTACTGATCTGCCTACACATCTACAGAATCCGGAACAGGATTCGGAACAGGACTCTCTTTAAAAGTGTGCCAAAAAATGGGAGCAGGTCAATGGCACTGAGGGCAAAATACCAGGGGCGGGACAAGCGAGACTGCAATAGAACGGAAACGGGGACTAAGACACAGCATGTGCTTCCTCTGAAGGGTCACAGTGGTCATCGTCCTGGCAACAACAGGCTGATATAAGGAGGGGTACTGGGTGAATCTTGGCACTCAACAAGAGGACTGTATAATGTATTTTTCTGTAAGGCCTGGCGAGACCCCCACAGTGGACAGGGGGAATTCCAGTGCCTTTCGGGCTACTGTACCCAAAACACAGTGGACCATCCAGCAGCGGAAAAGACAGATGCGCTTCTGCTGACGAACAGGATATATTTACAACCTGAGAGCCAATATGTTATTCTTAACACCCTGTTACTGGCAAGTCCTTCTGATGATCAAAAATGAGCATGCATGCTTTCTTAATTTGACAATTTGGTAAATTACATGATGCATATCTCTCTCTGTACTAATTAGTGTGAGGTATGGAGTGAGAAGGTCAGATGAGTTCAAGGGTCTGTGGGTTTTCTGATGTGGATTTGCAGAGGCTTATGGATGTTTTCTCACCAGTATGTGAATAGATAAACCATAGAGCTCCAGTCAGCAGGGCTCCGATCAAAAAGGCTGCAAAAGCGATGCCAACCACAGTGGGTGTGTCCAAGAAATATATGATGCCTGCAAGAAAGAAGTCAATAAATACATTACATTATGTCATTCTTTTTACTTAGAATACTGTGCATGCATAAGTTCATGATGTTACGTGTATGGTCCAAGTGTTTGGTGGTCATGTATAAGGGGTTGTACTAACTTCTCAAATACTCGGTTAGCTAGTCGTCGTGTTGGATCTGTGTTAACAAGTCGTGGATCACATTACTTAAAGGAATAACTCATCCAGAAATGAATTTTGTTTATTAATTGTATCATATTTTAATCCAGTTTGTAGACAATGCCTCAAATTTAACGCTTGATAAAGCACCTAAAAGTGTTATAAAAGTAGTCCATGCATCATATTCCAAAACTTCTGAAGGCATATGATCACTTTATATCTATATATCCGACACTAATGCTTCATTTTCTGTTATAGCATAATTTTCTGTTAGATGCTTTGAAACTGTGTGTGTTGGGCAAAGCGTTATACAAATAAAAATTACTTGACTTGGCTTTGAATGATGACCATATCATATTTGAAGTTGTTTTTTTACTCTCATATCACACCAAATATCTGCTAAACTATGTAAACAGCACTGAATACAATATGGCAGCAATGACGATGAAATAGAACCTCATTGTTTCTTGCGGAGAGCATAACGTCACAATGGCATGTCACAACCTCATCGCTTCGATAATAATTCAATGTTAATAAGTTGCCACTTTATTAGATTTAGAGCTGTTTAAAAAGAAAGTCTTATGGGTTTGGAATAACATGAGGGTCGTTTCATTTTTTGGGAGGGCTATTCCTTTAATGCAGCAAAGACTGATGCTGCATGCCATAAGGTCAGTTATTTATCCTGAATTGGTCATGACATGCCTTTTTATTATTTTAATATGATTAAAATAAAGTGAGGTTCACTTATAATATTAGTAACACATTTTGCCATATATTTGCAAAACATTAACTTTCCACCCTATCTTTGACCCTACTGTAAGTCAGAAACGTTCGGTTTTGGCACTGGTTCTTCTTTAACCTAGTGCGACACCACACCGCGTCCACATGCGTGGATGTTCTATTTTGACTTCGCTATAAGCAACACATAATTTAAATGAATAAAAACCAACTGAATACTGTTCACAAGACTCAAGGCTGTCGTTTAAGACATGGAACAATGTAATCAGTATATACAGTACATAGATTCAGAATTTTATATTGAATTTTAAATGGTTGGCAGTGATTGGATTATGCTGGCCATTACTTTGAATAAGAATTATTTATTTAGCTGTAAATCAGCTGTAATGTCTGTAACATCTCAAAAACACAAAGAACCAAGACAATTTGATGAAAACAAATCTAGAATTTCTATAGATTGGTGTCATTTAAAAATTTAACAATGTAGTCTCACTGTCCACATATGTGGAAATCAATTTTTAGGAAAAATATTTGCTCTAGAAATTATTATTAATATTATTATTATTATTATTATTATGCTTGTTTATAAGGTGCTACTAGTTACAAATCAAAAAGGGAAATGGAAAATGCACATAGCAGTGACGCGGGGGTCTCAGGAGGTTAAGACTTGACAGTAAACGGCCACTGTTATGACTGACACTCTACTCTTGACTGACCTACTCTTTTCTTGCCATCTCACTGCTCACCACTACTGGGCAGACTACGGAAGTGATAAGGTAATGTAGGCACTGATGTGTTGCTGTGGAGGTGGTCAGATGCAATTATCTACCATTTGTAGATGTGACATCTACAAATGCTATTTTTGCCGAGAGGAGGAAGTTTTGAATTCTGAAACTTACAGTAAGTTTTTATAGTACAATGAGCAATTATATTTCAAAAGATCGAAGGAAAATTTGATTCCTCATGTCATGAAACCTTTAAGTAAAAAATAAAGTAATTTAACCCGTATAATGTATAAAGTAAGAGTATTTGTCCAATATAGCCTATTTGGTGGCATCTAAGAGAAAGACAAGCCTCTGACCTTCTCCTTCAAACCTGGGCCAAAAACTGAATGACTTTCAGAGCTCTAATTAGCTCTAATGATTACTGATCACACAGCACAATAGACCCTGTGTGGCTGTAGTTTAATAATCTGTCTGGTTCATTGCCAAATCCGAGGCACCACAGAGGCTATTCTCAGAGGGAGCACCTTCAGATACTCACTCTCCTTGACAGACTGATAACAGACTATAAATGGAGTGCTCTGTAAAAACAAGAGCGAGCACTATATGACATCTCCCATCACACCCTTTTACCTTTACCCCAAATCACCATCAAAAATATGTGCAGTCCAGCTCATAATGTGGAAAATATAAAGCTAGCCATTAGCACACTTGTCCACGATGTGTTCTTGAGGCCTGGGCAAATGGTTGAGAGACAGAGAGTAAAGATATAGAACATTGACTTTGTAACTGATGCCAAGAGAACATAAATGCATACAGCTTTACACTAAAGCAAGGCAGATAATTATTAATAAAACAAAATCCCAGAATGTATTTATGGCTTACAAGAGGAAAGGATACAGAAAAGAGAACAAAAGTTTGTATGTTTAGTAGATTCCTGGGAGAAGCTATGTCAGCTCAACGCTCAGAGCCAGGCATGTGGTTTGCTCGGCTGTGCCATACGTTTGGCACACAGCTCTAAACTGCACTACTCCACCCACAACCCCTTTTAAAGTATCTCAGAGGGAAGCAAATGAATTAGCCCTAATGACTTGGACAACATTTCTATGGAGTCACCACCACCCAGGATCTCCTCCCGTGTGTCAGAACGTATTTCTGTTTTTCTGTACTTCGCCCTTTTTTGGGATAGCTGGGTTTTGTTTGGAAAGAAAACTGAATGAATAACGAGTAATGCTCTTGTGTCTTTTTTCGAACTTGGAACAAACTTCAACTCAATGATGTGTTTGCCTGCTTGGGTAGAATAAGAGCACAAAATTCAGATTCAAGAAGTAAAAATCCTACTTTTCTCTCTATAATATATAAACCTTTCAAGAAAGATCTACCTTGGGCTCTTGGGTGTTAGCTGATTGTAGGGCTATATTCTTACTGTATGTACTCTAGATATCACAAGTCAGTGTCATTAAACTTCATGAAAAAAATCATGTTTAATAGGCAAATTCTATCTGAAACACTACATTACCCTCATCGCTGAAGTGAAATGTCCACAGTAATCTGACTCAACCACTCACTCACTTAAAGCGTTGTGAATTACATAAATAAATTTCTCTTAACTCATATATTTTTTATATATTTGATTCTTTTGTAATATACTTCTGATATATTGTATTTTATACATATAGACAAGGAATGTCAATAGTTGTATATTTTATTGTTTTGCTGATTATCTTTCGTCATTTGCATTTAGGGGTTGAGTAGTTAATTTACTCATAAAAGACATTAAGTACACAGTCTTGTACTAGTATTGTCTTTTTAGTCTATTTTTAAGCACTTTTTTGCTTAAAAAGAAATGTTGTAGTGCTAAAAAAATCTCAGAGCTGGTAGGTTTTTGTTCAGTGATACAATCTCTTTTTTGTAGAATTATTTGTAAAGCTTAAGTAGAAAATAAATAGGAAAGATACTTTGGAACCAAGGCAGCTGAAAAATTAGGCGGTCACAGTTGTGTTCTATTTAAAGGGATAGTTTGCCCAAACATTTAAATTCTCTCATAATTTACTCACCCTCACCCTAATTCCATTTCTGATATGTATGACTTTCTTTCTTCTGCTGAACACAAACTAAATTTCTAGAAGAATATCCCAGCTCTGTAGGTCTATGCAATGCAAGTGAATGGTGGCCAGAACTTTATGGTGAGAAAGAGATCAATATTTAAAATTATTTATTTCCTATGAATTCTTCTCCCTGCCCAGTAGGTTTTGATATGCACAAAGAATGTGAATTGCCAAAAACAAAAGAAGAACAATGTCGAAGTGAGTTTTTTTTTGTTTTGTTTTTTTTTTTTACAAATACTTAAATATTGATCTGTTTCACACCAACACCTATCATATCACATCTGAAGATATGGATTTAATCACTGGAGGCATTTGTATTATTTGTATGATAACTTTATAAGCTTTTTGGATCTTCAAAGCTCTGGCCACCATTCCCTTGGACCAACAGAGCAGATATATTTTTCTAAAGATCTTTGTGTTCAGCAGATGAAAGAAAGTCATACACATCTGGGATGGCATGAGGGTGAGTAAATTATGAGATATTTATTTATAAACAAAATTGGGGGTGAACTATTCCTTTAAGATCGATCTTAAATGGATGGATTTTGTAACAAAGCAGGCTAGAATTTAAAGGAATTATTGTCAACATACATGTGTTGAAGACCAAAACCTAGTGAGCGGCCTTGCTGTCTGCAGCCTACATAGGCAGCTGCATTCTAGGGCAGTATCCTAACTAAAACGAAACCTCATAAGAATCTGATTTGTAATGTTCTTCACGGGGATCAACTCTGTGCATCACAAAAATAGCGGTCATCATGTGAAGCACAAGGAGACTCACATTTGATTCTAATAGAGTTTAATGTTAGCATGTTGTAAGCTAATGGAATGTTCCTCTAATAAGCATAAAAATGATATGCATAGTACACACAAATATTAGAATAACAGTCTATTTTAAATTAGCTACCTTTGAATTTGGCCAAAATTATGCATAATGAAAAAGCCTTTGTGTTATGGGTGCACCAATGGTCTTAAAATGCCCTGTCTAGATAGACTGCCCACTATATTTTGATACAGAGCTTGAGTACTTCTATGCCATGAAATTCCACTAACTGCATCCCAACTGAGTCCAACCAACACTCATCAACCTTTACTTGATTACATTAGGCCTACAATGAATTTTAATGAACAAGTAAAAAAAAAAGAGGGGATTTGAACCTCTGCTTTACACTGTATAAAGGCTGGAATTTATTGATGTTTTATGATCATAAATCTGGGTTTGAATGGCAATGTTTTGTTCTGCTGTGTTTTTCTAAAAGAATGGTACTCTCACAAACAGCCCTCTTTGATTTGTAGATCAAGCAGAAAATGTTGGGAAACTGCCCATAGCGGCACTTTTAGCCCTTTTGAGAGGCTGTTGGGGCTGCTTTTATGTCATCCCAGCATAAGAGAAGTCTTTGTGTACAAAGTGAAGCATAACGCCTGTTTTCATTACTTTTATGGCATATCTGTGTTAACCTAATCCATACCAGGGAAAATAAGCCTGGCACTGGCAGAAAATACAAGCCTGTTTATTAAAAGTTAGTCCTCATTGGATTCACACTGGATTCACATAAAATTTGGATTTGATCTGGATTCACTCGTCATATTAACCCGGTATTGTGTCATCTACTTGCTGAGGAACTGAAGTGCAATCTTTGACTTTGTTTCCATTCAGAAATCACCAAAGCCACATAAGCTACATTTGACGGGCAAATAAAATCCCAGCTAACATTTAGGAGTGGAAATTGTTTACCTTAACAATTGTGACTAATAGATACATACATTTGCTACAAGCAGCACAGCTACATTGCATTATTAAACTGGAATGATTCTCATTAGTGCTGTGAGTCAATAAAGTTGACTTACTCCAACCACACTAGGTCCAATAGTGCCAAAAGGATGCAAAGAATAGAACAAATTAGTCACGGTCAAATTAAGTAATTTGTCATGAAATCTGACTTTTAGACACCACCCTGCTATCTTCCTATATATTACACACTCAATCTACTGTATATATACCATGGTTATATAGCGCATAATGGTCCTTTTCTTTATCACTGCCAAGTCTTTCCCTTGTTCTTCTCTCTCCTTTTTTCCTGCTCCCTTAATCTCTCCCTCTCACTGTACGGGAAGAGGAGGCCTTAGAGAATGTTTAAGTGAAAACAAATGCTATCCAGCACTGGAAAGCTGGTCTTTTTCCACTGCTCTGATGCATCTATGGGCCCCTTGTCCCACATTCTAATGAACCACACACACTGTCAAACCAAACCATGCTGAATAGACAGCAATAACACACAAATGCACAAATACACACATATGCCATTCTACCACATGTTATGAAACTCCAGATGGAGTAATGCACCACAGTGCAAGACAGGACAGGAACTGTGTGGCCGGGGATCAACTATGAGTGACTGCTGCACACACAAGCATATACACAGATATACAACCTCAGACATTTACATTTTACATTTACATTTATTCATTTGGCAGATGCTTTTATCCAAAGCGACTTACAAAAGAGGAAGAACATCAGCGAATCATCTTAGGGAGACAGTGGTAAAAAAAGTGCCATATTACAAAGTTTCACTATCATCATAATAGTATACAACACAGATTTAAGTGCAACAAGAAATGTAAATATATATATATATATTTTTTTATTTATTTATTTTTTTCACAACCAGTCTCCATAATATGGACCGCTCACAGCAAAATGCCCTCTAGAAATCTGAGCCTTAATATACAGTGGCCCTTAAAAGTATTAAGACACTTTTGGACACTTAAAGGTGCTATATGTAAGATTGACAATAAGCGTTTGAAATGGGTACTGCAGTCCAAATTCAAAATATTGGAGAGTTGTCTGCCCCTCCCCAGACTCGAAGCTCATGCGGGTTGCCAGAATGTTGACATTCAAATTAGCCAACTCAGCATCCGTTTTAAAGGATTTCTGGGCTTTAAGCTGTCTCCATCTTCCAAAGTCATCTCCAATATTTATCCTTATTTTACTACGTCTCTGGTAGTTTTTTTTATGGTTTTAGACAGATGGCGAGGCTTTTTAAGTGGGGTGGAATCTTTTATCTCTGATCCAGTTCGTTTGCTGGCTTCCATGGATGCAGCATGCAGTTTTGTTTGCCTGCAAACTTGTTCAAATCTGGCAACCTGGCGGTGTCGAAATACTGTTGGTGAATGGGCAGTGGGCGGGATCACACAGGCCAAAACACAAACATAAATTCCAGCCCGGAATGGAATGGAAACTTCAAAGTAGAATATACTGGCTATAGCATTGTTATCGGAGAAGCCATTATTTCTTAGCATGTTTTCAAATTCTCTAATGACATATTATTGTCATTTTATGATTTAGTACAGTAAAAAGATTACATTTAAGTCACATTTAAATATTATGAATGTCATTGTGATGGATAACGAAATACTAAACATAGTGGTGAAACATAGCAAATATCTTTTTTAAATAATTTGCAAAACTCTGTTTTGAAATGTTCTGTTTGAAAACTGTGCTTTTGCTATCTTTATTAAAAATCAATGGCACTTGGTTTGATTTTTTGTCATAAAATGCAAAAACAACCATACATTGTCCAAGTGTCCAAATACTTTTAGTATCGGTGTGTGATCTTTACCTGGATGCCCTGGATTAGTCTCCTCAGGAACCTTAACTGTGACAGGTGTGTTGTCAGAGATGACCACCATTGGCTTGCTGAAGGTCTTGGTGTTCATCATCATATGAAGGATGTTTTCTAAACTGAGGGAAGTGCAGGCTTCATCTGGTAACATACACTACAAAGAGAAAGACAGCAATGTTAGAACAAAATCAATGTGTGATATTTGCCATATGGGCACCACAATCCTCAAAGTAAGGATTTTCTGTTCGGATATTGGGGGAAAATCTGTGGAATTCCTTAAACATGGTAAAAATGTGTTAAATGTAACAGAGTACTACTGTATTTTCTTATTAGTAGCTGAATTAGCCTAGGCTAAATTAGCCTAAATATTTAACAAATTAAAAAAGGGGATGCTAAAACTTTATGAATTACAGACGTCCAAATTCTGTGGAAATCTGTGTGGGCAAAAGAGCTTATAGTAAGACAAACAGAATAAGCCTACAATTGTGAGATGCCTGGTATTGATGTACACTGTGGTTTGACAAAAAGACAACAGATATTCTACATGCATAAATGGGCTGTTAATATTAATAGCTTACTGTTTAATCCTTTCACTTTGTGTTTCACAAGTATAAATTAGTGCACACTACAAGCTATTTAAACCAGCCCGTTTGCGCAGTCATTGCGCCTGAGCTGATCTAAGTACACTCTTTGAAGTGAGAGCACATGTAATTTCATACACAGTTTACTCTGTTTGACGTGTCACGTCTCTGATCCTCATCCAGATTTTGACTGCATTGTAAACACTCCTGACCGAACACCAAGTGACTTTCAAGGTTATGTTAGGTGAGACATAAACACAACCTTAACGTGCAATATCATGATTAGAGAGGTGGAAAATGCAGATGATTAAACATGAGTATGCCCAGAATTGAAGGAGGAAGGAAAACTTGACGAAGGACAGTGAAGGATTGAGATTTGTTTTTCTCTGTGGATGGTAACTGAAGTAACATCGCCAAGATGTATCTCTCCTTCATTCACAGAGAGTGGATTGATGCTGGCAGTCACCACAGAGCGACCAGTGCCAAGGCTATGAATTGAAAAGAAACCACGTAGGATGGAGATATAGTCACAGACTATATAAATGAATTAAAATATGTGTTCATGTTATCTATACAATAAAACAACTACTTTGAACTTATATATGTGTAGAGGTCAAAAAGTTATCTGCATTCCTAAACTCTGACTTAAGATATCTGATAACCGTGTGCAGCCTAAAATCTAATAAACATCCATATTACCGCTGATTTTGATTATGTGAATGATGCCAAGATTGATTTTGAATCTGATTGTGTGAAAGCTAATACAACTACACCTTTCATTAATCAAGAGTTCAAATTCAGACAGTTTTGGGAATGGGAACTGTGTCATTGCAGGTGGATGTACAGTATAAAAACCTTTTTAAATAATAAAAAGTTAATAAGAAAGAAATTAGTGAATAATGATGGCTAGGGTAAAGAAAATGGTATATTAGATCAGTGGATCTCAACTGGTTTTGCCTCTGGACCCAGACTTTACACCAAGCAAAATTGCTTATTATACAACAGTAAACAAAAATATGCCAAATAAAACAGGCATCAGCTTAATTTAGCTAGCCTCTACCAGATGAATTTGTGCCACAATGCCGTATAGTGGAATTGGATGCACAACCTTTCACATCAACAACATAAAACATTTTCTCCTCTCTTTTAAAATTTTTGTAATACCAAATATGCATGATTATGTGGTTAATTGCATTTAATAATTTGTATTTAGCATTGACCCTATCGGAACAGACTTGTAATATTTGGGTTGTGACCCACCAGTTGTGAAGCAATATATTAGATTATAGTTTGTACCTCTGGCAGGTTTATCTGCTTCTCATTTCTTCTAGAGCAGAGGGACATCTCACAGTGCAGGAAGAGCAATGACACATTGAACTTTGACCTGTAGGTGAAACTGAAGCGTTTTCGGTCCGTCTGAGCATGAGGGATGGGGAAGTCATCTCGGTGAGGGTAATATAGCACAGAGTCATCCTTGGGACAGATGTTCTCGATGATGACATATTCTGATGGCATGAGAGGATTGGAGTCTGGAGAGATGAAGCAGGTCTGGATCATGAAGCCAAGGTTGGGGTCTGCTTTAGTAGCTGATATCTGTATAGATAAATCACATTTAAACATGAAATTTTATTGTCCTGAAAAAATAACAAACCATCAAAGTAAAATCCATGTTGGGATTATGCAAGCTAGTGAACGAAAGTCAAATTTGAGGTGGTTTATCCAAATCTATGTGTCAATCAGTTTATGCTTAAACCATTTTTTACCATACCCCAATAAAGGAATGCCATTTAAGATGTTTAAATTATCTTAAGCATAATTGGTGTAAGAACGTGCATGTAAATGTGCTTATTGGTTACTGTATATAACCACCGCATTTTACCTACAGTGGCAAGAAAAAGTATGTGAACCCATTGGAATTAGCTGGTTCCCTTCCGAGGGAACTCGCACTGCGTCGTTGAAAACGACTCTTTGGGGAACGCTCCTTAGCGTGCGCCTCTGAAGTATGAATGAAACTATTCCAATCTTGATTGGTGTTGCGTCATGACGTAACATGTGACGGCATAACCGGATGCATAAAAGTGACGCCGCACACATACACATCAGCTTTCAGCTCTTCAGCAAGCTCTATGTATATTGTTTGTCTTATTTGGTGTTGTTTGTCCTATTTAAAAGAATTATGGCCACCAAGCAGTTCAAGAAGTGCGTGCACCCCTGCCCTTGTTTTATTACGGTAGGGACACGCACGCATTTGTGTGTGAACTGTTTGGGAGCGCTAGCACGCCATGAGCAGCTCTCGAGGGATCTGCCTGTGTAAGTTGTGAAGCACTACCCATGAGAGTGCTGCGCTCCGGTTGGCGTGCTTTGATGAGCACGGTCAGGCTCGCGTTCCCCACGGTTCTGGTCCGCGTCTGTTGAGGCAGCGGCGATTGAGATCGTGGGGTTCGCAGCGGATCTTGCAGATGAGAATGAGACTGCTGCGGCACTTTCTCATTCTTCATTTGAGGATCCCGAGCCTACTGTGAGTGGTGCAGAAGCCCGCGTCGCGCTTCTTCTGCCCACGATCAGGTCCCAATGCTCGAGCTCTCTGCTTCCGAGGAAGTGGAAATGCTCAGCATTGATGCGGATCGACCGTGAGCAGCCAAGCACGCCGGTTTTCGGCCAGGCTTTTGAGGAGCTGATTCAGGTTGTGACGCGTGCTGTGGCCAGACTTAACATTAGCTGGCCACAAAATGAGCAGGAACGCACGTCGGAAGCAAATTAGACGAGCATTTCCTGCAGCACGCGTCACAACCCCAGCGCGGGGTTTGCCGTTTTCCCGATCTCCACAAAGAGATCTCGAGATCGTGGGATAAACCACATTAGATCCGTGTCTCCACCCCCAGTGTGGTCGATTACAGCGATGTTTTAGGGGCACGGGATATGGGCTATGGGAAGATGCCTGGTGTGGAGGAGGCTTTAGCGGTTACCTCTCTCCTGAGTCGGCATCTTCCCTTAAAACCCCGGCTGCCTAGTAAGCCCTGCAGAGATACATCTGCATTAATAAGCAGGGCTTACATGGCGGCAGGTCGGGCTGGTTCGTGCCTGCACTCAATGGCGATTTTGCAGGCGTACCAGGCCGATCTCCTGAAAGATTTAGACGAGGGAGGGGCCAACTCCGAAGATATCGCGGAGTTGCGCAGAGCCGCAGATCTGTCTCTCCGGGCAACTAAAGAGACGGCCCGCGCTATTGGCCGCTCTATGGCAGCTATGGTGACCACGGAGAGGCATCTGTGGCTAAATTTATCGGGAATAAAAGAAAAGACAGAGCTTTTTTGCTTGATGCCCCGCTCTTGCCCTCTGGCCTGTTCGGCGACGCCGTTACATCGGTCGTCGACAGGTTTCAGGAGGCGAGGAAACAATCTGCGGCGTTCAAGCAGTTTCTCCCCGTAAATCCAAGTCTAAGTCAAGTAGGGTGGGGCAAACACATCAGCCCCAGCCTTCAGTCAGCTCCTCGCACCGCAGCAGAGCAAAAGGAGAGCGTTTCCTCTAGAGCCCCTCCTCCAGGAGCTTGGCAACAGAGGAAGCGCTCCCAGCGAAGCCCTCCAGCCAGGGGGCCGACCTGAGGGACGTCCTTAAGGCTAGGAGGGTTTTGGGAAGAGGTCCTAACCGGGTGTTAGAACCTCGGAGGGCTGCCCCAGCTGCAGAGCAACCGAGGTTGTTCTCACAGCGGAGTCCTCAGGAAATCGGTGTTGGTTTCCCGCCGTCTCTGACGCTTCGGGCCACACCAATCTCCAGCGAATCTTTTGAACCGGTCTCTGAGGAGGTTCAGGTTCAAAATGCTTACTATTCCTGTCATCGTGAGTCAGATCAGATCCGAGGACTGGTTTGTCACGATAGATCTAAAAGACGCCTATTTTCATGTATCCATCCTTCCATGTCACAGGAGGTTCCTGAGGTTCGCTTTCGCGGGCGAAGCTTACCAATATCGGGTTCTTCCGTTCGGCCTAGCACTATCTCCCCGCACATTCATGTGTGGATGTATGGATGCAGCTCTTGCTCCACTGAGACTTCAGGGCATCCGTATACTGAATTATATCGACGACTGGCTCATTCTGGCCCAGTCTCGAGAAATGGCGGTTCGGCATCGAGATGTCGTTCTTGGCCACATTCGAAGTTTGGGGTTGAGACTCAACACAAAAAAGAGTGTGTTACAACCATCCCAGTGCACAACGTTTCTGGGCGTTGTGTGGAACTCTGTTACAATGCAGGCACGCATGTCTCCTGCACGTATCGAGTCCCTTATGGCGATGGTGTCGGGTTAAAGCTAGGCCAGGCCATCACTGTAAAGCAATTTCAAAGACTGCTGGGCCTCATGGCAGCGGCATCCAACATTGTACCGTTGGGCCTTCTACACATGAGGCCCCTCCAGTGGTGGCTGAAAGCCAAGGGGTTTTCCCCAGCGGGAATCCATTTCAGTATAATCAGAGTAGCAGCGCAGGTGCCTTCGTTCTCTGCTAATATGGAAGAAACCTTGGTTCCTGTCCCAAGGGCCAGTGTTGGGAGCGTCATGTCGCGGAAAACCGTTTCGACAGACGCCTCCCTCACTGGCTGGAGCGCTGGTCATGGACGGCAGCTTTGCCAGGGGTCTGTGGCAGGACCATCATCATTCTTGGCACATAAACTGTCTAGAGATGTTGGCTGTGTTCAGGGCTCTGAGGAGCTTCCTTCCAGACATCAAGGGTTACCATGTCCTAGTACGTTCGGACAATACATCAGTGGTAGCTTATCTGAACCGACAAGGAGGACTCAGATCAGCCCTCTGTGCAGACTGGCGCATCAGATAATTCTTTGGTCCCAAGGGAAAATACTGTCTATCAGAGCAATGTATATTCCGGGGTTCAGAATCAGGGAGCAGACATCCTGTCGAGGCAGGGGCTGAGGCCGGGGAATGGAGACTTCATCCAGAGGTGGTGAAGTTGATATGGGACAAATTTGGACCATCAGAAGTGGATCTGTTCAGCGTCTCGAGAGCGTCCCACTGTCCACTTTGGTTCTCCCTCTCACATCCAGCCCCACTGGGGTTGGGCGCCATGGTACAGGCTTGGCGAGGCTTAGCCTGTACGCATTTCCCCGATCGCTCTGCTCCGGGAGTCCTGGAAAGGGTCCGCCAAGAGGGCATCAGTCTACTTCTGGTTGCCCCCATGTGGCCGGCCGAGTATGGTTCTCAGACATAATTTCACTCCTGATAGCTCCGCCATGGCAGATTCCTCTGAGGAGGGACCTGTTGTCTCAGGCGGGGGCACAGTCTTCCACCCTCGTCCAGAGCTGTGGAAACTGTGGGTCTGGCCCCTGAGGGGTTCAGTACCTAAATGCTGGTCTATCAGCGGGGTGGTTGAAACCATACTTAGCTCTAGGGCTCCGTCTACTAGGAGATTATATGGCCTCAAGTGGAATGTGTTCTCCACTTGGTGTAGAGAACATGAAGTAGATCCAGTTAACTGCCCGGTGGCTTCAGTTCTGGAGTTTCTTCAAGATCGTTTCTCTGTGGGTCTCTCCCTTCCACACTCAAGGTGTGCGTGGCTGCCATTTCGAGTTCCATGCACCACTGAGTGATGGGCCTCTGGGGAGGCACCAGCTGGTCATTCGTTTTCTCCGTGGTACATGGAGGATGAGACCGACAACCAGGTCCAGGGTTCCTGCCTGGGACCTGGCGGTGGTTCTCGAAGGGTTATCCCTGGCCCCCTTGAACCCCTTCAGTCGGCTTAGCCCAAGGACCTGGCGTTCAAGATGGCTTTTCTCTTAGCTATTACCTCTCTAAAGAGGGTGGGTGATCTTCAAGCCCTGGCAGTGACGCCAGCTTGCTTGGAGTTTGCCCCTGGCGGAGTTAAAGCCATTTTACACCGAGACCTGGCTATGTGCCTAAGGTGCCGTCTAACACGGCACGGTCTACGGTCCTGCAGGCTTTTCATCCTCCACCTCATGTGTCGGCAGAAGAAGAGAGGCTCCATTTGCTCTGCCCTGTCAGAGCTTTGAGCTGTTACCTCGAGAGGTCCTCTTCTTGGAGGAGGTCGGACCAACTGTTAGTGTGTTTTGGGTCACCTAAGAAGGGGCTCCCTGCCTCGAAACAAACCATTAGTAATTGGATTGTTCAGGCTATTATCTCGGCCTACAAGGTGCTAATTTGCCTTCACCTTTGGCCGTGAGGGCTCATTCAACTAGAGGCATGGCGTCCTCTAGGGCTCTCTTATCGGGAGTACCCCTCCAGGAGATCTGTGAGGCAGCCGGTTGGGCTACCCCGCACACTTTCATCAGGTTTTACAGTCTGCACCTCCCTAGTATGCCTGGCGCACGTGTGCTCTCGTCCTAGCTGAGTGCCTGAGTTCAGTTTCACCCTAGGGCAGGCCTTTTTCGGTGCGTGGCCTAGTGGGCATTCGTTCCCCAAAGAGTCGTTTTCAACGACGCAGTGCGAGTTCCCTCGGAAGGGAACGTCTCGGGTTATGACTATAACCCTTGTTCCCTGAGAAGGAACGAGACACTGCGTCGTCCTGCCACGCCCCTCAAGGCCTGAGAGCGGCTTGCTTCATCGCTAGGCTAATGTGTATGTGTGCCGGCGTCACTTTTATGCATCCGGTTATGCCGTCACATGTTATGTCATGACGCAACACCAATCAAGATTGGAATAGTTTCATTCATACTTCAGAGGCGCACGCTAAGGAGCGTTCCCCAAAGAGTCGTTTTCAACGACGCAGTGTCTCGTTCCCTTCTCAGGGAACAAGGGTTATAGTCATAACCCGAGACGTTTTCTGCATTAATTGGTAATAAAATGTGACCTCATATTCATCAAAGTCACAAGTATTGACAAAGACAATGTGCTTAAGCTAACAATCCACAAACAATTATAATCTTTCGTGTCTTTATTGAACACATCCCATTAAACATTCATAGTACTGTGTAAAAAGTAAGTGAACCCTTGGATCTAATAACCGGCCAATCCTCCTTTTGCAGTAATAACATCAACCAAGTGTTTCCGGTAGCTGCGGATTAGTCCTTCACAACGTTCAGAAGGAATTTTGGACCATTCTTCCTTACAGAACTGCTTCAGCTCAGCCATATTCTTAGGATGTCTGGTGTGAACAGCTCCGAGGTATTCCACAGCATCTCTTTTGGGTTAAAGTCTAGGGACACTCTTTTGATTTTTTTAGTTTTTTGAAGCAATTCTGTAGTGGATTTACTTTTGGATGTTTAGGGTCATTGTCCTGCTGCATCATTCAATTTCTGCTGAGCTTCAGCTGGCGCAAAGCCACCCTGACATTATCCCGTATGTTACAGTGTTTCCCATAAATTACCTACACTGCAGCCCTAACGTTGTGTTTATGTGGGATAGTGGTGTGCTGTAGAACATTTTAGTCGTAAAAAGTGTGCCGTGGCAGAAAAAAGGTTGGGAAACACTGATTTATCTAACTGTGGACAGATAATTATCTCTCTGAGATAACTTTGAAACACTTTCTAGCTTTATGTAAAGCAAAAATTCTTTATCATAGGACTTCTGAGATCCCTTTTTTGCGAGGCATGATCCACAGCAGATGCTTCTTGTGTCTAACTCAAAATGTTTGAGTGTTTTTTATAATTCAAAGTAGCTCTAACCCACACCAACAGTCTTGTTTCATTAACTGAATGCCAGGTTTTTCACCTCCTGACTCTAATTAGCTTTTGTTGACATCATTAGCCTAGGGGTTCACATACTTCTTCCGACCTACACAATGAAGGTTTCAATGATGTATTGAATATGTACAAGAACAATACATTAATTTGTGCGCTATTAGTTAAAATATATTGCGTTTGTTCATTATTGTAAATTAGATGATCAAACCAGATTTTAAGACAAATTTATACATAAATGCATGTAATTACTTTTCTTGCTACTGTATATTTTTATTCATCTACATTAACTTCATAACACAAGAATGTTTGTAAACGTTTGCCTAATTCAGCTTGCAAGTAGTTTTTTAGAAGCAACAACGTTAAATGCCACCACCTCCTGCTCTCTATTTTTTCCCCTCGCTGTAAATAACAATCACAAAATAGAATGATTCCTAATTTAAACTCTAACAAAAAAGAGAGCTGAGAGAAGAAAGGTGGTTTCTCAAAGTGACCCTTGTAAGGGTTAATAAAGAAAAACTTTTTTCTGAGAGACCAAATATGCATCTGCTGTAAACAATAAAAAAAAGAGCGAGACTAAGAAAGAAAAACTGATTTCTTTATCTTGACTAATAGAACCCTACTATTTTTAAACATTATAGGCACAGGTGATTCATATAGTATTTGATGGATCAGTAAAGTAATGTTTAGATGCTATCTATTATATCTAGTCCTCTAGCAGACACACCCAGTCAATCTTTTTTCATCTGTCTGATTTAGGTTTTTTCCACACACTCTCTCAGGCATCGGTTCAAATCAGCAAATAATGCTAGCAGGCTCTCAATTTCTTTCGACAAGTCACACTGTCTAAAGGAACATTGTCAGATTGGTCATACTTCCAAGAATCACAAATTGTGACATCAGATTTCTGTGCCTTGAATAAATCTCTAAGGATCTATCAGTTGTAAAAGTTTGGCCATCTGATGCAGTAAAAGCACACATAACAGACTAGAGCTGCCACAAAAAACATAACATTCCATTTCCTCCATTTAACTGTGCCAAGGTGGGGGTCAATTTCAGCAGAAAGGCAAAGTATCTAGGTTGGCAGACATATACAAGCAATAACAAGTATGATGCATAAACAGCATACATTTTAGAGACCACAAGCTATCATCCTCTAAAAATGGCAAAAAGGCTCCATTAAAGCACTAAAAAATATTGTATTCATGTGCTAAATTCCAAATCTTCTGAAGCATACAACAGATTTGTGTCTGGAAAATACAGGAATTTAAGTAATTTTGCACTGAAAGCTCATAAAAATCATTAGAACTTCTGCATATTCCAACTTGTCGTGACAAGAACCAATGGCCCTTGGTGACAAATATGACAAATCCCGCAGTGTGTCATAATTCAGGACACAGTAAACATTATAAGAGTTTATCCCAGGAAGCGAAAGAGTTAAAGACATAAAACCAGGTCCTAAGCATTTAACTCTAAGATAAAATATTGCCTGCCTGACTCTTTGAAACCCCACTGACTAATGACAATATGACACGCAGTCAGACCAGACCAAAGTCCACACACAGCAGACTGCTGTCTTCTTTCATATCCATAGACAGAGAGACATCTTTACACACGTGTGCACTCCTGCAGCCATACTCACTCATATACACACAGAACAGAGTTTGAAATGTCAGACACAAACAGACACCAGCTGCTTATGGTATTAGAAATGCTTATCATGGTTAAAGTTTAAAAGCAGAGTTTTCTACGGTTTCTCATTCAATTATTACATTAGTTCCCTTATGTGGTTACAGCATAGAAAATTGTTTTATTGAACCCCAAAGGAATCTTTACCATTATAAATCCATATGGGACATATTTGCTTTGGACAATGCAATGTATATAGACATATAGTATAGCAACTGTATGTATACACTAGTGGCCAAAAGTTTGGAATAAGGTACAGAGTTTTCTGTTTCGGAAGGAAATTGGTATATTAATTCACCAATGTGGCATTCAACTGATCACAAATATAGTCAGGACATTACTGATGAAAAAAAAAACAGCACCATCACTATATGAAAAAAGGCATTTTCGATCAAATCTAGACAGGCCCCATTTCCATCAACCATCACTCCAACACCTTATCCTTGAGTAATCATGATAAATTGCTAATTTGGAACTAGAAAATCACTTGCCATTATATCAAACAAATTTGAAAGCTATTTGGTTTGTTCAATTAAGCTTAACATTGTCTTTGTGTTTGTTTTTGAGTTGCCACAGTATGCAATAGACTGGCATGTCTTAAGGTCAATATTAGCTCAAAAATGGCCAAAAAGAAACCGCTTTCTCTAGAAACTCATCAGTCAATCATTGTTTTGAGGAATGAAGGCTATACAACAATGTTTGAAATTGCCAAAAAGATTTCAAACAAAGGTGTACACTACAGTATTCAAAGACAAGGGACAACTGACTCTAACAAGGACAGAAAGAGATGTGAAAGGCCAGATGTATAACTAAACAAGAGTATAAGCACGTCAGAGTCTCTAGTTTAAGAAGTAGATGCCTCACATGTCCTCAGCTGACAGCTTCATTGAATTCTACCTGCTCAACACCAGTTTCATGTACAAAAGTAAAAAGAAGACTCAGGGGTGAAGGCCTTATGGGAAGAATTGCAAAGAAAAAGCAACTTTTGAAACAGAAAAACAAAAAGAAAAGGTTAGAGTGGGCAAAGAAACACAGACATTGGACAACAGATCATTGGAAAAGAGTGTGATGGATCTTAACCCCATTGAGCATTTGTGGAATCAGTTAGACTGTAAGGTGCATAAGAAGTGTCTGACAGGACAGACAAATCTATGTTAATTGCTACAGGAAGTGTGGAGTGAAATGTCACCTGAGTATCTGGACAAACTGACAGTTAGAATGCCAAGGATCTGCAAAGCTGTCATTGCTGCACGGGAAGAACTCTTTGAAGTAGTTTAAGAAGTCTAAACATTTGATTCAAATTGTAATAGTAATTTTTCACGTTATTAATGCCCTGACTATACATTGTGATCAGTTGAATGCCACTTTGGTGAATAAAAGTACCAATTTATTTTCATAAGAGCTAAATCTGCACGTTATTCCAAACATTTGGCCGCCAGTGTACGTATATTCATACATTACATGTCTAAAAGTATGTGGACATGTGGTAGTCAGAAGCGATCCATAACTCCGTGTTTAAGCTTGTCTGGGCATAGTTCAGTTAAACGTCTCTCAAAAACATGAACCAGGAACTTTTAGGTGAGCATATATTTTATTGTGTCATATTCAATCAAATGTATTTATTCAAATTGCTTAGCTGCTGGATGCTGTGAAATCTGTCTAACTGTGTTTTGTTCTATAGGTGTGTCAGTGTACTTGATCCCTAACATCATCAATTCAGTTTCTTCTCTGTTTACCAATTATTTGTGCAAGTATCTGACTCCTGAACATATTGTGAATTTGGACAAAGAAAAGCTAATTTCCCCCTCGTAGAATGGGATGATAATAGAGAAAAAGGAAGAATAGGCATTTTCTCTTTTTTTCATTTTAAATCTGATGTAATTTCTGCGACACTAGCGGTACTGTTCAGAATTAAAAAAATAAACAATGCTTTCACTGCGATGGACTGGCGACCTGTCCAGGGTGTCCCCCGCCTTTCGCCCAATGTTAGCTGGGATAGGCTCCAGCCCCCCGCGACCCTGTACACAGGATAAGCGGTTGACGATGGATGGATGGATGGATGGACAATACTTTCAAATCAGCTTCCTGAATATGCACCTCATCTGCTGTTGCTCCAACACTTAAATAGTCCCCAACTCATGCCTTTAGTTGCTTAACGTTGTTGGAGCAGTTCGCTCAAAACAAACAGGAATTTTTATAGTGCCACAGAGACACAGTATTACAGCGTTTACCGTTTTCGAGAAAATTAACCTATGAATGGCTGACTAAGGGTGTTTTCAGGGGTCTGAGCGTGGTTCGTGGGATTTTTGGCCTATATGTGAATAATCCAAATGATCTCAGATCCCTTTAAAACGAACCAAACTGAGACATCTCAGTTCGGTTCTGTTACGTTCGTAGGTGAGGCAGACGAGGAGTAGGGATCTACATGCAGGTTCTTTATTGAACAAAATGAAAATAAACAAGACAGGAACAAAGGAAACAACCACGAGGGGAAAAATGAAACCAAAACATGAGAACATCAAGGGAACATGAACAGGGAGAACAGGGCAAAGCATCTACATCAGACATTACAAACAATGACCGACAGAGACTGAACAAACAACCAGGGTTTAAATACAGAATGGAACAAACAAGGGAATGAGGGACACCTGGGGAAACAATCAGGGAAGGAGAAACAAGCAGGTGAAAACCAATCATAAAAAGAAACTACAAAGGACTACCAAAACCAAACAGGAAACAGGAACTAAACTAAACTTCAACATAAAAGCACAAAAACAAAAGGCAACAGTGGACATGACAGACCAAACAGGAAACAGGAACTAAACTAAACTTCAACATAAAAGCACAAAAACAAAAGACAACAGTGGACATGACAGGTTCGCTAATAACATACATTGGAAACAAAGCGCTATGGGCTCTCTTGATATTCTCATTCGCGTAATGCCAAACTTTTTTGACACTGACAGGTTACTGTACACCAGAAATGATGACGTGCAAATTAAGACTCGAGGTTTGGAATGGCGAGTGACAGTTAAGAGTTTCCGACACTAATATATTACTATTATTTTGAATGGATGGATGTTGCCCGAAGCTGTCAATAGTAAAAACCATGATCAATCGTATTTTCTTTGCAAATAAGACTAATCTACCATAATACGTGATATACATTTATTGAAATTTGCCTTTAAATACAGTATTATTGATATAAAAATACAATGCATTCAGTTAAATGTTGGTGTTACAAGGTATTACACTATGCAATACAGTTCTTTTCAATAAAAAAGATCAATAAATTATGGTTTATTGAACAAAGACACCTGTACTCATGCTTATTATTAATTTTAAGGGTATTAAACATGTTTAATAATCTCACAAGTTAATATGTAGGGCTAATTGTACTCTTAACACTTAACATTGCCATAATAAATTATTCATTTAAAAAACAAAAAAGGGGTCTGGTTTTGAATGTGTGTGAATGCAAAATGGACTGAGACCCTGTAATGGGTCAAGTGGACCAAAAAGTGATCCGAGCCCACTATAGAGGTCACAAATAATGTGAATGCAAAGAGAACTGGGCCTTTTTCACTTGGTTCACTTCTTGGTCCACTTAAAGGGGTTTGAATTTGAGTTAAAGAGGACCCAAGTGTATTATAATTGTCTCTGCATACTAAACTTGGATAGAAGTATTTTACACTGAAAAAGTTGCATACTTCAGCTTAAATAAAAAGAGAGTTCTGTAATAGACTGCCATTTTGTTCTTGTGTGGGTTGATATTGTCAAAGATTCTGATAGATCTAAATGTTCGTCCTTCAAGTTTTTATAATTTATGAGCAATAGCCCTACATTGTTAAAATATCATTGTGTTTTTGTTTTCAAAGTAAAGTTCATCAAAACCTAGGGGTCATGTTTTTTCTTCAGCCAGATCTTTAGAAGGTACTAATGGCCAACCTTATTTTTCTTTATTAATACCTCTGACTATTTTTCTTATTCGCAATTAACGCATTTACCGTTTATACAGCATTAACCAGCATAAACACTGGATGATGTGACGCACAATTCACACCACATAAATTATTATTATTATTTATTTATTTACTTATTTTTTTCCTCTGCTTAACTTGAAGAATGTAATGGTCCTTTCTATACTGATATGTATCTGAAATTTTGTGAACATTTAATAAAAACAAAAATAGCAGTGCTTCTGTGTCAGTGATAAATGAAGAACTGACCCCTTAAATGTTATTTGATGTACAAAACAAGCCCAGATTGAACTTGTGATAGAAATCAAGCATTTCTCACCCTATGCGAGGCACACAGAAGCACATCAAGTCTTAACTATCACAGAAATGCAGAATGACACAGCAAGTGTTTTTTTTTTTATGTGGAGTTGACACGAACTATGGACATGGCTTCACGATTGCTGTAGGAAGGCGGATAGCCACAGTTTAGTGCATTTCTATCTTTATACTGTGGAATGCTTTGTTTGGAAACTGGTAATATACTGGTTATATTGTTACATATTGTTTTGTTTTCTTTCCTAAGATGGAAATAAATGCATTTTCTGTCAAACTTGAGCACTTTCAAAATATGCGATTAATAATGATTAACAACAAAAATTATGTGATTAACTGCAATAAAAAAAACGTTGACGGACAGCACTAAAATAAATGCATAGTATTACTGGTGTTTAGTTACAATGCAAGTGTTAGCTAAGATAAACACAGAAAATATATGTAAATGTATATACTATATACTGTATGTATATGTTTAAGTGTAGAAGAATACCTCCACATAGATGGGCTTGTTCTCAGAGATAGTGAGGAATGACTGGGTGCTGGAGTAGCGGAAGGGATTGTTATACAGCTCCATATTGAATGTTACATTGTCCAGAGAGTCTACACCAGTATCAATGGCTCCAAAATAAAAATCAACTGGGGTGTCCTGGTTCTTACGGTACGTGCAGTTGAACTAAGGAAAAAGAAACAGAGAGCAGAATGGGAAATCTAAAATCAGCGTTGAACATCACTGGAGCCATTAGAGATTCAATGTTAGTGGCAGTTCAACTGAACTTAGCTGAGTTCAGTTGAAAAATATTACCCCCTGGGGTAATGCCTGGGGCCGGATTCACGAAACATTCTCAATAAGAAACTACCATTTTCTTCCGTAACTTGAGAAAAAAATTACGAATATTTTGCATTCCCAAATAAACTTAGAAATTTCTTTCTTTAAACTAAAGAAAGTTCTTATCTTTTTTCTTAAGATTGTGCTTAAGAAAAAACATAAGAAGCAATTAAATTATTCTAATATATCATCATAAATAACATCTTAAAGATAGGATAACCTCACAGTTGTCTTAAATTCTAAAAATTAAGATGTTTAATTAATTTACTGGGTTTTTCATGTGGAGTCTGAAGTCGCAATGGGCAATTGTCATGTTTATTCTGTTGGTTTCTGTTTTTCATGTCTTTTATTTTCAAAAGTTTAGTTCCTGTTTCCCTAGTCATGTGATGTCCTGTTTTCCCTCCATGTTCAGTTGTCTTGTTTTCATTGGTTTATTGTCTTGTTTACTTGTTATCAGTTCTGTTCTGTTATTGTTTCTTGTTTCATTGTCTTATTAGTTCATGTTTTGTATCTAGTAAAGTCTTTTGTTCACGTTTGTAGTCAGGGTGTTTAGATATCACGTTTGTAAATATAATTTTACTCGGGTTCTTCACATAATCGCCATCTTCTCTTCGTTCAGCAAGGTTACAGTTGTTTACGTAGAAATGTTATTTTAGACCAAAAAAGGTTTTTGACTATTTTGTTTAATTATATTTTTATTTTCAGCTTGTAAACCATGTAAATGTTTTCACCAAATTCAAACAATATATGTTGTTTTGAATCTTCTTAATGTGGTGACCAATGATCATGCTAATGATCATGCTTATTCAACCGGATCTTTCCGAGATCATTAAATTTCATAGAAACATAATAATTATAACATTAGAAAGCTGTGACTTTAAACATCCGAAAAATTAGGATGTTCTTAAGAAAATATTTGAGAACTTAAGAATTTCACTTAGGAACGTTCTTACAAACTTCTTATAATTTATCCTAAGGACTTTCTTAATTTTTTTCTGGCCCCTGATGTTTGTAATACCTGACCAAAAATTACTTTAGAGTTATCTTCCTGTAGGTCATGTAAATACAATCATAATTAAGCACTATTTCCATGTGCATATATTATAACATAATTCATTTAGTTTGTTTGGATATCACATTGAATATAATTTTAGTCGCTCTCTGGTGTGTTGCCATAAATATTCAAAATATTATTTAAATGGCCTGGGTAGCTCAGCGAGTATTGACACTGACTACCACCCTGGAGTCACGAGTTCAAATCCAGGGCGTGCTGAGTGACTCCAGCCAGGTCTCCTAAGCAACCAAATTGGCCCGGTTGCTAGGGAGGGTAGAGTCACATGGGGTAACCTCCTCATGGTCGCGATTGTTCTGTACCCGTTTCACAGTATGTGTCTAAGTTAATTTGTTCCGGACCTGCCATCTAGTGGACCTTAAAGAAACTACAGGTTTTATAGCAGGAAGTGCAGCTAGGCACATGGCTGATTCATGTTGCTCCATCTGAGTGTTTTATTTTTTCGTGGATAATCCTCATCAATCCTTGCTTTGGAAGTTTGAAGAGCTATAGCTGTAAGTTTTCTTTATGTAATTGCTTTGAGTATTTCAAAAGTATATTTTGACATTAACATGTAAAGTTATTAGAAAGTGTAATTTAAGCATGTGACATGCTATCTTAAGTTTTCAATGCAAATAGTGAATATTCTAGGAAATACACAAGTAATCTATTTTGATATGCATATGTGTTTGATATCAACAGTATTACGGTAATCTGTGTATTATTATTTGTTATTTGAAGCTATGTTTAGTCATGAGTCTAATTGAAGATTGTATTTCTTTCTTTTAGTTTCACTCTGATCCATCGTAATGTTGTGACATCAAGATTTAATAAATGCTAGAACTTCAACTTGCATTTTTATGATTATAATGGATGGAGTTTAACTTGCTGTCAAACTTCGTAAAGATAATACATGAAGGGAGGACAGTATAGCGATCTTGGTTTAAAATTAAAAATTCTACATGGGTTTGATATGAGTTTAGTAGGCTAATCGGTTAGCTTGCTAACCAAAAGCTTACTCAATGTCAAAACAATTAGTTTGTTAATTTGACAATAAATGGACAAAAGGACAATTTGAAGCATCAGTTATGCCATGTGATATACAGTATAATTTAAATTACATTTGTTGATGTATTGATGGATGGTGGTTAAGACTACATAGATCGACAAGCTATATTTTTGGATTACCAAACAAACTATTGCAAAAAAAGCTCTGCCAATAAATATTTACAGGTAGGATTTTGACAGGGTCTTTTATGTGGCATTTCAAGGGAGAATGAAAGCTCCTTGACCTTGACAAAAACAAATATAGCTTTACAATATGTTTGGCTATTCTACACTATCATTTTGGTCATTATAAAAATGACTAACAATGCATGAATGACCATCAGCAAATTATGATAAATGCATAAATATCAGTGATCCATGACATTTCAGTTTCACTGAATAATAAAACTACTAAGCACATGGTTTAACATGTAAATATCATACCAAGATAGTGGTGCGATGTCCACTCGCTGGTAAAATTCTTTCTGTCACCTCCAGGTCTCCTGGGATATCTCCCGGCTCCAGATCTTCATAATCAACAGGCCAGCCACTACCATCTCTCTGTTCTGATTGGCTAATAACAATCTGTCAATCACAAACACACTGAGCTCACACCTGCTCATTATGAACCCAAAAATGTCCTTTCAATCAAACAATTTACTCCTCAAAACTTTCCTTTGGAATGACTTTGCCCAATTATGGTGTTTAGTGCACATACAGCCAGAGATATCTAAATTTCTTGCCAAAGGTCTGCTGAAACAGATGAGAATGCTGGATTTAAGACATGGGAATGCACAATTTCAGCAATGTGACTCCCTAGGCAGACAGAAAAAAAGCCCTCTCAGTTCTTCTCATCGGAAAAAAACATGGCAATCCATTCACATTATAATATGAGAATCACCTTCCTATGTGAGCTTGGGATTGTTTGTGGATTCAAAGGTGACAGGCCTGTGAATATTGTCTAACAGAGGTGAAATGTTGAAATTTATTCACACAAGTCTTGCCAATTTGTCACAGAATTGTCAAGGCAAACAACCTCCTTTGATGCTCTCTCGATCACTCTCAGAGCTAGTACTGCGCCCTGACCATATGGATCACATCTTTTTAACTGCCCCTGATGATTAGAGCTCAATATAAAGGATAACATTTTGCGATGTTACAGTTTTCTAATAGGTCCAAAGCGAATATGTGTTGTTAGTAATTTCCATTAGATCATTAGTTTACATTTTCGTAGAAGATCAGTGTAAAAGTTAATAATTCCTGCTGGATGAAAACTTTTATACAGGACCAGAAAACACAGAAAACAGATACATTATGTCAGAGGGGACAATGCACCACAGCTGACCCTGAACACCAACACATATCGGACAGAGCAAAGCTAACAAAGACTAGATTACATGGTCTGATATTATTGATTCAATATTGGCTTTAGTACTCACTGAATTTATATAGAGGACTGCAGGGCTGGGTTGGAAGGGATATTTGGTGGTTTGGCAGCCAGACAGGGGAGTCTCCAGTATATAGTGGGTGGTGTTGGAGGTTGCTTTGCATTGGGAGTCCTGAAGAGTGATATTGGCTTTTCCAAACCCATTTGCCTGAGATCATTAAGGAAAAATGCATTTTAAAAACATTCTTGACCTTTGACAACATATCCCAAAAGATCTATTATCAAGAGTTTGGTGACAAAGTCTGAAATCCATTACGTATTTTAACATTTGATATAAAATTATGTGTGTTTGCACTGACAACAGCAAAGTGGTCTAACTCCAACCAAAACTATTTTGATTGTAGAATGAGGGTTTTCTCTTCCTCTGAAGTGGTCTATTACAGCACCCCTGGTTTTAGTAAGCCTGGGATCACTGCATATGGCCTACACAGTTTGGGAATATTCACAACTGCATCAGTCAGGTTCACACGCAACACTTCTGAGCTTCTTTAACCTCTTTACGTTGTTCTTACATCCCTATATTACTTTGAAATATTACCCCTTCCTGGCCCCTTCTCAGCAGTAACTGTGCCCTCTGAATACCTTAAAGAAGCTTTGATGTTGTATTCTAGTCATGGAACATTTTGTCTCTTTTTTAATGTGTTACACACATTGGGCCTTATTGATTTAACACAAGCAAAACAAACCGGTGTACATTCTTACGTAAGTTGTCCCATTGAATTGAATTGGATAATTCACATAAAAATCGTTTTACTAACAATTTACACTCATTGTAAATTTAAATGGGAACACAATGGTCCTAATAAAGTGCCAGACATGGTATTCTGCTGTTTTAGCCATCCGCCTCAAGATTCAACGTGTCTGCATTCTGAGATGCTATTCTGCTCACAATTGTACAGAGTGGTAATCTGAGTTACCGTAGACTTTCTGTCAGCTTGAACCAGTCTGGCCATTCTCCATTAACCTCTCTCATCAACAAGGCATTTCCTTGAGACTGTTGTGCATGTAAATCCAAGCAGATACAGAAATACTCAAACCAGCCCATTTGGCACCAATGATTATTCCATGGCCAAAATCACTAAGATCAAATTTTTATGTGAACATTAACTGAAGCCCCTGACCTGTATCTGCATGATTTTATGCATAATTAATTTAGTTTCATGAATAACACACAATGTGTTGAGTTGTTTCCAACTTAACTACTTGTTTGCGATTTTATATCTCTAAATTGCAACTTTATTTGTATTTTTTTTATATAATTTCTTGTACTTATAAACTTCAAACTGCAATTGTGACAAGCATCATCCTCTAACCCTTATGTACAAAATATTGCCGACTTGTAACTGATTGGTCAGTTGTTGTTTTTATCATACCTTTAGAGTTTCCTTGTCAATGCTGACCACCATCTTATTCTTCTCACACTGCACATTGAATCCTATGCTAGTAGCCCCCTGCTGCTCCTCAGGACCCTCCTCCAGAGATGGGGACAGAGGTGGGAGTGGAAGGCCCTTCTCAAGGGAGGGCAGGAAGTGGAAGGGCAGCCCTGTCCTCACAGGGGAATCCCAGATGCTGGGTTTTGGAAGTGGGTTGGCATTGCGGAGAATAGACAGTTCTGGTGGGAACATACCATCATCCATAATCCCTAGATCTGGAAGTGACAGCAGTCAAGATTAAATCATCAACCTGGTCTGACTACTTTAGAGGTACAAGGCAGCTGACAGTACTATTAACGTATTTGTGTTTGTGGTATCCCTGCTGAAAAGACCAGCATTGCTGGCCACTAGAATGTGTTGTGTTTTGGGTGCTGGTGCCCCAGTATGGGATGCTAGTGTGCTGGTGCCCTCACCAGGCTTTAAACTAGCTTAGCCAGCTTCATCATAAAGACCATGCTGGTCACCCAGCTTCAGAGAGGTTTTGCTGGTGAAAGCATGACTATGCTGGTCCACCAGCTAGACCAGCACCAAATCAGCACTAACTAGCATAAACCAGCCTAGACCAGCATGGGAACTGCATGCTGGTTAATATGGCCTTTTTACCAGAGATGATCCAGGTAATGTTTTTGTTTCGTGTACAGTACATTTAATATTTATGCACTTCCTTGATATTCAAACAACTTTTTTTGGTGGTAATGTGGATGCAAGGTCATCACACAAAGCAAACACCAATAAAATCCATCAAAATTAGCATGCAATATATATAAGTACAATTGATCTTTGTGTGCTTTACAGGTTTACAAACTGTGCCCAAAATGCACATAAATAAAAAATCATTCTCATCCATTTCATTGACCATGTTTACATAAACCTCAATTTGTGATTAATGTCAATATTCTGGTTAAGGCTTTATTTTGAAAAAAATGTTTACATGCTTTATGGCTTTTGGAAAGTTCACGAGTGTAAACACTATAACCCAAATAAGCATATACATACACAATCTTTTCCTGCAACTCTCTTCTGTAAAAACTGGAGCTGATGCTCACTCTTGCCCTTTATTGCACTGAATTGTAGTCATTTTGGACAGTACATTTTCAATCAACACATTCATTCCCACTCAAATCTTTAACAATAACACATACAAGCACAATTAATTGCAAAATGTAGGTCAAAAGACAAACATTTTCATTTTAATGTTTGTAAAATGTTCAAATAAAAGTATCACCCAGAATATTACCTATGTTTGGACATGCACAGATATGAATGAATGTTCAGTTAAGCTGGACATTCTGAATAAAGTGTTTGCATGACCCAAAATCCAGATTAATACAGATATATGCCAATTTAATGGCTTAATTTGGTTGTGGCAATTGGGTTAATGCATTTACATGACAAACATTATCTAAATATTCTGTTCTGATGTTTGAATTACATTTAAAGCTACATCTAATATACCTGTGTTCACTAAACTAATAAAGCCATTGAATATAATTTTTGTCTTTAGTTATTACTCATGCCTTGTTCTCTGAGGCGCAGGTTGAAATGGTTGGCGACAGGGGTCTTGGTGTAGGAAGTCACGGGTTTGAATTTGTTCTCCTCTGCCCACTTGATCAGAGCCTGAGGTCCTTCAGGCAGTTGCTGCTTCACTGTCTTTGACACCTGCATCAGTCTTTCTGTGGATTCACTCAGTCTGACACTGTCTGATGTCTGAGAAGGACAGAGGGGAAAAGCAGGATATCAGATTTACTTCACATACATACAGGTGCTGGTCATATAATTACAATATCATCAAAAAGTTGATTTATTTCAGTAATTCCATTCAAAAAGTGAAACTTGGATAATGTATACATTCATTCCACACAGACTGATATATTTCAAGTGTTCATTCCTTTTCATTTTGATGATTATAACTGACAACTAATGAAAAACCCCAAAATCAGTATCTCAGAAAATTTTGTGAAATATTGTGAAAAGGTTCAATATTGAAGACACCGGGAGCCACACTCTAATCAGCTAATTAACTCAAAACACCTGCAAAGGCCTTTAAATGGTCTCTCAGTCTAGTTCTGTAGGCTACACAATCATGGGGAAGACTGCTGACTTGACAGCTGTCCAAAAGACGACCATTGACACCTTGCACAAGGAAGGCAAGACACAAAAGGTCATTGCTAAAGAGGCTGGCTGTTCACAGAGCTCTGTGTCCAAGCACATTAATAGAGAGGCAAAGGGAAGGAAAAGATGTGGTAGAAAAAAGTGTACAAGCAAAAGGGATAACCACACCATGGAGAGGATTATGAAACAAAACCCATTCAAAAATGTGGGGGAGATTCACAAAGAGTGGACTGCAGCTGGAGTCAGTGCTTCAAGAACCACCACGCACAGACGTATGCAAGACATGGGTTTCAGCTGTCGCATTCCTTGTGTCAAGCCACTCTTGAACAAGACACAGCGTCAGAAGCATCCCGCCTGGGCTAAAGACAAAAAGGACTGGACTGCTGGTGTGTGGTCCAAAGTTATGTTCTCTGATGAAATTATATTTTGCATTTCCTTTGGAAATCAAGGTCCCAGAGTCTGGAGGAAGAGAGGAGAGGCACAGAATCCACGTTGCTTGAAGTCCAGTGTAAAGTTTCCACAGTCAGTGAAGGTTTGGGGTGCCATGTCATCTGCTGGTATTGGTCCACTGTGTTTTCTGAGGTCCAAGGTCAACGCAGCCATCTACCAGGAAGTTTTAGAGCACTTCATGCTTCCTGCTGCTGACCAACTTTATGGAGATGCAGATTTCATTTTCCAACAGGACTTGGCACCTGCACACAGTGCCAAAGCTACCAGTACCTGGTTTAAGGACAAGGGTATCCCTGTTCTTAATTGGCCAGCAAACTCACCTGACCTTAACCCTATAGAAAATCTATGGGGTATTGTGAAGAGGAAGATGCGATATGCCAGACCCAACAATGCAGAAGAGCTGAAGGCTCTCATAACACCCGAGCAGTGCCACAGACTGATCAACTCCATGCCACGCCGCATTGTTGCAGTAATTCAGGCAAAAGGAGCCCCAACTAAGTATTGAGTGCTGTACATGCTCATACTTTTCATCTTCATACTTTTCAGTTGGCCAACATTTCTAAAAATCCTTTTTTTGTATTGGTCTTAAGTAATATTCTAATTTTCGGAGATACTGAATTTGGGATTTTCATTAGTTGTCAGTTTTAATCATCACAATTAAATGAAATAAATATTTGAAATATATCAGTCTGTGTGTAATGAATGAATATAATATCCAAGTTTCACTTTTTGAATGGAATTACTGAAATAAATAAACTTTTTGTTGATATTCTAATTATATGACCAGCACCTGTATATACTTTACAGAGGAATACAGTCACAAATGTTCCTTCTTTGTTGTAGTTTCGAACAGAGAAATGACTAAAGGGTCAGAAAGTATATAAAGATTTATAAAACATTTAGTTTTAGCCATAATTTGATGGGACAAAAGGCCTTAAAGAGTACTGATATTTAACATAACAGCACTAGCATGTATTGTATCACTTAGAGTATCAGAGCATTTGAACAGTGTGGAGTGAAAGTGGAGCATTTATAATAAAAATGTAAGTACAATCCCCCAATAAATCAGGGAAGCTGCACAAACGCATAACAATCCCCCCCAAACAAGCAAATCGATCTCCAAGACATGTGTACTGCTGCTGAGCTATGTGCATAGAATGTGCCTTGGCCTGCTTGGCCAAATGGTAATACGCTAATGTACAAAATCTCTATGTGTGCTTGGCAAAATGGCTTAAATGGCTAGTGATTTGAATCATAATGTGTACCTGGACCTGGAAAGCCCAGAGTTTATTTAAATAGTGACTTAACCTACCTATGTGTGTATTTATATAACTAATGATCTAAGATAACAATGTGTACCAGCGCCTGATTTGACTCCAGCTTCCCTTGATAAAGACACACGTCTATGTGACAAGGCCAAAAGCAGACCTTACCGTTCAAGCTGATAGAACAAAAAGCCCCAGCAACCACTTGAGCAAATAACATATTCAGAAAAAAACTCTTGCAGTGTGCTGCATCGAAACCGGCTTACTTGCTAATCGAGCTATTTATCGATTGTTTGATTACAACTTGTTTTTGCCTTGAAATAGCCCTTGAAGCTGATATGGCAATAAACTCAAATACAAACAAACATACAAATTGAGCAAACTTAAATGATAACAAACAGATAACAAGTTCAAAGAACATATCAGTTTGTGCCATTCAGAGTTTCGTGCTTGTACTAGTCATGTTTGTAGTCATTCCTGTCCGATGCCAAATTGGTTTCTATAATCTTTAATGGAGCATTTTACACAATACGCATTTTTAACAATAAGCTGTGGTTCATGTTGGTTCAATTTAAATCATAACCTTATCTGTTGATACCATATCTTGAAGCTCAAAATATTTCAACAGCTCTGACACAATCAGACGTGCTGCATCTACAGGCCTGCTGCCGATGGCCTATGAAGAATTTAGCAGGTTTTATTGAAGTGTGGTTTGAGAGGTCAGAAATGTGTCAGATTACAGGGGAATTCAGTATTAGCTTCTGATTGTTTTCTGATGAAAGTGTGTAGGGAAGACTTGTGGAGGATGTGGAGCACTTTTTCCTACACTCTAAAACACTCTTGCTGATTTATACAGACATGGACATGTACAATCAAACTCAAAGAGATGGATGGACTTCACACATTCTCTCTCACATAAACATAAATAAACAAACACACATTCTCTTATGAAGTAATGCCATTTAAGACCTTAATTATTAATAATTTAGGAAGAAAGACCTTTGATGACAACCTCTAAATCACTGTACTCATAACAGGTTCTTCTATATGTTTGTGCATCTATAGTTAAAACAGCTGCATTTTTGCTAGGGTTGGGTACCGAGGACCGGTTATTGTCCAGAACCGCATCCCTTTATAAAAAACACTGGAACCATTTGATTTTTATGATTTTCGGTTCTGTTAATGGTTCCTGTATGCAATTTTCCACAGATGCAGACTGAACACTGTATGAAAATACTCTGACAGTGTTTACTGCAGAGCAAAACATACAGTGCTTCCATTACATTTCCAAACAAATTACTCTTATGAGTCGGTTCTTTTTAATGAGTGAAAAATACTTACACATCAGACTGACGGGCAAGTTATGAATATCCAACTTGAAATAAAATTAGAACTCACAAGCCTGAAGTACAATATTAGACTACATAATACAAATGTCTCTTTAACTGTAACTTCTATGTAATTTTGTACTTGTAGACCTGTGTTAATGACTGCTTGTTTATATTACAATGTGTAGTTAAAGATACATGAATTTTATTGTAATAAGTGGAATTTTATTAAATAAATGCATTAATAAAATATGCTATCACATTTATCATTTGTTTAGAAGTTTAAAATTCTGCAAACCACCTTTTGCAAGAATAGTTTTTAATAAAGTTTGTTATATCTCCTCTGTAGAAACTTGAAACGATCTCATCATTTAGCAACAGACTGTTCAGGGCAGTAAATGCAATAAGAATTGCATCTTTTATTTCTCAATAAGTCTTCCTCAAAGGTACTAAAATAATCGTTACAGGAACCGTTAAGGAACAGGAATCTTAAGAGGAAACGGAACCCGGATCTTAAAATTCCTTATGATTTCCATACCTACTTTCACTCAATATCTGTACTTCTAACTACATCATAGTTATTGTTTTTATTGCCTTTCTGCTTGGTGTTGTCTACATGTGGCACTAAATTACTCTATATTATTCTTCTCACATCCATAATTATGATATTCACACCTTAAAAGACTTAGAATAAATCTTGCTCACTGTTAGCATTGTTTATTTGCATGTGCTGTCTGTGCTGTTTTAGAACCTGATTCACAAAAGGAATTATGCAAATAAGGTAATGACACAAACACACTGAAAGAAATTGCAGCTGAATGCAGGTGTAAAATGTGTAATAAACATAATAGCACAACATTAATTACTCCAGGTAGGCAGCGGTAACTTTTGTGAATAAGGCCCAATCTATAATAAGCCTGATTTAAATAAAAAGGGGGTGAGTTCACCCTGAAAACAAAGGCAATAATAGTGTATTGAATATGTACGGTGCATTACTAAACAAGCACTTAGCTCTGAGCCAGGTGAGTTGCAGATGGTTTGTGACGCAGGTTTTTGTGTAGAAAACTGTTATGTGAATCCACACTTATTTATTTTTCTCTCCAATTTGGAATGCTCAGTTCCAAATGCGCTCTAAGTCATTGTGTGGGAGTAGTGACTTGCCTCAATCTGGGTGGCGGAGGACAAATCTCAGTTGCCTCCGCGTCTGAGACGTCAATCCGAGCATCTTATCACGTGGCTTGTTGAGCGCCTTACTGCGGAGACGTAGCGTGTGTGGTGGCTTCAACCTATTCTCTGCGACATCCATGCACAATGCACCACAGGTCCCACGAGAGCGAGAGCCACACATTATAGCAACCACGAGGAAATTACCCCATGTGACTCTACCCTCCCTAGCAACCATTGCCAATTTGGTTGCTTAGGAGACCTGGCTGGAGTCACTCAGCATGCCATGGATTCGAACTCGTGACTCCAGGGGTGGTAGTCAGCGTCAATACTTGCTGAGATACCCAGGCCCCCCATGTGAATTCACACTTTATGACATATCCTAATGAGCATGTAAAAATGCCCAACTATTTAGAATTAAATTACGCATGTTGTGTACAAGCCACTCTCCAACATCTGAGAATGTGGTGACAGTTTCAGAGGTCTGAGCTCAGTCTTGTGCTTTGCAATCTGAAACCAGCAGCCAGACACTCCTATAATTCTTATTCTGAAGTGCCAGACCAACACTACAATAAAAACACTCCAAAGGTTTGGCTGGAGAAAAACTCACTACACTCCTCCTTCTGTTACTGCTCCATCTAATGACAGGTATCCAGACTGAGACAGATCACACACTTCATTGGAGCAATGTGCTGTCTGTTGCTTGTTCCTTTCACGCAGTTTGAAAGGTATTGAATGTATGAAAATACAGAATCACAAAACAAAAGTAGTGGTGGCCGTTATGACCCAAATTTTAAAAGATCATAACGTATGAGTGATGTTATATCACGGTAACAATCTATAATGATATTATTTTTGCAACCCTAAAATGTTTTATATATTACATGTAGTAGTGTTTATTTTTCAATAATTTTGAAATACTTGAAAGACTTGAATACTTATTTTGAAAATGTGATTGACACAAAGCATAAGATAGGAATATTCAAAACAAATGTACCAAAAGTCAAGCATCAATGCAGAAACAGATTGACAAAATGAAACACTTATAAATAAGACTCAAACCAGTAACTCATTGTTAAACCTTTGGATGAGCTATGTGTGAAGCCATTGTGAATCAGAATCTTTAGCGGATGAAACATTTCTAATGCTGCACAGTATACGTCTGTGTATATACTGTCCAGCCCAATTTAAAAATCATCTGACCCTTTTCTGCCTTTATTAAACATTAATTTATCTGGGAAACAAAATTTAACTAAGATAGAAAAATAAAAAGATATAAAAAAAAAGAGATATCCACTAAGCCTTGTTTTCAGAGAATGTTGATCTTGACAGTGTTGTTCTTGTTTGAAGCAAAAACCTCACTAAATTTATGATTGCATTTAATTTATGAAATATATTGCTGCATTTGTTGCTGTGTGAAAAGCTGGAGACAGTAATGAGGCATTTGATGTCTTTGCAAATATAGTAAATGTTTTGCATGTAGCCTATATTTAAATCCCATACCACTATGTCCAGTTTGCCAATGACGCTGTGGACCTTGATCACCCAATTCACTGACTTCACACATTTCAGAAGCAGCACAACGTCACGATGAAGAGGAGCATCACCATCCAATGGTCTTATATCCACGATCACATCCACCTGGAATGCACTACTCACAGAGAGAGAGAGAGAGGGAGGGAGGGAGAGAGTTTGCAGTTTTAACATGCTTTCTGTGTCTGGCCAATTGATTTTAAAAAACTGGACCATTTCCCAGAAAAGAAGCAGGACACATGTGCAACAGATCACATAACGCAATTCTGAGATCCATCATGATGTGCATATCTTTAGATCTGTTTTTAATTTTTTGACTCACTATTAGGCAACAGTGAGTAATATCAATGGGGCGAGTTTTCCAATATCCTAGTTCCTGCCTCCAAATAAACATTACAGAACTGGAGGAAACACAATGACAAACTAAAATGACAAACACAGAAGTACACACAAAAGTAAACACACCCTCACAAAAACACAGATTCACACACATAGAAGACTGACATACTGTACACACCTATATACAGGTAAATACCATGCAGTGTATGCTCACCAACATGTTTATACATAGGTTGAACTACATTTTATGTGAAATTACTCAACAAGCTTTCAGATGTTGTAACTCTTCACTTTAACAGCAGATTATATCATATGTGCAAAAATTATTAATGGCGTTTGAAACATTTTGCCCAGTCATTCCACATGGAACAAAGTTGCCTTCCAGTCGGAATGTCAGAATAATTACATTGAGGCTAAAAAGTTAGTGCACCACAATGTTATAATCCCCATTGGGAAACTCTTTGACCCCCCTGACTTCCCAAGGTGGTGGTGTGTTAATTAAAGAATTGTGGTGTGAGCTACGTAATTGATGCTGATCATAATAATTCAATTTTTATTGTGACTTTTGACTGTATTATTGAGGAATAATGATCAATATTGCCAGACAGTTCTACACCTTTAGCTGGCTTATGTGGAAACACACTTGAGTGACAACCACATTTCCTATTATCCTCAGCATGATACTCAGATACCCCTCTGTACAATTGAAGTGAGCAAAATAGCATCTCAGAACGTACAACATGTATGAACCTTGAGGAGGATGGGCTACAACAGCAGAAGACCACGTCGGGCACTTTATTAGAACCATAGTGTTCCTAATAATGTGATGAGTGAGTATACAGTGCATTCAGAAATGTTTCAGACCCCTTGTTTTTTTTTTTTTTTTTTTTCACATTTTGTTATGTTGCAGCTTTATGCTAAAATGCTTAAATTGTTTTCACATCAATCTACACTCCATACCCAATAATGACAAAGCAAAAAACTGATTTTTGATAACTTTTCAACTTTATTACAAAGAAAAAAATGAAATATCAGTTGAAATATTGTCTTGGATGTGTGTTTTCCAACATTGTCCTATTGGAAGGTGAACATTCGGCCCAGTCTGAGGTCCTGACAAGTTCCAAGTGGGCTTTCGTGTGTCTTGTAATGAGGAGACGCTTCCATCTGGCCACTCTGCCATAAAGCCCAAATCGGAGGAGTGTTGCACACTGCAAAAAATGATTGTCAAAACAAGTATTTTTGTCTTGATTTTCAGTAAAATATCTAAACATTCTTAAAATTTGATTTATTAACTTGACAAATTGGCATTAGATTTTAAGTCTTGTTTTGAGAGAAATCTAATCAAATTTAGTGAGATTTTTGCTTAAAACAAGAAAAAAGAGAAAAATAAACTTAATTTAAGAGTAAACAAGTTTATTTTGCTTGCCCCATTGGCAGATTTTTTTTACTCTTGTTTTGAGTCTAAAGTTCACAAAATTTTGTCAGATTTATCTTAAAACAAGACTTAATATCTTATCCCACTTTGCTTGACAAGTAAATAAATCATGTTTTTAGAATGTTTAGATAATTTTACAGGAAAACAAGACAAAAATACATGTCCTGAAAGTCATTTTTTGCAGTGCAGTGATGTTTGTCCTTCTGCAAGTTTCTCCCATCTCCACACATGATCTCTGGAGTTTAACCAGAGTGACCATTGTATTTTTGGTCACCTCTCTTACCAAGACCCTTCTCCCCCGATTGCTCAGTTTGGCTGGGCGGCCAGCTCTAGAAAGAGTCCCGATTGTTCCAAACTTCCATTTAAGACTTATGGAGGCCACTGTGCTCTTGGGAACCATTTATGCATCCCAAAATATTCAATAGGCTTCCCTATATCTGTGCCTCGACACAATCTTGTCTCTGAGCTCTGCAGGCAGCTACTTTGACCTCATGGATTGGTTTATGCATTTTCAGCTGTGAAACCTTATACTTAAACAGGTGTGTACCTTTCCATATAATTTTCCACAGGTGGACTCCAATCAAAGTGTAGAAACTTCTCAAAGGTGATCTAGAGAAATGGGATGCACCTGAGCTAAAGTGTCATAGCAAAGGGTCTGAATACTTATGTCTATGTGATATTTAAGTTTTTTATTTTTAATACATTTGCAAAGTTATCAAACATCTGCTTTTTGCTTTCTTAGCATTGCGTAACTTTGGAGCCCATTTAGAAAATGACCCGCAACACTAAGGAAGGGTTAAATGAGGTAAGCACAGAGGAATTAAATAATTGGTTGTCTGTTGCTTAACAACATTCTGTAACATTCTAACAACACATCATTTCACAGTGATTAGCACCACAATGGGGGGTTAACTCTGCAAAATCTGGACTAATCCTCCTCTGGAGCTTCATATGGTTTCATAAGCCAGTGTTAAAAGTGGTGCTTACCCCCTTTCAAAATTGTGAAACAATTCTTTAAAATGTGGGTTTAAACAGGCGATAACCCAGGATTAAGCTCAGTTTGAAAAGCTCTATTGTGTTATAATTCTGACTTCAGAACCTGTAAATAGGAACTTCCAGGAAAATTTGAAGCAGAGTACTGAATAATTTGTATGTTTTATGCAATAATATGTCTACATACTGTATGTATATAAACTATTTATAGAAATGAAAATGAAATATATCAGACGTTAAAAATAAATCACAGAACTCATTACGGGGGCAAATGTTTATGCCCCAGATTTTGAAATTTGGTGGCATTTTTGTCACTATCAGTGGTATTTTTGCCAAAAACCCTTGTTTATTTCTAATTTCTGACTCTGATTTGAAGGCAGCATTTTAGGCAGTGACTCTATACTGCATGATCACCTGCTGGAGTTTGGTGCTTGAAGCTCAATGATGTGAACCTCCTGGTCATGATCAGGACCTGAGAGAACACACCCTGTAGATGGCTGATCCTGGATGTAGCTTGCCAGGTAGTTCAAAGACAGGAACTTGTTATTAATCTTACAGGTCTCTGAGAAGATGGAATCTGAAACAAATTTCAGTAATATCTTTAACAAAGAGCTGATGTTTGATTGACAGATGTCATTGACATCTAAATGCAAGCTATGATCAGAAACATGGGGAAAAGGGCACTGTACAAATGTAAAGTAAAGAGTGTACAATCAAGGCCAGGAGGTCAGTTTGGTCAACTACAGTAGTAATCTAGGAACCGACTAGTTTAACTTTAGTATTTTTAGTAGTGCTGGTTTAAAAGGATACATTTAAAAACAGAACTTCTCAGTCTGGGTTTTAGGATGTTGACATCATGCTGTGCTTTGCGTACTACTAACAACATGTCGACTAGTCGTTGATTAAACCCACTGACTAGTTGATTAAAGATATGAGCAGTCCAATCCCTAATCTGTCCTGTTACTGAAAATTTTCATCTCTCAAATTTTGGCTCTTTGAGGTGCTTGGTGGGGGGTGGGGGTGAGTGTTGTCATCTGTTCTTTGCAGCAAACAGATCGGAAGCATGTCCTCTCTCAAGCGGAGCTACAAAGTGATGAGACAGAGGAGAAAGCCAGAACTTTCCTGTATAGGTAAACACAGCCTTTTTGAGTCGCTGCCAAACCACAAACTCTAATGACACCGGGCCAAATGTTTTACGGGCTGACCGAAAATTGCTCCGCTCTTGACCTGCCAGCTGTGACTGGGGGAGGCATGCATTGAATAATAGTATTTACTTACTTTCCAGGATTGTAATCTTTTATTCTTTCATGGACAGAAAAATGTTCACCAGTAGTTTAAACAGGCAATCTGACATCTGATAGATGATGAAGTCAGACGTGTTGCTGGTTTGGTTTTAGAACTCAGCAGGGGAAACGGGACTTAGTGAAAAATACAGCCAAATGAATCTTTTTCTTCTTTCTTCAAACAATTCATGTGGCTAATGGCAGCTATTTGCATGTATCTGTTTCGGTTTACTCTCTTTTATGCCTAGTAAACAACAAACTCGATTCAATGTGGCAGCCTAGGATTCACGATGCAGTGGGTGACTGACTCAAAAATCATATCAAAGCCCAACAGAAAGTTTCAAATTAAATCCTTCTAAACAATTTCATTTGAGAATAAGCCACTATCCCCCTGCAGCTCATGTCTTTGGGCAGATGGCGAAGTTACTTTCTTCAAAATCTTGCAGGTCTTCCTGGTACTGCTTTAAATTTGGACTTTCTTGTTTGGGTTCTATTTCTTTTGTGCTTTTTCTGTACCTTCTCCATTTTCTGCCAGATTTTCCCTTTGACACATTCCCTTTTTTTCTCCTAGACTGCTATTCTCCCGCATCCTTTTCTTTTTAAAAGGATTGTTGTAAAATGGGTTTCAGGTTTGGCGAAGGGCCCATACGCATAAGCTGGCAACCAGAGCTCTCGTCTGAGGTCTTCCTGTATGTTTCATTGGGCCTTTCCATCAATTCACAATCTCTCTGTTGCTTAAGAGTCCAAAAGAAAAGAAGTGTGATTTCCAAGTCAATCAAATGATTACAAATGCCCAAAGACTTGGGCTATGTTGTTTTTAGTGAAATTGAAACCTGCCCAGTTGAAATCAGCATGACTTGACTGAGGGAATTGGTATGTGCAAGGCCATGATTGAAGTTTAGAGAGGGCTGAAAATATGGCTTGTTATGTGCTCTAAAATATATGGCTTGAGGAGAGGTATCAGAAATATGGGGTTATAAAACACTGTGGATGTTCAGTGACACATACCCTCTCCAACTTTGATGTAGACATCCTGGGTCATCTTAAATTCACTGAATGAGGTAACAGCATGGTAGCGTTGATGTGCCCAGGTCAGCAGGTGCTCATTATCGTGAGGAAGATTCTCCTCCTTCACTTCACAAGACTGGGAGAAATTTCCTTCCTCAAACTGAACGTCAGAACCATCTGCAACCTAAGAAATCAACAAGCGTTAATATATTTTATTATATGGCTCTCTGGAATACTTGATCCTTATGGTTCAACTGTAGCACTCTGTGGTCAGATATTTTTGTTTAATGACCACAAAACTGTATATTTGACCATTGTCTCTGACAACCAATTTCCTACAATGTCTTCCATTTGTCCTGCAGCCTACCACTGTCTTTTTCTTCACACATAACCAAATAATTTCACCTCAAATTAGTATTTCATATCAGTATATTTATTTTTTTGGTGCATTGCCATGTAATTAGTCAGCTATTATACAGCCATTCGGTCATTTACGCAACATAAAATATTTGTTTGCAATAATAACTGGCTGACTGAACATTTTCCCTTACCCTATGGCGTTGCTGAAAGCTTGATTCTGGTTGACAAATGTTTCAAAGTTTTGGTTAATTTTCTAAAACTGCACAGCTTTGAAGAAGTTTTAGGTTTATTGAACACATTAGTTCCATATCTCTTCGTCACAGTCTTTCTGAACTATGAACAGAAATTTGGGTTGTTTTAAGCAAAACAGTTAACCTCAGTTGTGCATTGATTTTCAATCAATAAATGGTAAGCAAGTGGTTTATTCCTTGCACATTTAATTATTTCTTGTCATAAAATAATTGATTTGTAAACACTACTTTTTTGACACTTTTTGAGAAATTGGAAAGCTTTTACTTTCAGAGCAACCCTGATTTACAATACAGACTTGTGGAGGTTTTTTGACAGTTCTAGAGACAAAGATCTCTCTGTTGATGAAGACAGGCCCATAAAACTCAAAGATGTATCAATATGCACATCCCATTTTACTGGGAGAATGTCTAAGGTTATAAAATTTAAGGGCAAAACGACAGAATACGAGAGGAACGGAAAAAGAAAAGAAGTGAGTTTTGTAACAGGCCTTTCCAAAATTAAACCTTCCAACCAATCTTTGCCAAAACACATCTTTATCACCCTCTCCTGATGGTTTTCTGAATGCCTCTTACACAATAAGGTGTCTGCTTTCCACTGTTTATTTAACACACTGCTGTGCATCAGAGGAGATGGGCAGAAGGTTCTTAGAATGGATGGTGCTTAGTTGAAATGAACTTTATAGCCAACATATGTACACAATTTTCACACATACTGGAGTAATGCAAACCTTCACAGTCACATTTTTACAGCATTAAAATACATTATTTCTCTATTCAACATATTATACAGATCTGCACCACCTTTTCCAATTGATAAACATTTCATTTGGATCAAGCTCAATCAGATCATATTTTCTGACTGAAGTGTTTACTTGAATGCTTTTCATTATGATTGAGCTGTCATTCGCATTATTAACAGATTGTTAGACAGCATGTTATCATGAGAGAGAGGGAGAGAGTAATGTAATAGTGGTTAGGTAGAAATACAAGGTATGTACATTTCATAGCCAATCATGACTGGCTGAGTCCTGACAGTTTAAGCACTGCTGTGTTCTTCTGCCAGCTAACCTTTCATCCAACATACTCAAAATACTGTATATGTCATGTACTTCATTTCTTTCAAATGCTATGTTTAAAGAATGAAATTACAGCAATTACAGAGGGTTAATGCAAGCTGTGATCTGAGAGCAAAAGATTAAACATGGCAAAAAACTTTTGAGATAAGAAAATGTATGTGATTAAGTTTATTTGGGTTGTTTGTGAATGTGTGTGAGATCTTCTAAACATATGCAGTGTTGCGAATTAACCCTCAATAGCAGTTTTTCGGCATGTCGTCTTGCTTGGCTAGGCCGAGCTTTGCCTCAAAAGTCCTCCCCTTTGGCTTCAAATGTATCTCGGCCCACATGCTCCATTTCAGAGGGATAAACATTCACATATGCTGAAAAAGACGCTGTACAGCTCCACACAGCCAAGCACTTGGTCTAGACAGTCCAGACTCATTACATTTCCATGCTTGCAAGGTTTTTTTCCATTCATCTCTCTCTCCTGCTTTCCCTCTCATTCTCCTGAAGGTGTTGTATCTGCACTCTGCCGACTCCATTCTAGAAAACCCAATTAAACCATTATATCACACCAACCACAGATCTGATAGACCTCATATGAGCTGCAGAGAGAGAGCCAGACATGCAATCTGAACTGAGTCCTGTGTGATAATGTGTGGTGACAGACAGAAGACCTGGGGAGGGAGAGAGAGAGAGAGAGAGAGAGAGAGAGAGAGAGAGAGAGAGAGAGAGAGAGAGGTGTATGATGTGCTGAAGAAAGCTGGGATGAGGAGAGCTCTGCCTCCATGCACGACCCAGTACCATAAGGAACATCTGCCTGACCTCTGCTCCTTGTGATACATTTCAAAAAGAAGAAGAAAAAAGCAAGAGAAAGGCATGGAGACTCTAATAATTCAGGTATCGGTTGAAGGCTATCTTTAGGGTTCCAATCTCTATCAGGTTGACTGTTCCAAAAGTAGTGAGCTACCTTGCTGTCTACATAGGCAGTTGCCTTTTAAGGCAGCATCATAACCATTATGGAACCTCTTAAGTGACAGATCTCGAACATTCTATATACAGTAGGCTCGACATAGTGTGACTCGCAATTGATTTCAATAGAGTTTGAGGTTAGCATGCTGCTAAGCTAACTGTGCCATACTCAGATTAGAACACAAATATTGAGCACACAAAAATATTGGGTAAATCTACCAATTTCTGTTTACTTTGAACTGTTTTTTTATCGATACTTTTCAATATTGAATGAAATATACGTTTAATTATCCTGGACATATCTCTCATCCACCACTTTGGATTTATTTTACAATGGATTCTAGGACTGCCTTATTCATGGAAGATAGGCTACATGTAATGCTGGCTCAGAAAAAAAAAAAAATCTGGAGACAGCATAATTATGATGCCGTCAGGAGTGCACATATGATGCATTAAAATGGTGCCTCCGTGGGCAGCTCAATAGGTTTTGGAACAGCGCAAGGGAGTGTAGAACTATTTACATGCTGAACAGATTGGAATCAAATCAGAGGGGAGAGGAATGGAGAGAAGAGAGGAGGAGAGGAGAGGGCTTGAGGGTTCTGTTGGCAAACGCAACTGAGCACAGAGGACTTTATCGATTTAATTGCGGGAATAGGGCTGTAATTAGTCTTGAGGAATAAGAAGGAAAAGCCTACAACTAAATTAGCTCCAGGCTTCGGGAAGAGATTCAAACCTCAACAATTCCAAAAGGGAATATGAAAGCAACAAACACACTCTGGAGTTCAGCCAGACACCCAACCCCAAACCATCCAAACACCATGCCAGCATACAGATGAACAGACATTTTTTTTTTAATTATGGCAGAAAAACAAAGTAAGGGTAATGTCTAAAGACACAAAATGATATATATAAAAAAATTTGAATAATACATTGCCCTCCTACTTTCTGTTATTTGACTTTACTGACGGTCACCTTAAATAATAGTTCAGTTCGGGCACCAGACAGTTTAAATGATCTGTCACATAAACTAAAAAAAATATATATATTTTGGGGCCCTTCACGCTCGTGGCACTCAAAAGATACAAATATGCAAAAGATTAAACAACAGCATGGTTGCACACTTGCGAAAAAATTCAACAAACGGATTAGCCATGGATTAGACCCAAAGAATAACATACAAATCTTCCCTCAAACAACTCGGTTTCTGACTTTCACAGCTGGCTCTCACTTCCGTATCTCGTCTCTCACCAATTCACTCCATTTATTTTTTAAGAAAACCACACCCCTTCTTTTCGTCAATATCTTGTGATGATGATGATCAATAAATTATGATGATCATTATGATGAAGATTTGGTTTAGAAACTTTATTATTTTCTGTGATTATTCATTAGTTGAAACTGATATTAAACAGAAAACTTTGAATCTGCGTCATAGTGTAGCGAAATGTTACAGACTAACATCAAAGCTCCATAGAAATAAAACCGATCAACACCCCTTGCATTCTGACAAAACAGTAACAAAAAGTACTTTGTACAACCATTTTTTTTATATCAGAATCAGAATCAGCTTTATTGACAAGTATGCTTACACATACAAGGAATTTGTCTTTGTTTGTGCACAAACAATAGAACAACAAAACAGAGATAATAAAAAATAAAAAAACTTTAATAAAAAGTGAGTAGAAAATAAGTATATACAGGTGCTGGTCATATAATTAGAATATCATCAAAAAGTTGATTTATTTCAGTAATTCCATTCAAAAAGTGAAACTTGGATAATGTATACATTCATTCCACACAGACTGATATATTTCAAGTGTTCATTCCTTTTCATTTTGATGATTATAACTGACAACTAATGAAAAACCCCAAAATCAGTATCTCAGAAAATTTTGTGAAATATTGTGAAAAGGTTCAATATTGAAGACACCGGGAGCCACACTCTAATCAGCTAATTAACTCAAAACACCTGCAAAGGCCTTTAAATGGTCTCTCAGTCTAGTTCTGTAGGCTACACAATCATGGGGAAGACTGCTGACTTGACAGCTGTCCAAAAGACGACCATTGACACCTTGCACAAGGAGGGCAAGACACAAAAGGTCATTGCTAAAGAGGCTGGCTGTTCACAGAGCTCTGTGTCCAAGCACATTAATAGAGAGGCGAAGGGAAGGAAAAGATGTGGTAGAAAATTGTACAAGCAATAAGGATAACCGCACCATGGAGAGGATTGTGAAACAAAACCCATTCAAAAATGTGGGGGAGATTCACAAAGAGTGGACTGCAGCTGGAATCAGTGCTTCAAGAACCACCACGCATAGACGTATGCAAGACATGGGTTTCAGCTGTCGCATTCCTTGTGTTAAGCCACTCTTGAACAAGACACAGCATCAGAACACAAAAAGGACTGAACTGCTGCTGAGTGGTCCAAAGTTATGTTCTCTGATGAAAGTACATTTTGCATTTCCTTTGGAAATCAAGGTCCCAGAGTCTGAAGGAAGAGAGGAGAGGCACAGAATCCACGTTGCTTGAAGTACAGTGTAAAGTTTCCACAGTCAGTGATGGTTTGGGGTGCCATGTCATCTGCTGGTGTTGGTGCACTGTGTTTTCTGAGGTCCAAGGTCAACGCAGCCATCTACCAGGAAGTTTTAGAGCACTTCATGCTTCCTGCTGCTGACCAACTTTATGGAGATGCAGATTTCATTTTCCAACAGGACTTGGCACCTGCACACAGTGCCAAAGCTACCAGTACCTGGTTTAAGGACAATGGTATCCCTGTTCTTAATTGGCCAGCAAACTCGCCTGACCTTAACCCTATAGAAAATCTATGGGGTATTGTGAAGAGGAAGATGCGATATGCCAGACCCAACAATGCAGAAGATCTGAAGACCACTATCAGAGCAACCTGGGCTCTCATAACACCCGAGCAGTGCCACAGACTGATCGACTCCATGCCACGCCGCATTGCTGCAGTAATTCAGCCAAAAGGAGCCCCAACTAAGTATTGAGTGCTGTACATGCTCATACTTTTCATGTTCATATTTTTCAGTTGGCCAACATTTCTAAAAATTCTTTTTTTGTATTGGTCTTAAGTAATATTCAAATTTTCGGAGATGCTGAATTTGGGATTTTCATTAGTTGTCAGTTTTAATCATCACAATTAAATGAAATAAACATTTTAAATATATCAGTCTGTGTGTAATGAATGGAATTACTGAAATAAATCAACATGATATTCTAATTATATGACCAGCACTTGTATAGAAATACACAATAGGACAATATGTGTGTGTGTGTGTGTATATATACATATATATACACATGGTACTATCATGGTACTATCATGTTTTTTGGGCATTTAACATGGCAATACCATGTTCTTTTGGATTATCATAAAGATCCCATAGTACATGAATATTACAAAACACAGTATATCATGATTTCACCATCTGATATCATTACTTGATCCCATCTCGTATCTCCATAGTAATTGTTTGAAAGGGTGGTTAACTGATATCTTTTATTTGATATCTTTTCTGGTATAAAATGAATATAAAAAACTTGAATGATGAATTCAGATTGACTTCAACACACAAGTCAATGACTCTTTGAGTTTATTTTACAAAGGCTTCAGTAAACAGAAACCAAACTGACAGCAATTAAAGGCAGCTGTCTTGTGAGTGATGTGGTAAGTGTCAGTAAAGTGAGATTAGCTATGTGCTGAACCTCACCTTTATTGAGCATAATTAGTGTTAACTGATTAGTGTTAACACAGCAGAATATCACCGGGAGGCAGCTACATCACACTGAAAATCCTGATCCCAATACCAAAAAATAAAAGTACCTTTTTATATCTAACAATTATGCATATTGGGAAAATAAAAGAAGAAGAAGAAGAAGAAGAAAACGTTCTCATTAAATATTACCAATAATACATTAGTACGATTTACTTAATAACAAAAGTACACAGTAAAGCATATAAATGTATTACCTTTAGGGCTGTGAATGGATTAAAAACGTTTAATTAATCGCACAGTTTTTTTGTTATTAATCACAATTAATCATGGTACATTAAAACAAACATTAAAATGTAATCATAAATAAATGTACTTGTCTCAAAGAATTTGCAAGAAATAGGTTAGTCATCATTTATTTTAATTATTTAAATATTAAATATAAACATTTAAATGTTCAGTTTTTTTGCTAATAGAGTTTTTAATTTTTTATTTTACAGGTATAAATCTCTGATAAAAGTATATGTTTACATGCCATAACATTTGTGGACATAATTCAAAAGTTGTTCATCTTCTGCTGTTTTCCAGTTGACTTTTTTAATAATAGGATCAAATGGGCAGATTAATTTCATATCGAGCTTTATTGGCAAGATAAACTTGTACACATTGCCAATGAATTATATGACACTATACGACTATACATACAGATTTATAATAAAATGAATGTTGAAGTTTAATTTGCATACGTTTAAAATGTCAATATTATTTTCTCTGGCTGTTATTCAGTCTCTATATTGCGCACAGACTGGGTCTTTGGGCAATACAAAGTGATACTGCAGCTTGCCCATATCTCTCCCACACCTGTCTCACAACTTGTAGGTGAAGTCACCATTCTCTGTTCAGTATATCCACTCCCATGTTTATTATGCCCGTCACATGTGATGAATAAGTGTGCACTGCTCTACAGAGTCAGTTTCAGTGCTATAATGTGCAATCGAGTTGAGTACCTTCTGGAAATTTAGATATGCCGATTTTAACCACAGAATGTGTGAGAAAACATTAGTGAAGTTTCAGGAAGTTAAGGAAAAAAAAACAGATACTGCATTAATTGTGTTATTTAATTTTTTTTTTTATGCATTTAACAGTCAGTAATTAATAGCAGAAATTGTAGTATTACATTTCCCAGCCCTAATTAATTTTTTGTGTGATTACTTTTTACTTCGCTTAGAACAAACAAAACAGCTTTTTTTTGCTGCTCATTCATTATTTAATTATGCAATACTAATGACTGATGCATGTCTATGACATGTACAACTTGACTATATTTAATGCCAGCATTCATACAAATAAATTGCCACATCGAGAGGTGGGAGGGGGGAAGAAGGCTAACAGATACATATCAAAATACTTATTTAAAAAAAATTATCCTGACAAGTTATTAAGTCTGAAAGGTTATCCATAAAGTCCATGCCTTAATTGTTTTTGTTCTGGCTTTGTTTATCCTCTAACAAACGTTCTAATAAAGCAAAAAACATTTTAAATGTTTTTTAGCCATATTTTGTTTGCAGGGAAATTACATTCATGCTTATATTAAAGATACTGTACTCTTTTTTTGTTTTTGGCTGTAGTTAATGCTGTTTAATATTAATATTTTCATACAGTAAAATGTAATACATTTAACTTTCAATTCATTGGAACTGTGGTCTGTGGTAAGCTCAAGTGCTCCATTAAGCGATGTTGCTCATGTGGGTGACACAATTCAAGTTTTCTGTCAGCTCTCCACTGTCAATTCATAAAAAAGGCAAAAGGCCAAATTAAACTGAAAAATGCACTGTATTTTTCAGATTTCTCTGCACTTAATCTTTTCTCAATCTGGAAGAACCTGACACACAAGAACCCGTCTGGAATATTCGGGCAGGTTTAGCCTTGCGTAAATCTTCCTGTATATACCTTATCTTTCAGTAAACAGGTCCAGACTGGAGCTTAGCCATGGGTTAGCTCAGAAATATGAGCGAATGACCATGCGCTTCTCTCTGGAGCCTGACTCTGTCTCAGTATGTGTTCAACACTGTAAAACACTGAAAGACCCCAAGAGCTAACCTGACATATAAACCCAACCAAATATCACAACATCCAGCCAAACCAAAACGTTTCATCTATGTATGACGAGAAAGCAAGAGCAGTTGACATCTGGCATTTGCTGTTCCAGGCATTGGAAATATTGCATTATGAAATATTACACCACACTGCTGCCATGGTTTTCGCACTGGTTTTGTAATGGTACCTAAGTTTAGCACTGAGCAAAAGAAGGCAATATTTCCATCACACCTGTGTCCTCTTCATGTCTCAGATTAACATCTGTCCTCCACCTAGCACCCTACATGCTTTTCCAAAGCATATTTCACTGGATTTCCAACTTTCTGCCTATCAGCATCTACATATTACAACCATATGTTCAGAAATAGTAGAGATGGAGTGCCAATTGGTTTAAATAAATTATAAGTGCACACTAATCTCCAACTACTCACAATGAAATGCCCTCTGCTTGAGGAAGCACAAATGTCTGTAAGAGATGATGAAGTATTAAAAATGGGCAAGTGGAGAAAAGGGGGGTTGGGGGTTGTGACGTCAGCTCCCAGGATGGGAAAAACGTGCCACAATGTGCACAAGAGATGAAGGCCTTAAATATATTTGTGGGTGATTTGTTCCACTCACTCCACAAATCCAATCAAGTTCCTGGCAAAGTTTCATGTTTGTGTTCCTGTGAACCAGAGAGAGACTGCCATGGAACAAACAGCACCATCTGTCTGCAAGCGCCACGAAAGAGCGTTACTGCAGATAGACCTCCATCGCAAAACCAGTATTGGTGCCGCAATGGTTTCAATTAAAAATCAGAGGGAGAGAAAGCCTCTTTGCGCTAACCTCCCAAGGCAATAAAAATCAGGAAAACAGCCACTTGGCAAACACAGAAAGATCAACAAACACAACAGCCAAACTTCTTAAAATTAAATTACTTCAGAGGGTTTGCCAGAATGACTATGATGCCATACAGTCCCCAACTTAACAGGACCCTGCTGGAAAGCCAAACTTATACCAGTATGAATTTCCATGGTGGACTAGGCTAGTTTATGCTGGTTAGTGCTGGTTCAGAGCTAGTCTAGTTAGTGGACCAGCATATTGTAGCCCTGCTGTTCAGCAACAAAATGTGCTGATGATCCTCAACAAGCATTGTCATTACAATTAAGCTATCTGACCAATTAAGCTTTGCTGGCAGTTCTGCATGTTAATTTAGTTAAGTCTGGTAAGAACACAAGCACACCAGCATCCCATGCTGGTGACCAGCATTCCAAAACACAATTGACTATATGCTAGTCTTTTCAGTAAGAGAGAGAAATCACTGTTCAGGCCTCTCTTGACATAAGCATAAATTGATTCAAGCTGATTTTAATATTCTTGTTTCCACTCATGTCCCACTTCAGGGTCTCTCACATCTGGTGGTTGATCAGCACCGGCTTCATGGGGATTGTGTATTACAATGAAATGTCATGATTTCAGGGCTTTTGTTTCCGGCTAGATGACATAAACAAGACAGCCAACAACCGTTTTCTACTCAGACTCCAAACCGACAATCTGCATCTCTGAACCTCCAAGTGCTGGAACTAGGAAACAAGGGTTGGCAGTCTTGTCCAGAGACAACCAGCCCCAGACAACAATTACTCCAATGCAATACAAAGGGCCAACTCAGACAAAGGTGGTTGAGACTTATTTTCGAGTTTTTTTGGCCAAGTAAGTGGTTGTTCAGACTGAATGCATTGTTGCATTAAAAAAAACTAGATGCAGTGCAACGAATACAGAACACAGGTGTCTCAAGACACATTTTTTACATTTGAATTTCTTTTTAACTTCATAAAATAAAAATAAAAAACAGCATCTTGCATAAAGGTCAAAAACATCAGCCTAGACCATATATACACAGAAGAATCAATTGAAATACAGCAGAGTCAGACAAAACAAATGTGTTCAGTGTGAACGGCTCCTCAGACTGTATTTACATACAGAGAAATCTGTCTTAGTGAATTGCTACTAATATTCAAATAAGATTGACGGTACTAGAACGGTGACCTTGAGGATGCTTGGGGGTTAAAGCCTTCAAATGTGTTCTGTTGATTATGTTCCTATAATGGCACTTTTCCACTGCATGTTACGGTTCGATTCACCTCAACACTACTTGCTTTACGTTTTTAAGTTTGCATTTCCACTGCAGTTTAGTGTCACATCAACGTGGGTGGGATTATAGGCTGATCGTCATAGTTGCGACGCCTCTACTACCATGACATCATCTTAAACACGACACAAACTGACCAAAACAATAACACGACCGCTAGCTGTTAGCTATTAGCTCATTGTGCTGCATAAAGCAGTTGTTGCAGTGTGATTTTACAAAAGTTAAAATGGCCTGGTTGTTTTAGAAACAAGCTTCCAGTAGCTGATCAACTAAATAAAGTGAAGCTTTCAAGCAGAGGATAGAGTTAACATAACAAACTATACCATTCTCCATCGTGGATCAATGCCAGTCCAGGGCACTCTCCCTCCCATTGCTCGCCGGTCTAGATAGTGTCCATTTGGTCGAACCACTTCCACTTTTCCTTGATAGTTCTGTAGTCACTTTTAAGTGTTTTTTTTACTTATCCCTACACTGTTGGTAGGTCTGGTGGTAGCCGTGTGCGTCCAACAGCTGATACACTTCCTAAGAGACTTTATCGTTTAGCTCAGCACTAACGAGTGGACCGTCTGCAGCTCGTTTATTGACCACGGCATGGTTTTGCACATAGCCATCTTGAAAGTCACGTGAACAAATTTTACTGTTATCACTTTAGCTAACTTTAAAACTAGCGGGTTGATGTCGCATGTCGGAAATCAAGTGACGCTGGAAGTGACGATTCTCCCTGACCAATCAGTGATATGCAGGATTTTGACGTCACATTTAGTATCGGCTCGGCTCGCCTGGAACCTCGACCAGGGTGGTACTAAAAAAATTTGAGTTGAGTCGAGTTGTACCGTGCAGTGGAAAGGCCCCAAAAGGTAACAAATGTAAACCCTCTCTGCTTGCTCTCCAACTATGTTTGTAATTTTTAAACAAAATTGCAGAAGACTTGGCCCTGATGCTACACACACTTGAGCCATCTGCTTCAGCTATGTGTTGAAATTGAGCTCAGTTCACGGAGCACCGAGCCGGAAAAAGTTCCAGAATGGAACAGGGTGTGTGAGAGGGTCTAGGAGAGCTGCACTGCAGAAGATGAATTCTATTTGTGTGTGTCAGTGTGTCAGGACGCCTGGAGTGGCTGGGGAGTATTTCTAGTGAACAACAATTGTGTGAGCTCATTGCACTGACTGATCTCACACTAACTGTGAGGGCTGTGTGTGCTGACATGATGTCATCAACAGATTCAGGGCTCATAAAATCAAAGCCAAGAGAAAAAGGAGGACAGAGTGGTGTGAAGTGAGAGGTGAAGGTACATGCTGACAGCTCTACATCAGGATCAGGTCTTTTTTTTTACAGTCCAACATTTTCACTGAGCTCATCATAATGCATTCTGGGATTGGCTTTGCTGGAAAGGCTACATGCTAGTGTTGGGAATCATAAGGAATTTAACAATTCTATTTCTGATTCCTCTTAACCATTCCGGTTCCTTAACAGTTCCATTATTATACTGCCTTCCTTTGGCCGTCTAACACCATCTACAACAGGCGGGTCGACACGAAGGTTCTAAACCATTTAATAGTGTTGTTGTCATTTGTAGCGTCAGCGTGCTGCATCATTGATTATAATGGGTTCTAATGCTTTGAGGTCGTATATGAGTTATTTAGAACCAGGTTCTCCACAAACGTGTGGTGCGTGATGGGAGAGGGGCTGAACTCATCTGGCGTGACCCGGCCCGGTCTCGAATGGCTCTCTTCACCAGGCCCTAGCGGGCCAGCTATTCCGGGCCAAACGGAGTCCTGTGGCGCTGCGGTATCGTTACGTTTTGGGGAGATTCTGACTTATAGGCCTTCAGTCATAATTCCACAGATGGTTGCTTCGCACCAGTGGCTCCTCAGTCAAGCAAACACACCAAATGTCTGAACCTGCAGTTCCTCTCGTACTGAGCAGGATTACTATAGCAACGACACATCATCAGTAGGGTAAAACTAACCTGTCTCTATTACACCTGTTTCACATCACAAGCTTGAGCGAGACGTGAGCATAGTGTCAGTTTAACTACAGTGTAACTGCAGCTGCAGACTCAACAGGGCTTTCACACTGGAAGTGTTTTTATAGCGTCACAGCAGCAGCTCTATACAGAAAATACTGTGATTTCTATTACTACGGTGAGCATTTATTTGAAAGACCATAAATGTTTATCAGGAGTGGGTCATTGATTAGTTTTACAAACTTGATCATCATGAAAGCACTTTGTGCTTATACACTTACACAATCAGTCTTGTGTCTTCCATTTTGGAACACGAATGAGGTAAGGCATGTGTTTACAAGTGAAAGCAAACTCGGCTCTGAATGGGTATTGCTGAAGCCTATAGACCTGTTCTATGTTTAATAGTCCATAAAAGACTCATGGTCTCATATTTTCAGGCTGATAAGTTGTAGTTTACTATAGTTTTAAATGATAAACCATACTTCTAATTAATATATTTTAAATTGGTTTAAACTGTTAAAACTCCTGGAATAATTTTTTTTCTTTTCTATTGTTTTTCAGATGTGCTGTAATTCATACAGTATAAAGACTAGACTAATAATATATGCTTATTCTGTACATTGTGTACTTTTTTGTGTCAAATCACATTCATTTTATCCATCAACAGTGCACACGCTATGCTCTGACGTGCTGCTGACGCTTCCGATGTGAATGCTCTAATCTGTTTTTATGGACGGCAAAAAAAATATGCTCTGCTCATGCGTCGATCATGCTTGCGATGTGAAACGGACATTAGAGGGTCAACAATCTAACGCATGGTGAATTCTGCTTTAAAATTATAGGAAGAGCTGACATTGAAGGATCAAAAAGAGATGTTGCTATGAACGCTTGGCTGAGTTATAAATATTTATTTCTCAAAAGTAATTTAAGAATTGGTCTTTAAGTACTTTTAAGAAATAAATAATTGGAAATTATAAATGCAATTCATACTGCATTTACTGCCCTCAACATCCTGTTGCCAAATGATGAGATCATTACAGATTTTGACAATCTAGATTTAATCAGAAATCAATTTATACAATTCTTGTAAAAGGCAGGTTTACACAGACCATTTTCACTCTCAAAATAATTAAGTGTTGTTCCATCCTCATTGGAAAAAAAATGCACATTTGGAAAACCGTTAAATGAACCGAAAGTAATGAAAATAATACTGATCTGTTAAGTTATTTTAAAAATGCAACCAGTTCTGAAAAATAATTGATTCTCTGTCCCCAACACAATTATATACTGCCTAACACCCTGTCAACACGATTGTGAGCGGTGTGTCGCGTCACAAAAAAAAAAGCTATAGAACCCATTATAATCAATGATGCTGTCTGCACTGGAAGCGTCCGTTTCAGTAAACAGGTGTGCCGTTCCATTTTGCGCTACTACTGCCAACAACACAAATAAATGGATTACAACTTTCGTGTCGACACGCCTGTTGTAAACAGGGTGTTATACAGCCAAAGGAAGGCAATATAATTTTGATGTCTACAATTTGGAACAGCATTTGAACATGCAACCACAATGCCTAAAAATTTTGTTTAGGTAGGCAACTCACTAGGTTTTGGAACAGAGCTAAAATACACAGTGATTTCAACTTGTAATTTACAATTAAATCATATTTTTTTAAGGCACTTTAAGGATTAGTCTTAGTTCTTGGCCTATTCCAAGGTACCTGTTAAAGTAATTGTCACAAACACAATATAAGCCCTCTCTTGATTCTCGAGTGTCTGCCAAAAGCATAAATGTAATCTATATGCACTACTTACAAATGTTGACATTTACAAGAGTATTGGATTAATAAAAAATGTCTAAGGATGACCTCAGCATGTTCTAATCTAAATTATAGATTGCATATATTCATCTGCACGATATTACATAAAATCAATTTGAGAATACGTCCAATCTAAACAGGAAATAATTATAGCACAATATAATTTTTTTCTCATCCATATTCTTAACAGTATCTGAAATCTGAGCCTTTGCTTCAGACCAAGAACATCTGAGGTTCACTTAGATTCTTTCACACAGTTTGTGCCATACAACAAGGTGAAAGGTGTTGATGTGCAGGTTTACAAAAGACCTGTGATGAATGACAATGTGGTATCCCGAATCCTCTGAATGCACCACAAGGAAAGATTCAATCAAACATGGTAAAAGTGAACAGACTCATACAGCGTGAATGTAGGGGGTATTAAAACTTGACATCTCTCTTTGTGGTCACTAAAGGAGTAATGAAGACATTAATATGCATGTCAGAGTCTATGTATGTGTGTAAAAGATTGACTTACATAAACAAAGAAAGAAAGCATGCATGTATATTCTTTTATGCATGAACAGTCTTTGTATATCTGCTGTAACAATGAGAGTAGACCATATCTGCACACATGGAAATAATAGTGGCTCTCAACACTACATTCTACTGGAATGCAGCAGTTTTAAAGCACATCTGAAAATGATTATTGCAGAGAACCGCTAGCTACATAAAGTTATTTATTTACGGTATATATAAGACAGGAAGTGTTTGTAGGACATGGACAGCATGACAGAGTTAAACCAGTAAGGCCTCATAAGGTCTTGCCGCATTGTGATAGAACGTTCAAGCTCACAGATCCTGTCCAGCCCATTTTCATTTTCTCATTAAGCCTGCTGCTCTCCTGACTAAATATGGTTGGCTGTTCAGTGGGGTTTGAGGCTCATCTTTACCTAAACCCCCTTCAGCTCTCCTCTGAGATCCCTTGGCGAGGAAAGCGAAAACGCCCTGGATCTTGTCATCTTGTTATTTTGCAGGGGGGAAAGGAGTGAAGTATTTCTGCTCTGTTTCACAGGATGGCTGAAAAACAATAATGTTGTCAGGGAGAGTAGACAGTGTTGCTGATTTCAATAGCCCAGTTTGTATCTTTGAGTAAAACTGTAATGGTTAATCCCCTAAACTAAACTCTATGACTCCATGAACAAAATGAAAAATTATCTTGTTTTTTTTTTTTCTGGTTGTAAATGTTGTCAACCTTTAGTAAATGAAATTATGGCATGGAATGTTACCATGAAATGAAGTGCTTGTTTTTAACAGTGAAACATCAGTGGAAGATCAGCAAATGTTCAAATATTTGTTGCAAATTTACTGTACAGTCAACGTAAAACAGCATTCACAACCCATTTTATTGTAATGTTACGCAAAACAAGAGTAAATGAGAAACAAATTGCAGCATAGGGCTTCATGTGATCCATTGGGAATTGATCGAATCGCCATTCCACACCAGAATGGAGCCAGAACTGAATGTCATTTTGAAGTGTATATTGGAGAAATATTCCCCTCTAAAAACACAGCCGGCACCCACATTTGAGGGTGCTTTTTGACTGGGATGTTGAGTCCAATTTCAGAGGCAGATTGCGAAGACAAGTAATTGAAGTATGAATTATGCACACAAAGATCAGGGATGTGTTTAAAGAAAGTAAATACAGTATGATCAATTTTGATTTCATGTTGACTTTTAACAAAGCAACAAACAGCAAAAGTTGGTTTCACATTCATAAACATGCAGTTAGAGACAGATTCCAGTGTTGTTTTTCAGCTATAAAGTGTTCCAGTTATGGGTTCTGAAAGCAGAAAGTCATGGGTACAGCAGTAGGGAACAAGGATTTGCATTTAGTTTTTATAGTTTTGTATTTTCAAATCAGTTTTTATTTTATATTGTTTTCAAATTTGCTATACATTTCAGTTTAGCTTTAGTTTCATTAATGATTTTGTTAGTTTTAGTTTAGTTTTTATTTTGTAAACACATTTCTATTTCATTTTAATATATTTTAAGTTTCAGTTTTAGTTGTAGTAATTATAGTTTTGAGAGTCAACAGAACACTTCCAGAGTGTAGACCAAAGTAAGGCATTTGAATTTAAGCTTGGCAAATTTGCACAATACACATAAAGCAAAACGAAACAGTTGAATATTAACACAGTTTTTTTAAGACTCAGCATACATGTGCATAATAACAATAACAAAATGGTTTGTGATTCAACAAAGTCATAAAGAACCAAACAAAAGCAAATCAAAAGTATAAAAGTTAAATGTATGACAATTTCAAATGATCTCAACTTCATGCTAAACAGGAAATCTTGTTAAACTGTTGATGTCCACGATACCGACGGCGGGTGCTCCGTCACTTTGTTTATATATGTTTACATTTACTGCATATGATATGATACATGTCTCGTATAATCTTGAAATCTGTGGTCGTCTGTTAAATATATCATGTTATCCATTCAACCACAAAGGCAGAAGTCGCTGCAGCACAGAAATTATCAAAATATGGACATGAAAAATAAAGTGCATCACATCAGAGACCACATGACCAAAAAATAAAGTGAAAAAATTATGATTAGTCTGATTAAAGATGCCATGAATATATAGATGACTATGAAAATGTATGGTTTGTCAATATTTTCCAAGTGATCGCTTGTATTTGTATAGGTTTATTGAACAGGTCTGGATCTGGCACTGGATTGCAAATTCTAGAAATATTATGCTTTCTGCTTCATTCCTACCAGCCATAATTAATTATCAGTCTTTCAGTATCAGCTAACCTCATGTTCATTACATGCCACAATGCCATGCAGGTATTCACCTAAACAGCCCAATGGTGTCTGCGGCACTGAAGATGAACATATTTCACACACACAGATCAGATTTTTCTGCCATGTGTTGAGAACTCGTTGATTGTGAAAACGATAATTTATTTTTTAGACATTTTTTATTTCAGATAATTTTTTTTTAATAACTGCTGTTAGTTTCGTTTAGTTTTAGTTTTTCATTTATTTTATTTCAATTCACGCAAAAAAAGTGTAATCCACAATTTTTATTTCAGTTTTAGTTTACGAAAATAACCTTGACAGGGAACAGAGCAAAGTCACTTCTAGAGAATAAACATTAGCTCATTAGTGCTAATCACTGCAATTTCCACACCACTGTCTCGATACCAAACATCCATCAGGGAGCCTGGTCAACATCCACAGACTACAGCAATCAATATAAACCTGTGAGCCTCTACCAGATAAAGCTGGTCAAACTTACATGGAAAATGCGTTTGACTCCTGGGGCCAGTTTCTCTGTCCGAAGCTTCCAAAGCACAGGCTGAGGGGAGTTCAGGACAAAGACCAGTGGTTTCTGATGCAAAGGCAGGGATTGGATGGGCTGCAGATGTAACGCCACCTGGACAAAACACAGAAAAGGGTTAAATGTGAGGGAGAGAGAGAGACAAGGGGATATGGGAGGGAAGTGAAATGAAAAGCATAACCCTCAACCCTAAAAAAAGAGTGACAATGAGGACTTTCACTTAAGATAGGAAGAACACATGGGCTCTAAACTGTAAAGTCCACCACAGAGCTTCAGCTGCTAGAACATAAAAACCTCTCATTCCTCTCCTCTGATCCCATCTTTTCTGTCCTCTCTTTCTGTTTTGGTGCTGGTAGAGCAATGCAATCTGGTGAAGCTAGTCAAATCTTCCCAAAGTCTAGAATTTAGTCACTATCAGCTGTCAATGTATTAAAATGAGTGAAAGGGACATCATTTAAAATTCCTCCTTTTGTGTTCAGCAGAAGAAAAAAAGTAATATGGATCTGAAATTACATGAATTTAAATTTTTTGGATTAACTATTCTTCAATGCAACTGGTGAGGACCCATTCCGGGGACCAGCATCCAAACATTCATGCTCTCCTCTCTATTCCTACAGTAATGTTATCAGCAATGTGACTGCCTGTTACTTCTTAACAGAGTTTATGCTATTTATGTCTCCACCCTGCTGATAATCTCACAGTGACTGAGAAAGCAGTGTTTTTCTTTGGAAAGCCACAACAATACATGGTCTCACTGGAATTTGAACTTTCACACACTGGCTCCTTTGTTAGTGATAATGAGAGAATATGATAAAGGGATGAGAGAAAGAGCGAGACATGTAGAGAAAAATCTGTATCTGTTCAAGCTGAGCATGTAGTTTGCCATTTAGTCTGTCATTCCAATTGTTCCAAAATCTGAGCTACAGTCTCTGACAGGGCCCAGTGGGCCAAATATAACATACTGATTTAGGGCCGCAGTGGGGTTGAAACCAAACTCCATTCCACACATGGTCTGATTAACTACATCTCAACACTGACCTGACAAACAAGCACTGCCTCATCACCTTTAGAGCTTATTTACTGACCTTGTTCATCCAACAGACACTGACCAATGGCCTAGAAATCATTTAAAAATCACATTCTTAACTCTGACAGCTAAAATGTTGACAACCTCATAGGTTCTCAGATGTTGCTCTTTCATAGCTCTGTAAACGTAATGAGACTAAAAGAGTTCTGTATCAACTCTTTCTCACATATTTCTCGTACAATTCCTTAGGAGAAATGATGAGAAATGTTTAAAGTCATATTGAAATTTCTAACTTTTGGATGCAGACTTGGAGGAGATGTATGTGTGTAAGACACCATTTAATCATATTGTTTCCTAGAGGAATCAACTGGGATATCTCATTTTGGATATCCCACTTGAGATTACTCATTGTGTATCTCATTACAAATGAGATCTCATTGAGAAATTGTGATTTATCTTTCCTGTGGGATTTAAAATAGATTTGACTTCCTTTCACTCTTTATTCTTTATCTTGCTGATCTAAATTTGTTTCTCAGACTAATACAATTAAACACTTGAGACACATTCACACGACTAAATCAGAACAGGCAATGTCAAATTATCCACTTAATACATTACTTGATTAAACAATTATCACAGATTCAGACTTTAGAAAAAGTTCAAATTAATTGTAAATGAAAACATTTTTACCACTGTTACCGATACATTGGATACCTCATTTGCTTCTTGCCCTTGATAACTTTTGGGCCCAGAAGGTCAAACCAGACAATCTTTTGCTTGCAAAGTCAGATTCAGACCTACACTTGCTAGTGTCTGTCCATGAGACCGTATGGTGTTCCATTTTCATTATACTGATCAAATAATCTGACTTCACAGCAAACTACTTACCAGTTGGCCATGCAGATTTAGGTTACCAAATCATGGCAACAATTGGGACAGGGATATTTCTTTATGTCATTAAAGGAATAATACACCCCAAAATCATTATTTTCTCAACCCTATGTTGTTTCAAACCCATATGACTTTCTTTCATATCGGAGAACTCAAAATGGAGATGTCAGGCAGTATGTTATTCTCAGTTTCTTTGCATATTTTTGTAACACTTTACAATAAAATTGACCACAAAATAAGGCAGAAAGTAAAAAAATTCTTGTCAATCAAATGAGAAACTTGACTGTTTGTCTGAACAGTTTTTCTGAACAGCGGAGATACGCACTGCACTCTTGTCCTCTCGCTCACTCATCCCCAGAGCAGTTGTAGTGCGTGAGCAGTGTTGCCAGGGTTTCATGCCAAATTGGGATAATTTCAAAACAAAATCATGAGTTAAAATGTTTGGTTTTTCGGATGCTATAAAAATGGACCGCAGTCACCAAAAGGTTTGATATAGACATCGGATAATGAAAATACAAAATCTTAGTCATGTATAATAATTCCGAGATTTAATATCTGGCAACCGCAATGGAATGTTGTTGGCTTAATCAACATGGTGTCAACAGTGTGCCAGTATCAATACAGCCACATTTTTACACAAATATTATATTTTAGAGCACGATACATTGTTTCTTGTGATTGTAATTGCTGAGTAAATACATTTATTTAACATATCATACAAAGTGGAAAATATGGTTCATTTGCATTTCAGATCCATGTTTTTGTAAAAATGTAGTAATCATTGTCAGTCCAATCAAATAATAGCTAAAGAAGAAGATTAAACAGTTACAAATATTTAAAAAATGCCATTCTGGGGGGCCTGGCTAGCGAGTATTGATGCTGACTACCAACCCTGGAGTCGCGAGTTAGAATCCAGAGCATGCTGAGTGACTCCAGCCAGGTCTCCTAAGCAACCGAATTGGCCCGGTTGCTAGAGAGGATAGAGTCACATGGGGTAACCTCCTCGTGGTTGTGATTAAGGGTTCTCGCTCTCGATGGGGCACGTGGTAAGTTGTGTATGGATCGTGGAGAGTAGCGTGAGCATCCACATGCTGTGAGTCTCACACATAATCTTACAGTTGTGCCTTGCCTTTATAAATATGTTTTCTATTTTTATGTGATGTATCTGACAATATTAATGAATACATTTAAAAGAGATTATTTAGTATTCAGTCAAGAATATTTTCTTTAAGTACCTCAGCCCAACCCTGATGGTCAGTCAACTTTTTTGTTCCATGGAATAAAGTCATATAGGTTTGGAATAACATGAGGGTAAGTAAACAATGACATAATGTTTTTTTTTATTTTTGGGAGTACTATACCTTTAATAGTCCATAAATGCTCAGTATAAGGGGCAGGATTGTGAGATCAGTCCATACCTAATCCAAGAAAATGTAATCATATAAAAGACAACCATAAACTCTATAATTTCAAGATATCCCTACGAAAGGTAGCAGATGTGTTTGTAGACGGAAATGAGATGTTTATGTGCTGTCCTGAATGACAGGCACTGGAGATACATCTCCAGTGAGTTCTGAACGAGACTCTGAGCTATGCAATGAGTGTCTCCCCCACATAGATCTGTGTGGAATGACGTTGAAGCAAATGAGAGTGTTTAGCACTGAGTGCAATAAAAGTGCAGCAACAATCATAACAGCAGGGCCTTTGGAGAGCAGAGAATGGAAGAAATGACAGAGTGCTTATCACTAAGGGTTTGGCAGACACAAGCTCACAGAGAAGCACAGGCAAAAGACCCTCACTTTTTCACACTACCTTCAAATTTTTCCATTGCTTACTTTCCCAATGTCTGTATTCAGTGGAAAATTTTCAATGAGCATGTAAGCCTCCCCCTTGGGTCAGTCTGAGCAAATGCATGCACACAAACAAATCCAACCTGCACAGATCCAATAGGATTTTGGGTGCAGAGGAAATTTGCTAAATAGTTTTTGAAGTTAACTCGAAAATGAATATACTGCCATTTTTTAATCACTTAAGTTGTTTTTTTTTTTAAACCCTTATGATATTCTTTCTTCTGTGGAACAAAAAATTAGATGTTAGGCAAATGTTGATGCTGCTCTTCTCCATAAAATAAGAGTGTAATGCAACTAGGGCTCCAAAAAGCACCATAAAAATAGTCCAAATGCTTCATGTAATGCAAGTCTCATCATTCTAAATTATGATAAAGTTTAAGTTGTTTATTCACTGAAATTTTTACCTTAGAATTCTTGTCGACAGTGTTCACCATTAACTTCTATTGTATGGAAAAGTGCAGCTCAGACATATTCCTAAATAGCGTATTTTGTGTTCCACAGCAAAAGAAAGTCCTACGAGTTTGAAATGACATGACGGTGAGTAGATGATGACAGCAATTCAATTTTTGGGTAAATTATTCCTTTAAGCAAGAGACAGGAAAAGAAAACAGAAGGAAACAGATTTCGCTGAATATAGGGATGCAGAGAGACAAACGGAAAGAGATGTAGTGAGAGGTGCTCAAGCACAACCTCCATTGGTTTTTAAAGTTGTGGAATTTCAGAGTCAGACAGAAACAATTTCAAAATGATTGAGTCATTTAGAGGAGGCACAAACACAGTTGCGACGATCCAAAACTGCTCCAAGGTGAGAAGCAAATTACCTTGGCCAGGCATGAGCTAAAAACCCAGCTCTCCGAAGTAAGCTCACAAACCCCTAATCACACATTGCAACATTGGGAATTGGGAGCATTTATTAGTCCCACAGATCACATGGGTTCTGAGAAACACCTGAATTTGAATCTGTTAATGCATGCTCTAAACTCAACAATAGTGCCAATACAACATGGTTTATACAAAGGATTTTTTTCCATCCTCCTGAGTTTCACCATCATACATTGCACATAGGGAACTGAGTTAATCTTACTATATGGCACATAGAGGGTGTTTGATTCATTCACATATGAAAGACATACATATCCCTTTTAAATTTGTGGCATAATATTTATTACCATAAAAAAATAGTTTTGACATCCTTTTCTTTAAAAAAAGCTAAAATCTTGGTTCTAGAGTGGCATTTACAATGGAAATTAATGGGGGCCAGTCCATAAACATTAAAATACTCACTGTTTGTACCCTGGGTACAACAAACCCTAAAATAACTGTTATGATGATTTAAACAACTTTTCAGTTCAAATAGTCCCCATTTTAACAGAAGAATTCATGTACATACTTTTATACAATTATAAGCTTATCTAGCACACAGTACAAATCCGATAAGATGTACAATGGAAAAAGAGGTGCCCCAAGGAACTTTTTCATGGTTCGATATCATAGACAGTGTGCTGGAACATCGCTGACCAGCTGATAGCACTGGCTCACACTGGGACGATAGTGGAAAAGCAGCTATTCACTTACTTATAATACTTAACTTGAATTGAACCTGGAATATATATTTTTTTAAATGGGGAAAAAAGACTGCATGGAAAAACATGCAATAAAGTGAATAATGATGGCAACCACTCTGCTAAACATTTTTTTGTTCCAAGGAAGAAAGCCATCTGGGTTCAGAACAACATAAGGGTAAATAATGACAGAAATTTCATCTTGTGGTAAACTATCCCTTTAAACTTGCTAATCTCAGGATCCAATAACATTAATAGCCATAATAGTCATGTAAAGTTTTCAAAAAAACAACAACTAAACTAAATTGCTCCTATTATAATCATCAAATCTACCAACACTGGAAACGCTTATTCAAACTGTTCCTATTTTGTTGCTCTACAAAGATATTTCAACCCATTAACTTTCACTGGCCATCTGAGATAAAATGATTTTATTTTCAAATATCAGATGTGTGACTTTATTGCTATATTTTTTTCTTTATTTTGTTTGAAATGTAATGTAATCTATTTGCATAATCCTGAATTCCAACAAATGCTAAAGGCTGAAATGTATCCTCTGTGGGCATGGCTTGGAAGCACTTAAGCGGTTCTTAGGGGCCGGATCATACAGTATGCTACATTCACAAAAAAATCCAAAGCACAAGAACTTGTGGAATTGTGGAATTCCCATGAAGAGAATATTAAAAGTTCCAAAGCAGAGCTGAAGTGCTGAATGTCGTCTAATGGCCTCAGAGAATTGACCCGACTGAAATACAGATATTTACATTTATGCATTTGGCAGACGCTTTTATCCAAAGTGACTTACAGTGCACTTATTACAGGGACAATCCCCCGGAGCAACCTGGAGTTAAGTGCCTTGCTCAAGGACACAATGGTGGTGGCTGTGGGGATCGAACCAGCGACCTTCTGATTAACAGTTATGTGCTTTAGCCCACTATGCCACCACCACTCCAGATATAATACTATTTTGTCATGGAAGGTGGAGTTTTGTCTATTCAGGGCAAGACAGTCATACTTTTAGTCCTGGGACACATCAGGGAAGCTTCTGGCTAGATATATAAGAGAAAAACAAAGAGTATTTTTCTACCATTCCCTCAGTGAAATCTGATAGTGGTGAAATATTTACCTTGGCCACTGATATTAATAATGCTTTTAAAGAATTATATCTTAATCTTAATAGTTCCACATCTTTGTCTACTGAAGAGGATATTGGAAACTTTTTTTGATGTGGGCAGATGGGCTTTATGTCATGTATCTATGATTGTGAAGATTAATATTATTAACATAATATTATTATATTATTAATAATTAAAATGAATTGTATTCCAAAATTCAACTACCTGCTACAATCTCTCCCTATAGATGTCCCCCTCTCTTATTTCAAGCCATCTGATAGCATAGCAAAGTCCTTCATTTGGAATGGTAAACGTCCCAGATTACATTTCGGTAAAATGCATAGGCCGATTGACAAAGGTGGGCTAGGCCTAACAAAGATTTTGTTTTATTATTATGCATTCGGTCTCAGACATTTGGCTCACTGGTCGCTTTCACCAGAGAGAGAGCCCCTCCCTGGTTTTGAATTGAACAGGAAGCTATTGCCCCTATTTCACCATTGCAAAGTCTTTCTATGAAACTAATTTAGGAAGTTAAATTACACCCCGTTATCTCGTATTTGCACTCGGTATGGACAAAAGTGTTCAGAGTGATTAATTCGGACATTTATTTAAATGTCGCTTCGAGCATATGGTCCCCTTTCTGCTGGACAGAGTGGATTTTGAGGGAGGTTAATATGCTCAGTGATCTATATGAGAGTGGAATGTTGAAGTCCTTTGAAAATATGGTTAAACATTGTGGGATTACCAGATCTCAATTCTTTAGGTATTTACAGCTGTGCCACCTGCCCTATACTCATTTTGGGAGCAGCATACAACCCCCTAAAGTGGCAGATCAAGTCAAGTCAAGTCAGATACTTTGGGGAGTGGTGATTACTGCTCTTAGAAAAGGTCATGAGGCATCAATGTATTCTCTCTACTAATTCAGAGTCTGGGGGATGGAGCTTCAACTTCTCTCAAGAGATTATGGGATAAAGATTTAAACTTGGTATTGGAGGATGGAGTGTGGGCTAGGATTCTAAAAACATCCAGGTCTACATCTAGAGATGCAAGGGTGTTCCTTATGAAATTTAAGATTTTACATTGATTCTATTGGCCCCCCACTAGATTGTATAGGCTTGGTCTTAAAGACATGCCCACCTGCTGGCGATGCCAATCAGAAGATGGGGACACAACCCATGTTTTTTGGTGGTGTGTTAAGGTCCAAGAATTTTGGTTGAGGGTTCAGAGTTGTATGTGTGGGCACTCAAATTTCATTTAGCCCCAGACTCTGTATTTTAGGTGTTAGGTCGGTCATAAATATAGGAGATAAAATATTGGGTCCTAGCCAGTGTTATGACAAACAGATCATACTTAGAGGATGGAAGTCAGCTGGAGCACCCTCGTTTCAAGAGTGGCACAGAGAGATGCGCAGTGTGGTGGCATTTGAAGCAATGCTATATAGAAGGATATATATAGATGTCTTTTTTTAATATATATATATTTTTTTTTTGTATGTGTTTTAGTATGTGTCATTTTATGTTGGACCACTGGATGTTTGCAGTGAGTGTATGTCATTTACCAAAACCAGACCTGAGAAATAAAGAACTGGTGGAGAAAAGAAAAAAGACATGGCCAGTGTGAAGTCCAGAGCACAAGTCTGGCCCTGATTTCACAGGCCGTTGCCATAACCGCTGTTTGAGGCTGATGTGGGGCCCATCTGGACTGATTGAGTTACAGAGAAACAACAGGCCATACAAACCTCAGCACAGAGGCTAGCATTACAGCAGGGGGTGAAGGGAAACTGCTCGCACATCCATGTCATGTAACACACCAGAAACCCTCCATTCCAATCAACAAATCGCCCTAAGTGAGAAGAAATAATGGGAGCAAGAAACTGCAGTTCATGTGTGGAGATGTACTGTTCCTGTCTGTCTGTAAAGCCTTCGTTATTCCTTCATTCTCTTGTAAAACGGCACTAACAAGTCACCTCTGCTCAACTCTCTATGTACTAAATATCTTTCTTTATCACTGCTTCCCTTCTCGAAGGAAAAGATTGTTGACTCTATTGACAGAGCTCATTATATGACTAATAGTCCTCTCAAAGCTTCAGTACACTAAAACATCACCTAATTATAAACCAAATAATGTTAGTTAAGCAAAACTTTAAGCCTTGCTGAAAATATCTGCTGAAATCTCAAGTGTTACTGGGGTCTTAGGGTAAATTATATTGAGCAAGTTTGTAATTGTAATTTAGTTGTAATTCTTTTTTCATCGCAGTGGCACAGAAGTTGCTCACAACATATGAAGAGCTGTTGTGCTCTGGCCTGGGTCATGTCCTAATCCCATTTTCCCTCTGTCTCCCTCCACTTTTCTGTCAGTTCTCAACTGTCCTAAATGATAAAGGCGATAAAGCCATAAAATATATATAAAATATATATATATATATATACACTGGCGGATATATCGACTGTGAGTATCAGGAGTCAGGTAAGTGCTTCGATGTCTGTCGACTCAGCACCGCCACAGGGCTCAAACCCCGCCAATGTGGCCTCCCTGGCTCCTCTCTGGCACCGCCCCGCCGCGAGGCCCCACCCACCGGTACGTCGATGAGATTATTCCCCTAGTCCGCATTCTCAACTACCTCTACGAGTGGCTAATCTTAGCTCACTCTTGAGACGTGTTGTGTGCACAAAGGGACCTGGTGCTCGTGCACCTCAGCCGGCTAGGGCTTTGAGTCAACTGGGAAAAGAGCAAGCTCCTCCCGGTTCAGAGCATCTCTTTTCTAGGTCTGGAGTTAGACTCGGTCTCAATGATGGCGCATCTCACAAATGAGCGCGCCCAGTTGGTGCTGACCTGTTTTAAGGCGTTCAGACAGAAGGCCGCAGTCCAACTGAAATGGTTTCAGAGGCACCTGGGGCATACGGCACCCTCGGCAGTGGCACTCCGATCGGGTTGATACATATGGGACCGCTTCAGCACAGAGTCCCAAGATGGGCATGGCGCCGCGGGACACATCGTGTGGTCATCACGCGGACCACCTTTTCAACCCTTGAAATGTCCTTGTTTTTCTATGGGAAGGGGTTCCCCTAGAACAGGTCGCCAGGCGCGTCGTGGTTAAACCGTTGCCTCCAAGACGGGCTGGGTCGTTGTATGCAACGGGCATGCAGCCACTGGCTCCTGAACGGGCCCACGGTTACGTTGGCACATCAACTGCATCGAGTTGTTGGCAATACTGCTCGCCCTGCGGAGGGTCCGGCCGTTGATCGAGGGCAAGCATGTGTTGGTTCGAACATACTACATGGCGACAGTAGCATTTATCAACTGCCAAGGCGGGTTATGCTCCCCTTGCATGTCACAACTCGCCCACCGTCTCCTCCTCTGGAGTCAGCAGCACCTCAAGTTGCTGCGAGCCACTCACTTCCCGGGCGACCTCAACACAACAGCGGACGCGCTGTCACGACACCCTCAGGTGGTTTAGCTAATCTGGAGTCGATACAGGCAGGCACCGGCAGACCTGTTCGCCTCCCCAGAATCCTCCCATTGCCCGCTCTGGTACACCCTGACCGAGACTCCCCTTGGTATAGACATGCTGGCACACAGCTGGACGCCTGGACTATGCAAGTATGTGGTCCCCCCAGTGAGCCTACTTGCACAGACCCTGTGCAAGGTCAGGGAGGTAGACAACATCACTCAGGGTAGGGCCCCCTCTACAAGGAGCCTGTATGCCTCAAAGTGGCTAAGTGGTGTTATTCCCGACACGAAGACCCCCAGAGATGCGCAGTCGGCTCAGTGCTTCCTTTCTGGAGGAGAGGCTGGAGGGACAGCTGTCCCCCTCCACCTTGAAGGTGTACATAGCTGCACACCACGACACAGTGGATGGCAAGTCCTTAGGGAAGCATGACCTGATTATCATGTTCCTGAGAGGTGCCAGGAGGTTGAATCCCTCCAGGCCATGCCTTGTTCCCTCATGAGATCTATCTGTAGTCCTGCAAGGCCTGCGAGGGGCTCCCTTCCAGCCCTTAGAGTCAGTAGAGCTTAAGGCACTCTCCTTGAAGACTGCCCTCCTGAAGGCGCTCACCTCCATCAAGAGGGTTGGGGACCTGAAAGTGTTCTCTGTCAGCGAAACTGGGCTTGGCTACTCTCACGTGATCCTGAGACCCTGACCGGGCTATGTGCCCAAGGTTCCCATGACCCCATTCAGGGACCAAGTGGTGAACCTGCAAGCGCTGCCCCAGGAGGAGGCAGACCCAGCCTTAGCATTGCTGTGTCCGGTGCACGCTTTACGCATCTATTTGGATCGCACACAGAGCTTTAGGATATCTGAGCAGCTCTTTGTCTGCTTTGGTGGACAGCAGAAAGGAAGTGCTGTCTCCAAACAGGATCGCCCACTGGATCATCGACGCCATAGCTGTTGCCTCCCAGGCTCAGCATGTGCCACCCCCTGCAGGGCTACCAGCCCATTCCACCAGGAGTGTGGCGGCCTCCTGGTGGAATGGCTCTAACTAGTGGCACCTCTCTTGCTGACAAGCAGCGGCTGGGCTACACCCAACACCTTTGCGAGATTCTACAATCTCCGGGTTGAGCCGGTCTCGTCCAGTGACTTAGCAGGAATCAAAGGGTAAGGCCGGGTCAACTGGCTGGGTATGTCACTTGTGCCTAGCACCTTTGACCTCCCTTGAGCTGAAGATGTGAACTGGTGATTCCCAGTTGTGTTCACAAATGTGTTCCCTGGTTGATTTCCTCCTAACCCTGCTGCAGATGAATTTGCGGAGATACTCACTACTCACTGTCTTCCCCTTGGGAGTGACACCCCCCGACGTGGACACTGGTGTCCCAGTCGGTTAGCGAATACTCTCTTATTCTGGGGAGAAAAAGAAAAAAGAGAGAAGAAAGGCACGACTAGAACAAGTCTGTCCCTATCCTTTTGGTAGTCAACTCATCCCCAAAGGGCTGTTCGACACTCATACTAGCGTCAGGGGAGGTTACGTTCTGGCCTGGTGTGCTGGCTATGCGGCACACAGCAGTCTGCCCATCTCGCACTGCCATTCCACGTAACCCAGTTCAGGTAGTTGTGGTGTTTTTTTTAGGGGACGCCTAGTGTCACTACATCGACACAACGTCGAGTGAGTGACAGATAGGGAATGTCCTGGTTACTTCCGTAACCTCCGTTCCCTGGTGGAGGGAATGAGACGTTGTGTCCCTCCTGTGAAAATGCTGAACTATCCGCTGAAATGGCCGGTACCTTATTCTCGGCTCCTCAGCACAAAACTTGAATGAGCGGAATGCACGTCCCCTCCTTTATAACCGTATGTCCGGGGGAGGGGCATGCAAATACCACTCGCCAATTCCCACTGGCCTTTTATCAAAGATCAGAGGTGTCTCGGGCACTCAATGTGACCCCTAGTGTCACTACATCGACACAACATCTCGTTCCCTCCAGGAAACGGAGGTTATGGGAGTAACCAGGACAGCATTATCAGTGATAACTGACAGCTGCAGATTTATAAAGAAGATGCTGGATTATGATTGGACAAGACACCAGAATTGAATGAATGGTGTATGCTAATGAGTCTTCCTGACAGAAGTACCGCTACGCTTCCATTTCCAAAAGCAGCTATTGGTTGCAAATAATCAGAAAAAACAACTTGCTACAAAACACAGAGAAGACAAATAACTTGGACACTGGGATTCTAAAGTGGTGGAATCATTTTCCAAAAACAGGATATTTTAGGATTTAACTGCACACATTCACACAAGCCTCTTTTTTTGTTTACTAAAAATTGTGATTTATAATGACTGTCTTCTGGAAATAATGCAATGGTTGCACGTTTTCTGTGACTGTGTGAGAGCAAAACACTGTTAACTTTGCTTAGCAAAGCAGAGATTTGTGCTGTCAAGATATTTTCTTGTAAATATTATAAAATCACTCCCATGTGACAATGCATGATCTTAATTTTGACTGTTTGACTGCACTTTGTTTGAAACAATATACACTCACCTAAAGGATTATTAGGAACACCTGTTCAATTTCTCATTAATGAAATTATCTAATCAACCAATCACATGGCAGTTGCTTCAATGCATTTAGGGGTGTGGTCCTGGTCAAGACAATCTCCTGAACTTCAAACTGAATGTCAGAATGGGAAAGAAAGGTGATTTAAACAATTTTGAGCGTGGCATGGTTGTTGGTGCCAGACGGGCCGGTCTGAGTATTTCACAATCTGCTCAGTTACTGGGATTTTCACGCACAACCATTTCTAGGGTTTACAAAGAATGGTGTGAAAAGGGAAAAACATCCAGTATGCGGCAGTCCTGTGGGCGAAAATGCCTTGTTGATGCTAGAGGTCAGAGGAGAATGGGCCGACTGATTCAAGCTGATAGAAAAGCAACTTTGCCTGAAATAACCACACGTTACAACCGAGGTATGCAGCAAAGCATTTGTGAAGCCACAACATGCACAACCTTGAGGCTACATCAGCAGAAGACCCCACCGGGTACCACTCATCTCCACTACAAATAGGAAAAAGAGGCTACAATTTGCAAGAGCTCACCAAAACTGGACAGTTGAAGACTGGAAAAATGTTGCCTGGTCTGATGAGTCTCGATTTCTGTTGAGACATTCAGATGGTAGAGTCAGAATTTGGCCTAAACAGAATGAGAACATGGATCCATCATGCCTTGTTACCACTGTGCAGGCTGGTGGTGGTGGTGTAATGGTGTGGGGGATGTTTTCTTGGCACACTTTAGGCCCCTTAGTGCCAATTGGGCATCGTTTAAATGCCACGGCCTACCTGAGCATTGTTTCTGACCATGTCCATCCCTTTATGCCACCATGTAACCATCCTCTGATGGCTACTTCCAGCAGGATAATGCACCATGTCACAAAGCTTGAATCATTTAAAATTGGTTTCTTGAACATGACAATGAGTTCACTGTACTAAAATGGCCCCCACAGTCACCAGATCTCAACCCAATAGAGCATCTTTGGGATGTGGTGGAACGGGAGCTTCGTGCCCTGGATGTGCATCCCACAAATCTCCATCAACTGCAAGATGCTATCCTATCAATATGGGCCAACATTTCTAAAGAATGCTTTCAGCACCTTGTTGAATCAATGCCACTTAGAATTAAGGCCGTTCTGAAGGCGAAAGGGGGTCAAACACAGTATTAGTATGGTGTTCCTAATAATCCTTTAGGTGAGTGTAGAGCTATTGAGTCTACTGTAAATGTGTATTCTTAGGTGTGAGTGTGCAAGTGTATTGTTTTGGAGTATTTATGCAGTGTCTGTATCTTGGTTCTTTCTGGATGGCTGAAAGAGAATAAATGAGGTAAAGATGGAGTGATCATGGGACAGATCAATCCATTGAGTGCTGTTATCACTGCCGCTCACTGATCTGTAATCCCTCAACCTGAATCCTCCCTTAATGTACTGCGATTTCTATCTGCGGTGTCTGAGGGCACACAGACATACACAAACACACACACACACACACACACTGCTGTGACATGGGCCCTCATAATCAGCACAGATATATCTTCTGCATCAGCCCTCTATGCAGACTCACTAGAGCACGTGGGCAAACCGATAACCATCACGTTGTGTTTGTGTATACTAGTATGAATTTGGGGGCAAGTTTGGATGATAAATCTGATAGTCCTAAGCCTCTTCATTTATTTTATCTGTTGATGTGCACAGATCTGCTTTTTGTTAAACTTCTTTCTTAAAACACAGAGCACCAGTATTGACTCAATCTGACAGTGCACAAATGTTAGACTTGCTGTCTTCATGCAAAAATTCAAAACACTTGGAACTTTAGATTCTGGCTTCATACAATGCATAATTGTGAGCCTGTGCTCAATGTGTGGAGCTGTAACAAATTACTTGGAGTGATTATAAAATAATTGTAAAATCATGATTCATTGATCTAACCATGATTATTGTACACTTTCCAATCATATCAAATCAAATTCCAATCAAATTGTACTGTCCAAATAAGAACATTTTAGGCGAATATAGAAATATCATGTTTTTGTGTCTCGTTTTCTGGTGTAATTACATTATGGGAGTGATCCAAATTAACTCCAAATGTCTCACTGACCCGCACCACAATGGTAAAAAAAATAAAAAGCACGTCGCTCCCGGCCACGTAGCTGAACCGAGCCACTGTTGTGGCCGAACCTCATTGTCGGATCCTGAATGAAACAGATGCATTTCCCTCCATTTATACCCGTGGGCGGGACATGCAAATTCCATCTGCCAATTTCTCATTGGCCTTTTCTCATAGATCAGAGATGCAAAAGGCCCTTCATCAGGGAACGGAGGTTACATCCGTAACCTAGATGTTTCTCTTGATCCACCGATCCTGATGGAAATTTAAAGACGATGAAATATCCAATAATAGGGACCAAGTGGTGTAGGAAACGGGATGTTACAACTTTAAAAACAGTACTTTTTGGTAGTGGTTGACCGATATATCACAGAGGCAGATAGATCAGCCGATATTCTGACTTTTATCATTATCTGCATCGCCAGACAAATTTTCCTGTTTGGCCAAATTGTTTCTTGAGAGCGCAGAGAATCGCCTGCTTGCATGTGAAGATACTGAAATGTTTCGTTTTGTTGTTACGTGCATGGTGTTACTACAATAATAGACTGGTGTGCAACACTGTCACATTTAAACGGTCCGCATATTTTAGAGCTCATAATATTAACGTGCTCACCCGTTTCAATCTCCCTCTCTCTCCTCAACAGTTCCCAGTAACTTGAACTATCTTGTCTAATGATAAACAGGCAAATATCAATAAAACTATTATGATATACCATCTGCTAATATGCGAATATCTAATTTAAACAGATGTAATAAACCAACATCACACAACTTCAGCAGATCCAGCATCCTGAGGACAGGAGGTACTTACAATGGGAACAGGCCACGCAGCCGCTTCGGACTTTTCTCTTCTTTTTCTTCCACAGAAAAATCATTCAGCTGGGGCCAGATGTATTCGCATCAGTATTTTCCCAATGGGAAAAGACACCGCAGAGACCACATCCTGCCCAAAGGGGTGGTTAACATGTGGAGAATACGTCACATGGACTTACCAACCATTAGTACACATGTGGAAAGAAACCCCCACAGTAGGTCCTACCCAGAGGGCTAGAGAGGCGCCGTTCACCAAGGCCCAGAAGGATGCTACACTCCTAGTGGAGAGTGCTCGTACTCCCAAGGGGGGAAGGCATGGCCTGATATGCCAAGGCAATGGCATCCACAATCCAGTGGGCCATCCTCTGTTTGAAGAAAGCCTTCCTCTTCTGCTGTCCCCCAAAACAGACAAATAGCTGCTCGGAGCATATAAAGCTCTCTGTGCGGTCCAAGTAGTTACGCAAAGCACGTACTGGACAAAGCAACAACAAGGCTGGGTCTGCATCCTCCCAGGTTAGCAATTGCAGGTTCACCACCTGGTCCCTAAAAGGAGTAGTGGGAACCTTGGGCACATAGCCGGGCTATACTCTCTTAGTGTAGCTGCCGAAGTGCCCAGGGGGTGGTCTCTGCACTTATCTGCATCTCCCAGAGGGAGAGAACCCGCTGCAATGCACCATTTATCCAACAGCTTAGAATGCTTTTTTTATTCAAGGTGAATGGAAGAGCAGTGGAGTACATAGACCGCTCGGCTCCGAAGAACAAGTCTGAATTAGTGGTTGCAGGCCGGCTCCTTTTATACCTGTATATCTGGGGGAGTGGCATGCAAATTCCACTCGCCAATTTTCACTGGCCTTTTCTCAAATATCAGACGATTTTGGAGCTCCCAAGGGTGACCCTTAGTGTCACTACATTAACACAACATTGAGTGAGTGACAGATAGGGAACAGTTTCTCCTCAACAGTTCCCTGTAACTTTTCTAATGATAAAAAGAAAATATAAATAAAACTTGCATTATATACCATCTGCAAATTTGCAGATTGTTGTTTAAACTGATTCAATAAGATACTTGTGCAGATAATAATCATTAAAAAAGGTGAACAATCTGAGTTGATGATGTTCAGAATTTAGAACGATGTAGAACCAAACACTGTCAGGATATATGCATAGGCAAGTTCCATGACAATTCACATTATTAATGTTTTTATGAGTACTTGAATGGAGAATAAAAGCAAATGTTCCTATGTATTTTATTTGAAGGTTTGGTTTTCATCATCATTTTGCCTCTTGTGAAAAAAGGTTGTGCATATGAGCTGACAAAACCTCTGTAACAGAGCAGCTAAACAATTTGCATAAATACATTACATTGAATAAGACACGATAAAATGCGTTCAAAGTTACTGGTTCATGTTTTGGAGAAACTGAACTATGTCCAGACAAGCTTAAACACGCATGCTCCTCTGGAACTGAACTACAGATTGACGAGCACTGATGCTGTTGCACATGTTAAGTGTTGTTAAACTCACCGGTGAGTTTTGCTCAGAGAGCATTCAGATGTTTACCGCAATTTTATCAAAATCATTTGGAAGGTCAGATAAAAGTGATTGGCGGGCTGCAACAAATCACTGACTTACATTAAATAAAGACATGAAATCATACCGGGAGACTCTGAGAAGTGGTGGTATGCTAAAAAATGCCGGTACTCTGTAGAGTAAATTTTAGAAGCGCAGGTACTGCGTACCGCTGCATACCGCCCCACTTCAAGCACTGATCTGGGTTGCAAAAACAACAGTGTACAGAAAATGTATAATAGGCCAAGACATCAGCTGACCAAAAAGAGAGACATATTTAAGTATTTGGAAATATTTTGACATTCATAATATCATTTTTCATGTAATTCTACCCCTGTGTAGTATTTGCCACGTTTATTTGCCAAGCCTTAAAGGAAATCATATATCCCTATTTTATTATATGATTCCAAGTTAAATTTAACACATACACGTAAGAAGACAGTTTGTGTGATAATGAATTGTCATTTTTGTGACAATTCATGAAAATTCTAAAGCAGACAATTAATCGTCCTAATCGCAATTATATGTTTGACAATTCGTCACCCAAATTTCATGACCGTGACAATTCAACTGCTAACAAAAATTTAAATAAAATAAACATTTGAATGTAATAATATTACAGAGAACTGCACAGGCCCAAATATGTGCAAAATAATTAACATGGCATAGGATGAATAGAAAAATTAATTATTTTAGTATCTAAAAGTATCTCGAATGTTATGGTTTTGTGCTCACTGCAGTCAATAATTCACTGCATAAAGGAAATTTCCAGGTAGAAAAATGCATTATTTATCCTTGCTGCAAGTACAGTAAATGTGTATTTAATGTCAGTTCTTTAGTTTGCCTTGTGTTGGTCATGGTTTTCGAGGATGAGGGCATGTTACGCAACCTGTCCATGTTGGTATATTAGCCAGTGGCAGATGAATTTTACAGTTCTATTGTACAAACAGCCTTTGACGTCAACAAAAAAAGATATGAAAAATGTTTTCTCCTCCCTTTTAAAAGTTGATAAGGCTTTAATTTGGCCTACCTTGGGTAAACACTTGGCCACAGCCAAAATCCCACTCTAAGTTTCAAAAAACACCTACAAGCATAGCACTACCATACTGTAAGAGACAGGGTATCAGTTATTTCAATAAATAGTCATCATATGGATGTTACTTCCATTAAAATTAATGAAATAATTTATTCAGTTACATTAATGCAATAATGTAACATCTTACACTTAAAGTTTTTGTTGGTTATGCACAAGAGAAATTGTTTAGAATAAGTTTCTTGCTGATGGTGGCACTGTTGCTGTCGTGCTTTTCACCTCATCAAACTCTCATGTTTGGGTTTGTGGGGCTCCAGTCTCTCTATCAAAGAATTCCACCAGATAAAACAATCATCCGCTCTGTCTCACACTGAGATGCGGCCAAGAGCAGGCGTTTGATGTTTAAGTTTCGCTAAATTGATTAGACAAAAATGGCCTGTGAGGAGATTAAACAGGCTTGCCTTTGTTTGTTTTCAGCCACGCTGTGAAATCACACTCTCCAAGCGGGATAAGAGACACGAGCTATCCGTGGTTTGCTCTCATGTTGCTAAGAGAAAATTATGTTTGTTTTTGAAAAGATAGAGGGTAGTTATTTTTGTGACAGACAATTTTGACATGGGAAATGCCTCTCCCAGTAAACATCTGATAACTCCCATGGCCCTACACTGTACCACGTCTGATAACTCCCATGACCCTATACTGTACCAGAAGGATATAGACCTAAAGTATGCAGATACTTGTTCACTAGTTCACACGGAATAGACCGCAACTAATAACACCAAATCTCCAACCTGTTATCAAGTTAAGATAACTTGAATCTGAAGTGTGTAAATCTTCGGTCATAAAAAGTTTCAACTATAAGTAAGCCATTAGTAGGTTGATTTGATTTTCCCAAAAAGTCCCTAAAAACACAGTGGATCTGGGGCACTATCAAAAGATTGCTCTGTTTTATTGAGGTTCCCGAACAGTTTGACAAAGCAACACTGGCTTAATCAATGGTGTGAGTTTGGGGTGGGACTATCTGGTTGTCTGACCAATGGCATATAGGGGAGTATAAACATAATATAAACACTAGAACGCGTTCCCATCTTGTGCTGTCCTTAGAGTCAAGCAAGCCTGAGGTATTATTAATGAATGCTATACAGGGATAGGGAGCGATTGCAGACTGTTCAGAAGGGAACCAGTTGATGGCAGTCATCTCTGATTGGTCAATGACACACAGCAGCCACGAAAATATAAGCATTTTTATCTTCCGCAGTGTGTGCCACAAATAGCCCTGCATGAAAATGTCATTGGATTCTCGCAAATAAGCTTGCCAAGTGGAGGCGCATCCGTTTAACTGCCTCGCACCTCAGCCTGTCCCAAAATGAATAGGGAACTCACATTTACCACATACCACAACAGACTTTAACTAATAGGCAGTTTTTAGTCGATGATCCTGCTCAATTTAAACATGGATCTTATCTACCTGCACATGACATTTCATCTTTAATTACTGGTGCAATATCTTAATGCAACATGATATGCAAATTTTACAGTTTACCGTCTGTTAGTGTGTTTTCATCAAGTCATTATCTTGCATGTTATTCTTTATAACTGTTGGATATCTGTTGGATATGTTATTATGCATGTAACATATCTATATGTACCACATTATGTCTAAATGTAACATATTCATAATATCTATTGTGCATATCATGTAATGCATTTTTTGTTCAAATATGCATCCACACATATAAGCCAATCTCCCTGGTCCTAAATGCATATGTGATTCTAGTGCTCTCTAAATTACAAATGTTCAGTAAAAACTTTAAATCTTTTTTTGGCCTATTTTTTTGTAAATAATTATGAATCATTCAAAATAAAAAATCAAATCATCATGAAATTGAATCGTTGTCAGTTTGGATCGTCACACCCCTAGTCATAGCCTATATGTTAATTGTAATGTTACCATTTTCATTCAACTTCTTCATTCTTTCTAACAATTAATTATAATAAAGCATTTTTTTTTTTTCTTAACAGACAAGATTATACATAAGCCTCTGCAATTATAACTAAACTTTACCTGAATATGTGATTGCATGAATCTCCTAAAATGTTGTCTTCTCAGGTGCAAAAATATGAATCGTTCTTTTGAACAGGTTCTTTTTAGTGAACGAGTTGAACTGGGAATTGCCTCTTTTGAACATAATACTCAGAACTGCTGATCAGGGGGCAGCTGATGAGCATGCGTGAACGGAGGACTTGAATGAGGGGCGAAACGTTTCAGTTGAGAGATGTAAATACATTTACTATTGAGTATTGTGTGCATGCAGATTATATCTGAAGTTGTGATGAGCTGGATCATGGTTTCTGACTAGTTTAATCACTTTTTTTGCTTTAAACATGTGTAGAACATCCATGTTTGTATATCAGTGTCAGTATTGGGTGCTTCAGGTGAAAAACTTTAATGTAGGATGTTTTGTAAGATCACTAAATGAAACACTGATGTCAATAAACACCCTTATTATTAGAGCTTAATTAAAAAAAATTATAATTACATATGGCTTTATCGAATGTGTTTGTGCATGTATTCTACGGTGCCGGCATATTGGCATTATATATAGTGACACCATTACGTGATAACGCAAATTAACTGGTGAAATTTTTTTTTTAACCAGTTCATTGAATTGAACCATCCGAAAGAACTGGTTCGCGGAAAAGAAACGGACTTCCCATCACTAGCTACAAGTGATCATAGGCTTAGGGTATTCCAGTTAAACCCATTGCATGGGTTCCGCCAGTAGTGGGCACTAGTGCAATGTAAGCAATGATGTACATTAGAGTCCATGAGATGGAAGGAAGTTAGCGAGGAAAGATCATAAACATTTGAAGTGGAAAACAGCCTGAGTTTGGTTTAAACTTTGTTCTCTGTACAGTTGTAAGTAACCTATGCAGCTTGAGTTTTGCTTACTGCCCCCTGCTGAAAACAGGTTAGATTAATTGCATCAATCTTTTAATGAGTAATTTTTATATAATTATTGGACTGAATTAACACTTTAAATTGACAGCCCTATATATAATTTTTATGATATATTTATTCATCTTCTGTACATCTACCGTTTAGCTTTCTTTGCTCTTGCTCACTTTCTTGAATCTTTTCCAATCTCTTCTAGCTGGGATATTTATTCACATTCTGAGTAGTGCATCTAATCTAGTGTAAATGTGCCATGGAGTAATTCCTCGCTTATCAGAGTGCAGTGCCCCCACTACTTACTGCCCTTATCACATCTACAGCAGCATAATGAATGCTTTGTTTCCCTTCTCTCCAAAACCCTCTATCCATACACACACATATGGACTGGTAGGCAAAGACAAGGTTTCTGGCACTTTGAGCCTTAGGTCACTGCACAGACTGATGAGATCATTGCTGTTTCATTCAACCAGATGAAGGAGAGAGTTAACCTGGAACTAAATGATTACCACCCAAGCAGCCTGTGTCAAAACACAGCCATCCTCTGCTGCCTGCCACAGGGGTATCAGAATACCACCTTCCAGCCAGACCTTTGTGGAGGTGGCAGTGATGGAGGGAGCAGATTGTAGGCTTAAAAGGACATCTCTGACTGAGTTGGTTTGCCATCTGCAATGTGGCTTTCATTGCAAGTGTGTTTTAAGTGGATAAAATCCTTCTCCCTGAACATAAGGAAATATCTTTTATTTCCCAGCTCTCACAGTGAGGGAGCAGCCGTCTTGATGTACAGGGCTGCAGGGATGGCCACAGACACAGCTCTTTATCAAAATACCAGAAGAAAGACTCCTTGACTAATGAGTCATACTGGATCAAACTGCACTGCCAAAAGAACATTCCACTGCATTGCCTCACATCATCCCAACCTATCCTTCTTATTTTGCGGAAGTAAGCAGCGGCTGCATTTCCGGAGAATGTGAGAAAGTTCCGCTGGCATGGACCGCAGTGTAAATAACTAGAAGGTTATAATACCAGAGTTAATGATCTGGGCTTATAGACTATAACACAACCACAGGATGTACAGCAGAATTATGTGCCAACGTCGGATCATTTTCTAGCATCAGCATTTATAGAAAAAGAGTAAGTAAATCATTCACTTGTTGCTGTGTGTTGTTGCATTGAAGAGACGATAATAAAATCTGCTTCTTTCTTTACCGAGATTGAGACGATGCAGTCTTTCTTGTCTTCATGTAAACTTCCATTCATATGTACCTGCATTAACTTTGATGATGCCTTTATTTTGTTATTTATTTCCAAAGGCGATGTTTCATAAGCCATGCTGAATGCAAGATATGCGTGTTTATTTACTATGCACTACTTAGAAAGAGATAATCTCTCTGAAAAGAACGGAGAGTAAAATGCGTTTATTATTTTGCCAAGATGAAACAAGATTCAGTTTTGGTGTAAAGAAAGTTGAAGCAGCATTTTTCTGGCATCTTTCTTCTCTCTGCTGGTTGTGTTTTTGGAAGCGTGTCAAGACTGTCCATGTCAGTGCCTGATTTAATTCATTCTGCCAGTACAACAGTGTGTGATTAAACGATGGCAAAATGCGATAAACGATAAAAACTATATGCGCTCAAAACCAATACGTTTATGAAAATCAGAATTAATGATAATAATATGTAGACTTTCATTGCCAGCATGTAATATAAAGCAGCATAATGTAGATTTTTTTTGTAGCTAAAATAGCTGGAAGTGGCTTTTACCGGAAGTAGCTCACATTCAAGTATGATAATGGTGCCCTAGTTTTGCTGAAGAATTTGGTGGATACACCCAGAAAGGCCTGTGCATTTCATCATTAAATTCAATGAGTTTTATGGCTTTTAGCTTTGAGGCCATCTATACGCTGATATATGCAGATTTATGCATTTCAATTGTACAGTTTTTGTCTTCTCGAAAAATGTCCAGAAAAATATGTCAACACAACAAAGTGTTAAACAAATCATTCAAATAAATAGTGTTCAACAAACCATTTGAGGGGTCTTTTAAACTAAAAATATTTTTATATAAATGTGTATGTAAAAAAATTATAAAAAATTAATAAATAAAAATGCTCCAGAGTTCTTTTTTTGACATTTGCCACGTTTGACAGATCTAGCACAGATGCCATGTTTCCCCTATATGCATTCAGTAGCAGCACACTGCCGCTGAAATTTCATGCGGTTTAATAATATTCTTGACGCAACGTAACGCTTGCTAGGTCTGTACAGATAGGGATTTGGACAGCAGGGAAAGAGCAATGCCATGGTTCTCTCTCCATTTAAACATTTTCGGTGTGCTTTTTTTGCACAGACTTCCCTCGATATCGCTGTGCAGACCACAAAACTGATGCAAACCATTTTAATTTTCAAAGTGCTTTGGAGTCTATAAAAGTAGACAGCCTAAAAAGCTTAAAAGCACTAAAGAGGAAAAGAGCAACACTGTGGTATACTCCAAAATAAAGGGTAGCAGTAACAGGAACTGTGTTGTTTTGACAAACATTAGTTTCATATTAAATAATCTATTAGGTAGAATCTAGTAGACCTCATTTTTATTACAACTGTGGCAGTTGTAGTTAAAGTTTCTAAACATGTGTAGGCTACTATTTTTCCATCACAAATAATATAATGTATTATTAATATTATTATTATTTTAGAAATACTAGCTACAATGACCTAAACACAGTAACGAGGAGCCATATTTGGTCTTACCTGTGCTTATATGCATTGGCTAAATTGGGATTTTTGAGGAGGGGGATTACATTGGGTCTTGATGTCCAATGTAAAATCTGGGTTCTGAAGTAAAACCATTTGAGAACCACTGTTGTAGTGATTCAGTAGAATTGAAAGCTGATATATGTGTAAAATAGGTTGATATTAACTATTTTATTTATGTTTAATAAAAATATTGCCAGTAATTTTCTGCATTGAGGCATTTTGGCTTCCAGAGCCCTTCAAGTGTCAAAAGCTCCCGGTAACTAAAAACACACATGAATAACCCATCTATAATTATTTACAAACACTTGTAAATACGGGTCTGGCATTGTGGGCTTGCAAGCAAAACAGAACAGCTGCAGAAAAAACCCTAAGGGAAAGTGCTGGGATATTGGGGAGAACTAGGGAATTGGATAACAGGACAGACTTAAACCTGCATCACCTACGCGAGCACCATGGCTCAATATTAGTGGAGCACACATGACAGTTTCAAAGTTCTTTAAAGGAAAAACATTTATATTTCCACATTCCACACAGGTTGCTGAAGAGAAAGGAAGTACTGTTATTTTTTCAGTGAGAGTGATGATGCAGTGAAAGCAGTTTGCACAGTCACTGCAAGGTGTTCAGTTTCACTTAATTACCGGGTGCTGTGGTGCGGTCTGGAACAGAGCCATGAGGATTACAGAGCGAAACGCAGCTGTGCATTTCTTTCTGTTATTGAGAGGATAACCCAACCTGTGTCGTCTACTGTAACACCGTACATCACACAGGCACAGGAAACCATTTATTCAGATTTGTACTGTAAAAAAAACATTTGTACTGTGTGTGTGTGTGTGTGTGTGTGTGGAGAACAGAGGGAGAGAGACTTTTAAGAATTTCACATAAGGATGTTAGATCAATGTGAATAAGAGGGCAACACTGACACCTTGCAGCTGTTGCCTGTGTGTAAGTGCCTGCGTTAGCATATACTATTGAAATAAACAAAGTGTAATTGACTTATTTAATCATTTAATTTTTTTCCCTAGGGTGCACTTGTAGTGTTAATCAAGGTTTTTGAGCACAAACAACCATAAGTTTGTGTTACATTGTCATTTTTCTAGAGAATAAACAGATAATTAACCATTAGACTTTTGTGTAAAGGAGGCAGTGGCGGCACATCTCTGCCCTACGAGTATCAGGGCGTGGAAATCAAGCCCCATACATCCTTCTAAGCCATGTAGACAGACGTCCACTCTGGCAGGGAAAGCCGAATCGGTGGCAGGACAAGCTGGATCAGCACTCCACGCAATGGTAGTGATCCAGGTATTCCAAGCCATGAAAGTCAAGGTGCAGGCCATCTACAAGTCCATGGGCAGCCTGATCGTTCTGGAGCGGCATATATGGCTGACCTCATGGAGATGAGTGACAGAGAGAAAACATCTCTGTTGAATGCTCCAGTGTCTCCAGCCGGCCTCTTTGGCGGTGCAAGTTCTGAGCGTAAAGTTGACTGTCTCAAGTCAGCACCCGGCTAAAAGACCCATGCCTGCTATCTCAGCACCAGCACCTGCCGAAGCCGATCATAAGACTATCAAACATGGTTATATGATCCAATTTGCACGCCGGACACCCTGTTTCAACAGCGTTCTGTCTTAAACGTTTTTGTCCGATGACGTGCCCATGTTACGAGCCAGAATACACAGTCTCATCTTGAAAAACGTGATCGAGATTGTGCCAAATTGTCAAGCACAAAAGGGGTTTTACAACCATTATTTTCTTGTCCCAAAGAAAGATGCCATACTTCAGCCAATCCTGGATCATAGACATTTAAATTGTGCACTAATAAAGCACCCATTCAATATGTTTACTCAGAAATAGATCTTATCGCACACAATTGGTTTGCGTAGATAGATCTGAAGTAAACGTACTTTCATATCCAAATTGTACAACACCACAGGATGTTTTTCAGATCGGCATTCGAGGGAACAGCGTATCAATTCAAAGTCCTGCCCTTCAGACTGTCTCTGGCTCCTCGCACATTCACGAAGTGCACGATGCGGTTCTTGCCCCTCTGAGACAAAATGGCATATGCATCTTGAACTACCTAAACGATTGGCTGTTAATGGCACAATCAGAGGCTCTGTTATGCCAGCACAGAGACTTACTGCTTCAGCATCTAAACAGCATGGGCCACAATGTAAACTGGGCGAAGAGCATGCCCTCTCCTTTTTGGGAGTCCGCCTCGACTCCACAATAGGACGCATGCACCTCACAAGCATGCGCGTTCAGGCCATTCTACAGTGTCTATCTCAGTTCAAACTGGGGAGAACACTTCCTCTGAAGCTGTTTCAGAAAGCATTGGGATTTATGGCAGCGGCATTAGCCGTCATCACATTAGGTCTCTTACAAATGAGACCTCTTCACTGTTGGCTGAAACGCCGCATACCACAACATGTTTGGGCGCGTGCGCATCACTATATCCCACGGTTGTATAGCTGCTTTAATACCATGGACAGTTCCAGCCTTTAACCAGAGAGGTGTCGCACTGGGACAAATTGTAAGGTGGAAAGTGGTTACTACGGATGCTTCCAACACAGGTTGGGGGGCGGTGTGCGATGGACGCCCGACTTTCGGCACCTGGATAGGTGAGAGGAGGGCGTGGAATATCCACCACCTAGAGCTATTGGCTGTAATTCTAGGCTTAAAGGCTTTTCAGTCAGAAATAATGAACTGTCATATCCTGGTTCGCTCAGACAAAATGACAGTTGTGGCATATATAAACCGCCAAGGTGGAATTAATTAACCTCCACTGTTGAGACTGACGTGTCACCTCCTCCTATGGAGCGAGCATCATCTCCTCTCCCTGAGAGCGACATATGTCCAAAACCACCTGAATTAAAGCACAGACCTACTGTCACACCAAGGGGTGATACTGGGTGAATGGAGACCTCATCTTCAAACTGTACTGAGGATTTGTTAAATATTCGGCAAAGCAGAAATCGATCTATTTGCCTCAATGAAGAATACCAACTGTCCCCTTTGGTATTCGAAGTCCCAAGCACAGTTGGGAACGGACATAATGATAATATGCGTTTACTCTTGTATGCCTGATCCACTCTGTCATATGCAAAGTCCAAGAGGACAAGGAAACGGTTTTATTAGTTGCACCAAAATGGCCCAATCAGCCATGATTTTCGGAAATGATGGAGATGCTTTACAGCTCACCATGGGAGATACCACTGAGGAGGGATCTCCTCTCTCAGGCGCAAGGCACAATCTGGCATCCCCAGCCCCAGCTGTGGAACCTGCATGTGTGGACCCTGAATGGGGCGCAAAGACTGACGCGTTCAGTCATGAACAACATTTTACAAGCCAGAGCTCCGTCCACAAGACACCTATATGTACTAAAATGGAAAGTGTCCACTGACTGTTGTCTCTCACACAGCAAGGACCCAATAACCTGCCCCATACATTCAATTTTAATATTCCTTCAAGAGCAATAAGATGCAGGACACACCCCGTCAATGCTCAAAGTGTATGTGGCAACTATATCTGCGTATCACGCACATGAAACCGCCTCCTCTATAGGCAAGCATGATTTAACCATAAAGTTCCTTAGAGGAGCAAGATGATTAAACCCACCTCGGCTGGCTACAGTCCCAAATTGGGACATAACTTTAGTCTTAAAAGCTCTCGCAGGGCCACCCATCGAGCATTTGGACTCTGTTGATTTGTGCATGCTCCCCATTAAGACCACACAACTGCCGGCTCTGGCCTCAGTAAAATGGGTAGGTGACCTGCATGCATTATCAAAATTAATGTCTGGAGTTTGGCCCCAGTCTTTCAAGAGCCACTGTCAAACCAAGGAAAGGCTATGTACCCAAGGTCCTAACCACACCCTTCAAATCGCAGGTGGTTCACCTTCAGGCCGTCTTCCCTCCTCCATTTAATTCAGATGAGGAACAATCATTGCATTTGTTATGCCCTGTGTGGGCATAACAAATGGCTTTCTCATGGGCATGGATGAATAATGTGTCCTTACATGACATATGTTTCGCAGCAGGATGGTCCTCACAAAACACATTCGCAAGGTTTTACAACCTAGACATAACATCTCTTTCTTCATAAGTCCTCTCTGTTTAGAGCACTTGCTATTCATATATATATATATATATATATATATATATATATATATATATATATACACACACACACCGCCTGCATTCAGGCCGTTATAATTATATTATATTATATTATACACTCACTTAAAGGATTATTAGGAACACCTGTTCAATTTCTCATTAATGCAATTATCTAATCAACCAATCACATGGCAGTTGCTTCAATGCATTTAGGGGTGTGGTCCTGGTCAAGACAATCTCCTGAACTCCAAACTGAATGTCAGACTGGGAAAGAAAGGTGATTTAAGCAATTTTGAGCGTGGCATGGTTGTTGGTGCCAGACGGGCCGGTCTGAGTATTTCACAATCTGCTCAGTTACTGGGATTTTCACGCACAACCATTTCTAGGGTTTACAAAGAATGGTGTGAAAAGGGAAAAGCTAGAGGTCAGAGGAGAACGGGCCGACTGATTCAAGCTGATAGAAGAGCAACTTTGCCTGAAATAACCACTCGTTACAACCGAGGTATGCAGCAAAGCATTTGTGAAGCCACAACACGCACAACATTGAGGCAGATGGGCTACAACAGCAGAAGACCCCACCGGGTACCACTCATCTCCACTACAAATAGGAAAAAGAGGCTACAATTTGCAAGAGCTCACCAAAATTGGACTGTTGAAGACTGGAAAAATGTTGCCTGGTCTGATGAGTCTCGATTTCTGTTGAGACATTCAGATGGTAGAGTTAGAATTTGGCGTAAAAAGAATGAGAACATGGATCCATCATGCCTTGTTACCACTGTGCAGGCTGGTGGTGGTGGTGTAATGGTGTGGGGGATGTTTTCTTGGCAAACTTTAGGCCTCTTAGTGCCAACTGGGCATCGTTTAAATGCCACGGCCTACCTGAGCATTGTTTCTGACCATGTCCATCACTTTATGGCCACCATGTACCCATCCTCTGATGGCTATTTCCAGCAGGATAATGCACCATGTCACAAAGCTCGAATCATTTTAAATTGGTTTCTTGAACATGACAATGAGTTCACTGTACTAAAATGGCCCCCACAGTCACCAGATCTCAACCCAATAGAGCATCTTTGGGATGTGGTGGAACGGGAGCTTAGTGCCCTGGATGTGCATCCCACAAATCTCCATCAACTGCAAGATGCTATCCTATCAATATGGGCCAACATTTCTAAATAATGCTTTCAGTGCTCTCCTCCTGGCCATCACGAGGATCACTCACTGCGGCATGCTCATGTCGGTCACCGTCCCTGCGCCGCCATGTTTCCTCTCTGGGAAGTTATGTCTTGTTGTGCGGCATGATGGTATTCTGTTCCCCATATGAGTAACTACGCAAGTCACGTGGACTTGGTTTCCTGAGATGAAGGGAATGGATATTGCGAACATTATCCGCACTACAAAACTCCGAGTTTTTGAGGCACGAGCAATGCGCTCCTTGTTCTCAGTCAGAAATTCTGAGGGAATGGTGTCTGTGCACCTGCTTTTATAGTGGTCAGTTTTGCGCCAAAACAGGTGGGGCTCAAATACAATAGCCAATATTAGAATATTAGTGTTAGAGCATAGAGAGGATTCAAATAATTCGTGTATGAAGGCACTCTCATATGCGTAACTATGCAATGTCTCATTCCCTTCGTCTCAGGGAACCGAGGTTACGTACGTATCCGAGATTTTTTCCATCTCATTTCCTGCCCTCTTTCCTTGAAATGCTCACTGTTCCTAAAGCAATGCTTCAGAGTTCCCTCTCATTTTTACCCTGTCAGTTTACTGTGATACTGTGTTGAAATCCCATGACAGCAGAAAGTAGTCAGTCCACTTTTGCAAACACCGCACCAGTTGATTTGACATTGACAGTTTTCCAAGTAACCAAAGAATCCTTTAAAACTGACCATGACCTCAAAAAACACTTCCTAGACCCAACATCTTAACTCATGTTTGACAGGGTTAAGCCTGAGAGGTGATGTAGAGGATTTGGAGCGATTGGAGTATAACCTTTCAATAATAGTTGACCAGTCACATTTGTGCTGACTCTGTAAACAAGCATCCGAGGATCACTCCAAAACAAACAGGAGGATGGCCACTTCAAACAAAGAGAGATTAATTTATAAACTTTAAGCCCTGAGCTACATTCCAAGAGGCTGCATGACAAACAGCTTGCAAATTTCACACATTGTGAAGGGCAAGTGATGCTTTTATTTCTAACGGGAGGTTGCGAGAAAGACAGAGTGCATGTTTGCCCATCTCTAAACTCTGAGGCACCATTATATAAACATTTACAGACATTAGTCATGGTTTATTACCGTATCACATGGTTTATCACCGTATAACATGGTTTATCATTGCTACAATATGTTAGGGAATCAAATTGTGTGCTCTTTCTTTTGTCTAACATTTAAATTGCCTCAGCTGTTTACAGATAAACTTGTTTCAGTGCAGCACACTGCAAGAGTTTACCTCCTCCTCCCCAGAACCACAGGTCTAGAACTGTTTCAGAGGATTGTATGTCTAATTGTGCAGCAGGAGCATGTCCAACTGTTAGGCATACCTCGTCTTGTTTCACTGTTCCCTCTTGTTTGCCATTTTTGTCACTTTTTGCATTCCATAGTTTTCACTTTTGTCCCGTATGTAACTCCATAGTCTCTTTGTTAGCGTTCGTGTTTTCCGTCATTGCTTTCACCTGTCCCTCGTTAACTTGCCACTTGCCTCTGTTTCTTCCCTCGTTATCTTGTTTGGTGTTCTGTTTGTTCATTGGCCCCTTAGTTCTATGTTCATGTATATATACCCTGGTTTTTGGTTCAGTCCTTGTCTATCGTTGAATGTTGTTAGCCTGGTATGTGTTCCCTGCCCGTTTTCTCAGTTTTGTTTTCATCGTGTGTTCAGTGTTATGTTCATTTCCCCATTGAGGGTTTTCCTTTGTATTTCTTGATTGTCTCAGTTAATAAAAGTAAGTTTGCATTTAGATCCGCTCTCCTCGTCTGCCTCCATTCGTAACACCAACATCCTTGATGCAGCATGTCTTATGTATGTCTAATTTTGTAAAAGCAGCAGCATGTCTGTGTATGTTCTAGCAGTAGCACGCCTTATTGCTTTGTAGCGGGAGCAGCAGCGTAAGCAGATCTTGTCTGCTAAGACCAAACTTACCAACTTGTTAAATTCATTTTAACACCTTAAATTCATTCCTGAAATTGTCATGAATGAAATACATTAACATGTTATCTACAAATTATGTGAATAATCACATTTATATTAATCTACTCACAACCTAGACAAATACAATTTTATAATTATTTTGTTTTAATTTTTAATGTAACTTATTTTGTGGACATTTAGCTAGACAGGGTGACACTAGTTTAAATCTTGCAACATCTCCCAATCCCACTGTCTCTCCCCATAATTTCCTGCCAAAAGCAACATTTAAAACAATTTAAATAATGTAAAACCAAAGACAAAAAATGTACTTATGTAGAACAGACCACCACACTGGATATTTAGGATTGATTCAATAATGATGATCAATACATGAATATAAACAAAACTTTTAAAGAGTGCCAGACTTTCTAGTTCTGGCTGTAATGGCTGATTATTAGCTTTGCAAATCAGAGCACATCTAATAATGGCCCATAGCAAATTAAAGACAAGCCAAGCATGTCAGAGGAATAGGGATGGCCAGTAATCCAATCGCCCCCTCTAGGTTTACAACATTGTATTTTGAAGCAGTAAATCAAGGCTTTGCTGAATTGTTTATGTCTTGAAGGATCTGGTCCATCTGTCGTTGAAGGCTAGTGGCGCCTGGGTATATGAAACCCGACCCTGCCACAGTCGCCATGCTGGATTAAGACGGAAGGACAGTGTGAGTATGAGTGTGTATCCATAAAAAAGAAGGAGAGAAGGAGGTTTTGGGTGTGTGCTTTTAGATGGGTTGTAAGTGTGGGTGTGTGCATCTAGAAGGGCACATCTGTGCCTATGTCTCAGGTAGGTGGATGTAAAATGTCAAGGCTTACAGTAATTTAACCAGATACGTCCTTGGGTGCTTATCTTTCTTCATTAGGGTGAAACATGGAGCAGGGACAGTTAAATTATCTCCCCCACACCCCTGACCTCATAACCAGCCTCAACCCTGGCCAAACCTCCACTGAGGGACAGGCAGATTTATCTGTTCTCCTCCCATTCAGTCAGAGACCACACAGGTGAACAAGGCCTCTGAGGCACTGAGCTAGGCGTCAAGACAGAGTTGAGTTTCGCCAATGCATTAAATCTCTGTAATATAACTGGTGAGGAGAGATCTGGCCTGCCTGGTAACCCTGCACTCCTTCATTAGCACAGTGAAGCAAGCCAAGGAATACTGTACATGCTAAAATGCAGCCCAGAAGAGAAATGGAGAACATCTGGAGGCAGCCCAAAACAAATAGTCCAGAGGGGTTCATATGTAAACCATAAATAATACAGCACTCGTAGCAATGCAAACGTGTCAAGGACACATAGTTCTGCATGACATTAGAACACTTATGAGACCCAAAATCCCAACGGAAGGAAGGCATCGCTTGGGCTCAGCAATCTGTATGATTAGCAAGACAATGCGTTTTTTATCTTGCAGAGGATTACAATGAAGAAAAACAAGAACTTGTACCAGGGTGACAAGCAGGTATTTTTTTTAAATGAGCGGCTTCTGAGAATGGTACAATAGAATGACCCTACGCTTCTTGTTTTTTCCTCTAAGGCATTATTGTTTACTGGATTCTTAGCCACCCAAGCTGAACAGTTATTTCAGTTATGTTTCTTAAAGGAAACACATCCACAAAGGGCACTAAAGAGACAGTTGAAGACCAACAGATTGATTAACACACATGTTAAAGTAATAATTAACCAAAAAGTTCAAAATCATAATTTCAAAGAGAAATGAGGACTAAGGCTGTCCAGATTCAAAATGACAGAAAAGCACCATTAAAGTATCATAAAAGAGGTCCATATGACTGTTGCGCTATATTCCATGTCTGAATGATTTGTTCACGAATCAGACTGATCCAGTTCTCAGGTTCAACTCAGTGACTTTTTGATCCAGCTGTAGGGAAAGTGGACTGGAGGGGAAGATTATCAACGAATAATAGCATACAATCTTGCTGTGTACCTCACAGAAATCTATCATATGTCTTCGTAAGTTTTGGAATATAGTGCACAAGCATAGGCCATACAATATGAAAGAAAGTAAGTCATGTGTTTGGAACAACATGAGCATGAGTAAATTAATTTTCATGCCTGGGTTAACTATTTTTAAAGCCCCATGAGATCATAATTAAAGTTTTGTTATTTTTAGCCCATATCTATTAGCTTTAAGGTTATCTATACCACAGGGTACTTCTAAACAGTGACAAAATTAGCTTTCAGCACATATACGCATTAAATAATTTCAGCTCTCTTCAGGTAAAAAAACCCCCATAAACTTTGTCCAATCAAATGCTCTCTAGAATGAGAACGCACCCTCACCCTACATCTGATTGGCACGCCTGTCTGTGTTCTAACCGGCACAGATAGCGCCTTCTCAGGGCACATCAAAGGGTGCACAATCAATGCTAAATGGTCCTTGAAAACAGAATTTCCAATAAGAAGGTTAACGGAAGGTTTGGTGGAGGTTAATTGTATTTGAAGTTAATATGGCAGTGGGGGGAATCCTTAATAGAACGTGGGAGTTGGATGCAAATAAAGTAGGTGGAGTTTATAAAAAACATTATTCAGGCATTTTTCTGAGGTTTCTTGGGATATACAGATCTTTATACTTTGTGTTTACAAAATTGTCTTTCATATTGTCATTCACATTGATATACTGTATTGTGATCCTTTACTCTTTTTTTTCTCTCATTCATCTGCACTGGACTTGCACAATGGCACTAGCCTCCTTATTTTCCCTGTTCGCCTAACATAAAGTATTATTTACAAATCCCATACACATGATGAAATGATTGATGTGAATTTTTTTTGACAGTTGCATCAAAAGCAGGTTCTAAGACTTGTAAACATAGACTGTGCTGCACTGTGTTTGTTTATGGGCTGGTTATGTACTAAACATCAGTTATAGTTACATCAATGTTCTGTTCTCAAGTCAGTGGAAAAGAGGGTTGGTAGATAGGTTCTTAGTTTTCCCGGCTGAACAGCATTTCGGTGGAAAAAGTGTGTGAGTGTGTGCTGGGCAGTGATGTAAACTAAAGCTTATTTGCTACATTAAAAAAGGGACAAGCCATTTAAAATGTGCTGCCCCAACTTCCTGTTTCAGTAGGAAATACCTCAACACACCAAAGAAAACTGCACTCCTCAAGGCAGTGCACAGGGATATTCAAAGACTTTAGATAGGAAAGAACTCTTATGCGGATGTGTATACACCAACAGCTGTCATTTAACTTTTGTTCAATACATCCCCTTCCCTCTCATCTTCTCTTTCAATCGCTGAGAACAAAAACTGGACTGAAAATAGTCAGGTCTTAGAAATACAGTACCTGCGGCTTGGAATGTGATGAGCAATACATTCTTATCTTTCTGTGTGTGTAGACAAAACTCACCTTAAACAAGACTCAGGGAAGTTTATAATCCGCCCATATGCACAGCACATGAACAGCATGCAACACTTATGTTGCAGATGAAGAGTGTAATTTTTATGATGTAAAAATACAGAATTTTGAGTACTGTTACATATGGACATTGTTGATTGCATTTGCAAGGTAGTGTCACATTTTGCTTTCTATCATTCATGTTCTAAATGTAATTTTGTTTTTTAGCCACCAAATTAAAGCAAATATGACATCATAAATCTGCATACAAAAAATGTATAAAGACAGATTGAAGTCCGGACTCCAATAGGCCCTAAAATGTGCTACGCAAAAGGAGTATTGGCACGCAAAAGGAGTATTGGCTTCCATTCAATTACTATGCAGTTAGTGTATATAGCCCAGAAAATAGCAAATCTGTAATCAAGATACTGATACAAACTCACAACAATAGCATTACAGGAAATATAGCTCTTTACCCATTTGCCAACAAAAACTAAGAGCTAACGGCCTTATAGCATAGCAGAAAATGACATCTCTCATTCATCATCAGCATAGCTCAACTCTACTTTCAGCCCTGAGGCTGCTGAAATCCTGATGATTAGTTGAGACATGTTGATTTTTACACATCTCCAGCACATGGTTTCAGGCCATTGCAAAGTCCTGACGTAGCACATTTAGAGGGTGAAACCCAAAAGCACAACAAGTGACTCATGACACTAGTGCACAGAGGAGTCATGCTATCAGACAGGCCTGTGTTTATCCATAAAGATGACCTTTTATAATTCAACCAACCAATTGATACATCCAAAACTTTCATTCTCACAATCTTTCAAAATCTCATCTACAAATAAATAACATTGGTATCATTTAAATCAGCAGAAATCACAACAACGTTCAATAGATGGCAGACAAACTAATGTTTAAGTTTGCCAAAGATAAAGACACATGTCCATGATCAATGAATGTTAAGATTTAGTAACAATGCAGAACTGGCCTGATAAGCTAAATCACAGTTCTGTTAACCGGCCTATAATTTTGACAAAAAAATTATTTTAGTTATTTATCAAACACTTTAATCTCTTGTTTGCAAACGACTTTGGCATTTATAAAATATTGATAATATGCACACAAAAGAAGCTCATTCTCTCTCTCTCTTCATCGCTAACTCTTCTGAGATATGTCAGATATCCTTCCTCAGGCTTTTGTTTCACATACTGGAGCCTCCAACAACAATCTGCTCTCTCTGGCACGGATGTTTACAGCGCTCCGCTCCTGTGCTTTGGCCAGTGTGTAGTTCTCTGGCTTCCTGTCTGTCAGGGTGGAGGGAGCAACAGCCATTTAACAGTGATCCTGATTACAAAGTGTGAGGGCACACAGAACATGGTATGGATATGGGCAACAGTCTAATGGAGCGCCACAGATGGAAATCTGAGTGTTCTTTCAACCCTGCCAGGGGTAAAGAAGAGAGCCTTTTGTCTCTGCTGACCCAGCTGACTGGTGCTTGCTCCTCCTGATGCAAAAAACACATGGCAGTGAAAGGTAGGCAGTTTAAAGCCGCCATTGTTTGTGACGGCAGGGCCCGATATTGTATTTCTATACAGCTGAGAGCCTGAGCCATGTAGAGTTCATTGGTAGAAAAAGCTGCTCTCGAACAGCGTGGCTGATAGCGGCCAACAACTGCACGTATTTAGCCAGGCTGCACTCTTTATGTCTTTCTTTCTTCCACTTCCTGGCCCCTCTCGCTCCCTCTTCATTCCTCCCTCTTTGCTCACAAATGTCCAGACAAAGCCTAAAAAGTTACCCCAACTTTCCTGAGGCCCATTGCTATTTTTCTTGGGATATGTGAAGACTATAAACTTGAAGGCCAATCTTTCTCAAAATACATAAAAAGCAAGCAACTTTGGCAGAAAACCCTTCTGAAAAGATCAGCATGCATTTGTGTTGGTCCAGGCTGGTTTATGCTGGTTTGGTGCTGGTTTGAGACCAGCATAGCAAAGCAGTTCACCAGCAAAGCTTTGTTGGTGAAGCCTTGGTCACTAGTGAAGCTTGTTGACCAAGGAAGTCTTGTGATTTAGCTAGCTAAGAACCCTGAGGAAAAAACCTACACTTACAAAATGTGATTCAACAATTTTAAATCACTGAATCAACCTGAATACATTAGGTTAGAGTTTGATAAGGTAGAAATAGCTCCTTAAATATAAACATTTGATAAGGGATGCACCGATCGATCGGTCTATTTAAATCTGTGAACAATCATGTCTAGATTTAGCGCTATTTTGTGAGAACCCTGACTTAACACAGAAATATATGTTTGTGATAATACCATTAAAAACAACAGTTTAACTTTTAATAACGTAGCCTGATCAAGACAATTATGTGACAATGGTAAACATTTTTAAACTGAAATGTCCAGTGGGGAAAACCATAAGCAAGTGAAATAGTATATGATGTGAATTTTAGATGGAGGTTTTAATGAGTAAAACATACCTCCCTAACCTAAAACTTTAACCTTAAACTAATCCAAGTGTAAAATGTAAGGTTTTTCAAATTATGTTTTAGAGTAAAAGAGTTTTGCTATCATAACACAGTGTGCGAGTGAAAGAGCTACAATTAATCTTCATAAATTCATAATTAGCCGTTGTACCTGCGAGTTGTGCGAAGGTGAATAAATCGCACAGTTGTTGTAGCTCTTCTAGTGTTAATTTTACCAGGAACTGCAGCAAAACTTTGATTGAGGCATGTAAAAATCAGTTTACATCAGACTAGGTTGGCAATGCATTTTCACTAAGGCTGCAACCAATGATTATTTTGATAAATGACTAATCTAACGATTATTTAAATGATTAATCATTAGCTCTTAACTGACTATTCAGCTTGTACCTTGACTAAAAAGGCTGTAATAGATGTGCTTACTAATAATAAAGAGGACAAAATCTATTTTTAAAATACCTCTAAATGACATACATTGAATTAAAGGGAAAAAATGACTTTTAATTAAGTATAATTCAGTAAAAAAAAAAATGCACTGCAAAAAATCATATTGTAATCAAGTGTTTTGTCTTGTTTCCATTTAAAAATCATTTAACCAATATATATTTACCTGAGAAAAAACATATAATATATTTAGACTTGCTTTCGGAGAATGTGTCTTGAATATACCCATTGATTTGTTGTTTAATAGGACCTATTGCAGTTTGAATACGGCAACAAATGCTCCACTGATGATGCCATTGCATCTACAATACACACTGCTCTCTCCCACCTGGAAAAAAGGAACATAAATGTGAGAATGCTGTTTGTAGATTAGAGCTCAGCATTCTACACAATAGTGCCCTCCAAGCTTGATGTGAAACTCAACTCTGGGCTTAAACAGCTCGCTGTGCAGCTAGATTCTGGACTTCCTGTCAGGCAGACGTCAGGTGGTTAGAATGGGCAGCAACATCTCCTCATCACTGACCCTCAACACTTTAGCCCCGCAGGGCTGTGTTCTCAGCCCACTCCTGTATTCCCTGTACACACATGACTGTGTAGCAAAACATAGCTCCAAGGACATCATTAAGTTTGCTGACAATATGACTTGGTAGGTCTGATCACTGACAATGATGAAAAAGCCTACAGAGAGGAGGTGCACACTGGAGCACAACCTCTCCCTCAACGTCAGTAAGACCAAGGAGCTTGTGGTGGACTTCAGGAGGAAAGACAGAGAACACAGCCCCATCACCATTAATGGAGCACCAGTGGAGAGAGTCAGCAGCTTCAAGTTCCTCGTGTCCACAACACTGAGGAACTCACATGATCCGTCCATACTGAGGCCGCTGTGAAGAAGGCTCACCAGCGCCTCTTCTTCCTGAGATGGCTGAGCAAGGTTGGAATGAACCACCACATCCTCATACGGTTCTACACCAGCACTGTAGAGAGCATCCTGACTGGCTGCATCAACGCCTGGTACGGCAATAGCACCGCCCACAAACGCAAAGCGCTGCAAAGGGTGGTGCAAACTGCCAGACATATCATCGGAGTGAGCTTCCCTCCCTCCAGGAAAAAAGCTCAGAGGATCATCAGAAACTCCAGCCACCCGAGTCATGGGCTGCTCTCACTGCTACCATCAGGCAAGCGGTATCGCAGCATCAGGACCCGCACCAGCCGACTACATGACAGCTTCTTCCCCCAAGCAATCAGACTTTTGAACACTTGATCTCTCACGATCAATATACATCAGCACTGCACTTTATTAATCTTATTATCTCACACTGGACTGTCATAAATTATATTCTCTTCACAATACAACTACTGTATATTTCTTTTATACACTTTATATTATTTTTTTTATTGTATGTCCATTCTATAATGTGTATATTGTACATTGTATATTATTATTATTATTGTGTTGTGTAATTATGTGTACATTCGATATGTAAATTGTATTGTGTAAATATGTTGTTTATTGTAAACTGGTATATGTCTCGTCACTGTCATGACTGCTATGTTGCTCAGAACTGCACACAAGAATTTCACCTACTGTTGCACTTGTGTATATGGTTGAGTGTCAATAAAGTGATTTCATTTGATTTAATATAAGTGAATTTTTTTATGTAAGGGTATTTTTTCACTTGTTTATTCATTTGCCAGTGCAGTAAAGTCAAAATATACTTCTATTCAAGATCTATTCTCTGAAAGCAAGTCTAAATATATTATATGTTGCTTCAGGTAAATGTATCTTGTTTTAAGGATTTTTTAATATTTTAAAATATTAAAATATTTAATATCATATTCAACTTTCAACAATTTTTTCTTCTGCAGTTTAGCTCCTAAAGTAAATGTACTTTATTTTAAAGGAGTTTTAGATATGTACAGTACTGTGCAAAAGGTTTAGGCACTTGTGAAAAATGTTGCATAGTGAGGATGTCTTCAAAAATAATGCAATAAATTAGGGTTCATCGTCCATCATGATGGCTTACCAACATCACGATGTAGAGCCACCATCGTGATGCCACGCCCCCTTTTGCGAATCTTGCTAGTGTGACTCACTAATCCTACTCTCTTCTATAGTTAACCTAAAAACTTTGCAGGGATTACTCTGTAAATTAAATTGAGAATATAACTAATGCATATATGCTATTTTAAATACTGTAGTATATGCCAGAGACGTGACGTGTTAGTCTGTGAAAATACCGTGTCAGGCAGGCTACACAAATATGATCTTGACATTGTTATCTTCTTGTCTTTTTTTTACATGTCTTACACTGTACATTTAGATTAAAATATTTTATGTTGTAGGCTACAAGAAAATAGCCTTTATTAATTAATTATTAGTAGTTGTAGTGTCTCAGAAAATCTTGCTCATTGTCACATTGTATATACACTGAAGCGGCAGTTTAAGATAAACCCAGACCAGCGAACGTCAAATAACTTTTGTCTGGTTAATACTTTTAAAGAAAAATGTCCTTGGCCATAAATCCATAATGTCAAATCAAATGAAAGAAACAAGGTGAATATGAATAACACACATTTATTAAAACATAGAAGAACAACAAATAAAGAACAGGAAAACGGGTACAACAGTCAGACCGAAACTCGGCATTAACATTTCACTTATAATTAGCAGCACAATTAACTTCAGCACAGGCTACAAAATAAATTATGTTATTGAAATATTGTAAAGTGGTCATATGAACTACACAAATGAACATTTAAAAAATAATGTGCAAAATCGAATAGCTCCGCAACGGATGGCGAAAAATGCGTAAAGAAGTCTAATATCTTTCACCATAGACCATGTTTAAATTTCGATGTTTCTGGCCAGAAATACCAACATATTCACTTTATCTGGTTTTAATAAGCTGCGGATTGGAGTAACTACACTACCCGCTGTGCTGAAGACCCGCTCTGATGGAGTACTGTTAGCATATGCACAGATATTTCCGTGCTAATCTTGCCATGAACGGAAACCTTTTGTCGTTCGTTTTCCACCAAGTCAGCGGGTCCTCTTCCCCAGCAATGGCCATTTCCTGCAGGTACATGCTCATTTCTGCCTCGACATTTTGCTCGTGAGTAAAATAACGAAATTATAGATTTTAAGTGGAAAATAGTATTTATGTAAAGATATATATTAAAATAAAAAGTGCACAACTCTTCTTAAGTGAAAGCTAAAAAAAAAAAATGCTTCACGTGTCGTGCAACCTACTGATAAAGTGCCGACAAGTCATTAGTTGGGTTAGTAAAATAACAAAATTATAATTTTTCATATAATTTTTGAAAATTATATGAAATTATATAATACCCCCCCACCCCACCCCACAGACGATATCATCGTCCATCGCGATGTTTTACTGTCAACATCGTCAACTGCCAATTTAGAGGACATCGCCCAACCCTACCATAAATAGTTTTCATTTATCAATTAACATCATACAAAGTCCAGTAAACATAAAAAAAAGCTCAAATCAATATTTGGCATGGACACCTTTGCCTTTAAAAAAGCACCAATTCTCCTAGGTACACCTGGACTGTTTTTCTTGGTTGTTGCAGATATTTAGTTATTTTGTGTTTTTGTATAATTTCCTCATACTTTGCGATCTACATCACCTGAAGCTGTTTGGAAAGTTTTGAGTGCATCTAGGAGTGGTGGTGGTGTATTGGGCTAAAGCACATAACTGCTAATCAGAAGGACGCTGGTTCAATCCCCACAGCCACAACCATTGTGTCCTTGAGCAAGGCACTTAACTCCAGGTTGCTCTGGGGGGATTGTCCCTGTAATAAGGGCTCTGTAAGTCGCTTTGGATAAAAGCGTCTGCCAAATGCATAAATGTAAATCTGGATTGTCTGTGTCTTCTTCCTCTCCTCAGTCAGGCGCAAGCTGCAGTGCTGCTCTTGTGCGCAATCATTAGTTTCATATCTGATCTCATGTTACATTAAATAATATCAGACGACTATTAGACAGCGAATATTTTTTTTTTACAATTTTATATTGTCAACGTTGTCAATAACTATCGACAAATCGGCAGTTGCTAAATACATAGTGATTTGCTTAACAACAAAACATCAAAGACGTTAAACAATTGACATACAATACTAATGATTTCTCACTGGAGTGGTTTTGGAGCTTGTTATGGACATATCTTTCTTAATTTTGAAAATATCTCTACTGTGTGTGATACTCTCATATTGTTTAATGGTTGCCAGTATATAACAATTATCTTTGATAGTGACAACAGAACTATCATAACTGTTTTAATTAAAATAAATGTTAGCCTTTCACAATTAAAGGGTTAGTTCACACAAAAACTTAAATTCAATGATAGTTTGCTCTCCCTTGTGTTTTTATAACCCTATATTTTCTTAACATAAAAGGGATAAATTGTGAAAAGATTTGGTGCTCAGAGATGCCACACAATGGCAGTTTATTGTGACTACCTCTTCAAGCTTCAAAAGAATGCAAAAGTATAATTCAGAAGTATAATAAATTATTTTATGTGATTCATGATTGTTATGAAAGCATACGATAAGGTCTGCTGAAAAACAAACTGAAATCAAATGTATTATTTAGTGAAAATTTTCACTGATCATTGGTCTCCTGTGCACATTCATGATAGCGCATGAGAGCAACAGTTCACTCAGTGCCCTTGTGACATTGGGGCATTCAAGAAAAAACTCCTTATATCTAAAACAGGTCCTCCACAGCAATAGCAACAACAGAACACAACACAGCTGCACACAAACCAGATAACAGAATTTATTAAACATGTCTGAAGAGTTTGTAGTCAAATAATTTATGCATTTCTATGCCCAGACTCATTTTTTTAACGGTGTACTCGGAAAATCAAACAGGATCATAAAGGAGGCTACAGGCAGCCACAGTCACACCGTGTCCTAAACTGACGGCAAACAACACATGACAAAAAGTTCTGGTCCTAACCAGCAGTGAGAAGCGATCGCTTGTTTTCTATTTTCTGCATCGCACAGGTAACTCCACTGTGATCTGGCACAGGTCCAAAAACTTTCAAAAAATAAGGCATAGAAATGCATAAATTCTTCGACCACAAACTCTTCACGCATGTTTAGTGAGTTCTGTTCTCTGTTTTGTGTGCTGCTGTGTTGTGTTCTGTTGACTGTCGCTGTGGAGGACCTGTTTTTTAGATAAACAAAAGAAGTTTTCCCTTGAATGCACCACTAAATTGGAAGTTACCACTTATTACAAAGTAATACATCAACATTCTATTCTGAAACCAGCACCCAAAACATACACTGTTAACCAGCTATGCGGTTCTCTTACGAGAGGTTCTCTCGTATTGCGTAAGCTAGCTTATGCTACGGGAAAGATTCATCTTTTCTGAGATATTGAAGCCAAAAAATTATCCTTAATTTTTGTATCCATTGTCAACGCAGTGTGGCAGCTGCAGACCTTGAGCGGGCTAGCTAGCGAGCTCATAGGTTGCTCTGCGGCAACTGCTGCAGCCTATAGACGAGCTTGGGCGAACTCGCATCCAATGAGAGGCGTCCGGCGCTCACTGCATCAAAGCCCGCCAAAATGGGCGTGACTAGAGTGCATATAAGCGTAGTTCAGTAGGCTGGAACCCTGATTTTCATCTCTTCAGCGAAGCTCTTCGCATCGCTGACCTGGAAGCCGCGTCGTCGTTCGAGGGGCATCAAGCAAGCGTGGACAGCGCTAGAAGAAGCCGGCCGTCTCAGCCACCTTCAGCCATCCTGCGAGCTACGCCATCCGACGGCGTATCCTTTTAAAGCAAGCTAGTTCTCACGAACTATTCACAAAAGAGTACTGGCGTCTTTTTCAAGATGCCTCGCTCCACTTGCGCCTCATGTCGCGCCCTTCTCAGCACAGGAGACCGCCACATCATCTGCGCTCTCTGCCTGGGACTGGGGCACGCAGAGCTCGCCCTCGCTGAGGGCGGATGCGATTCTGTGAGGAGCTACCGATGTCGACCCTGCGGGCTCGACTCGAAGCGCTCAAAGCAGAAACCGCCGCGCCGCCTACCTTCAGCCAGCGCAGGAAGAAGCGCCGCTCACAAAGGCTGCCGGAAACTGTGGTTGAAGCGACTGCCTCGCCGGAGCCTCTCCCTCGAGCATCGCTTTCACCCTCCCGCCCCGGGCCAGCGCAGTTGCCGCCCGGCGGCCGCACTGCTGCCATCTCGGATGACGAGGCGGAGGATAAGTGCCGCTGTTCCATCATGGCTCGGACAGCGAGAGTGGTCAGGCTCCCAAGCCTCCTCCTCGGCCCAGGAATCCAGCAGGACCCGCGCCGGGTCGAAGGGAGTTAACTGCGCCTCCTCACACAGGCCGTCGACCGCCTCGGGCTCAGTGGTCACCGCCCCTGAGCAGGCACCCAACAGACTCGGCGGCTGCTTTCTTCAAAGCCATCGCCGCTCTACACCCGCGGCCGGGCGCTCCCTTCCTGCCGGAATTACATACAGAGCTTGCAAAGTCGTGGAATGCTCCTTTTTCAGCCAGGACCCGTTCCCCGTCTCCACCTCTCTCGCGTCGGTGGGCGGCACCACTGAGAGAGGCTACTCATCCATTCCCGGTCGAGGACTCGGTAGCAGCACACCTTTGTCCGCCCTCCGCGAGATGGCGTTCCAAGCCTGTGCTCCGTCTAAGGCCTGCAGAGCGACTTCCGCCTATGTTGGCGAGCCTATTCGCCGCCCGGCCAAGCGCATCTGCGCTGCACTCAATGGCCGTTTACAGATCCTACAAGCAGACCTTCTTCGGAGTGGGATGAGAAAGGCAGGCACCCAGAGGCTGTTACTGATCTCTGGCGCGACAGACCTCGCCCTTCGCGCTACCAAAGCTGCAGCCCAAGCTCTAGGGAAGTGCATGGCATCGCTGACTGTGACCGAGAGACACTTATGGCTAACACTAGCCGACATGGGAGAAGCAGAGCTCCACGTTCCTCAACGCACCGCTCTCTCCGACCGGTCTCTTCGGCTCAGCGGTGAGTGGCATTGTTGACCGCTTCTCAGAAGTCCAGAAAGCCACCCAAGCCATGAACCTCTTCCTGCGGCGTCGCGCTAAGCTCCTCTGCAGGCCGCTCACGTGACCAGCCTCCTGCACGAGCCTCTTCACAGCGCCCAGTTCAACAAACTCAGACTTCTCAGCGTCGACAGGGCGGCCGCCCTCGATCAGCGTTCAGACAGCCGCCGCAGACCGCCGCCCCAGCGGGCCTCGATTTAAGGTAGCGCTGAAACCAGAGCAACGAAGTCTTCCTAACTTTGTTGAACAAGCGGCGGCTCAGTCCGCCGCGGCGGACCACCGTCAAAACTTTGCCCCCTGTCAGTCCCCTTCTCTCAGGCTACTACAGTGGTGAATTTAGCAGCCAACAAGCGGTGACACTGCCGGCTTGCCTGCACTCAAGCGCCGTTTTCACGGCGACCCAAATAAATCTTGTAAAGAGCAAACATGTCTTATGTGTAGAAAAAGTGCCCACAACCCAGTGTTCAGCCCCTACACACAAGCATAACACATCCCGTGCCCCTATCAGAGCACGCTCTCATAAAGCGATTCACGAACCGCTCGGCGTCAGAGTCAATGAAAGCCCACAAATGCGTCGTGGCGCCCATTCTCTGCCAGCTCTGTCACACGACCAGCCCTATGTGTAGAAAATGTGCCCACAATCCAGTGTTCACTTCTGCACACAAGCACTGCATGTCTCGTGTCCCCACCAGAGCACGCTCACATAAAGCGATTACTGAACCGCTCGGCGTCAGAATCAATGAAAGCGCCCACAAATGCGTCGCGTGCGCCCATTCTCTGCCGGCTCTGTTACCGGCCAGCAAACATTCCTCTGTGTGTAAGTCCCGTGCCCATGACTATGCTTGCGCATCACGTAACAGATGTGACTCTTTCCCCATTCATTCCAATCGGAAGTCACTCACAAAACAGCCTGTTCATGCTGTCTGCGAGCAATCATGCATGAACACACTAAGCAGCGCTCACACATTTTGTTCAGCTCTGTGTCGCGGCAATCAGAGCGAATTGGCCATTCACCCTCTAGCGTTACGCTTCAAAGCGTGGGAAGCTATTCCAGGGATATCCAAGTGGGTGTTAAGCACAATACAACAGGGCTATTTGCTACAGTTCGATCGCCGCCCTCCTCGCTTCAGAGCGCGGCTCGAAACCACTGTGAACACGGAAGCAGCGTGCATGCTTCGTTCAGAAATAACAAGCCTTCTGTGCAAAGGGCCATAGAAAAGTGCCACCCTCTCTGAGCGAGTCGGGGCTTTACAGCCGTTATTTTCTTGTTCCCAAGAAAGGCGGCCTCAGACCCATATTAGATCTCAGGGTTTTGAACAAGGTGCTTGCAAAAGACCGTTCAAAATGCTTACAATCAGGAAACTCCTCGCGCATAATGCGCCAGGGGACTGGTTTATTTCTCTCGATCTGAAAGATGCATACTTTCAGATTCAGATAAATCCCGTCACAGGCCATTCTTGAGATTAGCCGGCGGCCAGGTTTATCAATACACCGTCCTTCCGTTCGGCCTGTCCTTAGCACCC